>NC_139692.1:26444872-27044872 GCF_964106915.1 Podarcis gaigeae | reverse complement strand
TGTATGGCTAATTGTTGCTATATCTTTCCAGTACACTTGGCAGCTACTGCTGCCACTGTTCTTTTCTGGCTGCCAGTTATGTGTTATAACATTTATAATGGTCTCTGTTTTATGGAGGGTGTCGGCACTGTGATAGTCCCTCCCCAGCTGTTAACAAGAACGGTTTCCAGTGTGGTTTTGCTCTGCATGCCTTACAGAATACAGCACCAACGTTACAGGAAGCTACCTACCCTGGGTGTAAATTACCATGGAATAGTGGGCATGTTGGGTGTTGTGTTGATTACTGTGGAATAACGGGCAAGCTTAGTGCTGCACTCGCAAGATTAGGATGCAATTCGGTACTGGGTAAGCATGCTTGCTGATCCGCCTAATACAGGCATAGGCAAACTGGGCCCTCCAGATGTTTTGGGACTACAACTCCCATGATCCCTGACCACTGGTCCTGTTAGCTAGGGATGATGGGAGTTGTAGGCCAAAAACATCTGGAGGGCAGATGCCTGGCCTAATACAAGGATAGCCAAAAGGGTCCCCTCTGGATGTTGCTGGACCAGAGTCACATTCACACAATACATTTAAAGTGTTGTGATAACACTCCAGACTAGAGCTTTCCGAACTTTTCATGTCGGTGACACACTTTTCAGACATGCATCATTTTGTGATGCAGTAGTTCAGTTTTATTAGCAAGCCAGAGGTTAAACTCACCCCTTTCCAGCCCCAGGAGGAGTGTGGGGGGCATTTGCATGACACACCTACACACTGCAGCCTATCTGCTAACAGTTTGGAAAGCTCTGCTGTAGACAGCCAGAGCTTTCCTCCAATAATCCTAGGAGCTGTAGCTTGTTCAAGGTGCTGAGAGTTGCTTGGAGAGCCTTATATTCCCTTCACCGTGCAAATACGTTGTGGATGTGGGCTTGGTAGAACACACATTTGATTGAAATTATACCCTGCCATGTGATACCCCAAATCCTCCTGACACATCCCATATGGAAGGCACAGCTCCTGACAGTTGTAAGTTGCCCATGACTCACTTCCATAAAGCAGCGTGCACAACACTCAAGCCTGGTAGACCTTCATCTTGGTATTGGACGTTAGCATCACATTTCTCCATGCCCTTTTGGAGAGGTGAGCCACTGCTGTAGCTGCCTTGCCAATACACTTGTCCAGCACAGCATTGATAGAGAGATCGCTGTTTATGGTGGAAACCAGGGAGACAAAATTGCTTACCACTTCAACTGTGTGGTCAGCAGTGCTGATGCATGGAGTGCTGGTAACATCCTGACCCAGGATGTTGGTCTTCATCAGGCTGTTGGGAACTCCTTGCAGGCTTGGGCAAAACAGTTGACGAGTCTGTAGAGCTTCCTCAGAGTGCACTGTCAAAGCTGTGTCATCTAGTTAAACCATGGGATTTGCTCCCACAGCAATGGCCACCAACCTAGAGGGCTTTAAAAGAGAATTAGACAAATTTGTGGAGAGGGCTATTGATGGCTGCTAGCCATGATGACTGTGTTCTGCATCCACAGCTGGAAGCATCAATGTTTCTGAATACCAGTTGCTGGAAACCACAGGAGGGGAGAGGGTTCTTGTGCTCAAATCCTGCTGGCTGGTCGCCCATAGGCATCTGGTTGGCCACTGGGAGAACAGGATGATGGACTAGAAGGGCCATTGACCTGATCCAGTAGACTCTTTTTATGTTCTTATATTCTGTGCATTGGCCAAATAATGAGGCATATTGCAGGGAGTTAAAACACATTGTTAATAATCCCTGAGTCCAATTGGGAACCCCATGAAGCTTCTCTCTTTCACTTTTCTTCTTCTTCCTTCTTCTTTTGCTTCTATTCCCTTTATATTTCTATGCTTCTTTAGGTCTGTGGGCTTTCAAGAACTGAGGCTCTCAAAAGTGTTGCCTGCAAAGCCCTTTGAAAGCTCTGGATAGCTTTTGTTGTTGCTGTTGTTAAAGCACAGCTGCAAATGGTTTATTTTTAAAAAAGTGTATATAGGGGGGTGTGCATAGCAAGACATATATTAATAAAAAAAATACAAGAATGTATATATTAGAGGAGGCAAAAATCATTTCACAATTTATTTTTTCACAAAATTTTTATACCACTTGATCATAAAACCAACCAACCAACCAACCAACCAACCAACCACAAAGTGGTTACATTTGAAAATGTATATATTAGGAAAAGAGTGCCCTTAAATTCTGACATTTTTTGTGAGAACTGCACTTAAAAAATCACAATCATGCAAAAATATGGTGAGACATATTTAGTCAGCCAGTCAGTTTTATTGCACATAGCCAAAGGCTGCCGCAATGTACACAGAATCATTCAACAATTAAAAGTAAATATACTGAATATTTAAGATTGGAATGAAATGAGGAACTCCATCCCTGGGTACACCAGACCCTCCAAGTGTCCCTATTTCCCTGGGACAGTCCCAGATTTACTGAAGCCGTCCTAGTTTCTTATCTGATCCTGGAATGTCTCACTTTTCCCTCATATTTTCATCGGAAAAATATTAGATGCTATGGGTACACTTAAGCCCTGCTGAATGTAGTGGGACTTGCTTCCAAGTAAACACGCACAGGATTGCAGTTCAAGAAGCTTCTTGGTCTTAGTTTATCTGCCAGTGAAGTGCTCTTCATCCTTCTCCTGGGCCTAAAGTCCTGTAATCTGTTGGAGGTCCCTAATCTGCTTTGGAGGACAATGCAGATAGACTATCAAACCACTTTCTGAAACTCTCCACACCTGTGCTTTCCATAGAGGTATCCGTGCGTCCCTTCCCGGGGGCCTTGCCTCATAATTGTGCTGATGGGCTTCTGTTATCAATCCAGCAGCCCCGCCTAGAACATGCGAGGCAATATAAATGCTAATTGTGCTCTCCAAAGCTGATCTCTAATCAAATGATATCTGTAATATCTGAGAGAACAATTTGAGGAGGCGGTAGCAATTGCTCTTGTCCCTGACATCCAGGCTCCCCTTTGGGAACTTGGCAAAACTGATTGTGTGAGCAGTGGGTAAAAACAAGCCCATAAGGAGCTGGCAGGAGTTTAGTAATGGCCTGATAGCTTGCAATGAAGCAGCTGAATAGACAACTGTGCCCAGGAGGTCTCTTGGCAGCCTGTCTGTCCAGGTGATAAAATATGAAAATGCTAAGGGAGGTAGGCTTAGCATAAAATCCAGAGGAGGTGGTAGGAAAATAGAAAGACCAGGTTTTTCTTTTTCTTTTTTAATGATTCAAAAAGGGCAATTGGTGTATTTCCGTCCTCTCGGCCACGTTTCCACCCTCTCCCCTGATGTTTCCCTGTGTAACAGCAAATGGCTTTTGATTTTGAAACAAATTGACCTTGAAATAAGTTCCAGGATCTGCATTCCCCACACCCCCAAACTCCTATCGTTCTAGCCTATGTACATGTGAAAGACACATTGCTCATTTTAGAAGAGCAAAAAACCACAGACTTGAAACATACACACCAAGGATGTTGGAGAATTCTGGCAGGAACAGGAGTGGAAATTGCCAATATTTGCTTATTCCCCCTATGTCGGGAATGAAAATCAATCCAGCGAATACAATTGGAATTCTCTGCAGCTTCTGCTTTCTGTCTGGAAATGATGTGTAATTGATTATGCCCCAGCCCTATTTGCATTGCATTTCCTTTGCACTGAAATCAGTGGGGCAGAATCACATCATGACAATGCAATAGTCGTAAGTAGCCAAAGATGAGTGAGCTGAATAATGTTGGTTTTTTCGCTGAAGATGAGCAGCAGTGGAAAAGAAACAGTGCTGCATGCAGAACAGGAGACAATGCCTTCTTGCATCTCTATCACAGAGGCAGACACACACCCCTTTCTTCTCAGGGCTCATAATGGAAGGAAGGAGGGAAGGTGGCCAGGTAGACAAGCAAGTAATTTTCAAGCACAAGAAAAAAGCTAGCATGATACAATAACTTAGTTAAAGAATTATAGGCTCTGGGGGAGCCATGAACAATTCTGTGGTCTCTCCACTGAGAACGAGCTCATGGGAAGAGATCAAGGGTTGTAGACAAGGAAGGCTGGCCCATTAGGGTGAATAAGTCACTGCCCCACCAACTTTAGGCCACCTTGCCTACCTCTCAAGTAGACCAGGAGATGGCACTGGCTGTCAACATCAGTCACAAGTGTTGCCCTTGTAGAAATCAGAAGGGAGAAGGGTGGAGGCAAAACTAGAATTAGTTAATTCTACCTGGTATTGACTCTGATGCCACTTACTGTTTGGTCTCCCTACCTTCGACTCTTCCGCTTCCAATGTGCATCAGCCACCAGTGGTTTTTGCTTAGTGGTAGAGCTCATGCTTTGCCAAGTTGAATCCTAGGTATCGATAGGAATATATCTTGCTTGAAACCCTGGATAGCAGATACTGGCCATTTTAGACCAGTGGTATGGAACCTGTGTCCCTCCCAAAGATGTTGACCTGCACATCCCATCATCCCTGAACATTGGCCACATTGGCTGAGGCTCATGGGAGTTGGAGTCCAACAACATCTGGAGGATAAGTTTAGTGATATGGGGTATATGAGATGGTGCAACTCAAGCACACATACCAATGCTTTGTTGTTCACAAACACACCTTGGTGCACTGTGGGGGTCTGGGGGCCATAGCTTTACTCAGCATAGACCCACTCATAGAAGTTAATGGTCATGGCTAGCTTAGGTTCATGGATTTCAGTGGGCCTGCTCCAAGTAGCATTTAGTTGAAGACAACCAATTTTGCTTCTAATCCACCCTGCTGGGAAATAGAAAAGACAGTTAAGGGTCTAATATGGATTTGATTCCATGATCTGGATGGCAGTCCCCAATGTTGGCTCCAAGCTTGAGATGGCTTTTTGGTAGTACACCTACTGTGGGAGCCCCTTTTTCAGTAACTCTGCCTTTTTACTGCTGTTATTGCTAACTGCTGGGGCACAGATGCCTGACATTAAAGACCGCTGGTGCCAGCCCTGAATCCATCAGCTGGTCAGTCTGGTTGCCAGGTTTGATTTCTGCTTCCCGGTCAGTCATTCAATACTGGTGCAGTCAATGTAGCAATTTGAGCACCATTTCAGGCTTGAGTGCTTCCTTCGTTGGTTTTGCAGAGGGTCATTTAGCTCAGAAAATTGGGAGATATAATATATATGAACAGACTGCCTTTATTATTATTATTTGGCTTATCTCTCTGGTCTTTCCTTCTGTGATGGTTTTGGACTGCCCTGGCTGGTTCTATTGAGGTGATGCTTGAAATGGAAAAGAATCTTTGGGTGACCAAATCCAAAAGGATATGGGGATCCTGTGTCCATAACAAAAAGTCAGTATAAAAGTGGAATTTCAGCAGCTGCAGCTATCCTCCCCACCCTTGTATAATTTATCCTATAAAAAAGATCCACCTTGCCCTTTCTACATTCTGAACTGGTACAGTCTGCTTGACTTATTCAGGCCTGTACCACTTCATTCTGTTCTATCTTTGGGCCAGACTTAAAAGGGTTAATTTCCTGCAGAGCTACAAAGTGCTGGTTTGGGTCAGACTTGGGGGTGGGGAGATGTTGGCCTTCCCAGTCAGGGCAGACTAGCTATTTTTTTTACCATGGGTTATAAAATAAATATGTGAGCTCCTTTTTAGCTTACACAAACCCCTCCCTACACTAACACTATGCAACAGAACAAAAGAACAACAACACCCCATCTCCCTCCCTCCCTCTCACAATCCTCTCTTTCCCCTCAACTGGAAGATGTCTATGATAAAAGTGTCTCTCCCTACATGTAAAAGAACTGTGGAAAAGACTATGAATTGAAAGTGGAAATGACATGCACTTTCCCTCGTTTGTCTGTTTTGTAACTCAAGAAAATCTTTAATAAAAAAACTATTTTTAGGAAATATATATTTGTACCTATTCAGAATATGAATATTCTAATTACTAATATCAGTAATATAAGCACCCCTACAATTATTGCTGAACTAGCCATATGCTTTAAATGTTATCCTTGTATGTGCAATACAACACAGTGTATATTGCACCTGAACTTGGTTGCAGTTACCTGGCGTTCACTTACAAAAATGTACAAATGCAGAAAAAGGTGAGGCTATGCTGTCATACTATCAAAGCACAGACGCGAAAGTTCATACACAGTACGAAATGCTCAGAAATACTTGGGTTCGTGGCACTAGTTTGCAAGTGGTTACTCAGAATCATTTGTGCATTGAATATGAAATCTATATTTTGTTAATAATTGCATAAAACATGCAAAACAGTTGAGCCCTGGGCCCTCTCCCTGATTGACAAGTCCTAGTAATTTGTATTGGTCTCCAACCTATCATTGTTGGCCCTGATTGCTTACAGTCTCGTAGTGTAACCCACTTCATGTGGATTGATCTCCCTCTACTTGCCATTTAAATGCTTCTGGTGATGTGAGAGTTAATGCCCAGATCTCTGTAGACGCTGGACGAAGCTTGCTTAAATTTTTTAGCAACTCTTTCCCTGCTCCCCCCCCCCTCTTTTGAGGGTACAGAAGAGGTCACATCTAATTAGTGATTTCTTTATTGCATATCAAGTTCATTGTGCTTTTTTTCCTCCCCCTTAGAAAAGCTTTGATGCTCTTTTGATAGACTCCTGGTGCCTTTATGACGAGGCCTAGGTGCTTGTAATAGAGGGCATGTTAAACCTCCATCTCTTAGTTAATGTAATTTTGCTTTCTTTGTGTGTCTTTTTTTCTAATCCAGTAGGAGAAAAAAAAACACACCTTAATGAACTCTGCATTAATCGCCTATGTCAAATCCTTACGCTAACAAGCAAATGAAATCAAACAGGCTCCCCCAGGGAGTAGTGGCAAGTCAACACACCATCCATTAAAATGGTAATTTTGCATTTTCCACCAAGACGGCTGTCGCTTCATGCCCCCATGCCTCTTGTTAATGCTTTGGTCTTTTAAATTACGGCATTAGGAATATACACAAACATTCATGTGTACCACCCAGCCTTTATATTTGTTTTGGCGAGAGGTCACCTATACCAACGGGTGCATGAGGGGGGCTTGGGAAAATTGCAAATGAGATATAGGACCTTTTTGGTTTCCGAGACAGCTGTATTTCCATTACTGGGAGTTCTCTGTCCTCAAACAATAATGTGAAAATGTGAGTTTGTTAATAGTTTTTGAAAATGAGAGAAAAGTATAAGTCACTTGTTTGCCAATGTTATAATGGTAGGCTTTTTAAAAAGGGGTTGTGCTGGATAATTTCCCATTTGCATTTTGGGGTGGAAAACACAGATGGAGGGAGTAGAAATGTTTTCTGAAAAGCACTTTAGTTGTTCAGCTTTTGTGTATCCTGTTCCTGTTCAACGGAACTGTCCAACCAAAACTGCTATTTTATCACCACTACCCTTTGTCAGTAATTTCTGGCCAGTGGTGAACCATGTACCTGCAGCTTCCTGTTGATGTTCCTCTCAGGTTAGGCCCTGGCTCCTCCTGATCAGACTGATCATGGGCTTCTCTGTGGCAGGAAGGGCTTGCAAAACAAAATCTACCTGAGCTCTTGGGTTTTTGGTCTTGAACCTTGCTCCTTACTCCTGACTAGGCTTTGTCCTCTTATTATGAATGTTCTCCAGTCTTGATTCCTTGCTCATTCTCTGACCTTGCACCTGAAATGAACTGGCAGAACTATGGGGAGGAGGATCCCAGCGAAGGGTGTAGCTGGGACTGGGACACATTGGGGCAAGCTGGGGATGGGGAAGGAGAGGTTGGTGTTGGAAGTGCTCATAGGGTGACAGTGGATGATGAGGGGCTGGGGGTCAGTGCACAGGAACCAGAGTAGCAGGACCCATCACCAGAGCAGGGGGCCCCCTGTCTCCATGAGCATGGTGGGCTCTGAGGCGTAGGGAGCAATGGGTGGGGTGCTCCAGGAGACTGAGGCAGGGAAGGGCCCACAGTCCAGTTTTTTAACTGGCCAGTTGGGGCTCACTAGCTCTGGGAAGAGGTGCTCAGTTGGAGTAGGCTTGGAACAGGTGAGGGTCACATGCCTCATCAAGCCCAGATGCTGCAATCAGCATGCAATATAGAAAAGGGCAGCAGAGCTGAGGTACTATGTCTGCTCAACTGCCCATGTTGATGGACCTCAGCTTGGATGCTCCAGGATCTTTATGGGACTGTGCTTTGGACTTTGGACTGACCCTGGACCAGGGACTTGACATACTAACTTGTCACCAGGTAGGCCAGGGGTTCAGCATAGCCTCCTTTGGTGTTGATTGGCCTTGGGACCTGGTTTCCAGCTCCTGGCTGTCTGCAGAAGGTTGACCATGGCCAAGCGCTGATACACTCTCACTCACACAAACCCATAGGTTATTGCTCTTTCCTGCTTCCTGGATACGTTACAGTTGAGCTGGTATGCCTCTAAATACTAGTTGCTGGAGAACAGTGATGATTGAGATTGGTAAGGTGGAAAGCAGGGAGCCCAACAGTAGGTGGTGTCAGAGTGAATGACAGGCAGGGTCATCTATTTCTAGTTTTGTCCCTACCCTCTTCTTCCTCTCTGCTGAGTTCTATAAGGGGCAACACTGAGACTACAAAGGAGAAAGCGGGAAGCCAGGGCCAACCCCCTGAGCTGGTTGTAGGTAGGAAGATCAAGCTGATGGGAGCTGGCTGAGAACAGATGATGGCTGGTGGGGCAGTGCACCATTTGCCCTAATGGACCAGCCACCACTGCTGAAGACCATGAGCAGGAGAGGGCTATTGTGTTCATTCCCCATTTAAACATCTGGTTAGTGATTGTGGGTACAGAATGCTGGATGATGGGATTTTTAGCCTGATTCAGCAAGGCTCTTATGAACAAGATTGAGTCACTATGGTAATTAGCCAATCAGACTTGGATATGTGATGATGATGTCATGGAGGACACATGAAGGGGACAGAGAGAGAGAACAAGAGAAGACCCTTTTAGGTGAACCCTTTTTTGCACGCAGTAGTGGGGAGAGGGGACGTGTGTAGCGCTGTGGTCTAAACCACTGAGCCTAGGGCTTGCTGATCAGAAGGCTAGCGGTTCGAATCCCTGCGATGGGGTGAGCTCCCATTGCTTGGTCCTTGCTCCTGCCAATCTAGCAGTTCAAAAGCATGCCAAACTGCAAGTAGATAAATAGATACCGCTCTGGTGGGAAGGTAAACAGTGTTTCGTGCACTGCTCTGGTTCACCAGAAGCAGCCTAGTCATGCTCGCTACATGACCCAGAAGCTGTACGCCTGCTCCCTCGACCAGTAAGGCAAGATGAGCGCCGCAACCCCAGAGTCGTCTGTGACTGGACCCAATGATCAGGGCCCCTTTTACCTTTACCTTTTAGCGGGGAGAGAGATAATTAAATAAAAGGGGACATTTTTTGGACATTCCTGAAAAACAGTGAGTAGTGTTGACTCATCCCTAATTATTTATTATAGCTTAGATACTGGATCGCCACAGGGATATCTCTTCGTTTGCAGCTATTTTGAGACACATTTCTATGAGTAAAGATGTCATCTAGAAATGCAGCTTGTCTTTCATTCACTGGTCTAATTTAGAAAGAAAGCTTTAAGATGTCACCGAGCAGAAGCAATGGCATGTGATGAGTTATGCAGCAGGGTGCAAAGGTACAATTTCAAGTTTGCTGTGTGTTGTCAAAGGAACTAGCAGGGAATTAAGTTTGTGAAACTGCAAAATTAAGGCTGTGTGATTCTGCTCTTTGGAGAGATGAGGCTGAATCGGAAATCCCCCGGCATAGCAGTTGCTATTTCTTAGGCAAGTTTCTAAGCCATGTGATCATGGAAAATCACTTCTAATACTGTCTGCAAGAGGCTCAGGAACCAAGTGGGGATGATCCAGTGCTAATCCACCCTGCAAATTCAGGATAAAAATCAAAATACTAAGTACTGGCAAGCTGCAACTAAAGATTCAGCTAGCTTTTTCGAATTAGGATCTGTCTTTGTGCTAGAAAGTCCCTCCTCTAAGTTGAGTCTCAAGGCAGACAGGCAGCCTTTGTTAGGGAATTGTTTGGAATGCTTTCTGAGTGGCTGATGGCAATGGACCTTGACAGAGACCCCTCTTAAGCTTCCAACATGTCCACAGGAGTTCCACCTAAAAGTACTGAATTGCTAAATGCTCCCCAGTTTTACTAGTGGTGAGAAGCTCCTGGGGCAGAGTTACTAGGTTTATAGAGCAATCTGACCTCCTAGGAGCCAACTCCTAGGGTCTATGGGGCTTCGGTCCCCACAATAAAATATTTGAGGGGGCCTGGCCCCCACAAAGTTGATTGGCATTCCAATTCAAATCATGTGTGTGCACTGCATCATGTGATCGATGATGCAGGGCTTCCCTGGGCCCCCACAATATTTTGGCACCCTATGATCCACCATGCTGGAGGGGGTTAGGGCAATGGACTCCAGCCTTCATTCAGTGTAGGAGCCATTGGTTGGTTGTCTAGTGGTTAGAGTGTGGGCCACTCTAGGAGGTGGGTGGGGCAACCCACAATCCAGTCATCTGGCACCATATTTAGGTCAGGTTCAATAAATTTCTGACCATTGCTACAACAAAGGAATCAGGAGCACACTCTGAAGCTGAGGTTTTAACTGGGCTGGAGGCACCTCAGCACTGGGCTCATGAGTAGCAGTGGCAAATAATGATAAACAACTCAGAATGACTTTCACATTAAAATGAATAAAAGCATCAAATAAGTAACAGACAACACATAGTACAAAAGGGGGGCCACAAAAATAACATAGAAAATACAGGGATGCTTCCAACTAAGTTCTACTCAAAGTAGACCCATTGTAATTAATTAATTAATTAATGTGAGTAATGCCCATTAATGTTTACTGGTACTCTGAATACAATAAGAATTGCATGAAACCCATAATTTCATAGTGGCAGCACAGATTGCCTTAACAGCCCAACAAGATACCTGGTTACATTATTTTTTTTTTTAAGTGGTGCCAAATTCACCCAAGTTTTGCTGGCAGAGTGGGTTCTGACCAAATCCCAAAGTTCAGTTTTGGAGGAGCAAGACTTGGTGGCTACTATGTAATGTCTATATGCACATAAACCAGCATATGTTACTTTTTCTTCCCCACCCCCCGAGAGATTTCTTTCCAAGCAGGGGCAAGAGAAGGACCCCATAAAGCTGTCTTCCCTCTTTCCTGTCCAGGCATGATACAAATCCAGCTTGATGTTCCCACTGGGAAAATTGCCAACAGAGCTAGTGCAAGAGGCAGGACTGCAGAATAAGGATTGATGGTAGGGCATCTTTCAAGTAAATGGTATCTCCAAACACTTTCCAGAGTTAAATGATACAAGACGGCGGATAATATATGGTGTAAGTTACAGAAAAAAGTGGCGTGAAGATATTGCACAGAGAATAAATTAAAGCCTTCCTCCAGGAGGGAAAAAATAATCCATAACGGGTAGCAAGTGAGCAGGGAAACTGCAGCAAGGCATGGGGGATGTCACACAGAGGAGATGGAGAACCAGCCAGGAACAATCTTTACTGGCCCTATGTATTTTTCCCCCGTCCAAGAAAGATGACCAGATGCAAAGTTTGTATAGAAAACAGAGTTTAGTCAACTTTCCCCACCTGTATGGTTGGTTGAGGAATTTTGTATTTGTGAGCTCTAAAAGGAACTCACTTGATCTTGCCTCCCAGACAGAGGTGCAAATCAGGATGCAGCTAGCCTTCAGATTTTGCATTTCTTCAAATATTCCAACAGGTCTCGGCTTGAATAAAGCATCAAAATGCATTTCTCTGCATTAAAATATGTGTTTTAAAATATGCCTTTCTGGCTATATTTTATATCGGAATACGTGTTTCTAAACTTCTGTTTGCACGTGTTTAAATTGTGGGGAGGATTTCAGGAGAAAAGGGTGCGTGGAGGCTGCTCCATTTGACCTATCCCTCCCAAACACAGGGCTATTCCACAATCAGCTGCCTTGGGGGAAGGATTATGATGGCTTTGATTATGTTAATATTATTAATTGTGTGCTTTTTTTAAATGTGGTTTTAATGGGTGGTATTCAACAAAATTCTACTCAGAGAAGACCCACTGCAATTAATGCCCCCCCCCCCCCCAAGTTCTCCATTTTTACTGATTTCAGTATTCTGGTGTCTCAACTCAAAAAGAATATTGTAGAGTTGGAAAAAGTCTAGAAAGGCGAAACCCAAATGTTCAAGGTGATGGAACAACTCCCCTAAGAGGGAAGCATTTGGGGCTTTTTAGATTATAGAAAATGTGAATGAAAGGTGATATAATGGAAGTTTATAAAATTATGCATGACATAGAGAAAGGGAGTGAAGATTCTCACCCCACTTCTCTCATAACGTTCAAACACAGACACCCAATGAAACTGAATTTTTGGAAGATTCTGGACAGATAAAATAAATTCATTCCCAGTGCATATTTAAACTCGCTTCCATAGGAGGCAGCAATGGATGGCCTTAAGACAGGGCGGACATATTAATGGAGGAGAAAGCTACTAAGCTTTGATGTCTATGCTCTGCCTCCACAGACAGAGGCAGCTGCTGGAAACTGCGGGAGAGGAGAGTGTTATTGTGCTTGAGTTGTGCTTGTGGGTTTCCCACAGACATCTGGTTGGCCACTGTGAGAACAAGATGGTCCATTGGCCTGATCCAGCAGGCTCTTCTCTTATGTCCTTAGTGGGTCTACTCTGAGTATGAGTTGTGTTTGATACAGCCTGAAGTTTCTCATTAAGCTGCTTTGGAAAGATGGTCATTCTGAAAGGCAGGATATAAATAACTGTAAAATATAAATAAATTTGGATGTGCAGATTTTGGGAAAACTTTTTTTTTAGAAAAACATTTTTTTCGATGAAATCCATTTAAAAATGCACATTTAATTGTGTATTGTTATGCACATTTCCATATGGTTTTGTTAAAAAACAAACATCAATGCAGAAATTATTGGGAATATGCAAGTGGATGAAGACACAGGAAGCTGTCTTTAACTGAGTCAGGCCACTGGTCCATCTTGCTCTGTGTTGTCTACACCGATTTGCAGCTGCTGTTCAGGATTTCAGAGTGGATCTCTCCCATCCTTAGCTTGAGCTGCTCTTGCACCTGGGATGTTTATCATGTAAAACAGATGCTTTGGCACTGAGCCACAGTCCTTCTGTCCCATACAAAAGTGCCACAGACAAGAAATAGATGGAGGAATTTATTCCTGCTCCCAGTCTCCTAGGGGTGCTTTACATTCACAAAAAGCTTGGGAGACTGTTATGCATTACCAGTTTGCCCCTTGGAAAGATTGAGGAGGTTATTGTTTTTTGTGAGAGCCAATGCGGTGTAGTGGTTAGAGTGTCAGACTAGGACCTGAAAGACCCAGGTTCAAATCCCCATTCAGCCTGGAGCTCACTGGGTGAGCATGGCCCAGTCACATTCCCCCAGCATAACCTACCTCACAGGGCTGTTGTGGGGATAAAATTGGAGAGGGGTGTGCGCGCCACCATCTTGAGCTCCTTGGAAAAACGGTGGGATATAAATACAATAATAAATAAACAAAATATTACATTTACATCCCAGTTTCCTCCAAGGAGTTTAAGGCAGCACACACAGTTTTTCCCTTCCCCATTTTGTCCTCACAACAACCCTGCAAAGTAGGTTATGCTGAGAGAGTATTGCTGGCCCAAGGTCACCCAGAGAGTTTTTGTGCAAAATATCTTTACAGGCTAATTGCGCAGAGGAAGTGTTGTGGGAAAAAAGAGGAACATCTTGTTCCTCACTTCAACAGCCACATGTCTGCTTCCTCAAGTTTGCAAATCACTCTCTGAAAATACAGATGACTCTTCCCATCAATGCATCTTTGAAAACTCAAGTCATCTGTTTGTGCTTTCCTAATTCCTGCTTTCCCTTCTGATAAGATAATGAGATGTGAATGTTCGGTGTGTTGACAAGCTGCTGTCCTACAGCGGGAGAGAGCCCCAGAGTTCTCCGAAGCTGAGAGCGGAGATTAATTAATGCTAAAAGACAGCGCTTGATGTGGCAATGAAATCTCGATTATAATAATCTCTAATTATCTTGTAGCACAACCGCCTTGTCACTTCCAGGTGTCTTTCAGCTACTCTTTCACCCCCAACCCAAGCCTAAAAAGAAATCTGATTCGTTTGAAATTATTTGCTAACATTAACTGGAATGATCTCCAGTGATACATCCACCCTCTTCAGCTTAAGGGAAACAAGTGTCTAGGTGATGTGAACTGGGAGAGACTTTGGAGGGTTGATCTACCTAGTCACAAAAAGGTGTAAGATGCTATTCTCCCAGCAGGTACCACATCAGAGTGGAGGAAGCCATGATGATGTCAAAACCACCTGTGGATTCACAGCTGTTAAGTGGTATGTCGGGGGAAAGCATTGTTTCAGTTTGGTCTTATTTCTGATCTTCTAGTTTTTACAATAAGAGGGGTGGGGGCATTCAAACTATGAAATCAAATAGTTGGAAGCCTTGTAGGATGTTTTGCTCAGTGGAGGAACTGCAGGGCTAGAGCCTCCTGAACAGATCATAGAAACATAGGAGTGCAGAGTTGGCAATCCTGCAATGCAACCTCCTGCAGTGCAGGAACAACAGCTAAAGACTGTTATCTAGTCTTTGCTTGAGGACATCCACCCAAAGAACATCCAGTTGTTTACCATCAAGTTGTTTCTCCGAACAGTCAATCAAGATTTACCGTCAAGTAACATAATCCCAATGGGACGCGGGTGGCACTGTGGGTTAAACCACAGAGCCTAGGACTTGTCGATCAGAAGGTCGGCGGTTCGAATCCCCGCGATGGGGTGAGCTCCCGTTGCTCAGTCCCTGCTCCTGCAAACCTAGTAGTTCAAAAGCACATCAAAGTGCAAGTAGATAAATAGGTACCACTCTGGCGGGAAGGTAAATGGCGTTTCCGTGCGCTGCTCTGGTTCACCAGAAGTGGCTTAGTCATGCTGGCCACATGACCCGGAAGCTGTATGCCGGCTCCCTCGGCCAGTAAAGCGAGATGAGCACCGCAACCCCAGAGTCGGTCATGACTGGACCTACTTTAAGGGTTCCCTTTACCTTTTAACATAATCCCATCGGATCTGGTCCTGCCTTCCTGGGAGCGGCAGAGAACATTTCGCCTCTTCTGTTTGGCAGTCCTTAGAGTTAGAGTGCTAAGGAAGAAGAGGGTGGACTTCTCTGATGCTGTTGCTTTATTGAGCTCAGCCTTGGGTCCCACTTCCCTACGGCTCACATCCACACTTACCTTTTGCCCCACACTTTCTAGGCACAAGTCCACACTTTAAAGCAGCACTTTCTCCATGAAAACTTTCTCTTTAAAGCTAAATCAAACAAACAGCGAATTGCTGTTTGTTCTGATTCAGCGGTAAAGAGCAGGGGCGGGGTTTGTGGGAGAATTGCTGCTTTAAAGCATGGACCTGTGCCTAGAAACATAGCACAAAAGGAAGTGTAGATGATCCCCAACTCCCTGTATTAACAAGAACATTCACAAATTTGGAATCAACACATGTGCACTGGGCTACAGCTTTTACTTCCTTCTGCTCACTTGTGCACATTAAAAGTGCACAGGTTTCCACTGAGAAGACACACACACACATTGTAAAAGTTCATTTTAAAATAGTTCATTCATGGTTTGAGACTCTTCTTATGCAGTGTCCTGCAGTTCCCATGCAATGATAAAATACCACATACTATCAAGCTGCAGCTAACTGCAAGGCTTCAAGATTGCGTTTTTGAAGTGTTGCATTGATACAGATAACTAAAAGTACACAATGCTGGGTTGTTGCACATGGTTGCTTTTGAATCTGTGTGATTAACTGAAAATAGAAACTTTCTCCTAGAAGTGCTAGACAGATAAGCCACACCCAAACTTTTTGAGCTCTAAGAAGCTTCAGAACAAAGGTAGCATGGGCTGAGCGATACTTTATGGTGAGGACCATATTGCTTTTTTTTTTTTTTAAAAAAAAGCCTTTCTTAGCCAACCCGACTAACCCTAGACCTTGGAAGACAGTCTGCATGTTGCGCCTTGCAAGTCAATGAATAGATCAGAAGCTATTTCAGATGAAGGAATTTGAACAAGTTGCAGGACCAAAGGGTCTCATGAAAAATTGAGCTGAGATTTCATGATGGGTTAATAGGCTACTATTTTGGCTTTAAAGTGTGCGTTGCTGAGATGAGACCAGATTAATGAGGGGGACTCTGAGAACGTTAACCTCTCTTGTTGAACAAAAGCATTCACTGCATAGGACTGGCTCATTTGCCCCAGTTTCATTCCAGCATTCCTTGTGCTGGTCGCCAGACACCAGACTAGAGCGGAAATGCTCCATCAGTCTGGGGCAGAAGACATTTTAGAAGGAGATTTATTAAAGAGAGTAGAATCTTAGCAAGATCAATACAGCAGAGGTGAGTTTTCGTCTTAAAATTGGTTCTATTGAGATCTGAACTGAAGGTTCTTTAATAATTTTTTTTGCCTTGAGCTGAAGGATTCCCAGCACCTTGTTTCCTCCACTCATTTACCTTTCTCTACTGTCACCTATATCTGTGAACCTGTCCACAGCAATCACACCTAAGGGGTACTAATTTTCTCTTCTTCGTTGAAGTTCCTTCCTGCTCTGAGCATTTCCCGCTTCTGCTTTTGCTCTGCTTGTGCCATCCTGAAACCAGGAAGCAGAGGGAGGAAGTCCAGTGGTACCTTGGGTTAAGAACTTAATTCATTCCAGAGGTCCATTCTTAACCTGAAACTGTTCTTAACCTGAGGTACCACTTTAGCTAATGGGGCCTCCTGCTGCTGCCGTGCCGCTGCCACACGATTTCTGTTCACATCCTGAAGCAAAGTTCTTAACCTGAGGTACTATTTCTGGGTTAGTGGAGTCTGTAACCTGAAGAGTTTGTAACCTGAGGTACCACTGTACCACTTATTGCCCTCACTCTGGTGTTGCCTGCTGGAAAGCAGGACGTAAACTCTCCTCTGATTTGATTCTTCCCTTGCATTGTAGTTTAAATGTCTGCTTGCCTGATGGAGTTATCTCCCCTCTCCTCTCCCTGCCTGCTGCTCTGGGGGTTCCACAAGCTACTGAGCCAATTTGGGGTATATGTGGGGGGGGGGAGGAAGAGGTGGGTACACCTTGCACAAGCAGAAGTCCTTATGCGGTCTTCCACTAGTAGGACCAATTAGTTGAATCCAACCTGTTGTTGCTGCTGCTGATGTTAAATGTGGCTATCAAGAGTAGTGCAACCAACCGATGTGAGATCCAGTCCTAGTTTAGGTCAACATCTCCCTTGTAGGTTGCCAAGATACAGAAGTAAATAGAGATCGCCCACAATTGCAGCCTATGTTCAGCTTCTAAGCCTTAGATTTCCCTTCTCTTTCAGGAAAGGGCTCTAAGCAAGGGCAACACGAGCTGAATCCTTACTGGAAAGCCAATATACAGAGTTATATATAAGTAGAGGTCAGATTTTCAGACATGCTTTATGACCCCAGGCAATCCTCTTTCATTATATTGTGCCCAAGCTCTTTATCTGCCCTTAAAAATCTAAGTCTCAGATCCGTAGGCTATATTTTCCTCTGCATTTTCTTTCTCTTTGGAAATTGACAAAGAGCCAGGAGCCTGTGGAACCAAATGCTTTTAGTTCGAAAACAAATCTTTTGGTTGGATTGAAAACCTGTTGCTCACTACGGTGACTTTGTCCCAAGGAAGCTACATAGCTCAGCTTTCAGCCTTGAACACTCCCATTGCCAGTTTTATGCTCCTGCTGGTTTGAACCTGGTCAAATTGGGGTACTGCCTTCCCCAGGGTCTCAGGCTCTCCATTTCCTATTTGCGTATCCAAGAACGTAGTCAGTATGCCTCTGAGTACTGGTTGTTGGGATTTGGAAGCAAGATGAGTGCTGCTGTGCTCAGGTCCTCTTTGTAGGCTTCCCATGGGCATTTGGTTGACCACTGTGAGAACAGGATGCTGGACTAGATGGGCCACTGGTCTGATGAAGCAGGGCTCTTCTTCAGAATGCAAATTATATTGAGATCCCTTAAACATCAATGCTATCTCTGTAACTTACCATGATGGCTATGTTCTACCTCCAATGCTGGAGGTAGTATGCCCCTGAATACCAGTTGGTAGGAACCAAAAGTTGGGAGAGTTCTGTGGCGTTCAGGTTCCATTTGTGGGCTTCCCATGGACATCTGATTGGCCACTGTCAGGGGCAAATCTAATATGAAACTAATGAAACTTAAACTTCAGGGCCCCCAATTCCTGAGTCTTTGGTTTACATTGCTTAATTTTTTTTTTGGGGGGGGGAGGTGTAGTAGACCCAATTTGAGTCACTCAAATCAAATTGATTATTTTGTTGTTGTATATATTTCAACAACCCCAAAATTGGAGAGTCAGTAGCACGGATGTTGTAAAGGTATGATGATCTGTCATGGATCATCCCCACTGAAGAATATAACAGTGGTTACCCAGACCTCATTGCTGGTTGCAAAGGACTCCCCATGACAATTAAAGCTCCAGGGTCCCAAAAATGTAGGTCCACCACTGGCCACTGTAAGAATAAGTTATTGGACTAGATGGGTCTTTTGTCTGATCCAGCAGGGCTCTTATGTTCCTATGATATTTAAAGGAGTGCAGATTTAAAACACCCCACATCTTAGTATTGAGACTGTCAAAGAGAGAAAATTCTAGGGGTACGTGTAATGTTCATAGTTGAATCTGTTAGTATGCCACCTTGTGTCATCACATGTACAAGGCATGTATCGTCCTTGATCACATGTTACTCCTCCTTAGGGCAAAACTATGCAGAAAGGAGTGGAGCAGTGGTTTAAGTCCTGCCCCCAGCATTGCATTTCTGAGAGGTGACATTGTAGCCATCTTTGAATATCTAAAGGACTGACATGTGGAAGATGGGAAAAGCTTGCTGTCTGCTGCTCTGGAGCAGGACCCAAAGCAATGGATTCAAATTACAAGAAAAGAGATTCCAACTAAATATTAGATGTCAGGGGTTGGGAAGGGGAGGAGGAGTGGTGGAGACCTCATCCCTATCCTGACCCTTCCAGGGAGGAGGAGGAAGACAGTATAGATTTACAACAGTGGTTTGCAGGAGATCACAGCTCAGAGGCAGATGAGGGGGAAAGTTGGGAAATAATGGGAGAGGAGCAGGCAGAGCCAAAGCAGCAGCTGGCTTTAACATTGTCACTAGAAAGCATTCCAGACCCACCATCTACCAGAATCCGGTGAGCCTTAAAAGTAGGAGAGCAAAGAGCTCAAAGACAGAAGGCATGTAGCAGCACCTGTAGAGATGCTGATGCTGATGACAAATGAGGAGGTGTGAGAGAAGGTGGAGATTTACTTGGGACATATACTGGGTTCTATAGCCTCTCTCTGTAAAGAAACTTTTCCTTGTCTTTATACTTTTCTGGGCAACCAGCCGGGAGCTGCTGACAGCACCCTGACAAGAATAACTTTCTGGTGGGAAGAACTCTTCAATATTGGAATGGACTACTTCAGAAGGTCATGGAGTCTTCTTCATTGGAGGTTTTCAAACAGAAGTTGAGTGGCCATCTGTCAAGGAATCTTTAGTTGTGATTTCTGCATTGCAGAGGGTTGGACTGGACTCTTGGGGCTCTTCCTAACTTTACAACCCTACAATTCTATGAATGATAACAACAGCAATAGATGTGATGCTAGAGGTGGAGCGAGAAGCATGCCCCCATTTCTGCCTCAATATATTTTTACCTTCCCATGTATAACACATGAGCAGGAGTAAAAACAAAAGCATAGATAGACTTTTCATGATAGGATCATGATAGGATTTTCAAAATGGTTTTATGGCACACTACCGTCATTGAACACATGCATACATGTTCTTCTTCTTCTTTCTCTTCTTCTTTGGCAATCACTCATAGCCGAGTAAGATTGTCTTCCATAGACACGGTTTTAACAATGAGTCCTTAAGTGACTGTGCATATATGCTTGTGAAACATGGACCACTTATAAACACCATCTCCAACTCCTTGAAAGATTCTATACATGTTAAACACTATTGCACGCATAATACTCATTACTCCCTTGTTTTTGTTTGAAAAATCATCCCTGTCCTTTGGCCATGCTAGCCAGGGCTGATGGAACTGGAGTCCAAGAACAGTGGGAGGACACAGGTAAGCCCTTCTGGGGAGGTGAAATGGAAAGACGCATATGAAAGCCTGTGCCAATTGGAGAACCAACTGACTCTCCCTAAAACCACCCAGATGGCATTGATTTAAGCTTCTCAGGTGGGCAGAAGAGAGAGCTTCTCTTCTAGCAGATAGCCCTGACAAAATCCTGGGTATATATATGTGTGTGTGTGTGTGTGTGTGTGTGTGTGTGTGCACTAAATCGAAGATGCACACCCAGGCATCCAGAAGGCACATGAATAATTGCTTTCTCTTCTCGTTGGGGAATTGTGACGAGAGTCTCTGACGCCTTAAATCATATTTATCTGTTTAAAATTGCTCTTGCCAACAGGAGCCCAAGAGAGGAAGTGGCTTGCATTCTGAGGCGCTGCCCCTGTGGAGTGGCCACAGCGTGCTTGCAATACAGAGGCATGATTTGCATTCTGTTTGCTCCATCTAGCAGTGCATAAAGGGAGCTTCATTTCTTCCCCAGCATCTCGTTGTGTTTGAAAGGAAAGGCTACGCGGCTGCGAAAGGTCTTACTAGGGGAATAGGAGAGGCACAAGGCAGGTTTCGCCATGCAAGGGCTGGGATGACAGGTTGCACTTGCCTTCTCTGCGCATTGTACTTGGCAACTTCTGGAAATGGAGACCCTTGAAATGAAAACAAAAACAAAGGGTGCCTTTATCTGCTTTCGGTATCACCAGTTCTGTAACTGCATGCATGTTGCGGATAATATGAAACTATTCTTTATGCCAATGCGGTGGGCTCCACGAATTGCATACATTGAGCCCACTCACTGTTCTTTGTGAAAGTGACTGAAGCTGTCCAAAAAAGGAGGAGGAGAAGCTTATTGTTAGTTTTTTTTTGGGGGGGGGGATGCTGGTCTATAAGGAAGAGCATTGTACAGCATGTGCTTTGCACACAAAATATCCCATTTGCAATCACTGTCATCTCCAGGTAGGGCTGAGAAAGACCTGGAGTTCTGTAGAACTGCTACCAGTCAGTGCAGACAATGTCGTGTAGTGGTTAGAGTCTTGCCTTAAGATCTGGGAGACCAGTGTTCAAATCCTCACTCAGCCACGAAGCCCACTGGGTGATCTCAGGCCACTCACCCTCAGCCTAGCCTACCTCACAGGATTGTTCTGAGGATAAGACAGAGAGGAAGAAGAACCATGAACGGCACCTTGAGCTCCTGTGAAGAAAAGGTGGTATAAAAATATAATAATAAAGTAAATAAATAGGTATATGGATGAAAGCTCTGACCGTATAAGGCAGCTTCCTGTGTTGTTTTCTGTAGCTTTGACTTGCTCCCTCACGTAGTTGTAGCTATTTCATCACGTAGTGAAACCTGGTAGGCATAATGTTATCCTTCATGGTCCCTGATTGGTTGGGATCACCAATATGACTTCACTCAGGTTCCCTCTGCATCATGTAGTCAAGGCTGCTCGGCTATGGGAACAATGGCTGCTTCATTATGTGATCCCTGGTTGACTGGAATCCCTGGTGGGGCTGAGGTAGGCAGGAGCTGCCTGTTGCTTCACAAACCCTGTCATCTGTAAATGAGACCCACAAAGTGTTTAACCGGATGGTAGGCTAGGGTGGCTGAATTCTTCATTCTGTACTGCAGTTCCTTAATCTGGATAAGTGAGATGATATTTTTTTTTGTACAGGTTTTCAGACTAATAAACCTGAAATATTCTATGCATCTAAATGAGTTGCTGTCCTGTGTTCCTGAGACTGATTTAAATCCCATGCCATATCTGCTGCAGGGGGTGGCAGTGTGAGGGAAGGAGGCTGATGGGCAAGATACGAAACAGAACCATTCAAAGTCAAGTGTAACAAAAGTGGCCTTTTATATGTGTGATCAGATTTGTGGCTTTGCAAAGAAACAGCGAGACCAAAAGCAAAAAAGCAACCCCCCCCCTCTTGTGTGCTGTTTTTGAGTTTTCAGATCTGATTGCAAATGAGGCTGGGAGCTCTCTGGGTATAAAAGTGGATGCTTGGCAAATCCTATTTCACTTCGCCAGTGAGCTGCAAAAGTATTGGATAATGGGTTATGTGTTGTAGATCTGTTTGATTGCATTGTGTTGCAAAGTGGGAATTGTTTTGCAACATAGATTCTTAATCACTGAGGCATCTATGATTGCGTCGAAAATTGGTTGAAATTGAAAGTTAACTATACTGCAGACGGCTTATTCTAGTGTATAATTGAAAATAAATTCTAATAACTCCTCTTGAAAAGAGCTGCCAAGAGGACTTACTAATACAACCTCCTTCCTCTACACCCTTTATTCCCCCACCCCCCTGAGTTTTCCTTATGCATAGAGTAGCAATGGGAAAGGGGCTCATAAAGCAGAACACAGCATGACATGTTCTGAATGGAAGGCGACTCAGTGAGCTTGCAAGCTCCTGTTCTCTCCCTCTCTCCATCCTTGATGAGGAAAACCCTGGTGGGTTCCCAGGGAATTTTGGGAATTGTAGGTCTGGGAGGGGAACAGGGGTCTCTTGGCTCCCAGAATTCTTTGGGAGAAACTTTGACTGTTCAAAGTGGTATCATTGTGCTTTAAATATATGGTGTGAAGGTGGCCTAAGAGGAATAAGAGTTGTAGTTCCTCCACTTTCCCACAAATATTCTTCCCTTTTGACAACAGAAACCAATTTTCTGCCACTTTCCTGGTGGTGGGGCAGAAGCGTCTCGGAAACTTTTCAGGCGGGGGTTGATCTTTACTTTTCTGAGGAGATTGATGCTTCCATTCCTGGCTCTCACCATGAAGTCTAGCTAGCAGGAAGTTGTGAGAGGGAGCCATAGTCCACTTCCTGCCACCCACAGTTCCCATAATGCCTTGGGTACAGTGTGACATGACACTGCAGCAACCTCAGGGGCATTCCAGGAAGTGTGGGTAACAGGAAAGTACAGAGAAATCTGTGCTACAATGAATGTGATTTTTATTTACAAGTTAAAATAGCAAGGAGGAATGGGGGGGGGGAGGGACCTTGGCCATCTCATGAGATTAAATAAGGTAAGGTAAAGGTAAAGGTACCCCTGCCCATACCCTTGACAGACTCTAGGGTTGTGCGCTCATCTCACTCTAGAGGCCGGGAGCCAGCGCTGTCCGCGAACCGTCACCAGAGCAGCACATGGAAACGCCGTTTACCTTCCCGCTGTAAAGCGGTACCTATTTATCTACTTGCACTTAAGGGTGCTTTCGAATTGCTAGGTGGGCAGGAGCTGGGACCGAACAACAGGAGCTCACCCCACCGCGGGTATTCAAACCGCCGACCATGCTATCGGCAAGTCCTAGGCGCTGAGGTTTTACCCACAGCGCCACCCACATCCCTAAATAAGGTAACCCTCTCCCAAAAAAATCAGAGAAATTTCTTTCTGCCATGATTTTTCAGGAGAGCTTACTTTTTTCAGGAAAGTTTAAGCTTGTCCCCAAACTTCCAGTGCATGGCCAAAATAGAAATTATCAGCATCACTCTAAAAGTTGTAAGTTCCTTTAAACTATTATTAATATTGTGTTTTAATGTTGTAATCCACCCTGGGACCTTAGAACGTAAGAACAACTCTGAAGGATCAGGCCAGTGGCCCATCTAGTCCAGCATCCTGCTCTCACAACTCCCGTGCAAAACCCACAAGCAACATTTGAGTGCTAGAGGACCTTCCCCACCTCTGGCTTCCAGCAATTGGTTTTCAGAAGCATTGCTTCCTCTGACCGTGGAGCCAGAGCATAGCAGTCTTGGCCATTGGCAGCCCTTACCAGAGATGCCAACAAGCACTGAAGATTGAGGGCAACGGGTTGCACGTGTGACCTTGAGTTACACTACAGGAAGAGTCAGGGAACAAAGCTGAACACAGTGGCTTGCAGCTCTTGTGCTTGGCAAGGGTGAGGAGGAACCAGCCACTCAAGCCATGCTGAGCTCCGCGCTCAGCCTCCTCCGCCCCTGACAGTAGGAAACATTGGGTGGGGGGTTAAAAATGCTCGGCCTCTTGGAACTGGCGCATCTGGCCCTTACAGTGAAGGGCAGGTTATTAATTATAATAACAGAACAAGGATGGAGAACCAGATTTTGCTGGAATACAATTCCTATCATCCCTGACCATTGGCTTGGGTGTCTGGGACTGATGGGTGTCCATCAACATCTAAGGGTTCCCCATCCCTGCTCTAGAATAAACATTTCATACCAACCTAGCTAACTTCCATTCCACTGTGCAAACCTCTTCTTCCTATGGTGGCATTTACCTTTTGCAATTCTGAATTCTTTTTTTTTTTTTTTTTTTTGCTCCATCAACAGGTCTGGTAGAAGCATGCAATTGATGCTCTTGTCTTGCATCTCCTGCTGACTGTCAGAGTTTGTGTGTTCATTGCATCCCTCCCCTCCCCTCCCTTCTCTTCCTTCCCTTGTTCTGAGCCATCATTTCCCCTGAACTGGAGCCAAGTATCAGCAGACAGCCCTGGAAACAGATAAGATGCATACCTTGGATCAGGAGAGAATTATTGCATTGTTTTCCCAGGGAGGCAGCCAGAGCGATTGGGGTCTTGTTTGCTGAATATTTCAGCTCTTTTGAGGAGCATTTGTGGCCCATTCTTCATATTCCTGGTAGAGACTGCTGAACGAGCAAAAAAGGAGAAGATCTTGCTTTATTCTCCCATGATCTAAGCACAAGGTGGAGAGAGGTGGGATGATGACAGGGGGAGGACACCAGCAGAAGGAAAAGGCAAATTTTTAACCACTGAAAGGGAATGCATTTTTAAAATCCACATTGGAGCCCTAACCTGCAGAGCTTGCTAGTATAAAACAAAGTGGAGGCCAAACGCTTCCCAAAATTGCAGAGAGGGAAAGGGAGAAATACATGCTAGTACTGCAGATTAATTATGGACTCATTCACACTTACCTTTCCCCCACACTTTCTAAGCACAGGTTCGTGTTTTAAAGTGCTGTATCCGAGCAGTTTTTTATTTTATTTTGTTTGCCCCGGTGCTTTCCCTGTGAAAACCCTGTCTTTAACTCTGAAGCAGAACAAAAGACAATTCAGGTTTTGAGCAGATTGCCATTTGTTCTAATTCAGCAGTAAAGAGTGGGTTTTCATGGGGAAAGCACTGGAGGGGGTAGCACTCTTACTTATTTCGCCAAACCTTTATTAGGCATTGCAGTGGTACCTCTGGATGTGAACGGGATCCGTTCCGGAGCCCTGTTTGCATCCTGAAGCGAACACAACCCATGTCTGTGCGTCTGTGGGTCGCGATTCGCCACTTCTGCGCATGCATGTGATGTTATTTTGACCGTCTGTGCATGTGCGAGCGGCAAAACCCAGAAGTAACCTGCTCCATTACTTCTGGGTTGCCGCAGTGCGCAACCTGAAAATACTCATCCCAAAGCTACTTTAACCCAAGGTATGACTGTACAAGTATAGGCCATCATAAAACATCCATATAAAAAGAATTACAACACCGTATTTTTCACTCTATAAGATGCACCAGACCATAAGACGCACCTAGTTTTTGGAGGAAGAAAACAAGAAAAAAAAATTCTGAATCTCAGAAGCCAGAACAGCAAGAGAGATTGCTGCACAGTAAAAGCAGCGATCCCTCTTCCTGTTCTGGCTTCTGGGATAGCTGCGCAGCCTGCATTCGCTCCATAAGATGCACACACATTTTCCCTTACTTTTTAGGAGGGAAAAAGTGAGTCTTATAGAGCAAAAAATACGGTATATAGAAATAAACAGCCGTGTTCCGCTAAATAGTGCCATTCACCACTCTAAGAGATACTACTGACAAAAACCTCAGCCCCCCTTGCAGTTACTTCCGGGTTGATGGAATCTGATATTTTCATTGTGCCATGATGTGAGAATAGCCAAAAAAGGGGATAGCACACATTTGCGTAGCTGGTTGTACAATGAAAAGTAGAAAAGGATATGTTCTACTGCATCCGGCACATTTAAAGAACATCTGCAATGTCTATCATTTCTGGGGCTGTTTAAATATCTGCCCTTGACAAAAGCTGAGGGGGAAATGTTCAGTTGGGCTGACATAAAGGCCCTACGTTGGACTGGAATTATTAATTTTGAGATAGTATATGTGCTGCCGAAGTGAGTACAAGTACTTAAATATGTCTCCAATGCTACAATACGCCTCGAAACTGGATTCATAAGAACTGAGGCCAGAGTGCGGCTCGCAACTCTTAATTTTTGGCTGAGACTAGCCTCTCTTCTGAACAGCCTTCCTTCCTTGACTACCAAAGACGATTTCCAATTGATATGGAAATGAGCAGTGGATAATATAATAACAACTCTAGGATTCAATCCACAGTTCTTACTTAACATGGGGAACAAACAAGCCAAAAACATTATTGAACAGTGTGTAGTAGACATAGAACAACAGGCAGACCTAGCCAGGTCCCCAAAATTTTTAGTTAGCGAAACTAGAAGATACTTGACTTCCCAAATGCCATACATAGCTAATCTTGAAATACCAAAACAACGAAGGGCTTTCACCTAGGCCCATTATCAGGCCCTCCCTTCAGCAGTTCAGGAAGGCCATTACAGTGGTACCTCGGGCTAAGTACTTAATTCGTTCCGGAGGTCCGTACTTAACCTGAAACTGTTCTTAACCTGAAGCACCACTTTAGCTAATGGGGCCTCCTGTTGCTGCCGCACCACCAAAGCATGATTTCTGTTCTCATCCTGAAACAGAGTTCTTAACCTGAAGCACTATTTCCGGGGTAGCGGAGTCTGTAACCTGAAGCGTATGTAACCCGAGGTACCACTGTATAGGAAGATGCCATATGAGGAGAGAAAATGTCCATGTAGCTCTGGGCAGCAGGAAACAATGGAGCATGCCCATCTTCATTGCCAGTATTACATAGACATTTGAGCCAGGTTTATCCAGGCCATCCTATATAAGTTCCCTGGGCACTCAGAACAACACTACAACTCCCTATTACTACAGAACGAAAGCCCAGAAGTCACATATTTAGTCGCCAGATTTTGCGCTGCCATGATAGATAGAAAGATGATCTATGCTATAAATCAGTCCTAAATAGAAGGTACATACAGTTAGATCCATACTTCTGAAGTCCCACCCCATACAGCTGTTCTTTTTTAACTGATCTCCTTTAAATTTTCCTTATCGGTTTTTATTCATTCATTACCTACGCTTAATCAAGTATTCTATGTCTATGTTTTAATCTATGTTTGGTTCTTGTTCCCAATTAATTTAATAATTATGCACTTAGAGATATTGTTATGCTATTTATTTAGATGTTTTGCTTATGCTGGTCTGTGACCGTAATAAAGTAAATTCAATCCAATAATTTTGAGATACAGTATAAGTGACTCTGTCATCTGTTGTATTCAAACCACAGAAACAAATTTTATTTACAGCTGGCTTGATGTTTTGTTTTTCAGTGTCCCTTAATCTGGTTTGAATTTTGCAATAAATATATTGCTCACTTGAATTATACAAGGGTTCCAAGTCAGTACCGATAGACCTGATTTTGCTATGCAAGGGTTGGAACTACAGTGGTACCTCAGGTTACAGACACTTCAGGTTACAGACGCGTCAGGTTACAGACTCCGCTAACCCAGAAATAGTACCTCGGGTTAAGAACTTTGCATCAGGATGAGAACAGAAATCGGGCTCCGGCGGCGCGGCAGCAGCGGGAGGCCCCATTAGCTAAAGTGGTGCTTCAGGTTAAGAACAGTTTCAGGTTAAGAACAGACCTCCAGAACGAATTAAGTTCTTATCCCAAGGTACCACTGTATCTGGATTTATAAGAGTCCTTAAGTAAGTCAGAGAGCACTCAGACACAGCACTTTAAACTGAGGAGCTACGCCTAGAAACATGCCACACAAAAAAAGTCTGGACAAGCCCTGTTTTATTGTCTGTTAAAAATAATCATATGCTAGCTTTTAAGGCTGTAAACTTCAAATTAATCATTTAGATCTGCCAACTTAAAACCTTTTGGCTGACTATGTTGACATTGGGCTGGCGCCTTCACTATACTCTTTTTGGCACATGCTAAAAATAGTTTTTGTTTGTTTAGGCAAGCCGACCCAGACATGCAGAATGTTGACATGTGTTTTAATCTGGTGGGTTTTTTTTTTTAGCTTGTTGTTGATTTTAATCACTTTTTAAAAGAAATTTTAGGAAATAAATCTAAACAAAGAAGGGCCACCAATTATTGGACAACAGGTTTCATATCTATGTACAGTAACTATCTGTCTGTCTGCCATCTGTCTATAGAGAATAATAGAAATGTAGAGTTGGATGGGAGCAAAAGGGCAATCTAGTCCAACCCTCTGCAAATAGAAACCATAACTAAAGAATATATCTATATAAAATTATTTGGACTGCAGTTGCCAAATTATTTGGCAAACCAGTAGCAGCCAGTGAGGCGGGACAGGACTGTGTTGTTGGCCAATCTTCTGAATACAGGACAACTCTTCTGGTTACCAAGAAGAGGAGAGAGAAGGCACTGGGGAGTTTGGTGTGGCACAGATACAGCATTTGGATACCCCCGCACTCACACTGCACCAAGGTCTCTGCTGCCTTGCTCTTCCACCTGCCCCTATTGGTAACCAGCAGTGATGTGCTGTGCTCGGAAGCTAGGTCAGCAGTGCAGTCCCCACCCTGTGCTGGCTTGCAGGCTATTACTGTGACAAAGGGTTAAAGCCCTTGCCCTCTATGTCTGGATCCCAATCCTGATGGGAGGCTCTGTTTGTGCCATTTGTATTGGGGTTGGGGAAAGTTCCATTGCAGCGAATGGGAGTTTTTTCTCTCTCTCTTTGCAATGCAAATTGCAGGCTAATGTGTATGTACAGATGTTTGTCTGTCTCTCTCTCTCTCTCTCTCTCTCTCTCTCTCTCTCTCTCTCTCTCTGTGTGTGTGTGTGTGAGTGAGAGAGAGAGAGAGAGAGAGAGAGAGAGAGAGAAGAAAAAACTGCTGATGGCCAACATCTAAATTTATGCCTGTTATGACACATCACTTCAGAATGAAGAAATTCTGCTTTTTGCTTCAGAACGCCTCTGTTTACTCAACTGCAAATTGATGCTGCAAGTTTAACCAATTAATTAATCAACTATCTAACAACATGTTTATTCAGAAGTATGTCCCACTTCTGTTCAATTAGGCTTTCTTCCTAGTAAGTATGTTTAGGATTGCTGCCTGAAACCCATAAGATTAATCAATTAACAGTGTATGACTGCACAGTTAAGACTGTCTTCCTATCCTTACTTAGTTGTCAGTAAAACAATTGAACTATGCGGGATGCACTTTAAACAATGCATTCATAGAACTGTGCTGCATAGCTGCAATCCCATGCATGCTTATCTAGAAATCTTCCCTTAAATACAGTGGGATTCACATCGCATTGCATAATATTGCTCTATGGGAATACATAAAATTGTACTATAAAATTTTGTTATTGGGTGCTAATTCTTAGGATGCCAGTAGATTCACATGCATAGTACTATGAAATATGAAATACAGCATTTGGGGAACTCAGATTTCAGCATAGCAACTGGGGCAAGAGTCACAGCAAGGTTTAAAGGCCTGCTCTTGGCTACAATCAATATTAAATTGCAGAAACATGGATCTCCTTCCTTTACCCGGAAGCAGTATTAGCAACAAAAGTCAGGCTGCTCCCTCTCCCATTATTTTTGGAAGGAAAGAGAGTTGCATATTTGATAAAAATATGGGCATATACAACAGAATATACTGATTTATTAAAATTTGGTGTCTTGCTATTGGAACCTAAGAAGAGCCTGCTGGATCAGGCCAATGGCTCATCTAGTCCAGTGTCCTGTTCTCAAGTTGGCCAACCTTCAAGCAAGACCTGAGCACAAGAACACTCTCCCCTCCTGTGACTTCCTGTAACTGGTAAATTAGAACAGCCTTCCTGTCCTAAATCAGCACCCACAAGACAATTCACATTCATAATAAAGTGAGAAATAAAGCAACATATCAAAAAAGAGTGGAAACGATAGCAAACACAGAAGAAATTAAAATATCCAAGGATGCACAAGCAGTCCACCACCTTCTGAGGGAGTCTATTCCACTGTTAAACAGTCCTTGCCATTAGAAAGTTCTTCCTGGTGTTTAGTTGGAATTTCTTTCCTTGTAACTTGAAGCTAATGGTTTTGGGTCCTACCCTTCACAGCAGGAGAAAAAAGCTTGTTTCGTCTTCCATGTGCTACAGCAGTTTAGATGGCTCTCATATACCATCTCAGGCTCCTCTTTTCCAGACTAAACATGCTCAACTCCCTCAACTTTTCTGCATAAGTCTTGGTTTCCAGATCACCTCTGCCAGTCAACCAGCCACAAATCCACATATGAAAAGATTGCATTAAACTGCTGGTGAATTTTCACGAAGACTTTTTTAAAACAACAACAACAAAGAAAACTGATGCAGAAATGTGGGAAAGTGACAACTTTTGAAAAAGAGAGAAACAGGGGAAACTAAATTGTCCATCCCTAACTCAGCCACACCCAGCTTTCCTTTGTAGGGAAAATGAGGGATGTAGTTAATGGTGCCATTGTTGTGTTAATAACTGGCTTACTCACTGTTACTCAACGGGTAGTTAATCTGGAACACGCAGAGCTCAGATGAAACCAGGTATGTTTCTGGAACTAATGGAAGACAATTCAAGTCTGCGGTTAACTTAAATACCCATCTGCTTACATCCCAGGAGCCTATAAATTTCAATGGATAATTAGTAGCTGCCACACAGGAAGCAACAGGACATTGCATGTGTTCGCTTGAGTTCTGATTCTCCATCCGTCACTCTCTATGATTAGGACCAGCTCTGTCATGGAGACAGTCTTGGCATCTTAGCTCCAAGAATTCTTCCTGCCTCTTCAATGAAATATCTGAGAGAGAGAGTTACAGAGCACACTTTTATCTGTTTTTTACATAGGAAGCTGTCTTACACTGAGTCAGATTCTTGGTCCTTCTAGCTCAGCATTGTTGACACTGATTGGTAGCTGCTCTCCATGTTTTCAAGCAGGGGCATTCCTGGAAATCCTAGGGATTGATGGAACTTGAGACCTCTTGCATGCAAAGTAGATGCTCTACTGCTAAGCTACAGTTCTTTCCTTTAAGTGCACCCCTATAGGTAAAATGTGGGATCTAATTTCTGTTAATGATGATGCTCCAGATCCCTGGGGCTCAGCTTAGCTAATGGGGACCACAGTGTAGTGTGCCATTAAATCACAGCAGTTTTAAAAATGAAATGTGTGTCATGGTCAACCCTTCATCATTAAAGATGCCTACAGGCAGTGACCATTTTGGGTGGGGGTATCATTACGCCAGTGGGATGTGGGTGGCACTGTGGGTTAAACCACAGAGCCTAGGACATGCTGATCAGAAGGTCGGCGGTTCAAATCCCCGTGATGGGGTGAGCTCCCGTTGCTCAGTCCCTGCTTCTGCCAACCTAGCAGTTCAAAAGCATGCCAAAGTGCAAGTAGATAAATAGGTACCGCTCTGGCGGAAGGTAAACAGTGTTTCTGTGCGCTGCTCTGGTTCGCCAGAAGTGGCTTAGTCATGCTGGCCACATGACCCGGAAGCTGTATGCTGGCTCCCTCGGCCAATAAAGTGAGATGAGCGCTGCAACCCCAGAGTCGGTCACGACTGGACCTGATGGTCAGGGGTCCCTTTACCTTTACCCTTTACCTATCATTACGCCACACCACTACCCCATTCTTTATTCTTCCAGATCCAAAAGAACCCACACGTCAGGGACAGCACATCATTTGGACATGCCAAAAACAGTTGCTGCCTGGACTCAAAAGGAAGCCCCCAGGAATTCAATGGGACTGGCCCTCTGCATACTTAGGGTATCTTGAATAAATTTTCCCAGGAGTAAACCCACTGGTGTCAGTCAGGATTGCTCCTAAGCAAGTGTGCCTCTGATGACCCATGTATTGATTTACTATAGTGATTTTCTACAGAATAGGGCAATAAATAAAAGATGGAGGCTGCAAAATTTCAGAATGTTAATGCAAGCCGGGGGGGGGGGGGGAATCTGTGATTTTATCTGAAACGTGTGACTAAGTGCCAGGAGGAAGTTCTTGTGCTCAAATCCTGCTTGCAGGCTTCTCTCGGGCATCTGGTTGGCCAGTGTAAGAGCAGGATTCTGAACTAGATGGTCCACTGGCCTGATGTTCTTGGGTTCTGAAGATGATGGGAGCTGTATGTCCAGCAATTTTTGGAAGGCCCCAGGTTCCACAGCCATGAACATAGTTGCTGGCAGGTGCACCCTCTCCTCAGTCTCATCCTGAACAGCTTCATTGCCTACATTTGGCAAAAGAACTCTTGGCAAGCACTAAAAATGCAGATGACATTCAGCTTCAAGGTTCTTTCTCTGCCTTCTCCAAACCCCTTGAGGCCCGCATACAGCTGACCCTTACACCTTGCTCTCAGCCATAGAATTCATTATATATGATGAGCATAGATTTAAAGTACGGGTGGCCAAAGATCTATATTCTCAGGAGACACTACTCAACAGATGTCTGTGCTTTGCCACACAGCCTCTCGTGTGCCGCGACTTGGAAATAATTTCGAAGAGGGAGAGGGATTGTTACACGAATCTGTCATTTATTTAAGGGTTTGTTGTTCATTTCTTTTAATCCTGCTCTTTGGCTGCAAAAAGAAATCCCAGAGCTCCTTTAAAATGTCATTAATAGACGGTCCCTGGCCTCATGCTTATGATCTAAAAGACATGGCATGAAAGGAAAGGAAAGGAAAGGGGATGTGGAGGGAGGAGGAAAAAAGGCTAACACTAGCATTGGTTCTTAGTTGCAATATTCTTCCAATGACTAGCTGGATTTGGAAGAGGAAAGGAACAGAGATAGCCAACATTTGCAGAGAGAGGCCTGCAATCCTATTCTACTGTTATAGTCTTGTGTTTTAAATGTGGTCTCCATTGTCTCTCTCCCCCCCCCCCCCGTTTATCTTTGTTTCTTATTACAGTGGTACCTCAGGTTAAGAACGTAATTCGTTCTGGAGGTCCATTCTTAACCCGAAACTGTTCTTAACCTGAGGTACCACTTTAGCTAATGGGGCCTCCTGCTGCCGCTGTGCCGCCGCCACACAACTTCTGTTCTCATCCTGAAGCAAAGTTCTCAACCTGAGGTACTTTTTCTGGGTTAGCGGAGTCTGTAACCTGAAGCGTCTGTAACCCGAGATACCACTGTATTCTATATTGTATTTTTAAATACTTTGTTTATTGATGGGTGTCTATATCAGTTGTAGTAATAATTATACATTACCACTGTCTCCATTTGGGGTCATTTTGTCTGAGGGCAAACTCCTCTGGGTGTCTCAGCAGAGGAATCTGGTTACAGGCATGACCCCTCCACAGTCAGCCGGTGGCACAATTAGAAGAGGACTGGCCAGTGGAGCTTGGAGGCAAGAAAGAGGCAAGAGTTGCAGGAGGAGGAAAAAGGAAGGGAGTGAGGAAGGAGGCAGAAGGAAAAGTAGAATATAGAGAGAGGGAGGCAGATGGACCAACAGAGGAGGAGGGGAGGTGGAGGGGAGGTGGAGTAGAGCAGACTTGACCCCAGTGGCCCTGGAGGAAGTCACTGGTGGCAAGAAAAAGCAAGCTTTTTGAGTTTCTGGTCCATGGTCTATGTCCACTTTGGAGGCACCGATACATCTCTTTGCCAAGGGCCGGAGTGAAGGGGACACTGATACAGGTCCTTACCATGGGCACCAGGGAGCCTAAGTATGCCTCTGTCTACAACTGATATGGAACTCCCAGCCTCTGATCGGCTTTCTTCCTCCTCTGCCTTTCTAACTGCAAGGGAAATGGGTCTAATGATGCTGCCTCCACAGCAGGGGAAGTGAGACTTAATTAGCCCATGTTTTGAAAGCAGTTTTGGGCTCTGCAGGTGAAAGCAGGAGCTGAGCGTCAAGCCTCCTTATTTGCATTCTTATTGCCTGGCATCATCTGCAGGGAGAAAGTGTCAGAACAGCTGTTATGTCAAATTACCTTCCTCTCGTAACTGGGAATGGGGGGGTATCATAGCTGTCATCCTGTAGAAGGCTGAAGGAGCCCAACATTTTCTTGCATATTCCGTTCGCATCTAATGCTTTCTCTCTCGCTCTCTCTTTGGTGATATTAACCGGCTAACTAGCAGTATCAAGCTCAGAGGTGAACTTAAGATGAGCAGATCCCTTCAGACAGCCTATTACACAGGCCTGTTAACAGAGATGAACTGGAAAGGGCAGGGGCTGCTGCAAGCGGATGCGATGGAGAGGCGTTAGTGCAAGTGGGAAAGGCGATAGGCAGCTTGGAGGGGGAAAGGGATTGAGGAAGATTGGAACAGCAGAGAGATGAGAGGCTCTAGCCAGGCTGTGTTATACATGCACAGAGGACTGTGTAGGAGCTAGGGATGGGTGAATCTGTCCATTTTGATTTCTCTGGTTTCTCCTTCGCGCCCCCTCCCCTGTTAAGTTCAGTTCCTCACATTTTCACATCAGTTTGCAGGGAGGGGTGGTGGAATTGAAAAGCCCAAAAGCATCAGCATAGTGCAAAATTATCCTCTAATGTGCACAGGCTGGCCTCCAATTTTACCTCATATGCACATTTTTGCAAAGGAATGTCCCCTCCCCAAATAATCATAGCTGTCAACTTTTTCCCTTTTTTTAACGGAAATCCCCTTATTCCGAATAGGATTCCTCGCAAGAAAAGGGAAAAGTTGACAGCTATGCAAATAATGGATTTTTGTATGTTTGTTCATCTGAGAACAGCATTGCAAAATTTGGAGAAGGGCTTGAATCCTGTCTGCAGATTTCCTATAAGCACCTGCTTGGTCACTGTGAGAACAGGATGCTGGACCATTTCCCTGATCCCACAGGATCTTCCGAGGTTCTCGTGTTCTTAGATTGCACTTGGTTTTGAGATCATGTGCTGAGACTTGCCTCACCCCTCCTTTTTTTTAAAAAAATGAAAATCTCCCCAAACTGTACTGCAAGGTTGCACTGGGAACTCCATGCCACAGGCAGCCTGGTTGGCAGGCTTGTTGGTGACATAGAATTTTGGGAGCTTTTATTGCCCTTGTTGGTTCCCATCATGTTTGTTTATGCTGCGGACAGACTGCAGTCAGCTTTAATTTGGGTTTGTGAGGTTTTAATTATATGCTTCAACTTTCACTGAATCCATTTTGGCACAGAGAAGGCTGGCATAAAGCTGCCACTTTTACTTTCTTTGTTTACTTTCACTTTAATTTATACACCACTCATTGATTTTCTTGCTGGGCAAGGAAGTGTACTTCCCCCGAGTGGCTTAAAAAGAGGTATAGAAAATACATGCTTGTTAGTTGGTTTGTTTTTTGTTGTTATAAAAAGGAACAATAAAGTGAGAAACAGAACACAGAGATAAAGAAAAATCAGCATGAAGCATAAAACTGATCAGATGCCATGAAAATGGGTCATAAAAGCATTCTTAAATAGCAAAGTCTTAATCATTTGCCTTAACCAAGGCAAGGAAGGAACCAGCCAAGACTCCTTTAGCAAGTGAGTCCCAAAGAGCTAGACTCACAGTGGTGAAAGCTCTCTGACTGGTTGCCAGGGGCACTGACTTGCCCCACACACATTGAGAAGGCCCAGTGTCATGTGACTCTCCCTGCCCAGCACACCAATATTGGGGGGATTCAGTCCCCTGCCCACAAATATTAAGGGGGCCAAAGCCCTTTCCACCCCCTATAGTTAGCTACCCTGCTGGTTGCAGCCTATGTCCTATTAAGAATGTGGGAGCACTCATAACTGACCTCTATGTGTGTACATGATAGAGGTTTCTATATCTACACGTGGCCTGGAGAAAATGGATGGGAAACTTTAATCCTTCCCATAAAATACTGTACCTCAGCTGGGGTCCCAGATTCTGCATGCAGATATGAACCCTGTTCCCTGGATTAGATCACTGCTGGGAAATAATTGTTGTTGTTGTTTAGTCATTTAGTCGTGTCCAACTCTTCGTGACCCCATGGACCAGAGCACGCCAGACACTTCTGTCCTCCACTGCCTCCCACAGTTTGGTCAAACTCATGCTGGTAGCTTCGAAGACACTATCCAACCATCTCATCCTCTGTCGTCCCCTTCTCCTTGTGACCTCCATCTTTCCCAACATCAGGGTCTTTTCCAGGGAGTCTTCTCTTCTCATGAGGTGGCCAAAGTATTGGAGCCTCAGCTTCATGATCTGTCCTTCCAGTGAGCACCCAGGGCTGATTTCCTTAAGAATGGATAGGTTTGATCTAATAGGAGTTGCCAAATGCATGGTTGAGATGCTGTGGTTTTCTGCTGCAACCCCCCTGCCCCTTGTGTGTGTGCACTGTGGACATGCTTCGCCTTCTCAACAATCCTTAACTGGAAACCTTTCATATATGCAAAACATGAGCTATAACCGTACCTGATACCCCCCATGCCCTTGCTATTGTCTTATTTTAGGATCAATACAGCAACAATAATCTCAGGCAGTTTCCCGCCACCCAAAAAAAGTTCACAATGGTTAAAATTAAATTTGGTCGCATACTTTTCCAAATGTTCACAATGGATGACTCTTGCTTGAGGGTGTAGTTAATGCTGTATCCGTCACCTTACAACACCCACAATTCCATACTGCTGGCCATTCTGGCAGGGGTTGATGGGAACTGTAGTCCAAAGGGCACCACAACGGCTATCCCTGGTGCCGTGATTAGGACGTCAGGGCTAGGATTCAGATGACCCCAGTTCAAATCTTCACATAGCTGCAAAGCTCACTGTGTGAATCTGGGAGGGTCAGTACCTCTCAGCCTCAGTGTGGCCTACCACACAGGATTGTTACCAGAAGAAAAACTCTGTGTGCTCCCTTGAGTGTACTGGAGGAACAAATTCCTAAAAGCCCATTTCCCATGTGCAGGACTGTGAAGACTGGCAGCTCAGACCAGTCTGCTATAAGAAACTCTTATTGCGGCAGGCTTTTGAAACATAATGGCTTCTTAATTAAGCCAAGTGACAGTTTTATTTCCTGGAACCCATTTCCAGAGTTCAATTTTATTTCTATGCAGAATTAATATTTTGCACTTAGAAATAATAACAGACAACAGGGAGACGGATGGGACCAGGGTCGTATCTCTGCTCCCATTAAGGAAGCCCTCTTGCTGTCGTCTGTAGTTTCAGCGATCGGTACTCAATTTCCAGTGCTTGTTCGGCAGAAAACAAGGCATGAATCAATATAATTAAAACAGTGCTGTTCAGGCCAAATTAAGAGAAGATGATTATGTCAGCACAATGGGCCCCTTCCAACTTGCGCGTCAGGACACGTGCACAACCATGATACACTCCTTTGAAAAAGAATTTTTAAAAATCCTGATTCATTAACCCACAATTGCTACTTCTCTTTGGGTCTGTACTCAACACCACTAAGGTTTATGATACAGAATGAGCATTCCATGCATAAAAACTGCTTTGAGAGTGGGGAAGGTGGAACTGAGCCAGGGAGGTGTTGCAGATAGTGGGTTGGATTTGGGCCAGGGAATCCCAGGGTCCCTGTAGGGATGGAGGATAAATTTGTAAGGTCTGCATTTTAAAGTGACCTGATCTAATACACCAGACCCGAACTTAGGTCTGATTGGAATGCACCTGTCAATCACTTCTCCTACTTTTGCAGTCCAGTTTCAGTTAAAAACAATACACAGAGAAATCTGCAAATTGCTAGAAAAATACACACAAAATGCATATTTTTAGGGGGGAAATATGTCTGGTACCAGTGCTAAGTGTTCCTTTATCAGGTCTGGAGGTTTTGCTGTATCTTGTATGTTATGATTCTAATCTTGGGAGTGAGTGAATCATAGTAGTTCTATACACTCCAGGGTATAGAATATTATTGAGTGTGAGTGGTTTTTGCATGAGTGCTTGGTAAAAGTAATGCTTCATGCATTGAATGGCTGTGGGGGCCATATGAAATGGAAGGTAAGTGGGATTGGATGAATAACTGTATGAATGTTGTGTTGTTTGACTCCTTTCTAATGCTATCTGGTTTTATGTGTTTTATGGATATGGACATCGTTCATGAATTTTGACATGATCATGTTTGTACTTCTGCATAAGTGTTTACCTTTTGTAAACCACTTCAAAACCTTTTAGATTATAAGTAGCATATAAATGGAAATATAAGTAATAAATATAACACTTTAGGGGGAAATGCACTGAAAAGCCTACACAAATGTGGATTTCGGGGGAAGAATGGATGCAAAATGTGTATAGATTTTTGAGTGTGCGTGCATTTTAAACAAGGAAAGAAGTTTGAGTGCATGTAAGACTGATAGGGAATGGAAATAGGCTGATACATCATCCTAGGTCTCTGATGTTAGGGAATGGAACTGGATGTGGAGGCTTAAGCTGGTGCCTAAACAATACCAGGCAGAGGTACTCCATTGTATAGGTGAGTAACCTTTTCTGGCCAGCAGGTCAGATCCTTATTTCTCCACACCTGGAGGGTCCTTACGACATCAAATGACACTAAGCTTTGAAGCCCTGAATTATGGGACTTCAAAGCCCTGCCCTGTGCTTTGAAGTACCAGAGGTTGGGGCTTCAAAGTGCGGCGGGGGGGTCTGTTTAGAAGCCTTTTTGCCAAGAGCCCCAAGCTGCTCTTAAACTTACCAGTTCAATGCTAGGGGCCACATACTACTGGTGGTAAGGGTTAGATGCAAAAGCAGGCAGAGAAATGTCACCTTTGTACAGTAAATTACATCCCAACCATGCTAAAGCCAGACATTTCTACACACATACTAACCTCAAGGAGCATGTGGACTGGGGAGAGCCCTGAGGACCAATTAGAGAGGCTTCAAGGGTCACATTTATTTTAGGACCACAACCATAGCCTGATCATTTGTGGTAAGGAGAGCCTGTAAGCAGATGCAGGGCCAGGTAACTCACTTACCTTGGTTCTATCTAAAGAGGATGGGAGACCCCAAAAATATTGACCACGGTAAACATATGGATAACTTATTTAGCTGCACCTTTCACAGAAATAAATTTACAGAATCGTGTAGCCATTCATCATGTGCCATGCATTATCCCTGAGTCAGATCCAGCTCCAATAATTTCACATACATATCAGAAACCCATGAACAAAAATTGTTCAGTTTTAGTTTGAAGGTTTAATGCCTGTGCATGTAAATTAGATGTACTGACCTTTTGTAGTGTGTGTGGCTTGTCTTCTGGGACATACCAAGGAAGGGAGACAGCTGTTTGGTAACAAGACTTATTATTCACTGTCCTTCCTACCATGCACCTATGCTTACACGTTCCCCTCCCTGCCAAATCAGGGCAAAGGGCCCACAGTTTAAATCTGGAGCTGCTTAAAATGCACACCCCATTATGGCAGCTCTAGGTCTTGGAGCTGGAATGGGATGTGACCTCATCAGAGGAGGAGCTCATCATGAACCCAGGAGCAGCCGGAATCAAACCCCTGATATTATACCTCAAGGCCATAGTGTACCCCAGACCCTTAGTATTCCCCAGCTGATATCACTTCTTGGCTCTGAACACACCTACAATGGCTGCTGTGGTCTCAGTGACAGTGACAGCAGCAAATTAAAGTTCAGTGTCAATGCTGCAGTGCTCACATGGTAGCACAAGACAGTTTATTTAGAGCAGTTTACAGCAATAATACAAAAAAAAAAATACAATGTAAACCATATTAAAAGTTAAGAAAACAGACATCAAATAACCATTGTGGAAAGATGCATTCTTAATTACATGTGTAGGCTTGGTGGAATAGAAACATTTTCAGCAGGTCTTTAAAAGCTGGCAAGGAAGGCAGCTGCTTAATAATAGTAGTAATAATAGTAGTAATTTATTGTTGTTGTCGTCACATTTATTATTAAATTCCGCCCTTCTGACTGGGTTGCCCCAGCCACTCTGGGTGGCATCCAACAAAATATAAAAACACAAAACCCCTCAAATATTAGAACAAAAAACAAAACAAAAACCCTCTAACAGGAGGGAAGCTTATTGGCAGAGCATTCCACAGGACTGAGCCAATTGCACTAAAGGCTCAGTTTCTTGTTGTCAAATGCATCTCACCAACTCAGGGAAAAACAAATGCTGCTCCTGCAGGTGACCTCCGTGATGAGCTGGGATGTTGTAAGGGTTCAAGTGATCCTTGAGATACCTTGGACCTAAGTTGCCACAAGAGCTCTACTCAAAACTCTACTAGTACTCCTGAACAGATGACTCAGCCAGGCTGGTTATGTAAATTCTTAGTTGCTGCCTGGAAGCTGCTTCCTAAAACTCCACACACCTGCTCTTAGCCTGAGAGTCTTCTGGACAGCTCCTCTTCAGGTTAGCTCAGCATTACAGCATTTGCCCAAGAGCCTCTGCCTATCATGTCAAGAGCAAATTGACCTCAAGAGCAATGTTGTTTAGGGACTAGCTGTCCGGAAGAGGACAAGAAGCAAAATTATTCTCTGGTTTAGATTAAAATCCAAGCTATGGAAGAATTTTGGGATCATAATATTTACTCTATATATGAAGCAAACATTAAGAGCTCCTGAAATGCATACTCCCGAGCCCAGTAAAGCAATCCTTGATAACCTCTCTAACCTCAAGGCAGTGCCAGATAGGATAAGGAATGGAGAGAAGAGAAATGAGAAAAGGCTAAAGAAAGCACTAACAGCTTTGAGTTAAGAGATCATTTTTAAATGTAACTTCTGGTGCATAGTGTGCCTTATAAGAGCTACATCTGGGAAATCAGACATGGCAAGATGAACTTGGTGAAAGATGATCTCTAGAAGTGCATGTAAATGAAAAAAGGACCTGGCCTGGTTTTTTCTCCTCTCTGATTTAAGAGTCTTTTACCCAAGTTGATACATGGCATCTGAGACTGAACTGCCAATGGGCTGCAGGGATTTGGAACACACTGAAACAGTTCATTTCTGTACGTAAATCGTTAAACTGTGAAGATGGAGGCTATATGAAGGTCACCCTTCTCTTCCTTGCACATTCCTGCGCAGACATATAGACACCCTGCCCTGCCCAAGGAACAATCGTGCCTGACACATTCCTAACAGATTAGCACATATGAAAGAACACCGCCTACAGTTATCCAGATTATACGGAGCATCTCAGGCACAGTCCAAGGGAGAACCAGGGTGCACTGTGTTGCAGGTGGTCAGAGGTCAAGCAGCAAGCTAAACGGGATAAACTCAAATGCCTCAAGCAAATGAGGTTGTGTGCAAACTGAGCCACCAGCCTGTTGATGCTGCAAGCATGTGGGACCCTGGATGCAGGCAGCTGGTGTATTGAGAGAAATGAATGGAATTGCAGCACTGCTAGGGATAGGGAGAGAATTTGTTGTGTCCAGTTATTAATTATTTGTTTTACAGTGGTACCTCGGGTTAAGAACTTAATTCGTTCCGGAGGTCCGTTCTTAACCTGAAACTGTTCTTAACCTGAGGTACCATTTTAGCTAATGGGGCCTCCCCCTGCTGCCGCCGTGCAATTTCTGTTCTCATCCTGAAGCAAAGTTCTTAACCCGAGGTACTATTTCTGGGTTAGCGGAGTCTGTAACCTGAAGCGTATGTAACCTGAGGTACCACTGTATTTCACAAAATTGTCCTGCTCCCCTAGCCTACCTGGCAGACAGACAGTGTGCCAAGACAAAGTTCCAAGTCCAGAAGCCAATCTACACAAGCAAAGTCAAAAAATCAGGAAACACAGTCCGGTGTCAGTGTAAGCAGAGGCAGAGCTAGCTGCTCTGGCACCTGGAATGGCACACATGCTGTGCACCTAGGGGTGGGGCAAGCATCCCATGGGGTGGGGCGGCAATATCACCCCCCTCAGGGATGACACCCAGGGTGGACTGCACCATCCGCACGCCTTTCCTCTGCCAGTGAGTCCAAGTATGCCAAGATAGGAGTTCAGCAGTCAGGATATGGTCCAGAGTCAATCTCAAAGTAGAAACCCATGACGGTCCAAGGAGAATCCCATGTGAAGTTCCTCAACATGGGCAGTTGAGCAGAAACAGCACCTCAGCTCTGCTGCTGCCTTATACTGTGTCTTCTGATTGCATCACCTGGGTTTGATGAGGCATGTGACCTTCACCTGTTCTCAGTTTGCCCCAGCTGAGGAATCACTTGCCTCCTTCTCCACCTGGCCAGCTAGTGAACTAGGCTGCAGGTCCTGGCCTGCCTCTGCTTCCTGGAGTTCCCTGCCTGCTTCTTCTTATGTCTTAGGACCCGCTGTGTTCATGGGGATGGGGGCCTCTCTGGCTCTGGTGATGGGTCCTGCTGCTTGGCTTCCTGTGCACTAGCTCCTGTCCTCTCATCATCCTCTGTCACCCTGTGAGTATTATCTACACGAACCAGTGGCTCCCCATCCCCAGCTTGTTCCCGTGTGACCCACTTCCAGCTGCACCTCTCGCCTCTTCCTCCTCTTCGAAGTCCTGCCAGTTCATGACAAATATATATATATACTGCTTGATTGTAATAAGAAAAAAAAACTTGCAAAGCAGTTTACAAAAATAATAAAACAATAAATTTATTGGCAAAAAAACTTTTAGAAGCGCTCTATATATCCTCATGGATCAGAATGCAACTCCCAGCTGAATTACACACTTCTTCATATTTTGCCGTTCAGTGTCAGTGCAGAAAAAGTGCTCACCAAGAAGATTCTCTCAAGCACCCCTGTCCTTCACATGGTGGCAAGACTATCAGCAGGGCCTTTCCTACTAATCCTAATACAGGTGGTGATTGATGCAGGAGGAAGCAGTAAATGAAACTGCATGTGACAGAGGCCTCCAAATCAGAGATATTTTTGAGACAGGAAAGGGATGCTAAAACAAATTACAGTTTAATTATTAAAAAGTTAACCGTCAGTGACAATAGCCAATAAGTTTGAGAGTGCTTACCTCTACATCAAATTGCAACAACTATAACCATGAAAGGCTATTCTTCAACTTCTTTCTCATTCCCTACCAGGGTCAACATAGTTTCAGAAAATAAGCATGCAGTTTGCTGATTAGAATTTCACCTCACTGATTAATCAACTAAACTCCAGTTGATTAATCTGGTGATTAAACTGAAAGGAGATTGCAGCTGTAAACCTTTTTTCCATCTCTTGGAATATGAATTCGAATCATTCTGTTGTCACAAGGAATAGACAATTTGGAAGATAGACAATTTGCATGTTGGACTCCCGCACTCCCCCCATCACTACCACACTCTTGTGTTTTGAGCCAGGTCATCATGCTCTGAATCTAAATACAGGGTGATCAGCCAGTATCTCTTTTACATAGATACACACACACACACACACACACACACACAGAGAGAGAGAGAGAGAGAGAGAGAGAGAGAGCTCTATACAAGGTTGATGACACCCTTTAAGCCCATTGCTCTGAGCTACGATCTAAGTAACAAAAGCTGACCTTAAATTTGTGATTAATTACAGTTGAAGGAAAATTGCAGGGAGAACTCGAGCAAGCCAAACTGTGTGAGCACTGAACCTGCTTAAATCTGTGATTAAACTCTGCTTGCGTCACACTGTTTGCATGGGGCTCTTAATCAGCCATGTGTTCTCTGGGTGGCCTGAATGAAGGGCAAATGTTTCCTCAATGCCAGGCTACCAGGGGAAGTTATGCAATGCTGGATTTTGCTAGGGAGAGGCTTTATCTGATGAGCTGGACACGCTCACCCAGAAACTCCCAGTTCACCTTTAGGGGCGGTTCCTGCCATGTGTTAAGAGCTAAGCCGGTAAGTGGCTTTACGTGTGTGCACAAAATCAGCAGCAGCTCAGATGGGTGGGCCACAAATAGGATGGATTAAGCCTGATTGGGAAGCCAAAAATAACCCTTCTTGATGTTGAATGGGGACATCCCAGAAGAGCAGAGACAGCTATGACCTGAAAGGAGAGTTTGAAGCCCTTTGCCACTGCCTCGGCTTTTGTGGGAATGAGTCAGTGGGAGGAGCCCAAACATCCATCAACCCCTGCTCATCAAAAATCTGGGCCCTATTAAAGTTTAGTTGCTATGCAGGGACACAATATATGAACAGACATCCCTTACCCCACAAATCATATTGGCGAGAATATCATTGTTATTTCTGTATACGTTTTGATCTGAAAACTCTGAGGTTGACACAGAGCTACTTGAGGTTCGGTCTTTCATCTCTAATCCATAATATATATATATATATATATCACATGTAGAAGAAGAGCGTTTGCAGAGATGGAAACTTTTATTGCTTTTGCACTTGACTGTTCGATTTGTAGCATCATTAGCTTCACTCTGGTCCAGCAGTTCTATTTTCAAAGGCAGCCCAGAGGGTGCGGAGGGACGGGGGAGAGAATTGGCCCAAAGCAGTCTCAACCGGCCCATGTCCATGACAGATAAAGAGATCAAATATGCACAGTCCTGAGATGTGGGAGCTCAAATATCCCAGCTGTCATGCAATGGTGTGGCAATGGAGAATAGGAGCCAAGCAATGTGATAGGAGAGATGTTGGTGTGAAGCGCAGCATGTTGTGCAATCAATCTCTTTATCTACATTGGCTCCTGGTATGTTTCTGAGCACAATTCAAAGTGTTTAAAGCCCCAAACACCCCCAGCCCTGTATCCCTGAAGGAGCACCACTACCCCCATTGTTTAGCCCAGAAACTGAGATCCAGCTCTGATGGCCTTTTGGTGGTTCCCTCACAGTGAGAAGTGAAGTTACAGGGAAACAGGCAGAGGACCTTCTCAGTAGTGGTGTCCGCCCTGTGGAATGTCCTCAGATCAGATGTCAAACAGATAAACAACTACACAACTTTCCCAAGACTTCTGAAGGCAGCTCTGTATTGGGAAGTTTTTTATGTTTGACATTTCACTGATTTTATTAAACGAAGCTGCCCAGAGTAACTGGGGCAACCCAGTCAGATGGGTGGGTTATTGAGGCTGATTCAGCATGCTGGCTAAAGCTGAATATGTTGATACATTTATTTCAGAAGAATTTGGTAGGATCAGGACTCTTTAGAGCAGGCATGGCCAAGTTGCCCCCCCAAGCCACATCACTTTGGGACTACAATTCCCATCATCCCTGACCACTGCTCCTGTTAGCTAGGGATGATGGGTGTTGTAGTCCTAAAACAGCTGGAGGGCCAAGTTTGGCCATGCCTACTTTAGAGCAAGGAGCAGTCACACCTCATTGTGATTGTGACCATAATTTGCTTCTGCAGTCCCCACCAAAAGAAACACACATGCCAGTTTGGATATGCCCATGTTAAAAATTGCCATACTCATTTTACAAATCACTTTGCAACTGATGGGTGCCAAGTGCCGAATTCTGTTATTTGCCCCCCACTATCATTTCCCTGCAACCTCCACAGCTAAGTAAGTTCACAAAAGCACTTTGGTGATGGGACCATAGAGGGGCTCTCAGGATATGATCAATCTTCCTTCCTTGTGGGATAGCATTTCTCTCTGTCTGTCTCTTTTTCCTTACAAGATCTTGAGAGCTCCATAATTCATAATCCTGCAATGTGGGGGCTGATAATTGCCACCTAATCACTGGAGAAACAAGGCTGAAATATACTGAAATAAGCCATAAAACTCATTACAAGATAACAAGATTCTATCTATTCTCAGAGGTCGCTTTAAAGCTGTGCAGGTCAGGGAGCTAATCACCTCATTCGGTGGAAGCAATGGAGAGAAGGGGCTGCTCTGGTCTCATTTGTTCAGCTCTCAGGTCTGCAGCTGGTCTGATGGAGAAAGGAAGAAGATCTTGATGGATTGCCAACTCCCAGTTTGAAAAATACAGACCTTTTGGATGGGGTTGTAGGGATGGGAGAGCAATTCAGTTTGGTTTGCATTTTAATGCAAATATATACCCAAGTTTCAATTCTCAAAACAATGCATGAATCAGTCATAGCTCAATGGTAGAGCACATGTTTTATACTAATAAGGTCTCTGGTTCAATCTCAGGTAGGGATGGGAAGGACTTCTGCCTAAAACTCTGGAGAGGTGGGAGGGGTATAGCTTAGCAGTTGAGCATATGCTTTGAATGCTGGAGGTCTCAGGTTCACTTTCTGGCATCTCCAGGTAGGGATGGCAAAGACTTCAGCCTGGAACCCAAGGTGAGCTGCTGCCAGTCAGTGCTGGCAATTATGAGACCAGAAGTCTGACTCAGTGTAGGGCAGCTTCCTTGGAAAGGCAGCTATGCTTTGTAATTCACTCATCTTTGAATTTTGCGATTAAATTTTTGAATCAAAAACTGGGTACAAAAATGTATGTATTGGGGTAAAGTGTCCATAATAGTGCAGGCATTAGAGAAAAAATAACACACATAAATGAATTGTGTTGGGGGGAATTATTGCAAAAAAATATTATTGCAAACACACGAGGAAAGGGGCCAACTAAACGTGAGATGGGGGGGAGAGAAACTGAGAAAAACTGAAATTGACAGATACATCCATCTCTAGAGGGCAGAAGTAGAATATGATGAGTTAGGGACAAAATCAGAAAGAGGCTCAATAAACCCACTGGAACTGCAAAATGGTTCACTTACAGTTCAAACTAAATGCCAGCTGTCCAATTTTCATTGCCTATTTTATTTTTTCTTTAATTAATTTATATTCTATCATTCAAAATATGCTATCTTTCCACAGTGGTTTAAAACATTTAAGAACAATTTGAAACCATATAAAATATTAAAGAAAACTATTAATCATAGCAGCAGTAAAACCTTTCACATCTCCTAAATCCAATTCCATTTCACCAAGTCCTAACAATATATATATATATATTCTTGATCTGTCCTCAGTTGGGAGCTGATCCAATAACCTGCTTCTGATATCTTAATCCTAAGGATTATACTAACATCCAATATAAATATGGATCTTGCTGTAGTTCTGCATTTAAATAACCAGCTCATTTTCCAGCCACAGTTGGGGGGGGGGTGTAATTTGGAGTGTATGGGAGCATATTTCAGCACATAAATATTTATTTTACAATTTATATTCCCCTTTTTTTTAACCCAAGCAGAGGTTCTGCAGAGTGGCTAGTGCAATATCTAATATCAGAATGTAAGTTAAAACATAATAGATAATAAGAAAACACAACCAATATTAATTCATTAAAAAGCAACATGTAAAACCCATAGGTGCAAAATTGTTAGAAGCGCAAAATTTCAACACCCAGTCTCAGTGCTGGATTTACGTATAAGCTAAACAAGCGATAGCTTAGGGCCTGACTCTCTTGGGGGCCCCCCAAAAAAAATCAAAGGGAAAAAAACACACCTGGATGTACATTTCCAATATATAAGTTCAACAATTGCTTTGATAAAATACATATTTTGTTATGTGCAAATGGCTTTAGGCTGTTAGGTCCATAAATTACCATATAGCATATATTCAATGCAAAAAAACAGTGACAATTGGTTGTTGACAAAGGACAGCTGGACATAAAAAGGGCCCCATTACCTTCAGTAGCTTAGGGCCTCTAATTCTAGCCCTGTCGGTGCTGCCTGAATACAACTATGCGCTTCTGTCCCTGAGCTCCATTAAAAATGGCTTCTCCATGCGAACCAGGAAGTGACCTCTCCAGACAACGGAATGACTCTTCTTTTCCAATCTCTGCAACTGTGATCACCTGAGTGACGCAGATGCCGTTAGGCAGTTGAATGTGCATGCGTACTCCATCCATTTCCCTCCCACCCACCCCCTGCATGTGACCCTGGGCACTGGCAACCCACGCTATGCCCCTGAGCTGGAATGCCTTTTCTTTGCAAAAGGTCTATTCACACATGCTGTACTTCTCAAGGAATGCCTGAGTGTGTATATTTAAGGTGTGTGTGAGAGAGAGAACGTGCACCAAGCACCCTCTGTTTTGCCTTTATTTGTTGGAACGTAGGCATGTTTGCCAGTGGGTAAAGCTTCCACACTCCATTCTCGCTTTTGCTAATATTACCCTGGCCAGCAGGATCCCCGCATTTAACTATAGCTGCAGGAGAGCACTTACCAGAAAGCAATTTCATTCTCTCTTGCCAGAGGTACGTGGATGAATCCCAGGCATATAAAAGTCAATCTGCCTTCAGCTCCTGAGACTGCCTTGCTCCCCAGATCAGACTTTCTCAAGCAGCCAGGCAGGGGGCTGTCAGTTCTGATAGCATCTGCGGTTTTTCTTCATTTAGTGATCTGTAAAAATTTAATGATTGTTAGCATGCTGTAAGTACAGGCTGTATGTGCAGGTCTGCAGCACTTCGCACCTCCCTAGCTGAGCACAATAGTGATGGGGAGGGAAGGGGGAGATGAAGGGTGCAAGGGTAGAGAAACGTCCCGCCAAACCCCCAGGAATCTTTGTGAAATGTCAGCAATTCTGGGATTCTTTTGAAGGGTCATTGTGTTCTGCAGGAGGTTCGCAGGGAGGCCAAATGAGAAGTGGTGAAGTAAGAAAGCTTGTTTCTTTCTGCTGCTGCCATTGCCTCTTGGAAGCAGACGGCTCCATGCCTGAGCTTGCAATTTCTCACTCCCTAATCTGGAAGATATAGATTGCATCACTGGTTGTTTCCTCTGGACCAGAGATAAAAAATGTGTTCAGTGTAGCATTGCCACGGTATCTCAGCAATGTAAACGAGAGTTTCCTCCTTGGGCTAAGCTCTGAGAGGAGCCAAAGAAATGCTGTATAATAGTAAAAAACAGAAAACATTTGCCATGCAACTATGTGCTTATTGTTTAATCTTGTTCCTTTGCAATTGCCATCTCAGCTAAGACATCCAAAAGCCATGCTAGGGCTACTGGTGCTTCCCTATGCAATAAGGGGATCTTGGGCATCTATGTCCTTGCTTTGCAGTTGTCACACCAACATCAAAAATCCATTTTTGTCTCCTGCTCGCATACCTGGAACACCCCCTTGCCTTGATTGGAAATGGCAGTCAACCCCAATATCGTAGGACCTCCAAAAGTCACTCGGTATATTTTAAAGGAGGGAAGGAGATTCTGCTAGTTGGTCCTTAGCATCCTGTTTTACGAGAGGCCGCATGTGATAAGTATGTAATGACTGTGAAATGACAGGCCGTAAAGCTCTGAAAGGAGGCGATCCATTCAGTTGCCACTTTTAAGTATCATCAAGTTAGGTCATTGAGCAAGAGGCCGAAAGTTTGAATGCCTTAATGGAGGTGGGTGTGGAGCCTGCAGCATCAATCAGTGCAAGGAAGGACAGTGGAGCGAGAGAACATTCATGGCAGACAAGTCTGCAGGCAGGAGATTGGCTTGAGCTATTCCTGTATTTGCCACTGATGCATGGCATGGCCTTGGTCTGGTCATTTGCTGCCCTGCCTTGTTTACTGTTTGAGGAATAAAATATATAGAGAGACTGGGGTTCTAAAAAGCTTTTCATGAATGGACACGTATAAATTTCTCTAGCACTGCTACTGGCTGCATGACACCTTCCCTTTGATGAGAATTTACATCCACCCTCTGATCAACTACTATAATTCTTTGGATAATTGTCTGCCTGTTCTCTATGCATCGGACACTCCTTGAGATGTTGTGCTGGCAAAATTTGGTTACACTCTGAAAAAAGACTCAATAAACCATAGCTCATGAAAAGGGTTATTTTTATTTAACTGTAACAGCATAGAAGGTCTGCAAACAACTAAATACTCATAATCACCTGAGTGAAAAGTTAGTCTGTGCAAGGAAGTTGTCTAAGGAGGAGGGATGTGGTCTCTTTTCACTATGCTGAGTTTCCACCTGTGGCCCTGCAGCCAATAATTGAAGGAATTATTCCTCCTTGCTATGAGAAGATGTGATTAACCAAAAAGTTTTTTTTTAAAAAAAAAGTTGGGGAGTTTCTATCTCCAAGCCCCCAAAATCATTCAGAGAATTCTATTGAGCATTTATCCAGCAACATCCAAAACTGTTCCAAAGTTAATATGCAGGAACAGTTAATTACCAGGGCTTGCAATTTCCTTGTCATTTCAAAGCAGCTGTGTGGGTGTTTTGTTACCTTGTTGCATCCAGTGATTCTGCAAGCTGAACAAATTAGAACCATGCAAAGGCCTGGAAACCTGGTCCTGAAATAGGCTGTAACCTCCACCAAAATCTGGGGGAAGGCCCTGGGTCAGAGCGGCTACCCAAACTCCCTTCAAAATAAAAGCCAGAGCTGTGCCTGGCTGTGCATACTTGGGTCTCGGAGTGTTCTTCAGGAACAAGAACGGAATAGTAGAATGAAATATCTGCTTGTGTGATTGGCAGGCAGTAGGAACCTTCCAGACTGATCAGATTCGGTGTAACTTCTAGGAGCTTGAAATTCTGTCCTTGCCTGGTCCACGGAGACTACAGGCACTAGCTCTGATACCAGATCGTCCAAGTGTCCCTATTTTCAAGAGACAGCCCTGGATTTACAGAAGCCATCTTGGTTTCTGATTTGATCCCAAAATGTCCCGCTTTTCCTTAGGATGTCCCTATTTTCATGGGAGAAATGTTGGATCCAAGGCGATACGTATCTATACAATCTTTGGATGACATCTGAAGACAGCCCTGTATAGGAAAGTTTTGAAATGTTTAATGTTTTATTATGTCACACACACACACACACACACACACACACACACAGAGGAAGCCACCTAGAGTCGCTCGGGCAACCGAGTCAGATGAGTGCGGTATAAGTAATAAAATTATTACTATTATTACTATTGAATTGGACAGCTCTGTTTTCATCAGACAAAATATTGGAGGGTATGTGATACAGGAGCAGCATGGGACATTTGAATACTACTGCTCTAAATTGGAAATGGAGAAACCTGTGACCCTACTATGTGTCTGGACTGCAACTCTCATTGTCCCTGCCCATTGGCCATGCTGTTTGGGGGTGATGGGAGTTGTAGTCCCATAAGATACGGAGGGTTCCAGGTTCCCTATGTCTAGATTAAGCCATTGTTGGGTGTCAGCATCTCATTGTGAATGTGTGTGTCCATGTAAAAAGGCTGAAACAATAGGAGCAGAGCACATGTTCTGCTTATCCTTCCAAGCTGGAAATACCAGCACTGCAGTGTTACCTGAATCTGGCCAGGGTTTGCTGGCAAGCCTGGGTTTGTTTGTCTACTTAAATAGCTGTGTCTGTGGTTTCAAATAACACATCGGTGGTGAGCAGAAAGGAATGTCGTGCCGCCTTGTCAATTGGGTTTGTGTCCCTCTGCCTGGTTGGAGATGTTTTGGAGGCCCGCTGCTTCTTTTCTTCCCGTCTTTAATTCTCAATTCTTTTGCACAATGGGCTGGTGAGAGCCTTCTGGCTTTTAGCGATGGAGATTCCCCACAGGTGCATAACGCGCTGCTTTGCCCAATGTGAAAATCAATAAATATGCTCACTGCAAAAAGGAGGTGGGGGGAACAAATCTAATACACAGAAAAACTCAATATGAGGCAATGAGGGGAAAGTAAAAGCACTCCTCTAGGGGATAATGGTTTGAAATGGAGGTCTGAGAAAATGATGATTAAAAAAAAAGAATTTTCCTGTGGAACTAAGTCTGCGTCAGGTGTAGCAGAACAAAGAGCATTGAGGGGCAGCTACTGGCTTCTTAAGTCCCTGATTCCATCCAGCAGGAGGAAAAAAGGGTTAGTGTGAAATGTTAGGGTTTAGTGTTATGGAGTGCCAACATGATACCCTTCTGATGTTTTCGATTATAAATTCCATCAGCTCTAGCCAGCTGGGCCAGTGCTCAGGGATGATGGGAATTGTAGTCCAAAACATCTGGAGGGAATCACATTGACTGCATCTGGCAAACTGGTTATTCAGGCAGGTGCAATAATTGCTTAATGCAGCAATCCCAAACCTATTGCCTGGATAGAAGACCCAATAAGTTCTAAGTATATAATTGTGCTGTAAAATAATCCCCACCCCCCAAAAAACCCCTTAGATTAATAATATTTAAGGATTTTTTCAAGGTTTGCAAAATTATAATGTTTTTGTTGTTGCCTGAATTACTTTTTTTGTGTATGTTGCTTTGTAATGTTTGGATATAAAGCAATGAAGAGATCCAGTTTATTACTAAATAAACTTTTTTTTGGGGGGGGGGGGAGGTGTTAGGAATTCGAGGCAAAATGACACACTGTTATTGCTGACATTTTCACAGTGATTCCAACATGCCTCTTTTTGGAAACTCTCCAGCACTCCTTCAAATTGCACTTATTCTCAGCTCAATCAAATGTTATTGTTGAAACCCAGAAAGCTTGAGAAAACCAGAAAGCAAAACAAACACAAGAAGAGCCCTGCTGGATCAGACCAAACTGCCCAACATCCTGTCTCCCACAGTGGCCAATCAGGTGCCAATGAGAAACAGAGAAAATATGAGGGCAATAGCCATTTCCTGCTGTTGCTCCCTGGCGATGGGTAGTCAGAGGCATAATGCCTCTGTTCCTAGAGGTGATATATTCTATATAGCCTTCATGGCTGTGTTTTCAAAGAAGTGCAACTTATTCTTACTCTCAGTTGCCCTCAGTTACCCCCAGTTGCATCTTTGGGAAGTCAAGTCTGATTTACTATATAGCACTGTGATGTCATATAGTTCTTTGCGGGATCCCTGATTGGTTATCATCACCCGTGCAATTAATCCAGGAAATCAGAGGAACGACCAGAAGCCAGAGTAAACAACCATCTTAAACAGGTTCTAAGAAGCAAATACATATTTTTTTTTTGGGGGGGGGGGTATTTCTATTCTGCTGAAATTGCCCAGGTTTATCCAGAAATTGAAACTTCAGAATAGAAGCATGGATCTAGTCAAAGTAAAATAACCCCCTAATGAAAGAAAACCACAATAGATTTCTGTGTAGAAAAGAAAATTTGGCCTAATGCACCTTCCACCGCCATAGTTTTACATTTCTGTAAGAAGCTTCACTTTCAAAGTTCCCATTCCAAGAGACTCTTAAAGGTTCGACCACCCTTGTGCATTTAAAAACTGATCTGCCTGCCAGCTACAATACTTTTCCAGCTCTGGCAGTTCAAAAGCCTTGCATAAAAATAGGAAGCAAAGGGTTAATCTCCTTAAAAATTGCTTCTGTTATTATTTAAAAAATGAGGGCGAAAGAACCTCTTCAGTTGAAACTGATTAGGAGCAGTTGAGCTGTCACCACTCTTGATTTTATGATAGTCCTATAAAGAGCAGCCGGTAATTCATTGAAACAGACTTTGGTTTTGCACTGCTATGAACTAGGGTTGCATATCAAATAGGAGATACTTCCATTAAGTTTCTGTGCTAGGGTCCTTCCCTTTCCAAGGTATGAGAGATTTGGGGACTTGTGTCCAACCAGCCAGATTGCAGTGTTAGCGGTGGAGGAGAAATTCTCCTGCATTTTAACGTTAACCACACTAACTCGCCGGTCCTAGACTTAGATGTAAATTGGAAGGCCGATTATTTATTCATTTAAGGCATTTATACATGGCTTAATCATTTGCATATCTAATTGCTATGGACTTCTTGTTTTTAAAATGCAGTTATGGTTCAAAAAAATGCACCCCAAGGTGCACGTTTCCAGAAAAAAGTAAGGGAAAGCAGTGCTCTTTTTTTCTTCTTAGAGGGTTCTCAAGGGTATGCAGTACAAGCACCTCTTTGTTGTTGTTAAAAAGTGTGACACTTACTGTAACAACTTAATGGGTTGGATTTAGGTTTGATGAGGCTCTAAGCTACTGAAGGCAATTGGGCCCTTTATATGTCCAATAGACTTCCGGAATGGATTAAGTTTGAGAACCAAGGTACCATTGCATAGAGAAATGAGCAAACCAGTGATATTTTAGGGAGCAGGCTAGCTGGTGGGGCCCATTACTTACATCTTAGGAGCCTACACACACAAAACACGTGAGATCGTTTCATTGAGCAAGGAGAGGTGCTTTTACAGACAGAAGGTTTGTAACAGTGTGCCCTTGAATTCCTCCCACTGTTCCTTTAGTACCGTATTTTTCGCTCCATAAGACGTCGCTCCATAAGACGCACCTGACCATAAGACGCACCTAGTTTTTAGAGGGGGAATGCAAGAAAAAAAAAATCTTTAAAAGGAGCGCTGAGCAGAGCCTGTATGTATCCCAGGCTCCCTTTCATGAGCCACGTGGAGCATGTGTGCGGCACTTACGGGCTTTTCCCCGAGGAGGGAGAAGGGCAGCCATTGTCCTTCTCTCCGCGCTGCTCTTGGGGGCTTTTCCGTGAGGTGGGGGAAGGGTCAGAGTGCGGCTAAGCCAAAAGCTAGAACAGCGAGAGGGAGCGCAGCAATCCCTCTCACTGTTCGGGTTTCTGGGATAGCTGCGCAGCCTGCATTCACTCCATAAGACACACACACATTTCCTCTTACTATTTAGGAGGGAAAAAGTGTGTCTTATAGAGCAAAAAAAGAATCTGCAAGAAAGTGTGGGTCATAGAATCATAGAGTTGGAAGGGACCCTGAGGAACATCTGGTCCAACCCCTCAATGCAAGAGTACACAGCTGTTCCATACGGGGATCGAACTTGCAATCTTGTCATTATCAGCGCCATGCTCTAACCAACAGAGCTATCCAGGATGAACCAATGGGATGGAACAGACTCTCATGTGAAACTGACACAGAACTGAAATTGGCTGATCCAGCCACCCCTAACAGAGAGTAGCTCTGGCCTAGCCAGCACATGAAGAGCGTCCCAACAATCTCTCTGAAGAGCTGTGGTTGTTGATCTGCTTCCTGAGCAAGAAATCATGTGTAGGCCTTTCCGACTCTCTGAAGCTGGGTGATGGCCTGCTTTTGGGGAAGGTGAGAAGGCATGGCAGGAAACACTCTGTGCAAAAAGTACATTTTAATCTTCCAGATAGTCTCTTTGGGGAAATCTTGTCCATCATTTTAATTCACTGCAACTGGACTGGACCTAGCTCTGTGGCAATGTGCTTTGAATTAGCTGAAGTCTGCATGCTCGCGTGTCGGAAAGGTACTAATAATGCTGCATAACCTTGTCTGTAAGCTACTCTGCTGAACTTGATATTATCTCCGCCAGTGTCTATATACCAAGTGCAGATTTCCTCTGTGGCCTTGAGCAAATTGCTAAATGCAGTTCTAGTGCGTGGGCTTCATTTTTTCTGCAGAAGGGGACTGGATTTCTCCCTAACGGCCACCAACACCTCACACGGGTTGAAAATTTAAAGCTCTCTCTTGCAAAAAAAGAAAAGAAAAGCAGGGTAATGAGAAGAAGACTCCAATTGGATTGCCTCTCTAATATATTTTATTTTATTTATTGCATGCATATACCACCTTTTCCCCCAAGGAGCTTTGGGGGGGCATACATGGTTCTCCCCTCCTCATTTAATCCTTACAACAAGGTAGGTTAGGGTAAGAGGCAGTGACTGGCCGAAGTCACACCCAGGGAGCATAATGGCCGAGTGGGGATTTGGACCCTGGTCTCTCCCAGGTCATAGTCTGACATTCTAGCCACTAAATATCCTCATTTGGCCTGCGCCATGACTTGGGCCAAACTAACCCCCTAAAAAGGAAGAGCCTGCTGGATCAGACCAATGGCTCATCTAGGTCAGTCTCCTGTTCTCACAGTGGCCAACTGGATGACAATGGGAAGCCCAAACTGGGACATGAACCCAACAGCACACCTCCTACATTACATGGCATCAGTTGTGGGTCAGATAAACCTTCAGGGCTTAACAGAAAAGGGAATATTAGGAGTGAGAAAGCAAGTCCACTCCCAGTTCTTTCTTCCTTTGCAGTCCAGCTTGAATTTACCTGATTCATGTGACACGTGATTGACAAGTGAGCAGCCCCACCCACTTGTCAAAGTGACCAGCACATATGGGAGAATTTTGTATCCAGCTGGTTCCCTATCAGTGATCTTGTCCCCTTGCTTGATGCGCGAAATGCCAAGTGAGACCATCCCTACAGAGAGTTGTCTAGTCTCTACCTGAAGACTTCTGCTTATGCACCACCAAGCAGGCAGTAAAAGCAGGTGGCTCATTTTCAGTGATCTTCTGCACCTATCTTGGCTGTTCACAGTTGTACTAGCTCAATGATGAAGTGTGTGTGGCCCTCTAGATGTTGTTAGACACCAACTCCCATCAGCCCCAGACAACATGACCAGTCAAGAATTCTGGGAGCTGGAGGCTAATAACATCTCGAGGGCCGCAGATCCCCCAGTCCTATCTGGTCCTGTGTCCCAGCTTTGATCTCCTTCTACCCCAACCCCCTCTACCCCATTTTCACCCCAAGCAACCAAAGGTAAGGAGCTTTTGCTGCTCTTTACTCACCCTGAGATGTGTGTAAGAGAAGTCTCCATTCTAATTTCCCCAAAACAATGATGGCTCGTCTTCATTTGTCTCCTCCATACAGTGAACACCTGGCAGTTCCCTTTGTTTTTTGTTTTTGAGTCTCTCTGATGTACTTTTCTCTGCCCCACTCTCTTGACCTCCTCTCTCGAGGGATGAACAAGAAGGGTGTCGGTATAATGGAAACAAAAAAGAGGGATAATGAAGGGAATGTTTGGCCTTGGGAAATGAGTTTTGAAGAGTAAAGGATTTCATCAAAAAGTGAAGGGGATGCAGGGAAAATTGTCATCATTGTTGCAATTTCAAAGCTTGATGTTGACCTGATTTCAAAGGAACTCGTGTTAATGCTTTGCTTTCCTCTCCCCCCCTCCCCTTTTCTCTCTTTCAGGTAAGTGACATTTTATTCTGCTCATCCCTACGGCAGAGTTCTGCGCAGGTTATCCATATTTTTTTTCTTAAAGTGGCAAAAATAAAAACTTAGAATGAGACATTTGCCGTGAGAAAGCAAAGCAAAGCAGAGAGGGAAGAGGTGGATCCACAAAGGATGGCTGAGGTAGGCATCACCTTAACAAGAGATTTCACTGTTGTTGTGGTTCCTTTGAGGAAGGACTTTTGAAGGAGATGTTCCTAGAACTGGCGGAAAGTGTCTTTCTTTACAGTTGGTGTTACTAGATTATTATTATTTTAATAATTTGAGGAGGGGTTCAAGGAGAGGTGTTTGAAATGGATGTCCCAGTTGTTTTGGATGCTCTGTACTGTGAAGCAGAGACAGAGCAGGTGAATGGGACTTGAGCGTTGAGTAGTTCTGTAGCTCCGATAGAGGGATGAATGACCATTGTTCAAGGCAGCCTTCACCAACTCCGTGCCTTGCAGACATTTTGGATGACGATTCCCATTGGCCCCTAGCCATCACAGTCATGCTGCCTGGGGATGATGGGAGTTGTAGTCCCCAAACACTGAGAGGACACCAAGTTTGCAAAGGCTGATCCCAGGTCTTTGTGATGTACTTCTTGTTCAGCATTTTTGGAGGAATATATTTGCGCCCATGTTGTTAATGTTTCCTAATACACTGGAACTTTTCTTTCCATACCTCTTAGGACTTTATGTAACTGCACTCATTGGTGTGTGTGTGTGTGTGTGTGTGTGTTTTACCTGCTGAAATGGCAATGATTTCCTTACAAGATTTTATGAGCATCACACTCAAATGACCACAATAAATGAAAGCTGTTAACAGATTTTATGTAGCTGTTCATGCAATATTCACATTTATGAATGGTGAGAGTGGGATGGTAAAAGTGGGTAACATTCCAGAATTCAAGAGAGCTTGAAAAGGTAATTTGGTGATGAGCGTTTTGGACCACAGTGATGGGTTCTTGTTCTGTTTTGCAACATGCTTGTTAGCTGCAGCAACCACTGTTCACTATCACAATATTTTTTGTCATAAAAAGTTGTTCCTTTTCTATGTCATTGCACTGAAACAACAAGCTGTTAATATCCTTGCAAACTGTGTAGGATCTAAGAAGCAATAAAGAATGCATTTCACCCATGCAACAGGGTATGTATAATGGCAGGAATTAACTGAGGGCAGAATAAACAAGGAGCCAATCCAGTGCTCCCGCTGGTGCACCTGCACTATGCTGACCCGCCTGCTACCCTGCTGCTAAAAAGCTAGTCTGGCTCCACCCGACTGGGTTAGCTGCTTTTGATGTTTTCCTGACCCTGTTCAGTGCCACTGGGGTGGGGGAGAATATGGTAGGTAAGGAAACACCAAGCAGGAACTGCATCAAGACAAAGAGAATTTCAATAAGATGTTCTGGGAAATAATAAAGAGTTAGGGAATTTCAGGGTTAGCCCGTGCATTTAGCATCCTTTTCAGTTTTGTCCAAATTGTGACCCTAAACTTCTGCTAGTGTTGCACTGTCGAAGCAGAAGGAAAGTTCCTTAGCACACTGGTTAATTATCCTATCTCACTACCTTCTGCTATGTTTATTCAGTTCTATCTCCACCAAAAACCTGGGCCATTGCTAACAGGCAGCTTTAATTCTGCAGCTGAACATGGTTTAACTTCTCACACAATGGAAGCGAAGTCATATAAAAACTGAGGTGGGCAAATAATAATAATAATAATAATAATAATAATAATAATAATAATAATTTATTATTTATACCCCGCCCATCTGGCTGGGCCTCCCCAGCCACTCTGGGCGGCTTCCATAAAAACCAAAAATACAGTAAAATCACACGTTAAAAACTTCCCTGAACAGGGCTGCCTTAAGATGTCTTCTGAATGTCAGGTAGTTGTTTATTGCTTTGACATCTGCTGGAAGGGCGTTCCACAGGGTGGGCGCCACTACCGAGAAGGCCCTCTGCCTGGTTCCCTGTAGCTTTGCTTCTCGCAATGAGGGAACCGCCAGAAGGCCCTCGGCGCTGGACCTCAGCGTCCGGGCAGAATGATGGGGGTGGAGACGCTCCTTCAGGTATACTGGACCGAGGCCGTTTAGGGCTTTAAAGGTCAGCACCAACACTTTGAATTGTGCTCGGAAACATACTGGGAGCCAATGTAGGTCTTTCAAGACCGGTGTTATATGGTCTCGGCGGCCGCTCCCAGTCACCAGTCTAGCTGCCGCATTCTGGATTAGTTGTAGTTTCCGAGTCATTTTCAAAGGTAGCCCCACGTAGAGTGCATTGCAGTAGTCCAAGCGGGAGATAACCAGAGCATGCACCACTCTGGCGAGACAGTCCGCAGGCAGATAGGGTCTCAGCCTATGTACCAGATGGAGCTGGTAAACAGCTGCCCTGGACACAGATTTGACCTGTGCCTCCATGGACAGCTGTGAGTCCAAAATGACTCCCAGGCTGCGCACCTGGTCCTTCAGGGGCACAGTTACGCCATTCAGGACCAGGGAATCCTCCACACCTGCCCGCCTCCTGTCCCCCAGAAACAGTACTTCTGTCTTGTCAGGATTCAACCTCAATCTGTTAGCCACCATCCATCCTCCAACCGCCTCCAGACACTCACACAGGACCTTCACTGCCCTCACTGGTTCTGATTTAAAAGAGAGGTAGAGCTGGGTATCATCTGCATACTGATGAACACCCAGCCCAAACCTCCTGATGATCTCTCCCAGCGGCTGCATGTAGATGCTGAAAAGCATGGGGGAGAGGACAGAACCCTGAGGCACCCCACAAGTGAGAGCCCAGGGGTCCCCCACCACCACTTTCTGAACACGGCCCAGGAGGAAGGAGCGGAACCACTGTAGGACAGTGCCCCCAGCTCCCAGCCCCTCAAGACGGTCCAGAAGGATGTTATGGTCGATGGTATCAAACGCCGCTGAGAGATCCAGCAGAACTAGGAAACAGCTCTCACCTTTGTCCCTAGCCCGCCGGAGATCATCAACCAGTGTGACCAAGGCAGTTTCAGTCCCATGATGAGGCCTGAATCCCGACTGGAAGGGATCCAAATGGTCCGCTTCTTCCAGGCGTGCCTGGAGTTGTTCGGCAACCGCTCGCTCTATCACCTTGCCCAAGAATGGAAGATTTGAGACTGGGCGATAGTTGGCCATTGTGGCCGCATCTAAAGATGGTTTTTTAAGAAGCGGTTTAATAACCGCCTCTTTCAGTGGGCCTGGGAAGGCTCCCTCACGGAGGGAAGCATTCACCACCCCACGAAGCCCATCGCCCAGTCCTTCCCGGCTAGCTTTTATAAGCCAGGATGGGCAAGGATCCAGGAGACAGGTGGTTGGTTTCACTCGTCCAAGCAGCCTGTCCACATCCTCGGAGGTAACAGATTGGAATTGATCCCACTCAACTTGACTAGACAGAACTCTAGCACTCTCCCGCCCTGGCCCTGCTCCCACGGTGGAGTCTACTTCTTCCCGAATCTGAGCGATTTTATCTGCAAAAAACTTTGCAAAATCTTTGCAGGAGAATATGTGGCCCGTACTGCGCCCCAATGTTACAGGTGGTTCCGCTAAATTGTGAACCACCTGAAAAAGTCTCCTGCTGCTGTTTTCTGCAGATGCAATAGAGGCGGCGAAGAAATTCTTCTTCGCCGTCGCTATCGCCACTTGGTAGGCTCGACGTTGAGCTCTAACCTGTGTCCAATCAGATTCGGAATGAGTTATCCGCCACCGGCGCTCTAGCCGTCTCAACGATTGTTTCTTTGCCCTCAGATCCGTGGAAAACCACGGGGCTCTCCGGGCTCCATGCAATCGGAGAGGGCACTTCGGAGCCAAACAGTCAATAGCCCTGGTTAACTCCGCATTCCAGCGGGCCACCAGGGAATCAGCAAACCCTCATGCAATGAGGATGTCTCATTTGCAATCTGGTCCCCTCTCTGTCGATCACGCCCCCCACCCCCAATTATCATAAAATAAATTGTCATTCTGGTAATCGCTGGTGGGCAAGTGGAATGAAGCCCAGGGATGGATTTTTCCAGACTTTGGTGCCAGGTGTGACATTGACTGGGGACGAATGAGGTCTGTCATTTTTATTTGAAATCCAAAAGAGAGCCTGTGGCAGGGGCCCTTAAGACATCAAGTTTATACACAGCCATTCTGCTGACCATTACAACCCAAAACAAACAAGCACTTTAATTCTCCATGGATGCAGATGGGGCTGGAGTGTTTGCTTGTTGAGAAGAGAGACCAGGCCCTTACTTCCAGATTTTCATTCTGTTTGTTTTCAAATAAATAAAATGATAAGGACTGGAGATTTGCAGGGACCTGCTGATGCTCGGGTGTTGCTTGAAGTATTATTGGAAGGTTTTATGGATTATAGTGATACATCTAATTTTCTATTCTTCGCTACCTTGTGAGAAATGTTCTAAAAGGTTCTAAAAGGTGGGAAATGATGGGTTTGCAGCCAGCTAACAATCCAACTAACAATCACTCACAGCAGACCCATTAGAATGAATGTAACTAAGTTCAAGCCCATGGACTCTGAAGCATCTGCTCTGAGTGGGATGAGCATTTGATGCAGCCTTAAACGGATGAAGTAAATAAGTAAATAAACCCAACTGGGATAGGGGAACAGCCTCTTTATGTCTGGGCAATGGGGCTGTTGAGTGGGGGCAATGAGTACTTAATTCCATGCCCTTAAAGCATCTTAAAGCATTGTCCAAAAAGGGGGGAAATGCATTGCCGAAAAGATGAGATATAGATGGTGCAGGTTTATATAAAAGATGCATGTGCTAAATTGTAGGCACAGGTGCAAATTTAGAAACACAGCACCTCTCAATACCAATTTGCTGCTTGGCCAGGTTCAAGATTCTTGCATTAATTCACAAAGCTCCAAACAACTTGGACCCAAAGTCCCTCAAGGACCACCTGATCCCTAATACTCTACCTCGATCGCCTTGATCCTCTGATGGGGTACATTTGCTGGTTCCCCACACCTGCAAGTTCAGGTGCTCTTCATTAGGGACTGAGGCTTTTGCTTGAGTGACCTGTGAAACTTCCTGCTTGTAGAGATTTGGTAGGAAAGAAACCTGACAACTTTCAAGCACCTCTTTAAAATGGTACCTTTTAGACAGGCCTTTACGATATGAGTTTTCTTTCTCTTTAACCAACCGGTATCTATTGCGGGGGGTTTTACATTTCTATTTTTGTTTTACAGATATTGATTGATTGATTTTACTGTAGCTTTGTTGTCAGCCACCTTGATATGTGTTTTGAACATTAAAATCAGAAGTATTCAGATGGGGTGGGGGAGAGACCTCTTGCCATAAGGCAATAGGCAGTGACCTGTGCCTGGCACAGTCTGCTATGGCTGGGCAACTTCAGGGTCCCTCTTCCTTTCATCCCATTTTATCTTTAAGCCAGACGTAGACTGGGCAGCACTTCAAATGGGTGACTTCCACTAGAGGAGTCTACTCTGTAAAGTAGGACATTCAACCACCCTTGTTGTTGAGACACCTGAGATGTTCTCATAAAACCACGTTGATATGTTGCTATATGAAGTAGAATGAAAATGACAATGGTGGTGGTGATGGCAATGTCACTTGACTGTAACTCCTATAATCCCTGACCATTGGCATGGTGGTTGGACTGATGGAGTCCTACAATATATTAAGAGCAATGGGATCCCCATCTCGCTAGGGCTGGGTGATATATTGATATACCATCCAAAACCAGTTTGAAGTCCATATCGTGAGACCGAATTCATAATATATGACCTGGCAATATATTGTGAATTATGTGTGTGTGTGTGTGTGTGTGTGCACAGGCTCATGCACTATGCAAAAAGCAGGATGCAGGGAATACCATTAAGCCAGCCAATGCCTCTACATAGCTCCATCTTTATTTCAGACATCGTGATATATCGGTAGATTGTGATGTTTAAGTGGTGATATGTTGCAATGTTGAAAACCAGCCCTACATCTCACCACTGAGGGATGTTGTACAAAAAGCAAAGTGTGTTCCCTAAATTTAGCTCCAGAATGCATGACACCAAGGAAGTAAGGTTGATTTTGATAGATTTTGCATGGGTTTGGGGTATCCCAAACTGGGAAATATGCAGTTGCATGCAGGTTATGGCTGGCTTCGTTTGGCTTTCTTGACTGAACACCCCCTTGACATTTCCATTCCCCAGAATGCTCCTAGATTTTTTCCATTTCCTAAAAGACATGCATCTTTGCCACCTTTTCAGCCTGTGGCCTCTTGCCTCAGTGCTTCTGGTCAGTCTGGATAGCTCAGTTGGTTAAAGCATGGTGCTGATAATGCCAAGGTTGGAGGTTTGATCCCAGTATGGGACAGTATGGGATCCCAGTATGGGACAGCCACCTAGGAGTTGGACTAGATGATCCTCATGGTCTCCTCCCTACTCTACAATTCTCCGACAATGACAAACTCCTCTGGCAAAACTTTTCCTTCCAGTCAAAATCCTTCTCCTTCCAGTCAAAATCCTCCCTGCATCCTGAGCTGAATCTCGCTTGGCAAAGGCTCTCACTTAAGCAGGTGTTGTGTTTGCAGTGTGTAAAGAAATCAAAGTCAAAACCACCCCCCCAGAGGGGGGCAGCTGAGCCGCATCGCAAGACGAAAGAACGGCACGTATTTGTGGCAAATATTTAGACAGTCCCGAGGCTCTGTTGAAATGAAGTGTCAGCTGTTAATAGCAGATACCATTGGGGAGAAGCCGTGTTACAAGATGTTGCTGCCATGTACTGATTAGAGAGGGGAGACTGACATTCTGAACTGCCCCCATGGGGGAGGGGGCTTCCTACAAATACATGCTTGAGAGGAGGGACTGTGTGCATGTGTGATTTTCAGAATCTCGCTCTTTCCCCTTAGGAACATCACATACACTTAACTGCATCTAGCTTTAGAGACTTTGCCCATTGCATCCTTTTTGATAGGGATAGAGGCGAAATTTGATTCTGTTCCCATTTAAAGGCCAGCCTACATAATCTGCAGTTCCCCAACAATATGTGAACCAAGCCACAGCCATTCTAAAAACCATACTTCTCTGAAAATTTTCATTCAATCCCCCAGCCACGTAACATGCACAGAAATGCATGCAATTTATATATTTTTATTATTATAATTTATCAAAATTTATATACTGCTTGATTACAACAAATCCTCTAAGCGGTTTACAAGTAATTTGAATGAACAATAATAACAAGTAGTTGGAGCGTTTGAAAGAACAATTAAAATCAGCATCAATGTGGCTGGCTTGCCTAAATAATCATGTTTTAACCAGACACTGGAAAGATGGCAGCAAAAGTGATACCCTGGTATCAATAGGCAGGGAGTTCCAATGTGCAGGTGCTGCCACACTAAGAGACACATTCACTGCAAGTTTGGACAGGTTTTGTGTGGTGACTGTAACAGTGCCATTTCCAGTTATCAAAGCAGTTGAGTGGGCATGTATGGGGTAAGGCAATCCAACAAGAAAACTGGTAATAATTCATATATTCAGGAAATTAACATACAACTATGCATCATATATGGGGAAGATGCTTTTCAAAAATGTGTAGATTAGTCAGAACTGCGCACATTTTTAAAAAAAGTACACTAGTCGAAACTGTGTGTTGGGAAATACAGTTCCTAGATGGCAAGATTTGCCTGAGCCAAATCTAACCATAACTGGAGAAATGAGATACAAGTTTCTGGTGAAGTGTTAGATTCCTGTTCAAGCGCTGTAAGGGGCAGGGGAGATACAATACCTGGATGACAGATCTCTGCAAGGAAACACAAGGTCTCCAAATCAGATTATCCTAACAAAGGAGGAGCTTCCAATTAGCTCAACAGGCAGTCCTGTTTGCTGTGGAAGGGGAGATGACTGGTTTAATTTGGGTCAATGACGAATCCTTTGCAAACGAGACTTTAATCTTCCATTTGGTGTTCACTCAGTTGGAAACCTTTATGTTTCCTAAACCCTCTGTGTTGTGCTTTGCTATAAAATATATAAACACAGACACACATACAAAGAGATGCATTTTTTTCAGAAACAGCAATTCCCCTAAACCATGTGCTGTGAACTAACAGCTAGGGTGCTGCAAGAAATAAGTAACCAAAGGATCACTGTAGTCCCTTTTCAGTATTTGTTTACTGATTATAGCATTTCCATCTGATCTTTCCTCCAGGGAGCTCAACGGGGTGTATGTAGCTCTCTTCCTCCCCATTTTATCCTCACAGCAACTTTGTAAGGTAGATCAGGCTGAGAACCTGGAACCAGCCCAAGGTCACCCATGAGCTCCATGGCCAACTGGGGATGTTGAATCCTGGTCTCCAAATGAAGTAGGACTTTTCCTGGTCCTGCCCCTAGTGTTGCAAGTCTACTCTGCTCCACACATTGGCTGAAGCTGGCTGTGCCTCTACCAGGGGACTCCATTTCCTAGAGATCACCCTTCCCGGGGCCATAAAGCAAGGGATGTGACTCTTACCTTTTTTACACTAAGGCTGCACTCCAGCCATGCAAATGCCAAAACTTTCTGTATACCCACATCCCCAGACCTCTCCAGCCTTCACCCAGGAAAGGGAAAAGCATTTCACAGTTCAATGACAAATCCCAGCAAACAAAAACATTTGAGGAGGGTGCAGATCAGGACAAGAGATGGATGTGGTCTCAGGAAGAGGTGTGGCTTTCAGAGAGTCCCAAGGACAAAGGCTGCGTTTGATCTCCTCCCAGGTGAGAGGTTCCTCGCCACACCTGTCATAGAGGCTGCACCATGCAATTGAGAATCCAGGACTTTTGAGGGTGCGTGTGATGTTCGGGATGGGGTTAGCAGCTGGGCCCTTCTCCTAACTCATATAATAATAATAAATAATAATAATTATAAATAATAATTATTTATTTATACCCCAACCATCTGGATGGGTTCCCCCAGCCACTCTGGGTGGCTTCCAACCAAATATTTAAATACAATAGTCCATCAAACATTAAAAAGCTTCCCTAAACAGGACTGCCTTCAGATGTCTTCTAAAAGTCTGGAAGTTGTTTTTCTCTTTGACATCTGGTGGGAGGGTGTTCCACAGGGCGGGTGCCACTACTGAGAAGGCTCTATCTCTATCTCTATCATCTCTATCTCTATCTCTATCTATGTCTATCTCTATCTCTATCATCTCTATCTCTATCATCTCTATCTCTATCTCTATCATCTCTATCTCTATCTCTATCTATGTCTATCTCTATCTCTATCATCTCTATCTCTATCATCTCTATCTCTATCTCTATCATCTCTATCTCTATCTCTATCTCTATCTCTATCTCTATCTCTATCTCTATCTCTATCTCTATCTCTATCTCTATCTCTATCTCTCTACAGTGGTACCTCGAGTTAAGTACTTAATTTGTTCTGGAGGTCTGTACTTAACCAGAAACTGTTCTTAACCTGAAGCACCACTTTAGCTAATGGGGCCTTCTGCTGCCGCCACACCGCCGGAGCACGATTTCTGTTCTCATCCTGAAGCAAAGTTCTTAACCTGAAGCACTATTTCTGGGTTAGCAGAGTCTGTAACCTGAAGCGTATGTCCGACTCTTTGTGACCCCATGGACCAGAGCACGCCAGGCACTCCTGTCTTCCACTGCCTCCCACAGTTTGGTCAAACTCATGTTTATAGCTTCAAGAACACTGTCCAACCATCTCATCCTCTGTTGTCCTCTTCTCCTTTTGCCCTCCATCTTTCCCAACATCAGGGTCTTTTCCAGGGAGTCTTCTCTTCTCATGAGGCGGCCAAAGTATTGGAGCCTCAGCTTTACAATCTGTCCTTCCAGTGAGCACTCAGGGCTGATTTCCTTAAGAATGGAGAGGTTTGATCTTCTTGCAGTCCGTGGGACTCTCAAGATTCTCCTCCAGCACCATAATTCAAAAGCATCAATTTTTCGGCGATCAGCCTTCTTTATGGTCCAGCTCTCACTTCCGTACATCACTACTTTAACATGGCTTTAACTATACTGTATATCTATATCTAATTGTAAGGCTGTCATCACACAGCTCTCATTGGAGGATCTGCAGTGCCTGATCCTAACCCTGACTTTGCAAGATGTTATGGTGAGGGAGAAGAGTAAATGATAAAGCAGTTTTTAAAATGGCAGATAGTTTGAAGGAGCTGTGAAGAGATGGGAGGCTTGGGTGAAGTCTAAAGGGAAGGGTTGGGGTTGGCAACAGGGGTGGGGTATACGTTAGGTCAGGAAACATTTGCAGAGGTGACATGGTAAACAACAATTATTTACTGGTTGGAACAATACCAGGGGTTCTAGTGATGAGAGGGTAGGTAAGGTTGGCAAGCAGCGTGAGCAGGGGCAGCAGCCCCTGGTATTTATACATTTGCTTTGTGGTGTCCATATTTTAGAAACAGAGGCTGCAAAGGAAAAGGAAAAGGCTCCAAATTCCAAAGCAACACCATCCTGAATGCTGCAAAATGTTGTGCAAGCATTTGAGCTTTTTAGAACCCATTAAAATCACCATTTAAAACAGCAGTCATCAAGAGTGCAAACACAGCACAAAACAAGGTGTCCTATCAAAGGGAGAGGCTAACACAGCTTCAGCAGCACTCATTTAGCAGAGGAAGACAAAAGAACAATCCTTGCAGAGCTAAAAACAAAACAACACAAAAGGCATTATTCTCAGACCAAAGTGAAAGGCAGTGGCTGGAAATTCTAAAATTATTTTTTATAGCGTGAGAAAATAAAAAACAACAACCCCAAAGTGGGTCTCTGTCTGGTGTTGAAAAGTCATAGCTCTCTACCCTGGCTTTTGATGCCTGGGATGTATATTGTTTAGCATCCACCAGTTTCTGTAAATGGTTTTAATCTGGTTTTAACATTGACTTTTAACATTATGTTTTAATTGTTGTAACCCCAGCCTGATTGGAGAGCAGGCTGTGGCTGCCAAGAGTGGCTGGAGCAACCCAGTCAGATGGGCAGCATATAAGTAATGAAATTGTTGTTGTTGTTATCAGTAGCAGTAGGTGTCAGACAATCCACTCTGAAGAGGGCATTCCATAACTGGGGGGCCACCACTGAAAAAGTCCCATTTGTATGACTAGCACTTCATGTGCCCAACTTATCTAAAGTATGCCTGCCTTTGCATGATTCAGGTCTCTCACCTTGACTCTCATCAGCCTTCAATCTCCCCTGAAATTTTGATGCTGAAGAATCACTATCTCTTCCTCGGAGGAGGTTGCCCATTGCCTCTCTGTTGCTACTCAGGGTTTAACTCCTTCCATCCAGGATGCACACTCCCACGGGCAATTCACACAAAAACACAGCAGTCAGGCTCCCTTTGCCAGCAGGTGCTTCTCAGTTTTAGACACCCCAGAGGTGGTTGCTTCCCACTGCAAGTGTGAAGGTTTGGAGGAGGCTGGAGCTCTCATTTCTGCCTTGTAGTGATGATGTCATTGCTGCCTGCCAATGCCTAGAGGCAAGAGTACCTACAGAGGCGTTCCTAGGAGCACTTTACATTATCCTTCATGCTTCACAGTGTGGAAGAGGTACTGAGCAAGACTCCTAGGAATGTGTATGCAAGGAGTGAGCAATATCAAGTGATACCCCACTATTTCTCCCCCCAAAAGCACAGGGTGGCAACAAATGCTTGCTGCATCATCTAGGATCACTGGGGGTCATGGGAACTGTAGCATCCCTGAGATACGGGGAGCCACGGAAAGATGACATCCCAGAAAAACTGGGAGTCATGGGAAAGGTGGCATCCCTGGGACATGGGGAACATGGAGGATATGGGTTTAAAATGCAGATGGAGGGGAAGCTGAAAGAAAGCTGACAGAAAAACTCCTTTGCATAACACATTTCAGAATAAAGACCGTTAATGTTCTTTTTTACGAAATAAAAAATAAATAAAAGTGATATAATGATCTTTCTGTAGGGGATTTTTTATTTTATTTTTTGTATTTAAAAAAAAAAAAAAAAACAGCACTTTATTCCTCCCTGGAGAATGTGCCCAAAGTAGAAATATAGGTTTTATTTTTACATTTCCTTCCCTAATTACCCTTGTCTTTGTTTCCTGGCCATTCCCGCCTACCTCTTTCTGCCCTCCTGTCAAGCCATCGCAATATATGATTATTGTAATTACATTATGGAGGCCAATAGCATTGTCCCAACCAAAAGCAGTAATCAGTGTAATTCAAAAGCATTTAATTCTCCAAAGTCTGTTTCTGACTTTGTCTCCTCAGGTAGTTAGACCCACCACCACTATGCATGAATGTTTCACATTTATCTTTATTCAAATGCATTCTGGGTTCCTTTCTTTCTGAAACCCACCTTCGGTTTTTTATCACAGCCTATTCAGAGGCTTGAAAAGGCATGTTCAGGTTTGGATTTCCCTGCTTAAGTTTGAACACTTATTTATCATTTTTCATCTCCTACCTTTTGTCCCATGAAGTACCTTGTGATGCCCATAGGGTTGCCCAGTGTCTCTTATCCAGGAAGTAACTAGATTGAGATGTGCTTAGCTTCAGGAAGGTTCTTGCATCAAGTGCCTTCAGGCCTTGCTTCAACTGTGCAATGTGCTGTGGATATACAGTTGATGGGGCCAACACGGAACTCAGTTTATGCGGCCCTCAACAATTTCCCTCCAGGATGCTTCAAGGATTGCCCAATTCCTTATATCCCTGCCCAATCACTGAGGACTTTAAGGAAGTCACTGTTAGTGGCATGCAGATTTTGCCTGGGCTGGTCAGGACACTGACAGATCAGTGCTTCCCACACAAACGTACAGATTGCTTCCATTTTGCTAATCTTCCCATAACCCTTTTTGGTCTCCCCTTGCAATTCATTCATGGTTCTGCTTCAGAACAAATTAATTTCAAATTTTGCATTAGATGAAATCCAGCGACAGCCTGGAGATGGGAGGGAAAACCATCGGAGCTCATCTTATTGAAAGAGTTTTGGTTTCCTTTGAAATATCTCCACTTTTCCACCTGGGGAGAATCCCCCACATTCAATCCAGGTGAAATTGTCATGGCAACTCCAGCAGCTGCAGCCCATTTCCTCTCCACCTTAAATCCTTCGACTGAGCTGTGTGTGGATCTGATACGGGAGCTCCACCAGCTCCTAGGTAGTTCTGATGTACACTGGCCAGGAAATGCAGTGACTCAGATTCCTTGGGGGAATACTTTTGCCACAGTTGAGCCTCAAATTCATTATTCAATAGCAGTCATATATACTTCTTCCAGCCCCACTTCCCCTTCCTCTTCATTCTTCACTCATAGCAGAGTTGGGTTGAGGTTCTTTTCTGTTATTACTTTTGCTTCAAACTCTCCTTTTCCATTCACCTGTGCACCACGGCAGGCTGTGCCATTATAGCGTCACACACTGGGCAAATTCATATGCTAGCCTGCACATAATGCATGATAATAAGACCCAATGGAAATGAGCTGCACATTTTCCCTTCCCACTGAGACCCTGCAAATGAGTTGTATCTGTGTTTCTAAACGATCTTTGTACTGTGACTGTGGATGCCAGCAAGCCCTGCTTAGCATTACCGCTTGGACGGGTGTGTTCCTGTAATGTTTAATTCTGCTTGAGCTTGCCGTAGACCCACCTGGGAGACCCAGCCCTTTACATATGGATTTACTAGCTCCGACCTGCTTAAAATGCCAACCTCGCAAGGGGATCAACTCTGTTTGCTTTTGTGAATGTTTTTGCTTTGGTTCGCCTTTGGGTTGGATCTCCATGCATTATGCCATGAAAGCCTATATGGACGTCGCTCAGACTATGTATAGGAGAGGAAAAGCTGACCTTGGGGGTCAAGTGCCATGAAGGTTAAGTAGCCCTTTAGGGATGGAGATGCCTCTGAGCTAGGTAACTACTACTGTTGATGAGGAATCAGCTTCATCTTTCAGTTGCCAGATACGGCAAAGGGGCAAGGAGGAAAGGTCAGAAGTGCCCCGGCTACACAAAGGTCTCATATCAAGGGCTCTGAGAGTGGGAGCCGCAGAAACAGGGATAGCTTGGAAGGCTTTGGGCATGTCAAACTGAAGCTGTGCTTTGATGAGTCCATAGCATTGTACTGATGTGTACCCTTCCTCAGCAGCCAAATGGAGGCCTGAGTGTGTGTTACTGCAGGAATTCCTGAACATGAGAACTGAATGTGACCACTGCTACATACCTGATCAACAATGGAAGCCACTTTGGATTCTGATCACGAGGCTTCTGGAGTTGTAGTGGCAGGACCTCCAAGTCCTTGTGTGAGATGCCGGTGGGAAACCTGAAGGCATCTCAGAAGCATTACTGCCTCTAACCATGGACGTAAAGCAGTGCCATTACAGCTAGTATCTGCTGCCAACAGCCTTATCCACCAGCTTGGATGGCTTGAAAAGATAATTAGACAAATATATGAGGGATAAGGCCATGGGTAGACAAACTAAGGCCTGGTGGCCGGATCCGGCCCAATCACCTTCTAAATCTGGCCCGCGGACGGTCTGGGAATGAGCGTGTTTTTACATGAGTAGAATATGTCTTTTTATTTAAAATGCATCTCTGGGTTATTTGTGGAGCATAGGAATTTGTTCATCGCCCCCCCCCAAAATATAATCTGGCCCCCTACAAGGTCGGAGGGTCAGTGGATTGGCCCCCTGCTGAAAAGGTTTGCCGACCCCTGGATAAGGCTATCAGTGGCTGCTAGCTATGATGGTAACGCTCTGCCTCCATGGTTGGAGGCAGTAGTAGTTCTGAATACCACCGATAACGTCTGAAAACCAGTTGCTGGAAACCGCAGGAGGAAAGAGTATTCTTGTGCTCATGCCCCGCTTGTGGGGTTCCCATTGAGGCATCTGGTTGTCCACTGTGAAAACAGGATGCTGAGCTAGATGGGCCATTGGTCTGATCCAGCAAGCTCTACTTATATTCTTTTGTGTCCCTGGGATGAACTGGCCAAAAATGTACCCCCTTCTAAGATGGCAGTATTGCAGGCAATGAGGGGGAGACCTTGGATGTGGGGGCTGAATGAGACCCTCTGTGCCTTTCTATTTGACCTTTGTGGAGGAAAAACTCCAAGCTGCACACCCTTCTTCCCAGATCTCAACAATCACTGACTTTGGTTTTCACACCCTCCTAGAGTGCTTTTGCCTGATTGGTGTGTACCTTTGGACTCTGATAATGCCTCTTGCTTGCCTGATGCCAAGTGGTGCAGGTAGAAACTAATCTGCTGCTAGACCATGCCACCCCAATCTCCACCTGAACAGTGCACAAGACTTCAGGGGTTGCAGGTACTTACTTAGGGCCTGTGTTTCTTTTGGGTAATAAGGCACAGTGCAGACTGTGGTGCCTTTATACTATATGATTTATTTACACACATCTACAACCTGCACCTAGATTAAGGGATTGCAGAACAGTCATATCCAGTGAGGGTCTGGCTTCCCTCTTAAGGGCAGCACTGGATTCAGAGGACAGCATAAAACCATTATTTGTTTATCTTAGTTCCAGCCTGTCATCCCCAGCTCACATGGAGATATTTTCCTTCTTGCTAACCAACTCCATTGACCTCCCCCCCCCCCCCCCATTCTAGGTCATTCAGAGCTGAAACTCTAAACATGGACTTTGACTTTGCCCTCCAGAACACAACAAAGAAGGGGTCCCACACTTGCTTGCCTGGCAGTCTTGCCCTCTGATAGTTTTCTTGATGGGCTATCACCAGCCTTTGTCCCCTTGCTAATGGCTCATCCAGGTAGCTCTGCAGAGCTGGCTTGGCTCTTTAGCATAACTAAATCCAGGGGGTTTCCATGTTTGGCAAAGTTCAAACCAACCTTGATTAAGTCTAATTTTTAATATATCCAGGAGTTATGGGGAATCTGCCTCCCCACAAAACCATAACATTATTTGAGACTACTGTACAAAGGGAAACTTCACAGTAATTGCTTCACCCATAATAAGAATACAAAGAAGGAGGAAAACAATGTGTAGAAAGGACAACCCCATAAAAAACCTGTGATTAAAAAAAAATATTGCTAATATTGAATAGCTTTTGCATACTCAGGAATCAAAAGTTTTGTGTCTCTCTTGTAGGAAATGTATACCTTTTGTGCATTCAGCAATTTCCATTTGGCTCTTGAAAGGTTGCCAAGAAGGGAATGCATCCCTCAGGGCAAAAAAAAGGTTCCTCCCCACTGCTGTATTGCTTTGGAAACAATAATGACACAAAAAACTATTTTATACTGACTGAGACCACTGATCCTTCCAGCCCAGCACAATCCATTTTGCCTAGCACAGTGCCTCTCTCAAGTTTCAACCAAGTCTTCCCTCATTCCGGTGCTTGAAAACCTTGTGGCTGGAGTTGCCCAGGATTGAACCCGGGACCTTTTGCAGGCCAAGCACCGAGCTATGGATACTCCAAGCTCTGTCTGTTTATAATGGATGGATCTTGGCTGGCTGGTGATGGGAACAGGGAGTTCTTCATTTCGATCCAGAGGCAATCTGCTGATCTTTGCCTGCCCTTCAGATGCCATCCAGTTGGATTTGAAATCATTAATTATCCCACGCACATACTGAATCAATTTCTCTTGTTTGGAGGAGTGGGATTTGTCTCCTGAACATAATCATATTTTCTCTCTGCTCCAGCCCTGTGAGTGATTGCTGATTTTGGAGGAGGTGGAGACATTTGTATTGTCTGGGGCTCCCTCCATCACAATGGACCTGTACATCAGCATTAGCGGGGAGGCAGTAAGTGACAGCAAAATACTGAAATGGGTGGGGATGACAATAAAGCAAAGGGTCATGTTGGACAACAGACAAAAGCACTGCATAAGGATATATGAAGAACAATAAACTGTGGAGGCATGATTCCATCACAGAGTTCTGACAAGTGAATAAATCTCATGGAGGAAAATGGCTTGGCTGTATGTTATAGGTAGGGATGTAGTGGTTCTTCATAAATATCCCCTAAAAAGTATTAGGATTTTCAAAGATAAATACAAAGATTGTGAAGACAACAACGCAACACCCCAAAAACAATTTCCAAGTGTCTGTGAAAACTGAAAGTGACAGTAATCACCAGCTCATTAACAAAGTCCTTTGAACTGCAAAGAATAATCATTTATGCAATGTAAGCTGACAAATATATGAATCATATATAAAGCTACCCCCTAAGGACATCTAGTCTAACCTGCAATGAATGGAACACCAGTAAAGGAAGTGTGTGTGTAAATTAAAATAACAGCAATCCAATAGAAACATCCAGCAAAGGAAATCTCACTTGTCATTGTGAAAAGTTGGGAACACAGATTTGAAACATGGCCAGAGTTTAGACAGACAACAGTTTCACAAATTCCATATTCTGAAATAATGAGATGGAGGATTTTTGTTGTTGTTGTTGTTGTTGTTGTTGTTGTTGTTGTTGTTATTAATGAACCTCATAAAACCAGTCCATTTCAAAAATGGGTCTCTCTTTGTTAACCCTCTTAATGCTTTTAATTTTTGAAAAAGCTTTTCTTTGAATGCGAACCTATGCCTTGCATTCCCAGGAGTGACAATTGCGTATTTGCCTCGGAGGGAAAGTGTCCTGCGTATGCGAACAGGTTTCTGAAGAGTTGCAAAAGGAAATCAAAAGCAGGGGCCAGTTGCGCAAGATGTCATGCTGTTAAGCCAATTGTGCAGGATGGAAAGTGTATGGTAAAATATTCAGTGGAATACTAAGAGACCTTGTGAAATACTAAGCTGCAACCTGAATTGGAAATGGCAATGTGCAGTGCACCATTAACAAGCTAATATTGACTTGGTCAGGAGTTAGTATGAGAAACAATGATGAGCACTGTAGGAGGTTGGACTAGATGCCCCTTTGTGTCCCTTCCTGCAATTCTGTGATTCCATAAAAAGGCTGGCACTTGTGCAATTCAGGTTGCTAAGGAATCTGAATGGGAAATGGTGATGATTGAACTGTCAATCATCCAAAAGGATAATAGGCAAAAGGCCTAATTTGAAAGCTGCATCCTTTTGAAAAGGCGATATCCGCGTTTGCAGATAAGAGCCCATCATGCAACAATGCTTTCAGGTGAGGCACAAATGTCCACAAAAATTGATGGGAAAGTTTTGTAAATCCTAATTGCATTGCTTTATGAAAGGGAAGCCCTGCAGACCAATGGATCTACCGGTCCGGAAAGCTGCATAGCTGCTCTCCAAGCAGCAAATGGGCTTATTACCCCCAAGGTAGTTCAGGATCCAATTTGGCTCTCCTGTTTGGACTCAGGGGCCTTTCACAGCCTTAAACCCCAATTAAATATGTGACCAGGTGGTTTAAAGGAAAGAAACAATGGGCAGATGCTTACATCATTCCTTCTTTCTTCCTTCCTTCTTGTGGACCATCTGATTACATGTGAGAATGAGTGTGGTTAGAATGGTTAGAATGCTGGACTAGGTCCTGGTCTAGGACCAGGGTTCAAATCCCCACTCAGCAATAACCCTTGGGTGAGTTATTGCCTCTCAGCCTAACCTATCTCACAAGGTTTGTTTGGGGGATTCATTGGGGAGGGGTAGAACTACCTTGTAGGCCATCTTGAACTCCTTCAAGGGGAAAAAAGGTGATATAAATGCAATAAATAAATAAATAAATAAATAAATAAATAAATAAATAAATAAATAAATAAATGTAGGGTTTCAAACCCTGATTAAATATGTGAATGGGCAGAGAGGAGGGGAGAAGGCAGTGTTGAGGGTAAGGTTCTCTGCTTGCACTGTCTCCTCTTCTCTCTTCCTTGCCACTTGATTTCTTCACCACCACCTGTTTAAACAGCACAGGATTGCTCTAGATCAGGGGTCAACAACCTTTTTCAGCCATGGGCCGGTCCGTTGTCTCTCAGACCATCTGGTGGGCCACACTATATTTTGAAAAAAAATATATGAATGAATTCCTATGCCCCACAAATAACCCAGAGATGCATTTTAAATAAAAGGACACATTCTACTCATGTAAAAGCATGCTAATTCCCAGACCGTCCACGTGCCAGATTGAGAAGGCGATTGGGCCGCATCCGGCCCACAGGCCTTAGGTTGCCTACCCCTGCTCTAGATGGACATGACCTGGGATGACCCAAGAATATGTCCACCCACTCTGAACAAATCCTGGAATGTCCCAGATGGACCCCATTCAGTTCAAGATTCGGGATTTGTCCAGACCGGATGCACAGCGCAAGTTCACCAACACTTCTCCAGATATGCAGATGATGGCAGTAGCTGGTCACTCCTCAGGTTGTTATACTGCATTGATATGGCTTAGACCTCAGAGTATGAACAGTGGAAGGCTTCCGTTCTCTTCCACAGTCCCCTTGCTCACCAGTAGGTGGCCGAGTGTGGCACAAAATGAGACTTGCGTGCTGAGCCGAGCCTCATCCCTCCACCTCCATATGAAAACCTTTGGTTTTGGACAAGCTCAGTCCCAGAAAAGGAGAGAAGGGAATTAAATTAATGAACACAATTTCTCCCTGTCATTGAACTCTGACTAATGAGTCTATTTCTGGGTAATAAGAAGGAGCAGGAAGTGACAAGGCACTGTAATGAATTAGTGGCCCAGAACCTCGTTAGTCAGAATAATCTCTCCACAAAAGATAAATGATGCAAACATTAATTATGAAGCTGGTGCAGAAATGCATCACAAATCTTTTTTCCCCGTAAACCCCAAATCTCGATAATCCTTACATGGATAGGAGCCACCTTAGAAGTGGTAAGATGTGCAAATCGTTGCAGTTTGGTTCAAGGTTCAGGGCTGGTTGAACACAGGGAGTAGCCATAGGTCAGGAAGGCGGAATCTTTTTCAGACTGAGGACCGCATTCCTTTCCAGGCAAGCTTCCAAGGGCCACATGCCAGTGGTGGGCGGGACCAGAAGAAAAATGGGTGGAGTTATGAATGCGCATTTTACCCCTGTGCAGTAGGCTAGTTTCTAAAAATACTCACACACCCCTCTCCATCTTCCATCCAGACAAGCAAGTGGGGTATTATCAGACGTTAAGGAAACATTCCCAAGGAATGGACAAAGCAGTCTATTTCTGATCCTTATCACTTTGACAGGCTCCGTAATCCGTTCCTTCCCATTTTCACATTCATCTGCAAGATTCATTGCAAACATAGCCTTGCGTTAGGGTTGCCATATTTTGAAGAGCAAAAAAGAGGACACATTTGCTGACTTCTACTTTTAACTATGGATCGCTATGACGACTCTCGTTTTACATACCCATGAAAAAGAGGATGTGTCCTGGGAAAAGGGGACACATGGTCCCTCATTTAAATATGTATTTAAATATGCATTTAAACTATACATATCCAAGTGTGTTTTCTCCCCAAATACTCATTTTTAAGTGTATTTTGATTTATAGTTTTCTGAGCCAAGGGCTGCACTGGAATATTTAGGATGTGTGAAAACCAGTGGATGTCTAATTCTCACATTAGCCCCATAGGCATGGATTGAGTCAATTTGAGCTGGGATTTGCAAAGATTGAATTCCTCCGGCACCCTAAATCAAATCATCTATGCATTTATTTAAATGTCACCTCTTAAGTGCAGCAAAGCCATGCTCCAGGGATAGGGAACATCAGTCCCAGGGGCCACATGTGGCCCTCCAGGCCTCTCTATCTGGTCCTGGGAACAAACCCCAGGTCACACTCCTCATCAGTCTCACTTCACGGCCTCCTTAGATGTTTCAGTCAGTCTAGATTGTGTCTGATAGTGCTTCTTGCTTGCCTGAATGGAGGCTAGAGAGGGGTGAGTCAATTAACACGTTTTGCCTCACCCACTTTTGCTCCTGGCTCCTCCCACCCCATCACATGGCCCTCAGAAGGTTGCCCTGATAGGAAACGTGGCCCATGAGCAGGAAAAAAATCTTCTCCACCCATGCTGTACTATGCTGAACCTATTTGACACTGCTGCCAATGTGAGCCAAGTCAAATACGTATGTTGGATGAGTGTCAAAGCCCTACAAGTCTAGAAACGGACCCTGACGCTCTGAAGTGGGCAAAGCTAGAAACTCAACAGGATGGAGAGAGTAATAAGAAGCAGCCCTCACTCACTTCCTCTCCCTTCCCAGCTGGCAAGTTCGCTTCAGTGCCCTGCCTACCGTATTAAGGCTGCCTGCCCCCGTTTCTTCCTCTCTACTCTTTTGTTGTTTCTTATAACAGGCGGCTTCAAAGAGCCAACGAGTGGTACTTGGTCACAGCTGCTCCTCCGCCTTCCAGGTACAATTATTTTACAATGCACCTTTATTTGGCACAGTGCCTCCCTCACTTTTCCTTTTGCAAAAGAGTGCATGTGAGAGAGAAATGCAAGCAATATGGGGAAAGGCTTTCTACGCTTGTGGAAGTGGGGTGGGTGCTAAGAAGTGCAGAGGAGAAAGGGAATGGAAAAAAGGAAAAGACCAACTGGGTGGATTTGCATTGGGAGGAATGATGTATTTTAGAGCCTGCCTTTCCAACTGTAATCTTCATAAGAACATAATAAGAGTTGTGCTGGATCAGGCCAATGGCCCATCTAGTCCAGCTTCCTGTTTTCACAATAGTCAACCAGATGCCTGAAGGAAGCCAACAAACAGGATCTGAGCACAAAAGCACCTCTCGCCTCCTGTGGTTTCAAGCACCTGAAATTCAGAGGCGTTACTTTCTCCAGCCATGGAGACAGAGCTAAGCATCATGGCTAGAAGTCATCAATAGTCCTCTCCTCCATGAATTTGCCTAATTCTCTTTTAAAGTCATCTTAGTTGGTTGCCATCACTGCTTCCCAGGGGAGTGAATTCCTTAGTTTAATGATGAATAAGCACTTTCTTTTATCTGTCCCTTTGCTCAACGGATCTAACAGCATTGGAGATGCCATGGAAGGGGTTGTAGCTCAGTGGCAGAGCATCTGTTTGGCATGTAGAAGGCCCCAGATTTAGTCTTCAACAGCATCTTCAGCTGGGCCTGAGAGAGAGAGAGAATCCTGGGTCCGATCCTGGTGAGGTACTACAAGTCAGCATGGACAACACTGAGATCAACCTTGGGTAGTAGTAGTAGTAGTAATAGTAGTAGTAGTAATAATAATAATAAATTTATTTATACCTCACCCACTCTGTGTGGCTTCCAGCAAAATATTTAAATACAACAATTCATCAAATATTAAAAGCTTCCTTAAACAGGGCTGCCTTCAGATGTCTTCTAAAAGTCAGATAGTTGTTTATTTCTTTGACATCTGATGGGAGGGATTTCCACAGGGTGGGCACCACCACCGAGAAGGCCCTCTGCCTGGTTCCCTGTAACTTGGTTTCTCACAGTGAGGGAACCACCAGAAGGCCCTCAGTGCTCAGTGCTGGACCTCAGTGTCCAGGCAGAATGATGGGGGTGGAGATGCTCCTTCAGGGATACTGGGCCATGGCTGTTTTGGGTTTCAAAGTTCAGCACCAACACTTTGAATTGTGCCCGGAAACGTACTGGACCGGTGTTATGTGGTCTTGGTGGCCACTCCCAGTCACCAGCCTAGCTGCCGTATTCTGGATAGAAAATGGAGAGAAATGGCAGGACACCAATCAATGCTTGGGAGGGGACAAAGGAGAAGTTTTGTAGCTGGCTAGTCAGCCTGTGAAGGGGAATGGCAAGAAGTGGTGGGAAGCTGATTTGTAATTTTAGAGGAATGAATTTGAGAGGGGGTTAGCAATTGTGGGGTTAGCAATGATTAGAAGCAGCAGGCAGGCCGCCACTTCAGATTCTAAGCAAACTGGTCAGAACTTACAGGAGGAACAACAATAATCAGAAGCCCAGGGCCATGTAAAGCAATAGCTGGTTATCATTTTTCATACAATTTCCATTCTACCCTGTATTTGCTGCATGCAAAACCATTTCTGCCTTACTTTCACCCAAACCTACCTTATTCATATTGCTGTCCCATGGGGCAAAAAATATGTAATTAATATAATTTATGCAATGGATTATGCAAATTACCGGTACATAAAGTGTGTAAGTTATACTGACATTATATTATTCCACCCCGTTATTGCAAGGCAAATGTGTGGGATGTAATCATTTGTGGACTGGAAGCAACAACAGCTGCTAATACTGATGGCAGTGCTGTTCTGTTCTGCTTTTGTCAGACCACACTTGGAGTACTGTGCCAATTTCTGGGCCTTACAATTTAAGAAGAATATTGGTAAGATGGAACATGTGCGGAGGATGCCGACCAAGATGATAAAGGGTCTGGGATCCAAGCCTTATGAGGAACGGTTGATGATGTTGAGTATGTTTAGCCTGGAGAAGAGGAGACTGAGAGGAGATATGATAGCCATCTTCAAATATCTAAGGAGCTGTCACCTGGAAGATGGAGTGATTTCTTCTGCTCCAGAGGATAGAACCTGAACCAATGGCTTCAAAATATAGGAAAGGTGATTCTGACTAAACATCAAGAAAAAAACTTTCTGATGGTAAGAGGTGTTTGACAGTGGAATGGACTCCCTCCGAAGGTGGTCGACTCTCCTTTATTGCAGGTTTTAAAGAAGAGTTTGGATGGCCATCTGTCATGGATGCTTTCAGTTGAGATTCCTGCATTGCAAGGGGTTGGACTAGATCAGTGTTTCCCAAACTTGGGTTTCCAACTGTTTTTGGACTACAATTCCCATCATCCTTAGCTAGCAAGACCAGTGGTCAGGGATGATGGGAACTGTAGTCTGAAAGCAGCTGGAGACCCAAGTTTGGGAAACACTGGACTAGATGACCTGCAGGATCCCTTCCAACTCTACAATTCTATGATTGTATTCACTGGACCGATTTCTGTTCCAGGCACAAGATGAATAAGCAAACATGGGTAATATATGATTGTGTTAGAATTCTCCAACATCCCCACTGATCAGCACATTGAAAAGAGTAAGATGTGCACTTATGCATATGTGCTGGCTAATAAAAAAACAAAATTTGTGTGTTTGTGTGTGTGTGTAATGTATATATTACACACACACACACACATACATATATAATCTGCTTTTGCAGTGCAGTAGCATTTTTGTAGAGGTGGAAATACCTACAGAAATAATTGGGAAGGTATTTTTTTGCACATCTCTTCAGGGACAGTTTTACTCAGGCGTATGAGCCACACGTGTTTGTCATTTTCTGCATACTTATTAACCCCTCCCCCTTTCTGAGTGACACACTCTTAACAGGGGGAAGATGGGGGCAGAGAAAGAGCAAGAAACAATTAATAAGGAATAATTTCTAATCTTCACTGATTCCACAGTTTGCTGGAGCTGTAATGAGCTCTCTATCATATCATTAAATTTATGTTGTGCTCTGCAATGATAATCATCCAAAGAGTACAATGGTTGGGGGGGGGGTCCCCACATTCGAAACTTTATACTATGATATCATATTTTCCCTACGCATTCATGTTGGAGAATAGAGCAAGTCAACATTCAGTTGGAAGATAAATTATTGTTGTTGTTTTAAATGCTTGAACAATTACATTGCAAAGAACAATCCAACATTTGATCTCATCTAGCTGTTGGGTCCCTTTGCATTTATACTGAAATGCCACTTGCACGTGTCTCTCGTGGGTTTTTCAAACTACAAGCACATCAACCTTAGGCAGCATATGGTGCTCTGTATGTTCTTTCTTGCTAAGGAGAGAGCAATTAAGGCCTCTTCTCTACAGCAGTAGGTCTTCTCTGCCCCCCCCCCCCCAAGGTAAGGTACACACTGGAGATAGGGAGACTTGTCTGACGGAGAATAGTTATCCAATGCTTGAAACTCACTTTAAAGTCTTTTGAGCATTAAGAACATAAGAAGAGCCTGCTGGATCAGGCCAAAGAGGGCCCATCTAGTCCAGCATTCTGCTCTCACAGTGGCCAACCAGATGTGTTATGTACTGAGTTGAGTAGGATCCAAAAAGCAGCAGTCTGATTGGTCCTAGAACAATAGGATTCAGAATTCAGCAGTCTGATTGGTCCTAGAACAATAGAGTCCAGAATGCAGCAGTCTGATTGGTCCTAGAACAATGCAGCAGTCTAATTGGTCCACAGGAGCCACCCAATCTAGCCCCAGGTGGAAGTGAATCTGCAACCTGATTGGCCTACAGGAGAATCCCAGAATTAGCCAATCACATGTGACCCATTGTGTAAACAATGTATATAAAGCAGATATTTTGGGGAACTTTCATTCCTCACTACTATGAGCTGAATAAAGAGCATGAAATCCACACTCTACTCCAAGTATATTTCACATGCCTGTGGGAAACCTGCAGGCGGGACCTGAGCACATGAGCCCTCTCCCCTCTTGTGGCTTCCAGAAACAGGTATTCAGAAGCATTACTGCCTCTGACCTTTCTATAGGGATACTTGAAAAGTGGAATAGTTTTGGAGGCGAGCTTGGGAGAAGCATTTCAGAACATTATGCTGAATGACGCTTACGTAAACGCATAGTGTAATGTTCTCTGTTTAAGTGATGAGCAGGTCAGAGGAGCTGGAAAAGTAATTGTTTATTATATTTTTTTTTTATAAAGATATTTATTAGGGTTTTTTATAACAAATACAAAAATAATAAACAACATTCCTTTTGTCTTAACAAATTTTCAAACCTTTTTGGACTTCCTCACGTTTCCCGTTCACACTTACATTGTAAATACATTTTTCCAGGCAAATTATCATGTAATTTATAGTCACTCTTTTAAATGATAAATAATAAATAACAGTTCTTCAGCAATTTTTGTTTTCTAAAATCTCACTTATCTTCCAATTCAAATCCAAATTAGTGATGGCCAATTTTTTGTAATCAAGCACCCTTCTTAACATTCCACCAAATTACAATATTTTTGTAAATAAATCTTGAATTTCCTCCAGTCTTCTTCAATCTTTTCTTCTCCCAAGTCTCGGATTCTGCCGGTCATTTCCGCCAATTGCATATAGTCCATCAGCTGCATCTGCCATTCTTCCAGTGTGGGTAAATCTTGAGTTTTCCAGTTCTTAGCGATAAGTATCCTTGCTGCCGTTGTAGCATACATAAAGAATGTTCGGTCCTTCTTTAACACCTTCTGGCCGACTATACCCAGGAGGAAGGCCTCTGGTTTCTTAGTGAAAGTATACTTAAATACTTTTTTCAGCTCGTTATATATCATTTCCCAGAAGGCCTTCACTTTCGGGCAAGTCCACCAGAGGTGAAAGAATGTTCCTTCATTTTCCTTACATTTCCAACATTTATTTTCGGACAAGTGGTATATTTTAGCAAGTTTAACAGGGGTCATGTACCATCTATATATCATTTTCATTACATTTTCCTTCAGAGCATTACATGCAGTGAAGTTCAGCCCAGTGGTCCACAACCTTTCCCAATCTTCAAACATAATATTATACCCAATGTCCTGTGCCCATCTTATCATAGCAGATTTAACCATTTCATCTTGTGTGTTCCATTTCAACAGCAAGTTATACATTCTTGATAAAATCTTACTCTTTGGTTCTAACAGTTCTGTCTCTAACTTCGATTTTTCCACCTGGAATCCTAACTTTTTATCATTTTTAAAAACTTCTTTAATCTGAGCATAATGTAACCAGTCTAGCACTTTACCCTTCATTTTCTCCAAACTCTGCAATTTCCAATTGTCACCATCTTTTTCTAATATTTCCCAATACTTTGGCCAATTGGCCTCCATATTGGGTCTCTTCCGGGCCTTAGCCTCCAGAGGTGAAAGCCACCTTGGGGTTTTGTTTTCCAACAAGTCTTTGTATTTTGTCCAGACATTAAATACAGCTTTCCTGACAATATGGTTCTTAAAGGCCTTATTGGTCTTGACTTTATCATACCATAGATATGCATGCCAACCAAATGCATTGTTAAAACCTTCCAGATCCAACACATCCGTGTTTTCAAGAAGTAGCCAGTCCTTGAGCCAGCAGAAGGCTGCTGCTTCATAGTACAGCTTTAAGTCCGGCAGGGCAAAGCCACCTCTTTCTTTCGCATCAGTTAGTATCTTAAACTTAATTCTAGGCTTTTTGCCCTGCCAGACAAATTTAGAAATATCTCTCTGCCACTTCCTGAAGCACTCCGTCTTATCCACAATTTGTAATGTTTGAAACAAAAACAACATCTTTGGCAATACATTCATCTTAATAGCGGCAATTCGGCCTAACAAAGAAAGTTTCAATTTTGTCCAACAGTCCAAGTCTCTCTTAATTAATTGTTTATTATAGATTATACAACAGGTATTCTAGCTCCTTTCTCACTTTGCTTCTTGCCCTGCCTCTTGCCTGGGCCTGTCCTCCTAAATTAGTTATGGGAGGTATCCTTAAATAGACTTATAGTTTCAAGATACTGCAGTGGCCATCTGGTCCAACTATCTGATGAATGCAGGAGCTTCACTACTACAACATCCCTGAGAGGTGGAGATCCAGCCTCTTCTTAATTTTATAATGCATCGATCAGGCTTCCTCAACCTCGGCCCTCCAGATGTTTTGAGACTGCAATTCCTATCATCCCTGACCACTGGTCCTGCTAGCTAGGGATCATGGGAGTTGTAGGCCAAAAACATCTGGAGGGCCAAGGTTGAGGAAGCGTGGCATAGATTTATCCTTCTTATCAATGTATTCGTTGAATAACTTTCATATTATGAGAAATCATCAGTGTAAGGTTCAGTTGCCAGGGTTCATTGGAGATTTCTAAATGGGTTGAAGGTCTATGTGCCAGGGACTTTTTGCTATGACTCCTGCATTGCAGGGTGTTGAAATGGATGACCCCCCCCTCCCTGGGACCCTTTCAACTCTACAATTCTGATGTGGGGATTCATGATTAAATTGAACTATCCAGCTCTTGTAGCAGGTTATGTGTGCCAGCAAGGAGAGAATCATAGAATCATAGAATCATAGAATCATAGAGTTGGAAGAGACCACAAGGGCCATTGAGTCCAACCCCCTGCCAAGCAGGAAACACCATCAGAGCACTCCTGACATATGGTTGTCAGGCCTCTGCTTAAAGACCTCCAAAGAAGGAGACTCCACCACACTCCTTGGCAGAGAGACCCATGTTAGCTTACCCTATGCAGGTGGAGGCTGATAAATCGGGTCCTCCCTTAAAGAGGGCATGTGTTGCGGTGAGACCTGGCAACCAAACCCTGAGTTGTGGGTGGGTATGATTTGATAGCCGCAACACCCGATTGGTAGGTCCCTCATTGCTGGGTTTAATCAGGCCAATGGGACGCAGGCTAAATGGATCAAGGGACCTATATATACTTTTGCATGTGACCCAGAGCTTCCTATTTTGGTGTGTGCATTGGAACAACCACCCACCTCTCCCCACTTTTAGGGCTGTGTGCTTGACCTTGCTGTGTGCTTGACCTTGCTATGCCGTCGTGTCTCGTCTGTCGTTGGGACAGGGACATGGCAGGAATTTCCCCCACTCGGCGGATGGCTGGTGCCATTTGGGTTTCACCTGCCGTGTAGCAAATCGTCACAACTTGTAAGGTTGCAGATAGGCTCTGTTTCATGTGATAGGGATGGGAGAATGCTCTCGCCATCCCTAAGTGAAGGGTATTCCTTTAAAGGAATCCAGGGACTCAATGGTTTGGTCAATCCTGTGAGGGGGTTGTGCCCATGCCTGCGTCCAGGGGGGGCATTTGGTTGGTGGATATAGCCTGTTCCCAGCTTTCCACCTATCTGGGTGTTCACCCTAGGCTGACCTATGCTGGTGACCTGGGTCAGCGCTACCTGCAATGGTGCAGGGAGCTAGTTGCAACCACTCACTTGCTGTAATCAATAAAGTTGTGGCCTAAATTCTGCCAAAAATCAAACCAACATCTGAGTCTTGTGTGTATTTAAGGGGGGGGGGTTTAAAGGTCTGAACACGCAATATAGAAATATACCTCTGTTTAGTATGTTGGGCAAGCCCAAGAGAGAGAATCAAAAGTCCTCAATTTTAAAACCATTTGCTGTTGCGGAGATTTCACAACCTCTAACAAGGAAAGTGTCTTGGACACAGTCAGCAGGTGGTGGGGGTGGGAATTTTCAAGGAAGGAGAATGTTATTCTTTCATTATTTTTCAGCTTTTTCAGCTTGTTGGGGCCAGAGGCGAAACAGGAGAGGTGGCCTGAGGGAGTTGGGAAAAAGGGTTGTCAAAGGATGAGGGTGGGAACAATCTCCAGAAGACAATAGAATCATAGAATTTTAAAGTTGGAAGGGACCCTGAGGGTTATCTAGTCCAACCCTCTGCAATGCAGGAATCTCAACAGAAAGCATCCATGACAGATGGCCATCTAACCTCTGCTTAAAAACCTCCAGTGAAAGAGAGAGCATGGCCTCCCCTGTTAAAGAGCTCTTACTGTCAGAAAGTCTTTCCTGATGCTTAGATGGAATCTCCTTCCTTGCAACATGAAGCCATTGGTTTAGGTCCTGCCCTCCGGAGCAGGAGAAAACAAGCTTGTCCCCAAAAGCACTTTCTATGAGATCTGGGAAGAAAATAAGTTGTTTTAAAAAAAATAAATCTGTTTTATCACCTTGATACTCATGACCTCATTGAAAATAAATATACACAGAACAAACACAAAAAGAAACTAGGAATTGCATAAAAATGGGAAATGGGGGGGGTGAGTGTTGGGAACATCGGGGTTGTTGCGGCCTCTGGTGGCATGTGATGGAACTGCACCCTTCCCAGTACTGTATGTGCAATTGGTGCTTCAAATTGCTTCCCAAATGGTCCCCTAGGAGGAAGCCGTCTCTGTGTGCTGGCAATTCTACCTCTGTAGGTGTAAGTGTGATTAAGCTTAAGGATGTAGTATGCACACCTCCTTCCTTTTCTTGCATATCCAATAGTTCCACAAAAATCTCCCTCATTCCTGTTTCTCATTTCTGAGCTTTGCTTCTGCTTGGTTCTGAAAATAGTCAGGAAGGGCACCATTCCCCACCTCCCTGCCTCTTTGCTGATGCCAGTGAATTTAGGGAGGAAGAGAGATAATTTCAGGGATTTGCAGGAAGCCAGGCTGAACATCAGGTAACTTGCAATGGTGTAACCAGAAAACTCGCGTGGTATAGCGGTTAGATTGTTGAACTCACACTTGGGAGATCAGGATCTATTATTATTATTATTATTATTATTATTATTATTATTATTATTATTATTATCTTATGGCAGGCCTCCCCAGCCACTCTGGGTGGCTCCCAACAAAATATTAAAAACACAATAAAACATTAAATATTAAAAACTTCCTTAAGTTCCAAAGGTCTGAATCAGTGATAATGTTCATATGCTGGAGTATGTAATCAGTGCAACTGTGTTTGCAAATAGCTGAGCTGAATAGTTGAGCTGTGCACTCATTCACATGTTCATGTTTAACATGCAATACATGTCCCATCTGTGTATGTAGGTACACCCTTTTTCACAAGACTTCCACAAGTTGCACTGAAACAGATTCACATGTATAGAGGTTTGTGTGAAAGCACGTACCCTTGCTGATTTGTACAGCTCAGCTATTGTGTTCACAGATTGTACACTCGTTATTGTCACATTGGAACAACTGGACGAGTGTACATCTCGACCGTTTGTGTGCACAGGCATACAATGCATTGTACATGCATTGAATGAAATGCGTGAAGACCTCTGCAAACACTTCTACGTGTGTAGAGACAACTTCTACCTTTGCCTGGTTTAATGTGTGAGCAACCATGGATAATGCAGTTTCCCATGTTCCTTACATACTCCTCTCTGTAATTAAGGTAAAGGTAAAGGTACCCCTGCCCGTACGGGCCAGTCTTGACAGACTCTGGGGTTGTGCACCCATCTCACTTAAGAGGCCAGGGGCCAGCGCTGTCCGGAGACACTTCCGGGTCACGTGGCCAGCGTGAAAAAGCTGCATCTGGCGAGCCAGAGCCGCACACGGAAACGCCGTTTACCTTCCCGCTGGTAAGCGGTCCCTATTTATCTACTTGCACCCGGAGGTGCTTTCGAACTGCTAGGTTGGCAGGCGCTGGGACCAAGCAGCGAGAGCGCACCCCGCCGCAGGGATTCGAACCGCCGACCTTTCGATCGGCAAGTCCTAGGCACTGAGGCTTTAACCCACAGCGCCACCTGTGTCCCACCTCTCTGTAATTACCTGCATATAACTCTTTGCTGTTTTGGGTATTTCCTTCATCAGCTGACCTAGTAAAGATACGTTGTGATTGTCCACAAAATATGATTCAATTTCTATGGATAACATAGAAATTAGATAAACCATCGAGCCAGGCTGTTTTCTCTGTGTTTCCTTTGGCAAATCAGTTCCATCCTGCATCAGATTAGATAACGGGAGGAACAGAAGTTGTAAAAATTGTTTTCCATTTAGCCTTGAATTTATTCTTTTGTGCTATTACATTGACTGAAGATTCCCTAGCTAGATGGATAGAGCTGACTGTCAACTTCCATAATCATAAGGAGGAAGGTGACAAGTTGCTCATTAACTCACTTACTGTCACGATCAGCACTTGACAGTGTAGATCAAATCAGGTGTGAAATGAGTACTAGGTGCTATGGGTGAATTTTTCTGCCAGATAGGTTTAATGCGCTGCCCATTGTTACTGAAAGAAAACTTGGCTGGTATAGAATGTGGCTGTCGGGAGCTGCTGGAACCTGGGTGTGGCTGCCCCATGTGGCGAATCAGTGAACTGCAGTTGGCAGGACTTTCTGGACTGACTCCACCCACTTGGGGTAATCTTTGGGTCCTTCTAGGCAGGAAGGAGTATGGAGGACTTCTTTCTTAGCTGTGCTTTGCTTTGAACATAGGATGAGGCCAGTGGCCCATCAAGACCAGCATCCTGTTCTTACAGCAGCCAATGGGAAACCCACAAGCGGGAATCAAGCACAAGTGCCGTCTCTGCTCCTGTGGTTTCCAGAAACTGGTATTCAGAAGCTCTGCTACCTCCAACAGTGGAGGCAGAACATAACCATCATGACTAGTAGCCATCAATAGTCCTCTCCTCCCATGAATTTGTCAGCAAGTCTTTCTGAGCCCTGGCTGCATAGCACTGTGATAGCATCAAACTGGCCACATGATCCCTGAATGGATGGAACACATTCAGAGCAAGGAGGACAGTTTTGAACAGGAACAGGAACAAAATGGTGCCCCACGTCCACCAAAGCATGGAGGGCGGAGGGGCTTTTGGAGAACATTTTGAATTCTCTTTTCACACTGAAAACATTTTGCCCATGAAAGTTCAGAACAGCAATGAGCAGGGGTTTCCAATACTGTTTTTTTTTTTTTGCAACTGGTAATTTAAAAAGTTTGAGTGAAAGCAGGGAGGGGGGATCCCTCTAGGTGAAAATTTCCTGTGCCAAGTTCTTTTTTGTGTGTGTGTGTGTGAATCTGCAGCCAATGAGAGTCCCTGGCAAGAGCTTCCAATTGCCTCCATCCAAAGCTAGAGGGCACCTTCCCTTTTATCACTGCAAATCGACCAAAGCCCCTATTTGCCATCTGTGTTGGGGTAGTTAAGGGTGTGAATCAGTGCTTAACGTGCAACGTTCTTTAAAGGTAATGAAGTTTTCCAGGAAATGTATGCTGCCAGCTCTCTTTTTTTGCAATTGCTCCCCGCCCCGCCACCCCTCTTAATGAGTATGCAGATGTATGTTAATAGACTGGTCTCCAAGCACAACTCGGTGACCTTCTGATTTTTATTTATTTATTAACTCGACAAAGTCATTTCAATTAGAATAATAAATTAATTAGCCCTCACTGATGCCGAGGCTTCCCTGTCAGCCCAGGTGGGAAGAATTTCAGTGTGCTTGTCTTGTGATGGAGAAATGAACATTGTGGATAGAAGTGATCCCCGGTTTGGCTATGCTAGGTCTTCAAAGCCATCTTTGAACAGGGATGATGTTCAGGTGGAAAGGTGGTGGTTGTTTTTAAAAGCTTTTAACATTACTGTTGGGTTATATCATAATGATGATAACAGCTACCTCATTTTGATTTTATTTGTACAATATCAACAGTGCTTGGCGCTATTCACAGCACATTTTTTTTTTTTAAGTTCACAGGCTTGCTCCAAGAAGCTTCCAGGTGAATTTTAATTTAGGTTTAATTGCTTTAGAAAGTGGTCGGGAATCGTGAAAGTGATCGTATATACTTTGCCACCCCAAATCTGGGTGTCATATTCAACCTGGGGCATTTTTCTGGAAACAAGTGAAGATACCTGTGAAATAGGATGGAGATTAGAAAAACAGATGGGAACAACTGGCAACAAAGATTCGAAAATTAGAGTGGCTTGGCATGACTTACAATTTTCATTAAGACCAATGACTCATCATGGTCACATGGCTTCTACCAAAGAATTATGGGGAGTGTAGTTTACTGCTCACAGAATTACAATTCCAAGTGCCCTTAGCAAACTACAATTCCCTGGATTCTAGGGGAAGCCATGTGATGTGACCTTAATCCAGCATCCTGGTCTCACAATGGCCAACCAGATGCCTATAGGAAGCCCACAAGCCAAACCTCAGTACAACTGCACTCACCAATTGTGATTCCCAGGAACTGATATTCAGAAGAATTACTGTTTCCAGCTGTGGAGGTAGAGAATAGCCATTATTGCTAGATGTCACTGGTAGCCATACTCCACATTTCTGTCTGTGGACATGAAAGGATCTTTCAAAATTAATAGTAATGACGTGTCTTAAAGATGAGCATCTCAACAGGGTCCAGGTAAACTGAGTCATAAATCTGGGGAGGTTGGGGAAACTTGGACTGTTTGAATTGATCATAATACACTGTTTTCTAGTGTTGACATCCTTCCCCTGTCCTTTCTTATAGAGATCTTGCAAATACTAGTTTTCTCCTTCTTGTATTCTTGCTCTCCTTACAATTGCCTCCTATTGCAATGGCCCCTTCTGACTCCCAAGAGAGAGGTAGTTTATTCAAGCATCAGGGACATCCAGTGTCAATATCCCAGCCAAGACTAAAGTGCCTGGAGCCATCTAGGAAAAGCAGACCAGGGCCACCTCAGATTCTTCTGGATAGGATGATGTCTTTATGTTCCTTGACAGCAAGATGCTCCTGAGATTTCCTAGCAGATAGTGGCCTGAAAGGCAGGACTGAAGCATCTAAATGGCTGTTTGGTGCTTTAAAAACACCTCTTTTCAATTATAGCACCATTATAGACTGAATAAATCATTGCACAGTGCTGGGTTTTTTTACTTCCAGATAAATGCTTGGTATTTTGTTTTCCTGAAAATCAAATATTGCAAGGTGTTTGTATGTTTATTTAAATGCTATCATGAATACCATATTCTTTTATCCTGTTCAGTGTTCTCCAACCCTCACCTTATTTGGGGGGTAAAGGTAAAGGTACCCCTGCCCATACGGGCCAGTCATGTCCGACTCTAGGGTTGTGCGCCCATCTCACTTAAGAGGCCGTGGGCCAGCGCTGTCAAGAGACACTTCCGGGTCACGTGGCCAGCGTGACTAAGCTGCTCTGGCGAGCCAGCACCAGCGCAGCACATGGAAATGCCGTTTACCCTCCCGCTATAAAGTGGTACCTATTTATCTACCTTCACTTAAGGGTGCTTTCGAACTGCTAGGTTGGCAGGAGCAGGAACCGAGCAACAGGAGCTCACCCCGTCATGTGGATTCGAACCACTGACCTTCTGATTGGCAAGTCCTAGGCTCTGTGGTTTAACCCACAACGCCACCCACGTCCCAAATGTCATTATATGCCTATATGAATACAGCAATAGTTCTGAAGATAAGCAGCATTCCTTCCTTGCTTGCATAGGGTTACCATTTGTGCATTTTCAGAAAATTTACACAAATTTACGTTCATCAATGCAATTGCAGAAACAATTACTGTAACCACAGAAATACTTCAATTTAAACATAAATGCATCACACCACAATTTGTCACACTTATTGTTCATGTGATATGTCGTGAGCTGTGCTGTGCGCAATTTTGTCAGGAAGTGGCATGCAAATTGACAAATGATGATGTTGGAGGAATAAGACCTGGGTGCTTCCTCAGTCTGCTGACCAGATGCTCAGTGTTGATGGAAATCATCAAGACCTCTGCTGCACGGTCCTTTATCTTTGAACTGGACTTGGGCTGGAGAGGCCTTCAAGCAGAGGACTGTCCTCTGTACAGTAGAACACAAGAGAGCATCAATGCATGTTGCATCTCGGAAGAGGCTTTTCATTCTGTACGAGAGAGAAGAGTGAGAGACTTTTCTAAGATGTGTGCGAGGGGACCTTTTCCACGGCCACAGCCCTGTTGTGGAATTCTCTCCCACCAGAGGTTAATCTGGTCCCTCCAGTTTTTTGTTCCTGCCACAAGACGGGCATCATTTTTTTATTTTATTGTTTGGTAGCCTTGGTTATAGTGACTAGTAGGACACTGAGGACTGTGGTTGACTTGACATGGAGGAGGATGTTATCGCTCCCAGCCAGTTTGGGCGTTTGAAACCCTGCAATTAGCAGGATTTCCTCTTGTGTGTTGATCACATGACCATCAATAAACGGTAACAGCATTGAAGTAATGCACTGTTTTAAATATTTGTAAATGTGTGGAAGTTGAGGGATTCACTAGCTCGGTAGTGTTCAAATGGTAATCCCAGGAATCTTGGAAGCTTCTCAAGGGTTCTTTAATGAAAAGATCAATAATACCAGACAAGCATCTCTAAAAGACAGCTTAGCTGCCATTATTGATCTTCCTTTACAATCAGGGGCGGCCCAAGACGTTTTACTGCCTGGGGTGAAGGATAAGATGGTTCCTCCCTCCTCCCTCCATGCCTGCTTGAAAACTCACTGCTAGGTTCCTTTCTCCTCATCTTCTGAGTGTAAGAAAGTTGAGTGGCCTGATGCTACATGCTGTCATTGTAAATGATGCAAGATCCTGCTCGTCTCCATCATGCACACACACGAACATGCATACACAGTGAGCTTCCCAAAGGGTGGAAGAAGCAGCTGGAGACAGAGATGCAGTATCTCCTGCCGCTTAATTCCATCTTGAGATGTACTGAAGTTAAAGCAAGGCAAAGACGTCTTCGCCCGGGAGGTGTGCTAGGTGTGCTAATGGATGGAGTCAACCTAACATCCCAGGCTGACCCACTTGCTAAATGGAAGAAAGCAATTTCTGCAGTGAGATCAATAGTTCCAAAAAGGATCCATCAAGCCGCTGAGACATGCAAAATTCAGGACAGAGAGTTAGGGGGCCCCAATTGAACTTTGGATGGGCTTATCCACAGTTATCTTTCCCATCATGCTTTCTGGAGCTTTTCTACTCTTTAAAGTTGAATTGGAGCAAATGGCAATGGGCGGGGGGGATTGAATTGCTGTTTCTTGCACTTCAGCTTTTAAAAGTGCATATTCATGGGGAAAGCTCCAGGGCAAAACAAAGAGCTCTCGGACAGAGACCAGGGAAGCCCAGATTTGTGCCTGGAAAGAGTGGGGCAAAATGTATGTGTGGATAAGAAGAAGAAGAGTTTGAACTTGATATCCCGCCTTTCACTCCCCTTAAGGAGTCTCAAAGCAGCTAACAATCTCCTTTCTCTTCCTCCCTTGCAACAAACACTCTGTGAGGTGAGTGAGGCTGAGAGACTTCAGAGAAGTGTGACTGGCCCAAGGTCACCCAGCAGCTGCATGTGGAGGAGCAGGGAAGCGAACCCGGTTCACCAGATTACACCTAAGTCCTAAGCCAGGATCTAGACTCAAAAGTAAGCCTAGCTTCAGGTAGTGGTGGTGGTGGGACCATCAGTAGTAATTGCAGGGGGAAAATAGTGAGTCCAGGAAGGGCTAAGCAGCCCCTGTCTCCTTTTGCTGATTCTTGCCTACAAATGCCCCTCTCATCACTGCATCAACAATACCCTGGGACGCTTAGGTTTGGGGGGGGGGTCTCCCTTGCTGGGCTCCCAAATGCTGAGTCCTGACCCAATTTTCTCCTCTTTTGCTTATAAGCACTGTCCATTTTGGCAGGCTTGCCTCCCACCGGGTTGCCCAGAGGCTGAAAGGCAGCCAGCAAACAGAATTTCAAACTTTTATTGGCATATTGGGCTCCTCTGATGAATAGATAAATTGGCTCCTCATGGTATTTTGGTGTTTTAATCATATTTTTAATTAGCCAGAGGGCATCATTAGCCTCAGTGGAAACAATGGTTTGATCCATCTCTCCTGGCATGAGTCTGTACACAGCTGTGCTCTTTGAACCCCAGATAAAAGGGATGGAAGGTGTTCTCCTCCTCCTCCTCTACACTGACTCTTGTTACAGGTCCCAGAAGGCCAAATATCCCTCAGAAAGTGAATACCTAGGAGGCCTCCTAAAGAGCTGAGTTCCAGGGCACTGAGTAAATCAGTGGCAAAACAGTTTGCTACAAATGAATGTTTCCCCATTAAGGGAAATTCTCTTTTTAATGCAGATCATTATCCAAAGGACAGAAGTCAGGGGGAAAAACTTCCTATGAAAAAACTTAACATGTATTTTGTCCTTGTATGTATATTTAAATTGCCATTTGTCCTATGTAAACATCCTGAAGCTACATAATGTGTTAAACCATGGATAGGGAACCTGGGACCCTCCAGATGTTGTTGGACTCCAACTCCCATCAACCTCAGTCAACGTGGTCAATAGTCAGCTATGATGGGAGTTGTAGTTATGGATGGGTTAATAGCCAGGTGCACTGACCCCACTGCACCACTGGGGGACATGGGTGAATCTATCCGTATTGGTTTCTAGTCTCAAATTCAGTTCTCCATATGACAAGCTGTTGCCTCACCCAATCAGGAGACACACAAGGTACATCCATCAGGGGGTCTTGTGCCCCTGACGCTTCCACAGGAATTCATGGGGACTTCACTTGTGGGAAATCCCAGCCACTCAATACTCACAGTGGCTGCTTCCTTGACAAAAGCCAAACAATGAGAGACTTCTATAGGAACTGGGAGGTTTCTGAGACTGGTACACTTGGCTTTAGCAGTTTCCATCAGGCCGCCCATTAGCATGCAATTATTCCCAGTTTTATCAAACAAAATGATTTCCTTTATTGTTATTATTTTAAAATATCAGCACCAGAAACGGTTTATCAGTTCCTTGTAATGAACAGCCAGAGGCACTAGATGTCATTGTTTTCCTTTCTTAAAAAGTTTAGCTGTCATTTGCAAAGGAGATGGTGCAGACCAAATGCAATGGAACCTCAGGCTTAGGAATTGCTCCAGAGACCGTGTGCAGATAGGCACTTTCTTTGGGGACTTAGACGCTGTATTTCTGAGCTGTCATTGTCTGCGGTACACATACTGCAACACTGATTTTCTGTTTCCTTTTAGCCAGCCACGCTTTGGGAGGTTTTTTATAGCATGTTGGGCAGGGCCTAGAAAAAGCCAAAAATAGCATCTCTGGATGAAAGAAGGGAAAGCTGCAGTAGACCTAGGCAGGTTTTGATGGGCAAAGAGTCCTAAATAGAAACATAGGAGGCTCTCTTTTTTTGTCTTACACTAAATCAGACCACTGACTGGTAGTGGCTGTCCAGGGTTTCAAACAGGAGCCTTTTTCCAACCCGATCTGGAGATGCCAGAGCTTGAAACTGGGACCTTCTGCATGCCAAGCACATGTTCTCCCATTGAGCAACAGTCTTTCCCCATGGATGCATATTGATGAGGTATAGAGTGGTAATGATTAACCAAGGGTCATAAGGGATACTTCAACGAAACCAACAATACTCTCTTGTGATACAAGAACTTGGGGTCCTCCAGTGAAGCTTAATGTTGGACGGTTCTGGACAGAAAAAAAAGAAGGTATTTCTTCACATAGAGTTTGCAATTTCTCCCCTAATTTGGGGAAACACACTCGTTTTAGTTGCTGGCTTTTAACTTTGCTGCTGGCTCTCACAATATATAGTAGAGGCTTGAGTAGCTTACAGTCTAGGATCTGACACTGGGGAAGCAGCCGAGAAAGGCAAAGGAAGTGGCGGCAGGGTTAAATGAGAAAATGAATGTGGGATTGTTTCAATTCCACATATTTAGGATTAGTTACAGGCTAAATTGCAGTAAAAAAGAGGTATAAATAAATTTGTAGAGTTAGAAGGTATCCCAGGGTCTAGTGCAACCCTCTGCAATGCAGGAATCACAGCTCAAGAATCCCTGACAGATGGCCAGACAACCTCTGTTTAAGAACCTCCAGGAAAGGAGAACCCACCACTTTCTGAGGGAGTCAAACAAATCTTCCCATCAGAAAGTTCTTCCCAGTGTTTAGTCAGAATCTCCTTTCTTGTAATTGGCAGCCAGCATGATGTGTTGTTGACCTACAGCTCCCACCACCCCTGATCTTTGGCCATGCTGGCTGGGGCTGCTGGGAGTTGTGGTCCAACAACATTAGGAGGGTGCCATCTTGACGTCCACTGCTGTAGAGGAACTAGGAGGTTGGGGAAGTGCCTTCATAGAAATGAAGCAACAGAGGCACCTTCATGATCTCCATGTGGATTTTCAGAGGTTTCTATTAGTCAATCTGTTCTGGTTTCTGCCCATCATAGAAAATGGAATATTAGAATGCAAGAAATGCACCCACCCCTCTACACACAAAAACTGAACAAAAACCTTTCACTTAAAGATACTTAATACATGAGCAGCACTTGACATTTATGAAAGGTATACAAACATTAATTCATGAAGTGTTCAGGTGAAGTAGTGAAGTATGGGGCTGGGCATGCCGTTGCAGCCTAAGTCTGAGCCCAAAGTGACTGCTGTTAAGTAGTTGATGATGTGAAGTGCTCTTGATGTCTCACGAAGTCCATCAGGTCATCTTTTCACAATTCCAAGCTCACCTGGGAAGGGAGCCCTCTCCTTTAAATACATGTTCACACCTATCTAGGGACACTTCATACAGCATTTGCAGAGAAGTAGTTGGAAGATATGCGCTGTGCTGTGTGTGCGTGTCTTGGAAATAGCCCCTTTCCATTCCTGAAAGCAAGGTCTGCGATGACCAATTCAGGCTGCCTGTGGAAGATGTAGTTTGCAATAGCCCTTGGAAGAACCATGTCTCGCACCTCACACACGAACACCGGGCTTCATGTACCCTGGCAGGCTGCTACTCAGTGAGCCAAGGCAATGAAGAAGGATGGAAGAAAGAGACAAAGCAAACCTCCCTCTTCACATCTTCTGCGATGACAATTGCTTCCGCTGCAGCTTACCAGCTATGGGAAGGAAAGTGGGACGGTTGTCCAATAGGAGGAGCTGACTGGAAGAAGTGACTTGTTTTTTGAGCCTTGGATTGGCTTGGAAAATTTGACCAACAACCTTCCTGATTTGGGCCCACTTTCCCTTCCAGTCAGCCTTCCAGTGGCCACGTGCTACTGGGGGGGGGGGACCCATGGGCAAAAGTGGGCAGAGCACCAAAAGTGAATTTTACCTTTGCATGGTAAAAGTATGGTCTTCTCTGTTCTAAGCAGCACTGGTGATGTTTGTGGCCCAGGGGAAATCCTAAGGCTCAGATAAAGAGGTCTGGAGGTCCATATTCAGCTCCCTAGACTAAAGTTCCCCACTGCTGCCCTTGATGGACTTAGTTTTTATTCATACTACTATGGGTTTCTGGAGCTAGTTCTTTCACAACCACACAACCTCCAGCACTGAAGATGGAATATAGACATTGTGGGTAGCAACTAGCAATGGTTTTATTCTCTATGAATTTGTCAAATCATACAGATAGCTCAGTTGCTGAAGTTTGAGCCCCATGTTGGGTGAAAGATTCCTGCCTTGCTGGGAGATAGAGTAGAGGACCATTGTCATTTCTATGCATTCTACTACCTTAAGAAGAGCTCTGCTGGATCAGCCAGAGGCTGTTAGGAATCGCAAGTGGGGAGACTGTTGCTGCTGGCCTCTGATAGCCATCCGATTGGCTGCTGCGAAAACAGTATGCTGGACAAGTTGGGCATTGGCTTGATCCAGCAGGCTTGCACTAATGCAGGATTCACGCTGTCAGTCATCCTCTTTTCTCTGTGTGCATTTCCACAATTTAATACAGCCTCCGTCAGTTTTAATACCTCCTTGCATAATAAACCTGGGCCCATCTTCCCTTGCCAATTTCCCTCTTTCTCTGGAGAGATCTTAAATTTAGCACGCGGCAAGTTAGGAGTAGGAGAGGCACTAGGTGGCAGAAAAGAGCCGCACAAAGCCTTGGCCTCCGTTCCATAGCGTCTCTCTTACCCGTATCATCATCGCTGCTAAGGACTTAGAACAAAAGAGATAAGTTGGGGGTAACAAAATTTATTTGAGCGCAGTTCCAGAGTGGAGCACTAACTCTTCCTCTAACCTTCGCTGTCCTCAATCCAAGAGACAGCATGCGCGGCAGTGGCAGAATTATGGGTTTATTTGGGGCCTCTCACTCTTCCGTCAAGACTCCCTCTCTCCCCTTTCCTATCTGTGTTGATGCATTAATGCTATAGCTTTGAGAGCATAAATGCAGGATGAGCTCGTGAGGTTGTCTCTGGCTTCTGCATCTACACTCATATGGCCTGCTTAGTAAAGAGGAGATAGCTGCTGTGGAAAGGTGATTGGAGTCCATGGAACTGATGGGGGGGGGAGGGATGCAGAATTTCTTTGTGGTCCTTAACGGTGGTAGAATTCTGGACCAGTCTGCAAGAGTAAACTCCATACAGTGCCAAGGCAGAGCAGGTCAGGTCTATATTTTATTGCATAATAGGCCAACTTGCTCACAAGGGTGCTGTCTTGGGACCAACATGCCATATGACCTATCTAGGGAGGGCTGTAGCTCATCGGTACAGACGGTCCTGGGTTCAGTCCAGAACATCTCCAGGTATGGCTAGCAATGTTCTCAACCTGAACCCACAGAGAGCTGCTGGTGGTCAGTGTAGACAATACTTCAAATACAGGATTCTTTCAGCTAGAGGGGACTCCCCTCTATACAGTAGGACACAGGGCCAGCCTAGGGTGTTCATGCAAGACCTGAAATGATTGAGAGCCTTCATATTGGCTGTCAGTTTCAGTCTCCAGTGTGTCAACCTCCTCTCCCCAGCAGTATCATAAGAGGTCTCTGAGACCTGAAAGGAAGCGATGACCCATCCAACTGAAGGCTTTTCATGAGACTTCTATTAGAACAATAAATAAATTGCAAACTGATGTGGAAATGAAGTGAACCAAACTTCAGATTGGAAAAATAATGACCCACCTATGTGAACCAGGCATTTGTGATTCACAAAATATAATGTCAGTGCTTTTTTTTGGCGGGGGGGGGGTAACTCAAGGGTACACAGTATCAGTGTTAAAAATGTGGCATTTACTGTAAAACTTCATAGAGAGTATTGGCACCTCCCCCCCCCCATTTATTTTTTTTTAAAGCACTGGATAAGGTGACAAATTATGGCTATGTTCTACCTCCACGGTCAGAGGCTGCCTTTCTGAGGATGATTGCTGGGAATCACGTGTGGTGGGCATGCTCTTGCATTTAGATCCCGCTTGGGGGCTTCCCATAGGCATCTGGTTGGTCACTGTAAGAACAGGATGCTGGACTAGATAGAAGGTCCATTGGTCTGATTCAGCAGGGCTCTTCTTAAGTGAATAAGACAAATGCATGCAGGATTAGTCCATTAGTGGCTCCAATGTCTCTGTTCTGCCTTCAGTGTTGGAGGCAGCATGCCTCTGACCACCATTTGCTGGAGGCAGTTCTGTTTCTCCAAGGTCCTCCTTATGGGCTTCCCATAGACATATTTTTTTTGGCCTCTCTGATAACAGGATGCTGGACCAGGCAAGCCATTGGCCTGATTCTGCAGGGCCCTTTTGGCATTCCTACATTGTGCATATTTACTTCTTGGTATGCCCTCACCGCTGTCATTGCATACATAAATAATCATTTATTTTTTCTTGGTAACTTGACACCTATTATACCTGTTTTTTTTTAACAAATGTACTTTTAAACATTTTTTTTAATTCATTATAAATTATCTCCCAGAAAGCCTTTACTTTATCACATACCCACCGCATGTGATAAAGAGTACCTTCCCTCTTTTTACATTTCCAGCAAACATTTGAACTAGTTTTGTACATCTTTGCCATTTTACTTGGTATTAAGTACCAACGATACATCATTTTCATATAATTTCAATGAACAGCATGCAGTAAATTTAATATCTTCTTTCCATAATTTCTCCCAATCTTTTAATTGTATACTATATCCAAAATCCCTCGCCCAGTATATCATTACCGCTTTAATTTCTTCAACCTTTGTATGCTGTTCCAACAACAATTTATGCCTTTTTGACAGCGATTTGACATTACAGTGGTACCTCGGGTTAAGTACTTAATTCGTTCCTGAGGTCCGTACTTAACCTGAAACTGTTCTTAACCTGAAGCACCACTTTAGCTAATGGGGCCTCCCACTGCTGCTGCGCCGCCGGAGCACGATTTCTGTTCTCATCCTGAAGCAAAGTTCTTAACCTGAAGCACTATTTCTGGGTTAGCGGAGTCTGTAACCTGAAGCGTATGTAACCTGAAACATATGTAACCCAAGGTACCACTGTATTGTCTAACAAATCATATTCAAACCGTAATCTTTTAGTATCAAAACACTTTCTCTTATCTGTGTTTAAAAGTATCATTAACTTGATGGTACTGTAACCAATCTGTCATTGCATCTTTTACTTCTTCATTTTTTTAAAAAAAATATTAATTGATCGTCTACCTCCATCAATAATTCCCTGTATGTGGCCCATTTACCTTTCATATTTGCTTTTTTAAGAGATGTTGCTTTGAGGGGTGAGAACCACCAGGGTGTTTTCCATTCCAGCAGACTTTTGTATCTATCCCATACCTCATATATTGATTTTCTTAATATGTGGTTCAGGAATCCTTTATTGTACTTTAACCTTCTCATACCATAAATATGTGTGCCACCCGAACCTGTAGGGGGCAGCTGTTTTAATATTAAATGTGTGCACAGATACACATGAACTTTCACAGAGTCTGCCTGTCGTCTATCTCTCTCTCTTTCCCTCACTGTCCAATAATAAAGTTACAGCACAGTGCCTGGGAACATTGCATGAGAGCTTTATCCTTATGCACTGGAGAGTAAACGTTCCAGGCCATTAAGTGCCAGCTGAAACCTACTTTGTCTTTGCACAGTGGCACGGCACAAAAGCTCTTCATCGTGGAAATTCTCAGCGCTCACCCAGGGAAGGAAGCTTTAGGTTTCAAACACACACATATGCAAGAACGTGCAAGAGGGAATGGAGACGAGAGGAAGGCTGGGGCCGGGGACTGTAGGTGTAGCAGAAAAGGAAACACAGCTAGCAGGGAAGAATGGTATATCAGAAAGTGGCATGATTGGAAACACTTGGAAACAATTCCCCACCCCCAAAATTGGCTACTGAAGCTTTGGGGAACATTTGTCTGTGTGCTCAAAGTAAATTGTTTCAAAACTTGAAGCAGCTTTGGAATTTGGTATGCCAAGACATTCCAGGAAAGGAACATTTCGTTTGAGAAATCCAGGGACACACCTGATGATGCAATCTGGAAAGAAAAGGATCAGTGGGGAGCATTTTGAGTTGATTTACAAAAGAACTCATAGAGATAAACTTGAATTTGTACCAATCCACTTATCCCTCCAGCCACCCACCCCAACGGCAGTTCTTGAGATGATGCTTCCGACATATTTTGATTGAAAGACTTAAATATCAAGGGATATTGTTGTTGTTCACATTCCAGAGTATAAAAAGACACATGCATTTGCATATATTACGAATTTAAAGGTACTTTTTAAATGGCTCATTGTGTAGTGCTGAGGCTGTGCTAAAGAGGCCCATCTGGATACCAACTTAACACAAGCCTGGTAGCAACACCTCATGGATAATTCGCTGGCGATACCAGCTGGTAAGCAAAACATCGTTTTTGTTTTATTTGAGGTGATGGCAGAGCTCCAGAGAGAACGTTATAATTTCAAGGTGAACAATGTGACCTTCTTGCTCCTGTTTCATTTCCTGGAAACCTGTCACTTGTGAGAATGTGCGCTGTTCAGAATTACTGTGAAGACTCTCCCCACATCCGTGCACAAGGCTTTGATTCTCATGGGGAGAGAATTCCAGAGCATTGCTTTTGTGTGAAAGAGCTATTGAGTCTCACTATCAAATATAGGTAGGAAAAGGTGTATTATTATTATTATTATTATTATTATTATTATTATTATTATTATAGCAGGGGATCTCTCAGTGGTGAGGGTGAAGAACCTTTGGCTTGCAGGTCAGGCTTGGCCCACCACTGGTCCCCGTTTTGCTTATGAGGCTGTTTCCCCCAAACCACCTGCCTTAGAGATGCTGGATAGATAGAGACAGTGTCAACCGTGCAACCGAGTTCCCCATGGGTGGAGGGTGGAGAGGAATGGCAACTTCTGCCAAATAATAAAATAAAAATGCTGGAGAATATTCAAAGATGATTGTGCAAAGTGACACTGTCCTTTTTGCTGACAGAAAGAGAAAAAATTGCTAAGTGCTTTCTAAAGCAGTAGGTACACGGGTGGTGCTGTGGGTTAAACCACAGAGCCTAGGACTTGCCGAACAGAAGGTTGGCGGTTCGAATCCCTGTGACGGGGTGAGCTCCTGTTACTCGGTTTCTGCTCCTGCCAACCTAGAAGTTTGAAAGCATGTCAAAGTGCAAGTAGATAAATAGGTACTGCTCCAGCGGGAAGGTAAACAGTGTTTCCGTGTGTTGGTCTAGTTCACCAGAAGCGGCTTAGTCATGCTGGCCACATGACCTGTACGCCATGTACGCCAGCTCCCTCGGCCAATAAAGTGAGATGAGCGCTGCAACCCTAGAGTCTGCCACGACTGGACCTAATGGTCAGGGGTCCCTTTACCTTTTACTTCTAAAGCAGTAGTTCCCAAATGTGCCCCCCTCCCGCCTTAGCTCTATAAACTCATCCCCAGTGCCCCTTACCCAACCCTATAGAAAGCATTACCTGGGATAGCAGTTTCCACAACCCATTACAGAAGATAATAACACAAATTCAAAACAGAAACAATTCATTGCACATTTATTGAAAAAATGAACTACAATTATTTGGTTTAATTAATTCAACAAAATTGATGAGCTTTTCAATGTCCGGTAGAGCATGAGACTCTTAATCTCAAGGTCATTGGTTTGAGACTTAAATTGGGCAAAAGATTCCTTCATTGCAGGGGGTTGGACTATATAGCCTTTCCAGCTCCACAATTTTATGATTCTATGAGTATACGATAGTCATTTATACCTCCTGCCCTCCCCTGCTGCCCCCTTGCCTTTTAGCCCCCTCCCCTAGGCAATTCCACTGACCCATAGCAGCTTTTGGGACAAGATAAGGCTTTGGCTAGGTAAGAAGTCCCTCTCCTTCCCTCGCCCCTTAGCTATTTCTCACCTTTCTCTGCCTGGCTTCTCCATCTGCATACCTGTGAAACTAGGGTTGCACCTTCTTTCAAACAGCTTCTCCATCTACAGCTGGCACCTCGGGCATCCTTCTTCCCCCAGCCCCTGGCCCCCTCCCTTTTCTTTCTTTCTTTTTCTCTTTCTTTCTCTTTTGCTACCTTCAAGTTGGCTGGTTCTGCTGCAGCTGCTTATCCTCCTGGTGCCAAGTCAGTGAGGAGTTTGCTACACACTGAACCGCAGCGAGCCACCGAAGCAGAAACATGGAGAGTGAAGGCTTGAGAATAATCAGAGATGCCCTTGCAGGGAGACTGGGCCGTGTGTGGATTTCTTGTCTGCTCAGATATCCATCATTCAGGCCAGGCACATCTCCATTCATAGTCTATTACACTTTCCAACTCACTCAGCCTATCTGCTTCCAACAAACCCCAGGCTAGGACCACCAACTCTCTTTCTCCTACCCACCATGTCCTTCCTTCCTACTATTCCAGGTGCAGTTCAGGATAAACATCAGGGCCACTCTTGGGGGTGTTTGAGAGTAGAACCTGGATCTCAAACTGGAGGGGGGGACCCCTGGGCTTGCTTCACAGCTGAAGTCTGTAGATTACCAATTGCTCTGAAGGGATGCTCAAGGAGGCCATTAGGTCTGTTTTTAAGTGAACTGAACTGATTCACTCTTCCCTAAAACGCAGCATTTGGTTCTTTCACACTTTGAATTATGTGCTCTTGGATCTTCTTGTCTATAAAAAATGTGTAGTTTACTTTGGAACGCATACAGAAAAGCACATTTTAGGACAAACTACATATATAAATATAAGCATTTTTGCTAAACAACAAAAAATTACATATCCAAGGGTAAAATGCATAAAACATTGGGTCCCCCTTGGGTCTCTCTATTTGTTTAAGCAGAATGATGGAGGGATGCAGTGGAATAGTCCTACAAATGAATGTGTGAAACTGCCCTAAACTGGAAACAGACTGATGTGCCTTCAGAAAAAGGGCATGTTACAGAGGGCATAGAAGTATATAAAATTATGTGTGATGTGGAGAAAGCAGGCAGCTCTCATAATGCTGGAGCTCAGGGCCAGCCAGCAAAGCTGAATGTTGGAGGATTCAAGATGGAATAAAAGAAGAAGGTTTTCAAACACCACATAGTTAAACTATGGATGTTTGCTCCCGCAAACAAGTGTCCCAATCTTCCTGGGAGAGAGTCTTGAAATGATGAAAGCCACCCCGGCTTCTGATTTGATCCCAGAATGTCCCTATTTCCCCACCAATGCCACCGGCACTGAGCTCCGGGAGAAGGATGAGCTGGTGCTTGTCCCAAGCTGCAGCTGTCAAAGAACACCCTGTTGCCTGTCCATGGCATCTCCATGGCAGCTGCTGTTGACTTCCTCCTTTGGGCAGCTAGAAAGTGGGCAAGGAGGAGGAGAGAGTGAGGCCCAGGCCTAGGTGACACACTGGCTCTGAGGGGCAGCAGAAGGCAGGACTTCCCTGGGTGGGAAGAAAGTGGGAGCAGAGCAGAGCATAAGGGATGTTGGAGGGTATGACCATATAGTGATGGACTCCAATTTGGATGGCCTTGAAAATAATTTTAGACAAATTCTGCTAGCCAAGATAGTTATGTTCTGCCTTCACTGTTGGAGGCAGCAGGCCTCTGATTGTCCGTTTCAAGGATTTGTAGGTGGGGAGAATGGTTGTTGCACTCAGGTCTTGCTTGTAGGCTTCCCGTAAACATCAGGTTGGCCACTGTGAGAAAAAGATGGCGGATAAGATTGGCTCCAGCAGGACTCTTCTCAGGTTCTTATAGACCTTTTTGCAAATAAATACAGCACATAAATGAGCAAAGGAACTCCAATATGAGCAATATGGATGATCAACATAAATGTGGGTGGGTTGTGTGTCAGTGAGGTTCCTATCATGTCCCCTGTGATGGGAAGAGGGGAGCTGCAAAGTCAAATGGTGGATTCCTTTGCATAAAAGGTTCAAGGTCTACTGCATTAACATACGCTGTACATTATTCTGTATATTTAATTCAACAGGCTGCACAGAGGTAGCCTTAAAGGCACAGTAATAGGCAGCCCTGAATGAGGACGTAGGTATCCAGGAAGCTGTCAGCTGCATTATGCAGGGGTCAGGAACACCAGTCTCTAATTATTAGCAAAGAGAAGATTAACAGGGGGACTCATCAAGGGTTTGCAGATTTATGAAGGAAACGGAGCAGATTGCTGCCGTTGAAGCCTTTTTGAGTCATGTCAGATTAGGAGAACGAGCGGGCAGCAATCGAAGCTGAGGCACTGCAAAGCAGGGCACTCGATAAAAGAATTTAGGTGGATCCCACCCACCCATCCGCCTTCCTACAGGCAGATTAGTTAATCTGTAGCAGCATTGACTAGCAAAGGCAGCCGGAGAGGCAATCAGTGTAAATAGCTTTAAGATGAAGCCTGGCTGGTAATTAGAGGAAACAAATGGTATGTCATCTAAATGGTGACTCAGCACAATGGCAGCGGCACCCGCTTGTTTCCATGCTTGGCTCCTGGTCATGCAAAGCCCTTTCAACATCTGTAATCTGGAGAGAAAGTATTAGGGGGACAATTCAAGGAGGGGCCAGAGAGGACTATTGATGGCTCCTAGCCATAATGGCTATACAGTGGTACCTTGGGTTAAGTACTTAATTCATTCTGGAGGTCCGTATTTAACCTGAAACTGTTCTTAACCTGAAGCACCACTTTAGCTAATGGGGCCTCCTGCTGCCGCCACGCTGCCGGAGCACGATTTCTGTTCTCATCTTGAAGCAAAGTTCTTAACCTTAGGTAATATTTCTGGGTTAGTGGAGTCTGTAACCTGAAGCGTATGTAACCAGAAGCGTATGTAACCTGAAGAGTATGTAACCCGAGGTACCACTGTACTCTGCTTCCACAGTTGGAGGCAGCAATGCTTCAGAATATCAGTGCTGGAAACTGCAGGAGGGAAGAGTGCTTGGATCATGTGTGTGGGTTTCCTACAGGCATCCGGTTGGCCACTGTAAGAACAAGATGCTGGGCTGGATGGGCCATTGGCCTGATCCAGCAAGCTCTTCTTTATGTGTTCTCGATGGTGGAGTGTGGACAATTTTTTGGGAGGGGGTGTTACGAGAGCTAAAAATGTCAGATAATTATGGCAAAACTGAGTAAGGAAGTTGTCATGGCTGCCATTTGACTGGAATGGAGATCAGTCAAGTGGATGCAACTGGTGTTTCTTCACATCACTGTATTGGTTGTTTTAGTCTGCTACCTTTTTTGCATTGCTTTGATGTTTACTTTGCACTGAAATGGATGTAAGACTTGTAACTTAACAGAATGCAACTTCCATTAAATAGTGTGCAGGGTCCAGGGAGTTTAATAGTGTTGCATTTGACAGAAGCCAAACTGCTGCACAACAGAAACACTGTTGATTGTAAAAGGCATAGGTAGGAACAAAAATGGCTACCTTCTTACACATCTAAAGAGTTCAAGAGCTCGTCAAGTAGGATGAAGGCTCATGAGCAATGTTGACACATGCACAGCCTTTGATTGCCTAGATGTTGCAAGCACTAGTGCTGCCTCTCCTGTTCCCTGATCCTAGGGCCAGTAACTTAGCTTGGGACACTAGAGGGAGGCAAGTAGGAGCTGGTTTGTCCAGGTGGGCTGTCTTTGCCTGCTAAGTACAGGACCACAGCTACTTTAGATATCCTTCATCCTAGCAGAAATGTTACCTGTATCGGCATTCTTCCCAGATATCCCAGGGCTGGTGGACCAGGTGAGCAGGTATGTACTCTCGCTGCACACTTTGCACACAGAAAGTCCCAGTTTTAATTCCAGGCATGTGTGGTTAAAAGGATCCCATGTGGCTGGGAAACTAGAGGGACACTGACAGCAAGAGCAGAGCACAGTTCCTACAGTCGGTGGACTGTAATGGGGGTGATGTAGACAGCTGTGGCATAAAGAGGGTTTCAGTGCAATTTTTCTTAGGTATTTAGGTTTGTTGTATTAGATAAAAGATTAGATTGGCTCAGGATCAGTAGCAATAACTTTGTGGGTGGAGGGAAAAACAGTAGATATTTCGGTTGCCAAGGTGCTTGTAATAGACAAGCTGCTTTGCATATGCAAGTTCACTTCGTGATCAAAGCATGAAATGGTGCCTTGCATATGTGAGTGAGCTATCACAGAGGAAATGGAGATAAGCAACTCACCTCGACCTATCAATAGATGAAACTGTCAGTTCTGCTTTCTCCATTTCTCATTCTTTTCATCTTAAGTTTTGTTTATCTGCATCAGTTTGTGATATATATTTTTTTCAAATTAGAAAAAAAATCTCAGCATTTTAATTTGAAATTATCCTAAAATGCACATATCTGCATGCAGTTTCCCCTACATACAAGGTGTTTTCATTTGCTGCTTTCACAAATACTTTCCCTGAACACATGCATTTTTATGCACATTTGTGGGGGGGGGGCAGGGTGGAAACCTGCATTGCAAAATTTGGAGACGCGTGATTTTTGAAGGATAACTGTTTTGAATTTGGCTGTTTTAGGAAGCACGCACCAAGTAAGCCCGCATTCAAATGTGACATGAACTGAATTTGTCCCACATCTTGATCTTGAAAAATATGGACCAATCCTATACATGCTTACACGGGAAGAAGTAAGCTGAATACAATAGGATTGCATTGTTAACCACTGCAGCACACTGCCTTTGCAACCTAAGGGTCAAACTAAATGTTCTCTAGACATGAAGAGTGTTTCTTAGTCTCTTGGTTTTTCTTTCTAAATTACAGCCACGTGGTGGTGGCGGCAGCGGCGGTCCTTACAGAGAGCATAGCTCATATAAAATGGTGGCTCATACTTCTCCTCATTACAGTCAACCACCATCCCTAACCTTTATGAGTCTTAGGGAGGAAATCTCCATTGGTGCAAGAGGGATTGTTCCCTAAGGCTTCTAACTTGAGGGTTTGGGTCTGATTCTGCAGGGATTCCTTTCATGCTGTGCACCCCTTAAGAATTAACCCCCATGCATACCTCTCATGGAGGAACACAAGAACAGGATGCGTAGCTTCATGCTATGTATCTAGCTAATGTCTAGCTTGGCCTTGGCAGAGCAGTTGCCTGCAGTTTTGTTTTTATTCCTGATGCCTCCCTCCAATTTTCCAAGAAACCTTTTTTTAAAAAAAAAAACCACATTAAAATAAAGAGGAACAACAGCAAAAAACAAAACAAATATCTCACACAAACAAAACTCCTTCGCTTGTGAAAAATGTCACCTTCATACTCATGCTGATCCCAGTGCTGAGCAAATGTGTCTGCCTGGGTGACCACTTGGCAGATGGCAACCTCAGCTGGGACAGAGTGAAATATCAGCTGGAAGCCTTGCAAGGAGGGGGAAGCAAAGCAAGACAATAATAAAAATGAAACCTGTGGCTTCTCAGAGCTGGAGCCAATACCTTTTAAAAAGTGTATATATAAAGGTGATGATAGATAGATGATAGATAGATAGATAGATAGATAGATAGATAGATAGATAGATAGATGATAGATAGATAGATAGATAGATAGATAGATAGATAGATAGATAGATAGATAGATAGATATAGATAGATGATAGATAGATAGATAGATAGATAGAGATAGAGATAGATATATGGGGCATCCATCAGGGGAGAGGGATGGGTTCAAAAGAGGAGGACAGCTGTTGTTTGAGGATCCTTTTGCAGCTTGGGAATGTGTGTGAGATGATGGCACAGTAGCCCAGTTGTGTGATATTTTGTTTCAATTGGAGTTGGGTTATATAAAAAATGGGGAACCTGTAGTCCTCCAGATGTTACTGGACTACATCTCCCATTGTTCCTGATCATTTGCCATGCTGACAGGGGCTCATGGATGTTGAAACAGTGCCTGCCCTGTTTTGGAATATTTGGTGTTAGGAGGACCAGCAAATAAATTAGAGTGTAGGGTGCTGTTTTATACTTAGTCAAACCATAGGTCCATCAAGTCCAGCATTGTGTACATTTAACTGGAAGCAGTTCTTCAGAGTTTTAGGCAGGAGCTTTTTCCAGCTCCACCTGGAGACACCAGGGATTGAACCTGGAACTTAGACATTCTACCACTGAGCTATGGTCCTTTCCTAATTCACCACTGTAATGCCAGTTTGAATGGCACTCATTGTGAGATTGGAGGAGGGGTCTTGTTACATGAGGCAGGTGCTAACCTAAGGAGTGGGAGTTGGAGGCAGAGAGATTGATGTTGAGCCTAGATCTGCACTGAATTGTCTCAAATTTGTTGATTTCTTTCTTTTTTTTAGAAATTTCCTGTGAATTTTCTTACATTGGGGTTTTCCACCCCCCATCTCTTAGAAAATGCTAATTTCATCTTCAGGGTTGTTGTTTTTAAGTGGGAAGCATCCAAAAGTGGTGCCTCCATTTGCAGAACAAAGTGGTGCAGTCTGTAGTACCATCTCTGTACACCACTTTGTTGTGGACCCATTCTCTGTGGGACCAAACTTCTGAGCTGACCTGCTCAGAAGTCATGCTGCACAAGTTGCGGATCCCCAGTGTGGTGTAGTGGTTAAGAGCGGTAGTCTTGTAATCTGGGGAACCGGGTTCGAGTCTCCGCTCCTCCACATGCAGCTGCTGGGTGACCTTGGGCTAGTCACACTTCTTTGAAGTCTCTCAGCCCCACTCACCTCACAGAGTGTTTGTTGTGGGGGAGGAAGGGAAAGGAGAATGTTAGCCGCTTTGAGACTCTTTCGGGTAGTGATAAAGCGGGATATCAAATCCAAAGTCGTCGTCCTCTTCTTCTTCTTCTTCTTCTTCTTCTTCTTCTTCTTCTTCTTCATTAAATACTTCAGAAGAGCCTGCCTGATCAGGCCAATGGCCCATCTAGTCCAGCATCCTGTTCTTCTCAAAGTGGACACCCAGATACCTGGGTGAGGAACCTCAAGCAGGACCCACACACAAGAATCCATTCCCCTTCTGTGCTTTCCAGCAACTAGTATTCAGAAGCATTACTGCCTCTGACTGCATAGGCAGAGCATAGCTATCATGGTTAGTAGCTTTTGATAGCCTTCTGCCCCTCCTTGAATCTAATCCTCTTTTAAAGCCATCTAGGTTGGTGGCCATCACTGCCTTCTGGCAGAGTGAGTTTAAAAGTTCAACTACAGTTTAACCCTGGAAGCAAAGTGTAGCCATCTTGGCTAGTAGCCTTTCCCTTCCCTTACCATGGGTGCTCCCTTCCATCCTTCCATCCCTAGGACAGCCTTCCTTGGGCAATTTTCTATGATTCACAGCACTTTGGCACTTGTTAGCTGGACAGATGGAAGGAAAGACAGTGAGTGAGGAGAAACTGTTTTTTAATTACTTCCTGGAAGAGTTTGCTAACAGACTCTCTCTCTCTCTCTCTCTCTCTCTCTCTCTCTCTCTCTCTCTCCCCCCCCCACCCACACCTTCCCAGTTGTTCTTGCCTGTCCCCCTGGCTTACTGTGGCTTCCTTTGTAATTGATTAGGAGCAGAGAGCAGCGGAGGAGAAGCCGTGATTGGGTTGGGGAGCCCAGCTGCAGCTGCCACAGCATTGTCACTTCCCTGGTGACAGCCTGCAAAATCACAGCCAGTGTGAGAGAGGGAGCTTGGCAGTTGCAGCTTCTTCTCACCTCTCATCATACCATCTGAGGAGTCTCCCCGCAGAAACCCAGCAGCCTCTGCAAAGTGGTGTTTCTGTCTTTCATGCACACACACCCTCAACCTTTTTTTTTTTTTTGCAGACTTGCCTCTTGACACTACATGAGAGATCAGGAGACACAATTATGAAGGCATGGGTTACACACACACACACACACACACACCTTCTTTTCTCCCATCCTCTCTTTCTTTAAACTTGTTCCATTTCTTTACTGTGTTTTGCTCTAAATTTCACTTTAAATATGCTTTCCAGTTCTTCAAAATAGCCCTCCTCTCTTTGAATTTTGCTGGTATTCTCATTATTATTATTCCATACCAACCCTTCACCATAAGGTCCCAGGGTGGGCTGCAATATATAAAAAACTCAAGTTCAACAACCCTGTTAGGTAGGTAGTGACATAGTGTGGGTTGCCAGCACCCTGGGCAAGGTGCAAAAGCAGGGTAGCATCACCATGGGGAAGGCTGATGCATGTGGCCATGCGTCTTCCTTCCCTGTTTTTAGTGCAGCCTCTGAGATCACTCACGTGGTCCAAGGACAGGCCGCAACACCGCCCACCAAGGAATGTGAGCGGAACTACTGATAGCCCTCTCCTCCATGAATTTGTCTAATCCTCTTCTAAATTCACCTGACTGGTGGCCACCCCGTCTCTTTGTAGGAGCAATTTCCACAGCTGCATGAGGGAGTGCTATCTTCAAGCAGTGGAGAGCATACAGAGTCAGTGAAATAGCAGCCCCACCTCCATTAGTTTTAATATTTTGTTGCCACTAATGTGACATCAGTATACCTCCCCTCTTGCTCCCCTGTTTTGCCTTGCTCCGAGTGAGGGAAGAGGAACCTTAGAGGAAGGCATCCTGGGATAGATGGCCTAAGAGAGTGTTAGTACTGCCACCACTTTTCTGGGGCAGCTGTTGTTGTTTAGTCGTTTAGTCGTGTCCGACTCTTCGTGACCCCATGGACCAGAGCACACCAGGCACTCCTGTCTTCCACTGCCTCCCGCAGTTTGGTCAGACTCATGTTTGTAGCTTTGAGAACACTATCCAACCATCTCGTCCTCTGTCGTCCCCTTCTCCTTGTGCCCTCCATCTTTCCCAACATCAGGGTCTTTTCCAGGGAGTCTTCTCTTCTCATGAGGTGGCCAAAGTATTGGAGCCTCAACTTCAGGGTCTGTCCTTCCAGTGAGCACTCAGGGCTGATTTCATTCAGAATGGATACGTTTGATGTTCTTGCAGTCCATGGGACTCTCAAGAGTCTCCTCCAGCACCATAATTCAAAAGCATCAATTCTTCAGCGATCAGCCTTCTTTATGGTCCAGCTCTCACTTCCATACATCACTACTGGGAAAACCATGACTTTAACTATACGGACCTTTGTTGGCAAGGTGATGTCTCTGCTTTTTAAGATGCTGTCTAGGTTTGCCATTGCCTTTCTCCCAAGGAGCAGGCGTCTTTTAATTTCATGACTGCTGTCACCATCTGCAGTGATCATGGAGCCCCAGAAAGTAAAATCTCTCACTGCCTCCATTTCTTTCCCTTCTATTTGCCAGGAGGTGATGGGCCCAGTGGCCATGATCTTCGTTTTTTTGATGTTGAGCTTCAGACCATATTTTGCGCTCTCCTCTTTCACCCTCATTAAAAGGTTCTTTAATTCCTCCTCACTTTCTGCCATCAAGGTTGTGTCATCTGCATATCTGAGGTTGTTGATATTTCTTCTGGGGCAGCTAGACATTCAGTTTTGAAAGTAGTTAAAAGTTTAAATTTGTGACGTCACTGTGATACTTCTACTTTCTTATTTATCCCTCTGTTATTTTCCATTTCTGCCGACAGCCTTCAGTTTTATCCTCCCCTTGCTGACAGATGATTTCACCGTTGGCATGATCTTATTAACATTCCCTTCCACAAACCTCCGCCGGTGTACCTTTCTTCCCCTCTTCTCCATCACATAAAAGTGTTACGTTATACCCTCAGATTCCCACACTGCATCTTCTTCATTTGATGGTGAGCCAGTCGGGTCTCCTGGGATCAGCGCTCTGTCTAATATTGCGTGACTGGCCTTGTTCTCGCTCCATCAACTCGCAGGAGTTGGGACATGCCGAGACGGCAGGGAGCCTGAGTCTGTTCGGTGCAATAGAAGTAGAATCCCTGTGTGTTCTTCTGAGATTCCCCATTTCATAGAATCATCGAATCGTAGAGGTGCAAGGTGCCCTCAAGGGTGAGCTAGTTCAACCCCCTGCAGTGCAGGAATCACAGATGGCCATCCAATGAAGGAGAGTCCACCACTTTCCAAGGTAGTCTATTCCATTATCAATCTGCTCTTTCCCTCAGAGTTATTCCTAATGTTTACTTGAAATCTCCTTTCTTGCTATTTGAATCCATTGGTTTGGATTCCGTAGATAGCAGGCTTGTTTCATGTGGCAGCCCTTCAGGTAGTTGAAGATGGCTATCATATAACCTCTCATAAGGTCTAAGGAATTCTGGATCAAGGCCATCTCCCAATTTTCTGGTCAGGAATTGTTGCCAAGCAAGATGGATCAGTACTGTTAGGTAGGGATTGGGGAGAAATTCCAATCAGTTTGCATTGAAAGGGAAACCCACTTAATTTGTGCTTTCCTAAACTACACAGAAACTGAAACAGCCACCCTTTAAAACCCATATTTCTTGAGATTTTGTGATGCAGTTCTCTAGTCAGGGTATGTGTGCAACAATGCAGGTTCTCAACCTGTGGGTCCCCAGATGTTGTTGGACTACAACTCCCACCATCCCTGACCATTGATCATGTTAGCTAGGAATGATGGGAGTTGTAGTCCAACAACATCTGGGGACCCACAGGTTGAGAAACACTGTAACTAGGGTATAGCATTCATCAAAATGCATGTGTTAGCCAAAATAACCTGTGAAAATGTATTATGTGAGGGGAACTTGCTCTGCAAAAATGTGAAAATAAATAAATAAAATTGATCCACAACAATAAACTGGGAGTTGCTTTCTTGTCAGCAGGCTAAAATTCAAGGGTACCAGATTGGATCAGTTCACTGCAAAAAGAAGACTGAATGAATCACTGTCCCTACTCGGAAGACTGCTTTGAAATCTGAGCATGTGTGCTTTGGGAAGACAAGGCCAATAGCTTGACTGCGTATCTTTGAAGACTAGTGGCTTATAAACTCATCAAACTTTCCTTCCCTAAATTCCTCATGTCACGCTCCCCCTTGTAGCTGATTGAGAAGTGCAAGGAGAGTGGGGGCAGGGACACACAAGCTGCCGGGTGCGTCAAAAGATGGGAGCATAAAGCAATCAAAGTTGTTTTACTCTCCCCACGTCCCTCCGATGTGAGCTGGTGATTGCCAGGTGCAGAGACATCTAAAAAAAGACTCCAATGCTCCCTTCGTTTATTTTTAATAAAGTGACAGATGAAAAAGGTTCATTTAAGCGCTGGTCTGTACAAATCAATGATAGCAGCTGTCCTTCCCACGAAGAAAGCTTGATGCAAAGGTAGCAGCTGGCGGGGTGCGTCAGAGGTGCCAGGGGCAGCTGCGTTGGTGCCCCTCCACATTGACATCAAGGTTCTAAAGAGAGGAGATGACTCAGTTGGAGATCCGTTGGGTTGGCTATGGCACCTCTGCTGAACTGAGGCCAACTTGAGCTGGCTTTGTGGTGCACGAGGCCTGCGAGAATTGACACTTTTTTGACCTAAGCCAACTGTTCGGATGGGGTGGACCTCACCAAAAGCTTATCCATCTACTCATGCATCTACCCATGCATTATTCTTATTTTAAGTTTTTTCACTGCCCATTGTGACTTTGGGGTTTTGTCATTTATTGTTCACTGTTTGCTTTGTTTTTGACTGAAATTATATCAGTTGCTTCATTTGGTAGCCAGAGACCCTTATGAGTGAATCACATAATGCAAAATAATGGATTCAAATGAGAAATGAGATTCCGATTAAATGTTGGGAAGAATTTTCTGGTGGTGAGAGCTGCTTAAAAGTGGAATGGACTACACAGGAAGGTGGTGGCTTCTCCTTCACTGGAGCTATTTAATCAAAGGTTGGATGGCCATCTGTCAGGGATTCTTTAGCTGTGATTCCTGCATTTCAGGAAGTTGGACTAGATAACCCTCAGGGTCCCTAACAACTCTACCATTCTATGATTCTACAAGCATCTTAAGGAAACAAACATGCTTTGAGATGCTGTAGTCATTACTTTGGGAAATATCACATTGACTTTGTGGCCTTGGATATGCAGGTCCGGGTCTTTGTTTTGCCATGGATGCATTCTAGATGGCCTTAGACAACTGGTCTCAATCTCAAAGTGGTGGCAGAATCCATTATGTATCTTCATGCAAGATTTATGGGTGCAGAGATGCCCTGTTTGAGGTCTTCTCAGTGCTACTCAAGATCTTTGTATCTTTGTAACTAGAGGTATTAACAATGAAGTTGAGAACTTTTTCCAGTTGTGCTTTATTTATCTGATTCATACCCAAGGAAGTGCCTCTTTCCATACCGGGGTGGGGGGATATGAACCCAAATTTATCTGGTTTTTACCCAACATTTTTAACTGCTGCATCACTCTTACTACCTTAGCACACTCTAGTATCATCACAATAGAGAAAATCTGAATAGTCTGTGTCCAGAGGCGGGGAACTTTTCCCAGTCCAAGGGCCACACTATCTTCTGGGCAACCTTCTGTGGCCCACATGCAAGTGCTGGGCAGGGCCAGAGGCAAATATTGGGGGGAGAAACAAATGAAATCTTGCCATTGTGAAGTAGGCTAATTTCTACACACTCACACAGCGCTCTCTATCCTCCTTTTAGGGAAGCAAGAGGGACTATCAAAGTTAAGGGTCATATCCAAGCCAGGCAAAACTGGCTTCAAAGAAGAGCTGGTGGGACCACGGCCTGGAGAGAGTCTCAAGGGCCAGATAGAGATGCTTCAGAGGCCTGTATGTGGCCCCTTGGCCTGAGCTTCCACATTCCTGGTATTTACGAATAGACTACGTATGAGTCATAGAGGCATCCTGTAGCCAAGACTCAGGTTTGTTTGTTTTTTAATTTCGTGCCTGCCTATGCCTCCAAGACACACTGCTCAAAAGCTTACACATCTTCTATTGCATTTGTTCTTTGGGTAAAGGAGAGCTTTGTTTGTTTCATAGAGTTTTTTTCTTCCTGGCATCTTTTGCAAGCGATGTGCTCTCCCTAGGAAATTGCATATACTTTTTATATACCCAGCTAACACATCCACACCAGTTAATTAAAGAACCAATGCCCAGGTGAAACCATGCCTGGATTGTGGGGGCTGAATAAGGACTTAATAGCTGTTGTATATCTTGAGACATGTAACCAACCATAGATGGCCTCAGAAGCCTCAATCCAGAAGAAGCACTGGGATGGGATGGGGAATGATCGATAGTTATTTATTAAAGGTGGAATAGCTACCTTGTTAATTTTAAATTAAAGGCCTAGCTGGGAGATTGACAAGGCTTGATTTAAAGTATTAAAGAGTTAGCTGGCACACTGTGTGCCAGGAATCTTAAAAAACTGCTTATCTTAGCCCATTGTCGGCTGCCGAGCCTTGCGTCAGGGGCCTTTGAAACACCTGCAACTTCTCCTCTGATGTGCTGACTAAGGCCCGTGTGCCAGTGTTTCCTGAGGAAATAAAAAGCATTAAAGACCCAGCAGAAGGCTCCCTATAAATTATAAATCAGAACTTTATTGCCGGGGCCATCAGAGTCTGTGGCAGCAAAAGTCTCTCTCTGTGTTTGTGTGTGTGTTGGGGTGTGTGGGGAAGCTGGTAGCCTGTTGTGGCTGCCTGCCTGGATTTAAGAGAGTGTATACAAAAAGCACATCATTTTGTTTTTCCTCCATATGTACAAGCAGAGATGCCTGGCAATGCTAGTCAGACATAACAATCAAAGCATATGTGGAAAGTGAGAAATAGGGGCAATGGAAGGACTGCTAAGCTCTCTGCTCTGCTGCCCCCAGTGGTTAGACAATTGAAGACCCTCCAAGTGACCCTATTTTCTAGGAACAGTCCTGCATTTACAGAAGCTGTTTCAGTTTCTGATTTCATGGAATCATGGAATTGCAAAGTTGGAAGGGACCACAATTTGATCCTGGAATGTCCCGTTTTCCCTTAGGAAGTCCCTATTTTCATCTGAGAAATGCTGGAGGGTGTTGGAGTTATGCAACCCCTGAGTCAAGGAGATAATTATACAACCTTTAGAAGACATCTGAAGTCTGTTTAATGTTTTATTATGTTTTTATATATGTTGGAAGCCATCCAGAGTGGCTGAGGCAACCCAGTCAGATGGATGGGCTGCTATTATTATTATTATTATTATTATTATTATTATTATTATTATTATTATTATTTAGCACATCCTTATTTTCATCAGAGAAATATTGGAGGATATGCAATTGGTGCTGCAGTTCTGGCTTTGGGGTGACTACACCCACCTTGGCAGCCCACTGGCTTTGTGGGGGGCAGGGATTGAAACTATGAAGCTATTAATGAATTTAAGAACCAGAAATATGTTTCTAAATTAGGTGGGGGCTGCAACTCTGGGCTGGGTGAAATGCAAGATCTACATGTTGATAACCACAGGCATCACTGTCAAGATCATGTATCCTCTAGCAGTTTATCTCAAGACATGCTTATCTCCTAAGAAAGGGAGAGGAGAAAAGGAGGAACAGAAGATCCTGTTTCTCAGCCTTGTTATTGTGAAGTGTAAAAATTTCTACTCTCACCATGTGTATCTCTTTGTGCTACATCACAGTGAATGTGAAGTAGAAATAGAAATGTGTTTCAACTCTTGGGGTCTAACTTGCATCATCCACATGGTGAGAGTAAGTTAGAACACATTGCAATGCTTTAATAAATAAACATCCCATTTGACTGGCAACTGGAGTCTGAACCTTATTGGCCATCCAGGCTTGAACCCACAAAGTATTGCATATTGAACCCCCATTTTTCCCCCAACAGCTTCTTCTGACCTGGTCAGGGTCTAAAAGGTTCCTAGCTGGACTTGGTCTTGGTCTCGGTAGCCAGCCTTGACCTTTTCTACTTGGCTTCTATGCCAGTCTAAATAATTATTGCTCCTCCTCTGTCTGCCTTTGGGATGTTTCTCAGGCCCTGCCTGGGGCCTGTTACTACAGAGGCTCACAACAAGTTTCTGGTTAGTCAGGCTTTATTCAGTAAAGTGATACAGGGCAGAGTCCAGAGAATCTGTGAGAACTTTCTATTATGACACACACTATATAGGACAACTATACACCATCTTGGTTGTTTTATGCTCTTCCCCCATCACCCCATCACCCCACTATCTCTTTATCCAAACCACAGTCCTTGGAAATACTCACCCAATTATTTTTACTGTACATGCGGAGCCCTGCTTGTACTTTATATGGATTTTCTCCCCACTCTAATATTCAGTTAGATTCCTCCTATCTGGTTCCCACAAGTTTTATGATCAGGCCACAGTCTTACAAAGTGAAACTGGCCTTACTGATAATGGGTTTTACAGAATTTCCACAGTAGCAGGCAATGTGGCAACCCCACTCTCCCAATGATTTTGAACTACAACCTCCATCATCCTTGACCATTGACCATGCTGGTTGGAGCTGATAGATGCTGCAATGCACTGACACTTGGAGAGCACCACATTGGTACACCTGATCCTGATGTCCTTCTGTCCAGCACCTCAAAAAAATTGGGTAGTTAGGAGGAACACCACTGGTCTTGTATTGCATCAATACATTGGTCCATCTATCTCAGTATTGTCTACACTGATTAACAGTGACTCTTGAGGATTTCAGGCTATGGTCTCTCCCAGTCCAACCTGGATCCACCAGGAATAGAACCTGAGACCTTCTGAGTGCAAGGCAGATGTTCTCCTGCTGAGTTGCAGAGCTCCCCAACTTGCCAGCTATGAGTGCTCTGGGAGAGACTGAGCAAGTATATGAGCAAAGATGGGTTGCATTGTAATTCTTGATTTCCAGACAACCAACTTCCCTATTCAGAGACCTGAATCTTGAAAGCCATATATATTATACAAAATAAGGCAATCTCAGGCACCTTTGCATAATATACATTGGGCAGCAGCATTTAAGGGATATTTATTGGTTTTATGGTCATTACCACAATCATCTACTATATACAAACTGGATAAAATCACATTATCAACAATGTTTCTTTGAGGTCTTTTTTAGAGACAAGTAATGTATATATAACATCTCTGGGATTCACAGAATTAAAATCAATACATGTTTTCTTCCTGCAGATTTAAAGGAGCAGATTGTAATCAATAGGTTATATAACATCTCTACAATCTCTTAAATTAATCTTAGGAAACATTTTCTGCAACTTTGGGGTGTCCACTGCAAATCATGGCAACTCTTATTCATAACAAATATCTCTTCCTTGGATAATAGCAATAAAATTGTTTTGGTCGTGGGACAAGGAGTCTTTAATCAAGGAAATATCATATCATTTTGAATTTTTCCTCCTCCCCTTAAAATCATGTGTGCAGATGGGCAGATTTTGCTTGTGTTTCAAACTGTTGTGAAATGCTATAGCCTCTAGTTTTGAGGTGTGAGTGCCTCAAAACTGTTTACATAGCCAAAATGGCACCACTACAGGCTTGGGGGGCTCCCAAGGTTTGCGGTCACACTGCAGATCTTCAGGGACAAATACTCAAAAGAGTTACTGGAGAACTGAGTGTAATTGCTGGCCATTGAAAGCTGAGTGGTTTTGGGGGGAGGGGGCAAAAAGCAGGTGGGTGGAAGAATAGAATAGACTGTCATGAATAGACTGAAGTCCAACATTTGATTGCAAGCCCCCCTTGCAAATACCAAAATATCACTGTCACCTCTCAGTGCTCAAAGGGAAGATGACACTACAGACTTCTTTTTGGTCTATATCATGACAAAAGACCAGAAGTCTAACAGGTGTAGGAGTCAAATGCATAGTCAAATGCATAGATGAATACATAGATAACAATTGTATAAATCCCAGCAATAGACAAATCTGACAATTTTGGTTTATCTCAGTTCCTCCTCCCCCCCGCCCCAACCTTAAGTTCAGTTCTCTACCTTTCCACATCAGTTTGCTATTCTTTTGAGGGTAATCAGCATTTTCATTCAATTTTCTCCTAATGTACACATATTTGCATGCCGTTCTACCCATTATGAATATTTCTGCCATGCAATTTTCTCTACTATAATGCATTTTTGTATGCTATCTTCACAAATGAATGGATTTTTAATGCACACGTTACCCCAGTATATGCATCTTTGTACACATTACGTGGACAGAGAGCTGCCTTGCAAAATTCAGTAGGCTGTAGATTTCAAAGGCTGGCTGTGTTTTGGTGTGTGTATTATTTCGGACACTGCAGATTAGATAGGTTCACATTTAAATGTGAACTGAACTGAATTTTTCCTGTGTTCCTAATAAATATCTAGGGTTTTTGTTTGCTTGTCTGGGAAATAGTTCTTCAGTGGGGGACAGAAGTGAGGGGAATCACACCTGTCTACTGCAGTCTTTTTGATCACTTGCATGAAAACAATCTACTAACCTAGTCATAGGGCAGTCCCCCCCCCCCGCCCATATGGGGCAAACTGTGGCTGGGGTGGGGGTATTGGGATTTTGATTGGGGAAACAACACAAAGGGGAAAGTTTAAAATAACCCCTCCCCATAGTCCCTGCTCCAATTAATTTTGTGGTCTTCATGGCTGCAACTCATTAAAAAAACACACACCAGGAGAACCAATCCCACATAATGCAGTTCAGCCCTGAAGTATAAGCCAGACCTATACTCACCTGCTGTGCAAGGCTAATAATATATCTATCATCTATATCTATCTATCTATCTATCTATATCTATCTATCTATCACCTATCTATCTATCTATCTATCATCTATCTATCTATCTATCTATCTATCTATCTATATCTATCTATCTATCTATCTATCTATCTATCTATCTATCTATCTATCATCTATCTATCTATCTATCTATCTCTATCATCTATCTATCTATCTATCTATCTATCTATCTATCTATCATCTATCTATCTATCATCTATCTATCATCTATCATCTATCTATCTATCATCTATCTATCTATCATCTATCTATCATCTATCATCTATCAATCTATCATCTATCCATCTCCTGGCAGCATTTGAACCTATGCCTTTAGGAAGCCCTGAGCTTCCAAATCCTGGCACCCAGAACCACTGAGAATTGCAATGTTGGGCTGCATTTTTATTGTTTGTATATATAGGTGCTCAAGGCTAAGATGTGGTTTTGAGTTCCTTATCCGGGACCATTAAAAGCTCCCTGTGCCAGCAGCATGACTTGAATAAGCTCAGCATTCCTCCAGGAGAAAAAGAAAAGACAGTCCTTGACTGCTACTGTTTATCCCTTTCATTTTCAGTTCATTATATGCAGCTTCAAACACAGACGGCATTCACCTAGGTCCGTTAACGGAAAATAAAGATCACAGCCAGAGGCACCATTTGTTCCCATCCCCTGCACATATAATTTTTGTGCACTGTGCATGCACATGTGTTCCATGTGTGCGTTGCAATCTATTTCATTTTCTTTCTGATCTGGGAAAAGCAACTGGAGGAGAATTGGCCCTGTGGCACAGGGGAAGCATCGTCTTTATGACAATGACCCCCAGAAAGCAGGGAAATTTGAGTTTCCCTCCTGACCCCCAGATAAGGAATGTGAACAGCTTTCACCTTGATTTTCACAAACACTTCCACACTGCCATCCCTGTGATCTTGGATGCTCAAGGCAAGCTGTACATCTATGGGATTCTAGCTTCCCCCACCAACACACACATCCTATGAGAAAAGTATTTATCAAAACTAATAGGGATGCTTGAGAAATTTCATGTCTGCAAATTCTGATGCATAGTGAACTGACCTGTAAGTAGGGCTGGGGGATGATTTCAATTTAGTTTTCATTTAAAGCCAAACTTAGCAAATTTGCACTTTTCCAAAACAATATGAGGACAGAAACAAAGATGGCACCTGGCATATCTAGGTAGGGTTTGAACTAACTCTTGGCTGTAAACTTGAATAGCTGCTGCCATTCAGTGCAAATGTGTTGCATAGACCAATGGTCTGACTCAGGGCTTATCCACACTTAGCTTAAACAACTTAGCTTAAAATGCAGGGCTGTGCCTGGAAAGAGCAGGGCAAAAGTGTGGATAAGCCCTCAGTATAAGACAGCTTTCTGGGTTTTGGGTAGAAAGCCCAGCTTTCCTTTGTTTTTACACTGTGGGGTTCCCATTCAAATGTATCTGCAAGGCTTCCCTGTGCTGTCTTCCAATGAATTAATTGCTCACTGCCCCAACACCCAGATATACCCTCTCTTTTCTTGATGTAAGAGAAATCCTGCTGCAGGCCTGTGCTCGGAGCCCTATTGGAAAGCTGTACAAAACCCTATTTAATAAATATGTTAAGTTAGCAACACCTGCTTGAAGTGACAGTTCAGCTGAAGACAGCACATTTCCCCATGTGTCTATCAGACCCATGCTATCGGTTTGTGTGTACATGTAGGTCTATTAATCACGGGACCCTATTTATTCTTCCAAGTAGTCATTGAGATGTCAAACAGTGCTTTAACCACTTTCTCTCTCTTTTCTTAATGTTGGTCTTGGGGAGGGGGCTTTTCCATGCAGGCACCGGGTATGTTCCAGGATGTGGTTTGTGAAGCTGTGTGCGGATCAAATTAGCCAAACCACCGTGATGACTTTCATCAAATTAAAGTGGCATCTGAACGACAGCTGCAAATAAATGGATGATATCGTTGAAACACCAGGGGGTGGTTTACTCACAGCTTCTACAAAGTGGTAAACACGATGTCTGAGAGATGCCTTGGGGAGGAACCCAGAGCTAACCAAAAGCCACAGTTGTGTCAAAAGGATCTGATAGCCAGCAGCTCTGTTTGCATTTCAAACCACTGTTGTGATTTGGGATTTATATTCCCCCCCCCCCCAAAGTCTTGCTAGAGGCAACGTTTTCTCTGGCTGGGGTTTACGAGATGAATGCATTTTCCCCCATTTATTTAAGATACTTATATTAAAAAAATTGGATCAGCTAAATAAGCAAATATAGTTTAGCTGCTTTCAGGACCCCGGAGGTGAAAAACCATTGCAGATTACACTCTCATTCCCCTTCCACTCTACCCCCCCCCCCCATTGATCTCCAAAGTAACTGTATTTTACATGCTGACCCTGTTTAGTTTATCCTATTAGAAACCATCACTAAACAGATAAACTCATGGCTCTGTGGGTGTTTGGATTTCTGTAGTATTACTGTATCCTCTTTGGTTGTGTAGTCAATGTATAAAGGAGAGATTTCCTGAATATGGTTCAGCAAAACTCTCCCAGGTGTGGTGACATTTTGTACAGTACCCCTTTTATCCACCAAGGGTGGGGAAACCTGTGAACAGCAACTCATCCCTGATCATTGGCTGTGCTGGTTGGGTTAATGGGACTAGAGGATGGCAAGCTCTCCTTCCATTCTTCAGTTTTCCAAGATCATAGCCGTAGAACCTGGTTATCAGACCAAGAGGCACCAGTGGATTAGGGGTCATTAGAATACTGGCGGTATTTTCTGGGATGGAGGACCCAAGAAGGTGTGACTTCTGGAGTAGACTAGGCAAAACTTGCAGATTTTGAACAGTCTCAGTTCTGCTGAGTAAATATTTTGCAACCATCTCTTATGGAGATCTCTCTGGGTTTATAGTTGCTTCTTGGTTGCCCCTGAATTTTAAATTTTGGCAGCTTTCTTACAAAGGAACACTTCTTTTATTCCTGCAATTTTCAGACCAATTGCTCACAAATCATTCTGGAAGATTAAGTGGCTCCTTTTTTTATTACCCCAAAATTGTAATGTCTACTTCTGTGGGAAAACTACTATAGCTGTCATTGTGAAATGTGGTAAGACTCATTCTCTACTAAGGGGCAACATTGCCTTCAGATTCCATCCAGTCCTGCCTCAAAATAAAAAGGTTATGCCCAAAGAACCATTTACCCATAATTTGACAGATTTTACCAGCATTGAATGGGCTACCATGACTGAAAATTTCTACCACTTCTGTCCATTGTTCAGCCCAGACACTGAGGTCAAGCTCTGAGGGCCTTCTGACAGTTCCCTTACTGCAAGAGGTGAGGTTACAGGGAACCAGGCAGAGGGCCTTCTTGACAGTGGTGCCCTCCCTGTGGAACACCCTTCCATCAGATGTCAAGGAGATAAAGAACTACACAACTTTTAGAAGACATCAGCAAGGCATCTGGAAGCTTTTTTATGTTTGATGCTTTACTGTGCTTGATGTTTTAATTTGTTGGAAGCTGCCCAGAATGGCTTGGGAAACCCAGCCAGACGGGTGGGGTATAAATAAAAAAATATTATTATCATTATTTCTTATGGCTGCCCTTGTAGAAAAACAGCTGCAGCTATCCATCTGAAATTAGGCAGCAAAAGGGACAACCACACCTGCAAAGTTTGTCCAATTCTGGTCAAATATAAAAAAGAGACTGTTCCCTTTTTTGGGAGTTCTCTAATTCAAATGCCTTTCAAAATATTTGCCTATAATTTGCTAGGATTTATCCATTCCAGAACAGTTACTATGACTGCACATTTTATCTATTCCTATTATAAGGATGGAAATTGTTTGTTTTTTCCTTCCCCAGTACTGAAGGTGATGGGGGAGGAGCAGCTTAAGAAGCACCTATGACTGAGGCAGGCTGTTCTCCAAAATGCCAAATCAAAGACCAAATCCAATCTTGTAGTCAATGCACATTCAGTGGCTACTGGCAAGAATGACTATGCTCTGTCTCCAGGAGTTGGAGGTGTTATGCCTCTGAATACATGTTGCTGAAAACACAGGAGGGAAAAGTGCTCTTGTGCTCAGCTTCCCAAAAATATCTGGGCAGCCATTGTGAGAACTGGATGATGGACTTGGTGGTTCATTGGCCTTGTCCAGCAGGCACCTCTTATGTTCCTACTGTAAAATGTAGAATCCAGAAGTTGGAGGGTACCCCAAGGGTCATCTAGTCCAACCCCCTGCAATGCAGGAATCTCAGCTAAAGCATCCATGACAGATGGTCATCCAAACTCTGCTTAAAACATACAATGAAGGAGAGTCTACCACCTCCAGAGGAAGACCATTCATTCTGCTGTTGAATAGTTCTTACTGGTGGAAAATTTTTCCTGATGTTTAGTCAATTCTACCCTGTGGAGCAGGATAAAACAAGTTTGCTCTATCCAGGGGCGTCTTACCCATAGAGTCTAGTGGCGCTTGGCACCAGGGCGCCAAGTTCTGGAGGGTGCCAGGGAAGAGGCGGAGGCTGGACCCGGCACCTCCCAGCATCAGCTCACCGCCCTCGCCCGCCTCCACCATGCTGTGCCAAAGCAGTGCCGTGCCCAGAGCCTCCGTCTGCCATGGCCACTGCAGCACAAAGCAGCCAGCTGAGCTGGGAGGCACCATGTCCAGCCTCTGCTTCTTCATTGCCAGAGGAGCTGCCCTCCAGCTGCTGCCCGCCTCCTCCAGCCCCACCGGCAGTGCCGTCCTCCCTAAAAGAGGTTGGCAACTCTAGGAAATGGGGTGGGGCGGAGGGAGCTTTGCACCATGACACCGGATATGCTTGAGATGGCCCTGGCTCTATCTTTCATGTGACTGCCTTTGAAGAAGGCTCTCATATCGCCTCCCAGTCTCCTCCTATCCAGGCTAAACATGCCCAGCTCCTTCAACCATTCCTCATAAGGCTTGGTTTCCAGACCCTTGATCATCTTGGTTGCCCTCCTCTGCACATGTTCCGGCTTGTCAATATCCTTCATAAACGGTTGTGCCCAGAACTGGACACAGGACTCCAGGTGTGGTCTGACCAAGGCAGAATAGAGTGGTACTATTACTTTCCTTGATCTAGACACTGTACTTGGATTGATTAAGTCTATAAGATATTCGTCAGCTCTTAATTTTTGCAGACTTCTTCTACTGCTCAAGTCAAGATCAACTAATATCAAATTTACACTTCTAGATGAATAACCTCTCTTTTCTATGCCTGTTCTCAGACACATCGAAATTGCAAATTGGATGGAAAGTATTTTGCCTTGAGGACATCTCTGCTAGTAATTAATAAGAGCAGTGATGAGCAACACTAACTAATTGTGTTGATGGCTATGACCATGAATTACTACTATTGCAATTATCAGAGTCATTATTATTATTACTACAGCAAATCACCACTATTGCTATCCTTGTTTTAAATTTCAGGGTGGGAATCTGGTCATGGTGGAACATGTCCTGGCCCCAGAGCATGTCCATCTTAATAGGTGTGGTGCTCAGCACAATCCGCTTAGATCAGGATATTATTGCAGCACTGCTTCTGATATGTGAGAAAAGCAAGAAATATACCTTTTTTAAAAGAAAGAAAGAAAGAAAGAAAGAAAGAAAGAAAGAAAGAAAGAAAGATTTTTTAAAAGTAAGAATGAATAATGGAAGGATGGTATACCAAGTTGTTTCCCTATTGCAAAATTACTTTGATAACACAACCGCAATATTTAAAGTGAGTTTGGGGGTTCTTCAATAGTGTGGCCACTTATACATTTCCAACCACAGTGCAACCTTTTGCAATTTGTAGGTAAGGAGGCAGTTTGGAGAATGAGCATTGGTAGGACAACAGAACATCTGGTTGCCTTAAGAAATCCTCTAGAGTTAGATCGTGCAGGTGCACAGGCCATCTTCTAAGAGTGGAGTGGACATTTTCATCCTGAAGGCTGCATTCCCTAGCAGGCCTCTTTTCAGAGGGAGGGGGTCACATCCTAGTGGTGCGTGAGGCAATGAATCTGATTGTTATCTTTGTACGGTCATGTGCAGCCACACACACACCAGCAGTTTCTCCATTCAAACAAGCATTGTTACTGTTCATGGGCATGTTGATGCCAGAGGAATGGCCATAGCTCAATGGCAGAGCTCTTGCCTTGCATGTAGAAGGTCCCAGGTTCAATTCCCCAGCATCTTCAGGTAGGGCTGGGAGAGATTCCTACCTGAAATCCTGGAGAGCCACTGCCAGTCAGTGTAGATCATGTGAGCTGGATGGACCAATGGTCTCACTCAGTGAAAGCCAATGTTCATGAGGCAAAACAAAAAAAAAACCTAGAGCAGTGACTTGAGGAGTGTGGTTTGAGGAGGTGGTCTAGCCTGGGGGCCAGAGAGAGCAGCCTAGAGGACCACATTTGGCCCCAAGGCCTGAGATTCCCCACTTCTGCTCTAGTCTTACCTTCAGCTGAATGCATGAAGTTCAGGAACGGGGAGAGAGTTTGTGTGAGCTTGATGCCTCCACCGATTTGTGAATTGGGCTAAAGTTGCAGTTGTAACTATGTGAGTCTGAACTTCCCTCGATTTAATGCCTTGCTGAACTTTCAATATGTCAAAAGAACGACAACAGAGGTGTCAACCACCCTCCAATTTGGCCTTTCTGAACATCACTGCCCTACTAGAACTAAAGGCCCCGATGAGGCTTTCTCTCTCATTAATTCACCCCATGCAATGACATCGTTCAGGCTACCAGCATATCAAGTACGAAAGAGCATAGCGGGAAACGTAAATTACATTCGTAAAAGGAAGAGGCCTCCTTTCGCCCCTAAACAGCGACCTGCTCAGTGAGCCAACAAACATTGATAACTTGGCAGATGTTGAAATCCAGCATTTGCTTTTATGATGAAAGTATATTTGCTACTAAAAGATGCCCTTGGGAGATGCTGTTTTCCGAGTAAAATGATGGAAATTAGCATGGTTTCGTAGGTCAGATGGAAACTTGCCACTTCCTAGATTTCTTTCCATAAAACAGAATGGTTCTGATTTTATTCATAGGTCTTCCATCAAAATGGGGAGGCTGTCTTATAGGAAATCAAATTGTTAGCCTGTCTACCTCAGTATTGTCCACACTAACTAGGAGCAGGACCTCAGGCTACTAGCCATGATGGCTATGGTCTGCCTCCACAATTGGAGGCATCAAGGCTTCTGAATACCAGTTGCTGGAAACCATAGGAGAGTGCTCTTGTGCTTAGGTCCTGCTTATGGGTTTCCCAGTGGGGCATCTGGATGGCCACTGTGAGAACAGGATGCTGGAGTAAATGGGCCATTTGCTTGATCCATCAGGACATTTCTGATATTCTTAGTTTTAACTAACCATACCTGTTGACAGTGGGGACCAAGCCTGAGACATTCATGGAATGCCTGTGTTCTATCACTGAGCTATGACCCTTTTCCAACCTGCCTTAGTCAAAGGTACAGAAATTCCCTTCTGGGAAACCTTCAAAGGGCCACAGGCTAATGGTGGGTGAGGCTGTAGGCAAGTGTAGAAGGAGCAACAAATGTAAATGTTAGCGTAGTACAGGAGACCACACACACATTCATCTCTCTCTTCCAATCCAGGCAAGGTAGACAAAGAATCCAAGAACATATTGCACACATTTCAAAGACACATTCTTCCATTAAAAACAATGGCCAAGTATAGCTGCACTTATTCATATTCTGTTAATCTTCCTTTCCCCATTTTTCTTAGAGAGGAGTCATTCTTACCTGCTATTGGTGAAACTAGGGAGTCTCATTTGTAGCAGCCATCTCTCACCCTAAGGATTCCTTCCCTCCACCCCAGTTTGTTTGCCTCTGTCTCAGAATGCAGATCTATATGTGCTGCGAGCCAGGGGTAGCTACATGCTTTTGAGCTACAACTCCCATCATTCCTCACCACTAGCTATGCTGCCTAGGACTGATTGGACTTGTAGTTCAACAGCAGCTGTAGGGTTACAGGTTCCTTCCCCTACCATAGGCAGCTGACCGCTGGTGTAGTTGCATCTCACCATTCACTCTTGGGAAATGGTCATTTGCATTCCTGCCAAGGCAGGCTAAAGTGTCACAGTGAAAGTCAGTTTTAAAACAACAGGAAGAACAGAGTGAGCAAATCGACCCAGGAATGGAAAGTTATCTAAACTGCCTCAATAAATGCAATTACTCCAAGTTGGTGGGTGGAACTGGCAGGCGGTGGAAATCTTTCTTTCTTTTTTTTTACTCTGGAGTAGTGACTTTGAAGTCAATGGGATTACTCCCAATGAGATAATTTGCATCTTGTTGCCTGCAGAGCATTCTTGAAGCCATCGGCAAGTGCATCATAAATCCCATTGAGGCAAATGTGATTTATGAGCCTGAGAGGAGCTTTGGAGTGTCTGCTTTGCTTCTCTCCAATCAATCAAATCACTCCCTGCTTCCTCCCACATCTCTGCCACCACCTTGGAATACTAGAACCCAATCAGTGAGTGCTATCATTCTCAAGCATCAATTTATTGACTTTGAAACAGGCTGGGAATGAATGCTTTTAGTCTATCCAGTGGTAATGATATTCGCTATGACTTATTACATTTATACCTGCAGTGATTTCCCCCCCCCTTCTTCTTCTTCTAATTTTGCACGTTTACATCCTGCCCATCCTCCCAGAGATCTTGCTTTGATGTAGGAAGATTCATAGCTGAGTGAGGGTCCAAAATGAGGTGCCATGGTCCAAGTCTAACTATTACAGCAACACTCTGCCACTTTGCCCAGCGATTGCATACTTTTGCTCTATGCTACATTGCAACACCTGAAGGAAAGGCATGTTATATATGTGATGTCGCTGTCACTTCACCCTGGCTCAAACCAGTGGGAAACAGTGGGAATAACCTTCTGACAGGAAGAGTTGTTTGACAGTGGCTATCTTGGAAGGTGATGGCCTCTCCTCCACCAGAGGCTTTTAAGCCGAGGTTGGATGGATGTTTCTCAGAGAATATTTAGCTGTGATTCCTGCATTGTAGGGGGCTATACTAGATGACCCTCCCAGCCCCACAGTTCACTGATTCTGTTTTCTATGAATAAAATGTACCTGCAGCTCAGGTGGTTTCGAAATGGCTGCAACACAGGGCACCAGAAGTTTTTGGGAACTCTGGAAAGTTCTCGTACCTGAAACAGAAAGGGTTCCCAGGTGCAAGCACACACAGTTTTTAGTCTGTTCTGGAACTGAGAATGAACACCTGTCTTTCCTGCACTCTGCCACCCCCTTCAACCTTTTTCTGGACATCCCTTTTTGTGTGTTATAAAGTGTATTGGGTGTTAAAGGCTTTCTTTTTGCTCCTTATTTGATTTGGCCTCAAGAGCTCACCAAAGAGAATCAAACATTGTTTTAGTTCCAGCCTGTAGAAGAAGGAAGAAGATTAATAGATTTGTGCTGGTGCTCAGTTCGTGTGGGTATATATGTGTGTGCAGGCGAATGAGCAAGTGTGTCCATCTCTCTTTAAAACATTACCCCTTTCAGAGTCAAATCAGGAAGTGCTTTTCAATGCTTTCTAATGTTGCAAAGAAAGTTCCCCATGGCTTGTGAAAAATATCTGTCAGAAATATTAATCCTCTTCCCGGCACGCTCAAGTCCTGGGGGCTGCAAGATTTTCCATCGCTTTCCCATCCGACCCGACCCTATTTACTTTCTGTTGTTAAATGGTTTCCTTTTGATCTCCAAATTAATTTCTTGATGGAAAAGAAATATATGAGTGCGAGGGTCTCAGCAGATGTTGTCTTCCAGCTAAGTTTTAATTATAATCCATTTGAACCACCTCCTTGCCCCCACTGCATCTGAACTCAGTCCTACGTTTGTCAGTTTTAATTCTCTCTCACATGGTCCTGAAATGCACCGGGAAACAGAGGCCTACCAAACCAGCAACAGCTAGATTGCACTTTTTAGGAGTGTTCACATATTGCATTCTTCAAGTGTACAGTCATATGATGCTCCAGCCCAAGTGGTGTATTACTTCCTAGTGCTACATGCCGGTGGAGGGTGGAGCAAGAGGCAAAGGAAAGTGGGACGCAGATTTAAACTTCACTTTTGTACAGTAAGCTGGTTTCTACACATCCTCGCACACCCCTTTTTATACCCCATCCTGACAAGATAGAACCATTATTTTTGTAGACTGCTTTGAGGTTTTGTGACAAGTGGTGTATATGTTTTGTGAAATAAATGAAATTAAATCACCGGAACTCAAGGATACATTCCAGTTAGGCAAAACTGTTTGGGCCAGCAGGGCCAGCAAAGGGTGTGTTCCTTTTCATGATATAGTGGTATGCAATTATATATAGTAAATGTTTTGTAAGAAGCTTCAAAAGATAGAAAGACCATAGAACTGAACAGTTGAAAGGGCAGAAGTTTGCACGTTGATTTGAAAATCACCAGACTTTTCTCTGCTGGCTTTAAGTTTAGATAAAAACAAAATGGCTGACCTGATCTCAAGATGAGAAGCTTTAAACTTAGATTAAATGAGAACACCGAGGAAGCCAATCCTACTTTGAGTTATTTGTTGCTACTTCTGAAAAAAATGTGGTGGTGGAAGAGGAGAGGTATATGGCTAGTTTTTTGTGTGGCAAGTCTTTCACCCTCTGCATGTTCCCATTTTTCAGGGGTAAATTGGGCATGACGGACCTCAAAGAGGTTTGTGGCGTCAGGAAGATAAATGAGGTTGCAAATTAGAGAAGCTTCGATGCTGTGACAAAAATAAGTGTCCTTTTTGTGTATGTATATCAGCCTACCCCATAGTGATGGCTCATGATAGTTTAGTAACAGAATGGCTATAGACAGGACCCTGTAAGGAATTGTTGTATGGTTGCAGTTCACAAATTATATGCCCAGGGCTGTGATTAAACTTTTGCATCAACGGCTACTAGCAGAGCTGGCCTAGGCATTAGGCAGGGTGAGGCCACTTCCTCAGGCGGTGGAACCCTGGTAGGCCCTGTGGGTGCCCTGCCAGCCACGTCACCTCCTCCAGTGGCGAAGAAGCACCACCACCATTGGCACCAATCTTGGGCAAGATCTCACCCCAATCACAAAAGATCGGCGCAATCTTGCCTGAAATAGGCACCAATGGTGGTGGCACCTCTCTGCTAGTGGCAGATGCAGCAAAGCATGCAGCAGTGGTAGGGCATGCAGTGGCAGAAGCAGGTGGGTGGCAGCGGAAGTGATGGCAGGAGCAGGGCAGGACAGCACTTCCTGTTGTGCCACGAACAGCGAAACAGAGTGCGCTGTCCCTGTCTACTAGCCATGATGGCTATGTTCTGCCTCCACAGCTGGATGCTTCTGAATACCAGTTGCTGGAAACCACAGGAGGGGAGAGTGCCCTTGTGCTCATGTCCTGCTTGTGGGTTTCCCACAGGCAACTGTTTGGCTACTATGAGAACAGGATGCTGGACTAGATGGGCCATTGGCCTGATCCAGCAGGCATTTCTTATGATCTAACATTGTTGTGCTATGTGTGATATGGTCCTGAGTCACAAATATCCATCTAGAAAGAAAAAAAACACACCCATGCCTGTTCAGTGTTGCAAACTAGACAAATACCAGCAGAATAGGAAACACTCAAATCCACCAAGCAATGACCCATCAATCTTTGGAAGGTGTGCCTTCCTACAGCCTTCTCTTCTTTTCTCTGCAGACCTCCTTTTCTACTCATTTCTTTCCCCATGGCCCTTTTCTCGCTTTATTTTTTTTCTTCTTCTTTGTCCTCCATAAAGTAGCAGAGAGCTTGGGGCAGTCAATTTCAAGGCAGTGGGCTGTGAAAAGCTGTTAGAATAATAGTTTATTGACCCTGGATGTGGCAGCTGGAGCTGAGGGCAGGCACAACTCTTAGCAAAACTTAATCGCCACAAAGGAGGTTTGATAATCTTTGATCGTTTTTGTGACCTTTGGGGGGCAGTTAGACTGAGGAGGAGAAACCAAACATTTGAAGCCCAGGTGGAATGCAAGCATTCACTAGTTCCCTGCATGCTTTAAGAAATTTCCCTGATAAAAATGATATATCTTAGACAGTAGTGTAGTGGCAAACTCAGAAGTGCCGACTCTGTGCCCATCACAATCATGCCTCTTCACAGCCACACAACCTTATAAGAGGATGCAACCTTCTAAGACTATGCAGTGGTGTAGCATGGGAGGGGGGTCACAGGGGCTGTGGCCCCAGGCACAATATTTGTTGGGGGTACAAAATTTCAAACCCAGGTGCTGCCACAATACAGCTGCGTGCTTCCATTGTTGGGCTCTGTTGAAAACAGCTTCTACATTATAACCAGGAAGTGACCTCTCCAGACAACAGAATGACTCTTCTTCTTTTCATCTCTATGTCTGTGACCTCCTTGGTGATGTGGACACGTTAGGCAGCTGGATGGGCATGCGTATTCTGTCTGTTTCTGTCCCTCCCACTCCCCTCTGTGTGGCTTGGGCTCTGGGAACCCGTGCAGATCTCTACACATTTTAAGTTCCGCTATTGTTTGTGGTAGCATATAGAAAGCTTGAGAATGTGTCAAGGCTGGGTGCTTCTTCCCTTTGACGGCCTTCCTAGCAATTTAAAGATCCACAGTACAGTGGTACCTCAGGTTACGTACGCTTCAGGTTACAGACTCCACTAACCCAGAAATAGTGCTTCAGGTTAAGAGTCTATTTCCAGGAATCACCACCACTGCCACCACCTGCAAGGATAAATGCCAGTCTTGAGCTCACTGGTGAGGGAACAAGGAACAAATTATCAGAATGGTATCATTATGTATGATGTGTGTATGGAGGAATCTCTCTCTCTCTCTCTCTCTCTCTCTCTCTCTCTCTCTCTCTCTGTGTGTGTGTGTGTGTGTGTAAGAGGCCTGGAGACAGCATACAATGGCAGTGTAAATCATTATATGAAATGCATCTCTTGGTGTGGATCAGTGGCTGCCCACAATTTCATCGGTGCCCAACTTCACAACCCAACAGGCAAAACTAAAAATAACCTTTCCAGTCCACAGTAAAAATGAATTTATTTGTAATTCACTTTCCAGGTATGCTCTGTTACAGATCTGGGCTCTCAGAGGTTTAGTTGTATGTGCTAGATATATTCTCTCTTTTCTTAAAGGCAGGAAGGGAGGGGGTGAGGAGGAAGCACTTCATTTCACCTTTACAGATTTATTACAGCTTCTCTGGAACAGGTACTTGCCGTAGGTATTTCTTGGTGGAAATGAGTAGAGATTATTGGGGGGAACTCCTGAAGCCAGTAACCTTGCCAAATGATGTATGGTCTTTGGCAAGTGGAAGAGAGGGAGGGAGAGAGAGAGAGACGTTCCCTCTGGAGATAACTCCAAGCGAGGAAGTGTATTAAAAAATTAAATAAAATTAATTGTTTAAATTATTAACAGCAGTGAAGAATGCTGTCCAGCCTTTGCATAATAGTATATATAGCAAAGCTGAGTACGCTACATTGCTAGGTAACTACTAGTCATATAATGCTAATTAATTCACGGATGGTTATTTTTTACATTTATGGGTGGTGGTGGGGTTGTTCCTTATAAATATATGAACACTTTTAAAAACATAACTTCTGAAAGGGAAAGGGAATAATTCATGTGAAGCTGAGCCCTTGGCTCCCTCATTGGTAATTAAAAGAAAGGGTTCTTCTTTTCTAGTCATCTGTAGCACTATTAGGGGGGGAGCACTATTCTTGAAACCTTCTCATAAGAACATAAGAAGAGGCTGCTGGATCAGGCCAATGGCCCATCTAGTCCAGCATCTTGTTCTCACAGTGGCCAACCAGATGCCTGTAGGAAGTAGGAGCTGAGCACAAGATCCCTCTCTTCTCCTGTGGTTTCCAGCAACTGGTATTCAGAAACCTTGCTTTCACCAGAAAATCACCACCATGGCTAATAGCCATTGATAGCCCTCTTCTCTTCCATTAATTTGTCTAATCCTCTTTGAAAGCCATCCAAGTTGGTGGCCATCACTGCCTCCCATGGGAGCAAGCCCGTTCCCTGGGGGAAAGGATTGACCATTAAGCCACTCTAAGAATTGTAACTCTGTGAGATAGGTGTGGGTGGGGGCTCCTAATGACTCTCAACACCTTAACAAACTCCAGTTCTCAGGATTCTTTGGGGGAAGCAATGCCTGTTTAAAGCAGTATGATATTACATTCAATGTAATGTGCAGGTATGGCTAGTGTGTGTCATTGTGCGCAGCCACAGAAAAGGACCACAGGCATTCTAGGTCCCTGCAGCGCGTGAGCCTCCGTCTGCTCACATCACATACATCATAACAATGATAGGAATTTTGAAACTCTCTCTGTGTGTTGATGTGTGTGAAAAGTAAGAGAATAATCAGAAGCAGCGTTAACTGCCAGAGCCTTTTTATGCCATCTTGCAATATAAACAGAGGTGTGTGTGTGTGTGTGGAGGAGTATTAAGAGAGCATCATGTGCAATCACAGACAGCAGTCAGACAATAAGGCAAACAGATACACATCTTTGCAATGCAAAAACCAGGGCAGAAGGAGGGGTGGGGGTGGGGGAACAACAAGCTCAAGATAGATGGAACAAGGCAGGTTTATCGTCGACTTAAATGCAGGAGAACAGGTGCAGAGAGGAGGGAGCAAGGAGGGGGGTGGAGAGTGAAAAGTAGCAGTGATTGTGTTGCAAAGCTATGGAGCTGTCTCAGCACAACTGCATGCTTTGCACATCTGTCTTCTCAGAAGACCATTTCATGCATTATCCGTATGATGGGAGAGCCATGCAATGACTGGGCATGGAGGGGGCACACTGCAAGTACCTGCACCAACTTTGGGCATGCCCCTAGCCCTGCTCCTTGGAGACCACCCATTGCTGCTGACTTCTAGAAAAGCCACTTCCGCCTTAAGGAGGAAGTGGGGTTGCGGGCTTCACGGCCCCTTCATGTGTGCTGGGTGGGAGCTGGCCCTGTGCAATTGGGGAATTCTCAGCTGCGTCACTCCCCTAGCCGGCCAATAGGGTTGGTCCAGGGGTGTGGCCTGCCCCATAAAGGCAGGACACAGCCGGGGATCTCCCTCTTTGTCTACCTTCCAGCCGCTCCAGTTTTTCCCACCCTCCCACCCTTTAAGGTTTTTTCCTTGACCTTGCTATGGACTTTGGTTGGTCACCATTGAGGGCCCTGGTAGGAATTTTTCCACTTGGCAAATTGGCACTAGCCACTTGGTTTTTGCCTACCTTATGGCAAATCATCACAACTTTCTGGGTATTGGCGGTTAGGCATTGGAATAGTCCTGTAGATGGAAAGAAGGGAGGTAGCACCATCACCTGCCCTGCATTTTGAAGGGTAGTCCGCTAAAGGATTCTGGGGGGCATGGCCCTGTCCAAAGCCTAGGGAGGTTAGGGTCTAAGGCACGCCCTACTACCGGTGCCCCCGGGGGAGGTCCTAGTTGATGTGCATCAGCAGGACTCCCCCTAACAGTGGTTAACCCTTCCTGGACTTCCAGCAAACGGGCTGGAGTCAGATATAGTTGGTTAGATCCAATGTGTAAGCCAATACCGCTCATCACCTGTAACCAATAAAGTTGTGGGCTTTTTTAGCCCATTAACCTTAAATAATTGTGTCATGTGTCATCATTTCTAGCTTGGGGGGGGGGGTGTCGGGAACTCGCCACACAAACAAGAACACAAGAAGAGACTGCTGGATCAAGCCAATGGCCCATCTAGTTCAGCATCTTGTTCTCACAGTGGCCAACCAGAAACCTCTTTTGGGAAACCCACAAGCAGGATGTGAGCATAAGAGTCCTCTCCCAGCCTGTTGTTTCAAGCACCTCTAACTGTGTAGGCACAGCATAGCCATCATGCCTCGCAACCCTCTCTTAGAATACAGTGGTACCTCTGGTTACACACACTTCGGGTTACGAGCTCCGCTAACCCAGAAGTAGTTGTTCCTGGTTGCGAACTTTGCCCCAGGATGCAAGCAAGAGGCGCCATTAGCGAAAGCGCGTCTCAGGATAAGAACAGTTTCAGCTTAGGAATGGACCTCCAGAACAAATTAACTTTGTAACCAATGGTACCACTGTAATAGAATTGTACAGTTGGAAGCGATTCTGAGTGTCATCTAGTCCAAACACCTACAAAGGCACATGGTCATCCAAGCTCTGCTTAAAACCCTCCAGTGAAGGAGAGTCCAACACCTTCCAATTGAGTCTGTCTCGCTGCCAAACAGTTCTTACCAGCAAGAAGTTCTTTCTGAGGCTGGGTAAGGGGCACACAGAACAGGCAGTTAGGTTTTGGCACAGAAACTGCTTTGGTTGCCTCTCCTCTGTCAGGAGGGAACCTGAGAAAATGTGTCCCTGTTAATTCTCCTCAACCTCTCAGCAGCTTTCTATACTAATGACTATTAACTCCTTCCAATGGAGAAATAGCTTTATTGAGGAATGTTTGGGCAGATAGCGTCATTACATAGTTTAAGCACTAGGTGGCATTAAACTTAGGATGTTTTCGCATGGCACGTAATTCCATTTTTATGACTTTCCCTTTACTGTTAAGAGCCATGTAGCTTTCACATGGCATAAAATCCATTTCTGGAACTATAGAGGAATGTAGGACTTCGCTACACTCCCACTTGTCCTGTGCCTAGAAAGTATGGGCCTGAGTGGTTTCCCACTTGTCTCACATTTTCTAGGCATGGATCTGAGCAGTTCTGCATTTGCCTCACAACTCCCCCCTGGAAAGCTTTCCTCTGAATGAACCTGCGAATGGCAGTCGACAGAAAAAATGACTGCAGTTTATTCTGATTCAGTGGTAAAGACTGATAAAGGTTTTCCTGGGGGAAAGTGGCAGGGCCAAAGGAGATGACGATGAGACCATAGTGCAAGTTCAGTGCTTGCTTCTGTATTTTTGCTTCCAGAAAGCATTGGTTCAGAAATGATATGGAAATGAATGCCAAATTTGCACTGTGGTTTTTGGAAGTGGCTTTTACATCATGTAAAAGCTCAAATTCAATGTGGAAATTAACAGTTTAGGGAAACATCACGGAAATGGAATAAAGTGCCATGTGAACAAATCATATCCTTTGTGTGAGTGGAATCAAGAGATTGCTCTGTTTTTGTTGAAGAGGGAAAATGGAGTGTTTACATAGTTTGCTGACTCCTCTGTTCTCTAAACCTTGCATGACAGAGAAGTGATTTGTTTGCCATTCCTTCTCCCCCCCACCTCCTCCGCACCAAGTTATAGGTCCTTTAACTGAAACTTCTACTCTTCCCTTAATCTGCTGGAGACCCATCCCTCATAAGGATATGGTTCCCCTGAGTCCTAGCACCCTCATCACAGCTCTAGTGAAGGTGACATTGGGCTCCTGGTGATGACACAAGCAGCTCTGTAATCTGATAGCAGGGATTTTAGTCAGGCACTCCCCACCTGCAGCCCTCCAGATGTTTTGGCCTACAACTCCCATGATCCCTAGCTAACAGGACCAGTGGTCAGGGATGATGGGAATTGTAGTCCAAAACATCTGGAGGGGTGAAGGTTGGGGATGCCTGATTTTAGTGAAACACTAAACTGGTTTAACCTGGGTAGCAAAATGATAAAAGCCCAAGTCTTGTCCCATTTTCTCCCCCTTGGCCAGTGGAAGGGATGGGGAACCTGTGGCCTACCAGATATTGTTGGATGCTAACTCCAGTAATCTCTAGCCAGTACAGCCAATGGTTAGGGATGATGGGAGCTGGAGCTCAAGAAGATCTATTGGGCTGCAGATCCCACATTCCTCATCTATGGAGTGTTCCTTGTTTCCTCCTTCTTTCATTTATTTACCAAAAGGGAGTACCTGGTGTTGCCCAGGAATTTGTAGAAACAAAAAAATGCTGTTGTTTTTTTTAAATGTCTAGTGTAACTTTTGTGAGCTTGGACCCATCACACCAAAAAAGTGCTAAAATCATATTTTGGGCTTCCATCTTGAATCAAAATGGTGCCCAGAATCAAATTTGGGGATATCTTGAGAGGCAACTGAACCTATAAAGAACAGGTGTATGGACAGACAAACGATGTCGCTGATCTTATTTGATTCCATTTATGAAAGACTTCCCAGAAAATATTTCAGAGCATTTTCGCAGTAATGAACATCAACAATAAAAACAATTCCATATACAAAAATTCACCACAGATGAAGACTGTTGAAAAAGGGAGATTTTCAGCAAGTGCTCAGAAATCAGCCGAGGCAAGTTCCTGCCTGTAATGGCAGGGAGTTCCAAAGTTTAGATGCCAACACGCGAAAGGCCCGTTCCTATGTTGTCTTTCATAGACTTTCTAACAAGATGGCGCTCTTTCCAATACCTCTCTTCCTTCCCAGTCTCCCAAGCCCACAATCCTGTCCTCCCACTCTTAGCTTCTTCTCTGCTAGATTTTGTGGCGGCAAAACACTTCCCAAGACAAGGCATATCCATGATGACAGGCCCAGCCAGACTCTGCCATGTCATCATGAGCAAGCAGCTGTGAAACGAAATTGCATTCTGTCAACACAGCCTGGAGAGCCCCTTCCCGTCCCATCCCCCGCCCTGATGCCTACCTGTCTCTTCCAGTTATCTTTGACAGCCAGCAAACATGTCAGCTTTTACAAGGGAGGCAAGAGGAGAGCCATGTCCCCGAAGCTCTCCGCTGGGACTCTGCTGAGAGGAGCCAGCAGCGCTGCAGTCAGGGGCTGACCAAATGGTCCCCGGACAAAGGCAGCCCAGTTCCTTGGCAAGGATTACCCAGGAAGCGATCATTCTCTGAAACCAGCACCAGCATCAGTGTTAATAAAGACCCTCTTTGCGATTTGACTTTTTTAAAGGACTTACTAAACCACGTCTAACTTCCCTTGAAGTTCTTCTGATGTTTTGCCTGTGCAGGAACTTTGATATTTCACTTTAGAGAAAGTGGAAGCTATGGAAAAACACTGGTCCAAAGATGATGTGTGTAGATTAAATCTGTAAAGATGAACCAATTAGAAGCAAGATTGACAATGGATAGATAATGAACAGGATAGTGACACAATGTAAAACATACACTAATTTATAAGAAGTTGAGTTGTGGTGGCGGGAAGCCACACGGGTGTATATTATTGTCTTTATTATTTTGAGGTACACAGGATTTGTTTCTGTTGATTTGTAATTGTAAAGTTGTGTATTCATAGTTATTCCTTTGTGATCAATAAACAGATGAAAAAGAAAAAAAGAAAAAAGAAAGAAAGTGGCAGCTACACTTGAGTTGGCTCCTGAAACAGAAGCAAAACACCCTTCTGAGTGTCCCTTAAGTAAAGGTAAAGGGTCCAGTCGTGTCTGACTCTGGGGTTGCGGCGCTCAACCCGCATTATTAGCCGAGGGAGCCGGCATACAGCTTCCGGTCATGTGGCCAGCATGACTAAGCTGCTTCTGGCGAACCAGAGCAGTGCACGGAAACGCCGTTTACCTTCCCGCCGGAGTGGTATCTATTTATCTACTTGCACTTTGACATGCTTTCGAACTGCTAGGTTGGCAGGAGCAGGGACCGAGCAACGGGAGCTCACCCCGTTGCGGAGATTCGAACCGCCGACCTTCTGATCGGCAAGTCCTAGGCTCTGTGGTTTAGACCACAGTGCCACCCGCATCCCATGAGTGTCCTTTAGTGGATTGCAAATATAATCCAGGCATCCTTTGAATTTTTCAGATATTTGATGGATATTCTCCAAATTGGAGGTGAGGGACCTTTTTCAACCCAAGAGCCACATGCCATTCTGGGCAGCCTTCCAAGGGCCACATGCCAGTGGTGGGTGGAGTCAGTGGCAAACATGGGTGAAGCATTTAACATGAGTTTTGCAGGAGGCTAGTTTTTGTGCACAGTTTCATACGAAACCCCTCCAGCTCGTCCATCCAGGAAGACAAGAGGCATTATTAAAGTTCATGCATGCATTCCAGCCAGGCAAAAATACTTGAGATGTGAAGTAAGGCCAGGGAGGGGTGTGGACTGGGGAGCATCCCAAGGGCCTGAAACTTCCCATATTTGGCCCTCAGGCCTGAGTTTCCCCACTCCTGCTTCAAATCATTACTCCCTCTATTTCCAGTGTACAACCTTCCAATGTGCATTGCTTAATGTGGCCAAAACAACAGCACCCAGGCAAAAGAAGCAGGTGTCAGCAGACTTGGGGGATCCAAAGGTTGGTGGTGGTTCTTTTTCTGTGCTGCCCTATAAAAACCAAGATCTCAGAGCCTGTGAAAGAACTACCCTCCCATATTACAAATATTATAATTGTAGGCATTTATATTTTACTTTCTAAAGAAAAAGGGATATACACACACACACACACACACACACACACACATATAATATATATATTATATATAATATATCATATATATATATTATAATTGCTCCAGAAGTTGCAAGCAAGGTCCAAGTCAGCAGGCTCCTCCAGAGTCATCTTTCTCAGACCTCAAAGCCAGCCATGCTGAAAACATGCAGTGCTGTGTTTCCATCATACACCATGCCCCAGTTGTGCATCTGACTTTGTGTGTGATCTGACTTTTTCTGCTAGCATCATGTTTGCATTTTCATGAGGTTTAATTTCCCCCGTGAAAGTTGGTATTTGGGGGGGGGGGCAGAGGAGATGTATACTCTGCTTTATGCATGTTCCTGATCCTTCATGATGTTCAGAGACATTTCCCTCTCCCCACACTGCATCATGGAACATATATGGCGCACATTTGTAAAAGTAGCATACCCAAAACTGTGTTATAGTAGGGGAAAATGGCAAAGAAGAAGAATTAGGCAAAATTGAATACAAGAAAGTGAATTCTAGGAGATGCTGACAAGTTTTCACGAGGACTTATTCATTCATTCATTTATTTATTTATTTAAGTGCAAACAGTTGTGGAAAGGTGGAGAACTGATGACTGGATAAATGAGAAACTGAAATAAGCCTAAATAGTTTCATCCAGTGGTGAGACCCAAATGTTGGGGGGCAGAGTGTATGTTGAGGGGGCAGCTGACACATAGGGAAGGGACTGGGGCTCAACCCTGGCCCTGATCACACGGCAAGAACTGGGACATTGTGCTTCCTGCCCCTCAAAACACACATAGAGACCAGCATGATATGGCCATAAAACATGTGCTTTCCCTTGGTGGCACTTAGCAATAGCAAAGCACATGAGGGAGATTAATATGCCGGAAAACTGATCATCTTCAGCATGGGAGTTCCGTGGCATGCTGATCCCTGAACGGATTTATTGACTTGTGCAACTAACGTGGAGTTGCCAGCTTCCCCTCCCTTGCCCGTCCTCAGGCAGCTTTCTGTTGTCATCGGGAAATGGGGGAGGCTGCCATCTAGGTGTTAATGAAAAACCTAAATAATTCTTGTAACAGGAAGCCATCATCTGAAAAACAGGAGCTAATTTTGAATTATTAAGGAGCCCCATCATCAGCTCTCTGTGGAAAGGAGAAGAAGGGAGGAGGGGAGGAGAAAATTGCTGTTTGGGAAGTCCAATTATTTCTCAACTGTAGACAGTTCTTATTAACTTGGGCAGAAAATTAATTAGTCTAATTAGAAAGCCTCATTGTAATTCAGGGAAGAGTTATGAGTGGGGTGTGTGTGTGTTGGTGTACAGAGGGCAAATGAACAGCAATGGTGATGGGGCAGGAAAAAGAAATGGCAGAGGCGGAAATTATCTTATTAGAATGTGGACGTCCCTTCGGTCAAGGTGGAAAGAATGGGGTTGGTTTGCTTTTCAGGCCTTGTGATTTCTTTCTTTCTTTCTTTTCCTTTTGGAATTTGAGGTTTATATGAACCCCAGCACAACATACTGTATAGCTCATGGTGCTGATAACTCCAAGGTTGCAAGTTCAATCCCTATATGGGACAGATGTGTATTTCTGCAGTGCAGGGGTTGGACGAGATGATGGTCCTCATGGTCCCTTCCAACTCTACAATTCTATGATTCTTTGAGAAATACCAGGGAGATGAGGAAGAAGGTTCCATTGGCTCTTGGATCCCATTCTATTTTGCTTTTCACTGGTCATGCTGCTTTTGAACAGGACCCAAGCTCACCTCCCATCTCCAGTGGTGTCCTGCCATTTTAAGTTACCCAAAATGTAACATCCAGCCCATCAATCAATGAAATGTATTGATCTGATAAAACCTAAGGCTCCTTGCCACCTTCCCCAAAGGACTCTTCCTCAGGACCAGAGACACTGGTGTTGAGGCCTGAAGCAGAATAGGGTGAAGGTAATGCTCTGTGAAGATGCAAGGTTGGAGGTGCCATGCATTTATACTAGATCTGGTCAATCTGGAAGCTCACTGCTCCAGTCACAAACAGTGTTGCTAGATCTCTAGCCATTTGCAACTGAACAAGTATTTAAGACTTGAGTACAAACCATCTGGGACGCAGGTGGCGCTGTGGGTTAAGCCACAGAGCCTAGGACTTGCTGATCAGAAGGTTGGTGGTTCAAATCCCCATGACGGGGTGAACTCCCGTTGCTCGGTCCGTGCTCCTGCCAACCTAGCAGTTCGAAAGCACGTCAAAATGCAAGTAGATAAATAGGTACCACTCCAGTGGGAAGGTAAACGGTGTTTCCGTGCGCTGCTCTGGTTCATCAGAAGCGGCTTAGTCATGCTGGCCACATGACCCGGAAGCTGTACACCAGCTCCCTCGGTCAATAAAATGAGATGAGCGCCGCAACCCCAAAGTCGGTCACAACTGGACCTAATGGTCAGGGGTCCCTTTACCTTTACCTTTACAAACCATCCATGGTAGCTCACAAGCCTCGGGACCCAGCCTTAGCTCGTGAGTTTCCTGGTCCAAGCCCTGAAATCACTGATAGGAGAGGAATACCACTGATGGCATGATGACTATGCAGTGTCCCCACAGCTGGAGGCTGCAATGATTCTGAATACCAGTTGATGGAAACCACCGGATGAGACAGTGCTCTTGGGTCCTGCTTGTGGGTTTCCCACAGGTATCTGGTTGGCCACTGTGAGAGCAGAGTGTTGGACTAGATGTGCCTTTGGCCTGATCCAGCAGGGCTCCTCTTACATTCTTAGGCTGATAGCTTGTGTGAGAGTTGACTGTGAAGAAAGTTCTTACAAGAGGCCCTCCTTCCCTACATTTGACGGACATGTCACATTTTGCAATCTTCCTTTCCTTTCCCTTTCTTTCTTTCTGAACCACCTGCTGTTCCATCCTTGAGCAAACGCAAGATGCTGAGGAGTACCTGCCAACGTCCCTTTAATAAAATATAGGACATCTGTTCTTTTCAGCCGAGGCTGCACATCTTTCATCCGTTGTGCAAAGGTTGCAAAAGGCACGATTCCCCCCCATCTGGGAGGAGAGGGGTGCACAAGAGAGAGAAAAAGAAGCACATGCCCCTTCCTGATGCTGGTTGGATTAGATGCCAGCAGAGGACTGAGCAAGCGGCATCAGGGATGATGGGGCTGACATCTCTGTAGGCAGCAAAGAGAGCAGTAGAAAGGAAGTTCCTTGCCACCACCCTTCTCCTCTGCCTCACTTCTCCTGTGATGTCTTTGCTTCCTTCAAAGCCTTCCGTCTCAAATGCACAGTGCCAGCAACCGTCTGTTCCTCTTAGGAGGAGGTGGTTACGCTCATCAGATGTGTTTATTTCAGCTTTTGATCGGATTTTCCCTAAGGCCTCCCCATTCCCCAGTCTCTTCCTCTCTCGTTCTCTCTCTCCGTGTCTCTCTCTCTTTCCCTAATAAACAGAGGGTGCAGAGAGAAGCCCTCCCCAGGCACTGGCATGGGAATGTGACTTGGCAGCTTTTGCTGAGGAAGCAGAGAGGGAATCACCTTCTGGGTACCCTCAGCAATTGTGGGCTTGTCTTCCATGCAATCTGTCAGCAGCACAAGAAAACTCACTAAGTCCACCTCCTCACAGAAAGGAAAATTAGCATTTTGAAGATTACAAAGCAAAGGAAAAAGAATGGACCAGGAGGTGGGGGGGGGGAGGAGAATAATAAGGAAAGGTTGGGGGAAATAAATTAAGCTGTAACCATTTTATCCCATCATTAATAACTTATTATCTGGCAATGTACTAATCATATTGTCACCCAAGTGTCTTCTCCAATAAAATTCAAATGTATTGCGTTACTTGCTTCCTAAAATTGGAACGATTGGATATAGAATGATCAACTAAATTCATAAATTATTAATTACTAAAAATAAATTAATTAATAAGTTAATTCACAGGCTGAACCAACCAACCCCCCCTTTACATTGGCCTGTGGTGTGTGTGAGAATTGGACAGAAGCATCCTGTGTTGGGGAAAATTCCCTTTGTGGGTTCACTATGGAGCCCCAATTCCCAGTTAATCAGACTTGTGGTCCCTTCCAACTCTACAATTCTATGACTCTATGATTCTAATAGTCCCCCACCCGCTAGTCTAGTTAATAAAGTATCCTCAGGTCCCAGATGGCTTTGCCCACCCAAGCAGGCCACTGGCTCATCACTGTTGGTATGGGCTTCCTGCTTGAGCGAGACCTTGCATAAGGGAAAATCCCTTCCTTGTTCTGGCAAAACCATGTTTGTTTTGGGACATGCCTTTGATCCTGCTTCTCTCATGACTCCAGCTTCTTACCCCTCAGTTCTGGAACACTGCATAGACCCATGATACTGACTCCTTGGCTCAATTCCTGGCTTCTGGTTTTTGCCTCCTGATGCATTTTGACCAGCTTACCTATTGCCCAGTCCTGGTGGGAGGAATCAAGGCAATCACCATAAGTTTCTAAGGTGATGTTTTAACTGTGTACTGGGAAACATGTATCAGGGCTATGGCACTTCCTTTTTAGCCCAAGGGCCACCTTTGCTTCTGGGCACCCAGGAGGCACATGCCAGAGGTGTGGGGGGGGGCTGAGGCAAAAGGAGGAGGAGCTACAAATGTAAATGATGGCCAAGAGGGACCACATTTGGCCCTGGGCCTGAGGTCCCCCATCACATACACACACTGAACAAAGATGCTGATCCTGTTTTCCTGCTCTCCTGTCATCATACACATAACACTGCACACTGCTTGTCTTCCTTTGTAAGAAACATTATTATTCTGATATAGAAATAACAACAACAAGAAGGGAACACACTGTTATGATCGCTGTGACCTTCTGCCCTATGCTCTCGCTCGAAAACGCTTCTGGAATTGTAACACGGTGCCAGCTTCACTGTTGAAAGATTGCTTCTGGTTGATCTATAATTTACAAAATGCACCCAGATTGGTTCTTGATGGGAGAAAGTGTTTTATATGGGTTTTTTTTTATCTTCTCAGAGTGGTAGGGGGAAAGGTAGCTTTTAAAATGTTGATTATTATTCATTCTGGTTGCTTTTTTAACTTGCTAATTGTGACTAGAAGATCATTTAAAATTTTGTTGAAGCCTCCGTGCTAAGCACTGTGATTTGAAGAGTGCAAAACGTTAGGTTTTGTTTTTTTTGTTTTTAAATGGATAGACCTTGTAAGAGGAGGGGGGAAGTGTCATTGATGTTTCTTTAGAGTTCCATGTTGGGCAAATGTTTCAGCTGCAAGGGCTGCTTGCTGGTAGTGGTCATGACCTGCATGTCCCCTTACAAGCATATACAGTGGTACCTCGGGTTACAGACGCTTCAGGTTACAGACGTTTCAGGTTACAGACTCCACTAACCCAGAAATAGTACCTCAGGTTAAGAACTTTACTTCAGGATGAGAACAGAAATTGTGCTCCGGCGGCGCAGCGGCAGCACGGTGGCAGTGGTGCTTCAGGTTAAGAACAGTTTCAGGTTAAGAACGGACCTCCAGAACGAATTAAATTCTTAACCTGAGGTACCATTGTAAACACATACAGTCATCCCCTCTCAGACATACACACACAGAGAGCAGGGGTGAGCAGCCTTCTCCCCACTCAGTCCCAGACTTCCTCACACAGACTCCCCCTCACTCACTTTCTCACTCACTCACTCACTCACTCACTGACTCACACACTTATACTCATGCTTCTACCCATCCTTCCGCACGTCTGGGCAGGATTTCACCCTGCACCTGGCACACTGAGATCCCATCATGCCCCCAGCTGCTGCCCAGCTGACTGGTGCACTCCCTCAGTTGCTCCTACGGTCAATCAGCTGAGCCGAGGTTGGGCATTGTGCAGCTGCTTTTGTTTCCCAGCTTCTTGGCAATGGAAGAATTCTGGGAGCTGTAGTTTGTTAAGGATGCTAGGACACCCTCCCAGAGCTACAGTTCCCAGAATTCCCTGGGAAGAGGGATTGATTGTTAAACCACTCTGCAGATTGTGGCTCTGGGGAGGGAGTAGGGGTCTCTTAACAACTCTCAGGATTCTTAGAATCATAGAGTTGGAAGAGACCACAAGGGCCATCGAGTCCAACCCCCTGCCAAGCAGGAAACACCATTAGAGCGGACTTCCGGTCGGCGCCAGCGTTTTAATGGCGGTCTTAGCCTCGAGCTCCGAGGCGAGACTGCTCTGCGAGTTCGGGTCTGACCCGCTACGGCGAGCGGGGGACCCCTAAAATCGCAGGCGCTGAAGCCTGCGAACAAGGAGACTCGGTGGGCACCTTTGCGCCCCCCGGTACTGCGAAAGAGCCTTTTTAAAGGCTCCGGAGCGGCATCGGGTGTGAGCGCGGTGCTGAGAGTCGCTACCCAGCCCGCAGAGTGAAGCCGCGTCGCCATTAACGGAGAGCGCCGATTCCTTCCTGAAACTACAATTGGCATCGATACCCGTGAGTAAGAATTGAAAAACAACTATTAACGGGACTTAAAAACTTGGATTTGGCTGAAAACGGGAGGCATTAAATCAAGGAAGTCTGCCCCCCGGAAACTGCATGTTTAATCAAGCAACGAAAAAATCAAGTTGTTTTTATATGACAAGTGCTTTTTAAAACTACAAGCCCGACATCAGAGAGTAACCTCCCCCCCTTTTGGGCAGGAATAGGGGGGGAAGAAGAAAAAAAGAGACATTATTAACCTGCTGAAAACATTAAGAGAAGTCACCCCCCCTCACCGCTAAACCCCCCTGGTAGGGGCTGCCTGATCAGAGTTGTATCGCCGGAAAAGGGGAACTGTCAAAAGGGAGCTGTCAAAATCGGACTGTAAATGTGAATGGCTCTATTTGACAAAAAGTAACGGTTTTGGCTTATTTAGAAGATTGTTTTACCTTGATACAAAGTAAAGTTCGTGTTGGACTATTGGATTTGTATCGATATATGCTTAAGGCTTCTTTGTGACTTTCACTTTTGGGATACATTTTACTCCCCCTAGAGGGAAAGAGAGACATTGTTCCATTGGAAAAAATAACAGTGGGATTTTCCACTTAAACCTTTCCTGTGAGAACGACCTTGGCTATGAGCAATCCAGTGGAGGAAATATCAACAAGGGCCAGAACAAAAGCACAAGCACAAAAGAAAAGGGCCTCCACGGCAGGCTTACCAGCTGCACAGGAAAGAGTAACAACAGCATCAATGGATTCTATGACACAGGCACTGCTTAAAATAAACCAGTCTCTAGAGGCATTGACAAAGCAATCCACAGACAACTCCAAGAAGTTGGCAGAAAATTCCAGAAAATTGACAGAACTTACAACAAGATTAGACCTGAACACAACAACGATTTCATCTCATACTGACTCCATAAATAAATTAATACAGGAAAATACAGAAACGAGGAGGATAGCCGAGAGTGCTCAAAGTACGGTTGAGGAATTTAAAGGAAAATTTGTTCCAATTGAGAGGAAAGTGGGGGAACATGATGCAACTTTGGCCTTGATGGAACTTGAGAGAAAAGGGAAGAATCTGAAGCTGAGACTTGTCCCTGAGGAAGAAAAGGACGACCTTAAGGAATTCCTTACAGAGAATATTCATGGATTTTGGTTGGAGGATTGGGAAGGAGAAGAAGATTTTGAGATAACCACAGCCTTCCGGCTGGGCAGGAGACAAGGTAAAAAGCCGAGGGATTGTCTAATCACATTAAGATCCAGAGAAGAGAGAGAGAAAATATTAAATCTACATTTTCAGAAGGCATTGGTGATAGGAAACTCTCAGATACAGATTTTTAAAGACATCCCTCGTTACATCTTGCAAGTAAGGACCTACTTTAAAGACCTTGTTGACCTGCTGAAGGGAAATAGCATCCCATTTAGGTGGGAATTCCCACAAGGATTGTCCTTCAACTTTAAAGGGAGGAAGATAAAGATCAAAACAATACAGGACAAGGACCAGTTTTTGGAAAGAAACTTTGAGGACTTACAAAAAGCGACTGTGACCCTAAGAGAACCAACAGACATTTCAAATCTATCATTTGGACTTACTTCACCACCACCAACCGAAGAAGAACAATTATTGGGTGCGGTCGGAGGAACAGATACCCATCAATAAACAAAGATGTCTCTGCAACTATTAACCTGGAATTATAATGGTTTGAACCTTCCCCGAAAAAGAAAACAAGTTTTTTACATTCTAAAAAAAGAACAATTGGACATAATATGCCTCCAAGAAACACATATAGCCAGGACCCATAGGAAGCTTCTGATAAATAAGAGACTAGGATTGGAATTTATATCATCAGATAAAGTCAAAAAAAGAGGCGTAGTGATGTACATTAAAGAAAAATTGGCCCCAAAAATGATATTTAAGGACGAGCAAGGAAGATATTTGGCAGTTGAAATACAATCGCAAGGAGAAAAACTTTTAATAGTAGGGGTGTATGCACCTAATGAGGGGAAGGCGGAATTCTTCAAGAAACTGCATGAGACTCTATCAGACTTTATGGACTATAAAATTGTAATGATGGGCGATATGAACGGGGTAGTCTCCACAAACATGGACAAAGCTCAAAGACTTGTGATATCCAAGGACGGGAGACTACCAAAGGCTTTTTTTGAAATGACCGACAACATGGACTTAATAGACATTTGGAGAACAAGGAACCCTCTAGAAAGAGAGGGAACCTTTTTCTCCGAAGCAAAGATGACATGGACTAGAATTGACCAAATTTGGATCTCCAGCAATCTGGCATCAAAAGTTAAGAAGATAGAAATCTGCCCAAAAACCTGCTCCGACCATAATGCTGTAAAAATGGAAATGAAACAAACAACGGCGGGAACATTTCGATGGAGAATGAATGACACCCTCTTAAAAGATGAAGAAATTTACAAGAAGGCCCAAAAAACTTTAAGAGAATATTTTGAGATAAATTTAAGAACAAATGTGGAGAAAAGAACAATCTGGGATGCAAGTAAAGCCGTGATGCGTGGTTTTCTTATTCAGCAGAATTCCCTAAAGAGAAGAAAGCAAAAGGAGAGGGAAGAGAAAATCCTGGAAAAAATAAAGGAAGAAGAGAAGAAGTTAAGATCTAAACCAAAGTCACAAGAAATATTAAGAGAAATAAAATTCTATCAGATGCAATATATGGAACTGATGAATCAAGAAATAGAATGGAAGATAAAGCAGATGAGACAAAAGACATTTGAATCGGCAGATAAATGTGGGAAACTGCTATCATGGCAATTGAAAAAAAGACAAAAACTGAATACTGTAACATCTTTGGAAGAAGATGGAAGAATAATCACTAGACCAAATGAGATAAGCAATTGTTTTCAAAGCTTCTTCAAAAAACTGTACGCGCAAGGCCCAACAAACGAGCAAGAAATAGAGGAATTCATCAGAAAATATGGACTTTCAAAAATCTCAGAACAGAATAAGATGACCTTAAATGGGAGAATAACAGAACAAGAAATAGAGGGTGCCATTCAGAATATGAAATTGGGGAAATCTCCAGGACCGGATGGCTTAACTGCAGGATATTACAAAATGTTAAAAGAAGGGTTGATTCAACCATTGAAAGAAGTTTGCAATCAAATTTTGGAGGGGAAAAAGGCTCCCGAATCGTGGAAAGAGGCATTCATCTCACTTATACCAAAGACAGAGACTGGCAAAAGCCAAGTAAAAAACTATAGGCCTATATCACTGTTGAACGTGGATTATAAAATTTTTGCAGACATTTTGGCAAAAAGATTTAAAAGAGTGCTAGTAGGGGAGATTCATAAGGACCAAACAGGCTTTCTCCCAGGGAGATATATGTCAAGTAATGTGAGAAATATTTTAGACATTCTGGAACTGTTGGAAATGGACATTAACAAAAAGGCAGTTTTGATCTTTGTGGATGCGGAGAAAGCCTTTGACAATATCAATTGGAATTTTATGATGAAGAATCTCCAGGGAATGGGGGTAGGCCAAAGATTTCAAAATGGTATAGGTGCGATATATGTAGAACAAAAAGCAAAATTAATCGTGAATGGTATGGTGATGGATGATATATCAATAGAAAAGGGTACACGACAGGGATGCCCTATGTCTCCCCTCCTGTTTATATCTGTCCTGGAGGTTTTGTTAAACATGATTAGAATGGACCCGCTGGTTAAAGGTATTCAGGTCGGAGCGAAACATTACAAATTAAGGGCATTTGCAGACGACCTAGTTCTAACATTACAACAGCCAGAGGAGAGTACGAAAAGAGTGTTGGACCTAATTGAGATATTTGGTCAAGTGGCAGGATTCAAATTGAACAGACAAAAAACAAAAGTGTTGGGGAAAAATTTGACACCGGAAGAAAAAGATAGATTTCAAAATGTAACGGGTTTGGAAATTGTTAAAAAAGTTAAATATCTGGGGGTAAACTTAACATCAAAAAATGCTAATTTATTTAAGGACAATTATGAGAAATGTTGAACAGAAGTGAAAAGGGATCTAGATATATGGTCTAGACTGAAACTTTCCTTGTTAGGCCGTATAGCTGTTATCAAAATGAATGTATTGCCGAGAGTGTTATTCTTGTTTCAGACTTTACAAATTCTGGACAAGATGGAGTGTTTCAAGAGGTGGCAAAAAGATATATCTAAATTTGTCTGGCAGGGCAAAAAGCCCAGAATTAAGTTTAAGATCTTAACAGACGCAAAAGATAGAGGGGGGTTTGCCCTGCCGGACTTGAGGCTCTACTATGAGGCAGCAGCTTTCTGCTGGTTAAAACAATGGCTGCTTCTTGAGGACACAGACATCTTAGATCTAGAAGGTTATGATAATAACCTCGGCTGGCATGCGTATTTGTGGTATGACAAGGTGAAAGTGCATAAGAGTTTTAAAAACCATATGGTACGGAAGGCATTGTATAATGTCTGGATCAGGTACAAAGATTTAATGGAAAATAAAACCCCTAGATGGTTATCACCAATGGAAGCAAAAGCAGTTAAAAAACTTAACATGGACTCAAATTGGTTAAAATATGATGAAATGTTAGAAAAGGATGGAGAAAAGTTTAAATTAAAGAGCTATGAAAAATTAAAACATAGAGTTAGAGATTGGCTACATTACCACCAAATAAATGAAGTGTTTAAGCTGGACAGGAAAGTAGGATTCCAGAGTGAAAAGTCAAAGCTAGAAACGGAACTGTTAGAACCCAATACAAAAAACTTATCTAGAATGTATAACCTGCTGCTGAAATGGAATGTACAGGATGAAACGGTAAAATCAGCTATGATTAAATGGGCACAAGATGTTGGTCATGACATTATGTTTGCTGACTGGGAACAGTTATGGACCACCGGTTTGAAATTCACAGCATGTACTGCTTTGAAAGAAAATATTATGAAAATGATTTACAGGTGGTACATGACTCCAGTCAAGCTTGCTAAGATCTATCATTTGCCCAATAACAAGTGTTGGAAATGTAAGGAAGCTGAAGGAACCTTCTATCACCTTTGGTGGACCTGCCCAAAAATTAAGGCCTACTGGGAAATGATCTATAATGAAATTAAGAAAGTCCTTAAATGGACGTTTTCAAAGAAACCAGAGGCTTTTCTTCTGGGCATGGTGGGCCAATTGGTACCGAAGAAGGATAAGACTTTCTTTATGTATGCAACCACGGCAGCAAGAATTCTTTTAGCAAAGTATTGGAAGATGCAAGAACTACCCACTCTGGAGGAATGGCAGACGAAGGTGATCGAATATATGGGACTGGCAGAGATGACCGGCAGAATCCGTGACCAGAGGAAGGAGGCGGTGGAGGAAGATTGGAGAAAATTTAAAGTATACCTTAAGAACTATTGTAAAATATTGGACGGTTAAGATGTCGAGAGGCTAGAAACAAAGAACTACAGCGGTAAATCGTAAATTAAAGGGGGAAACTTAATGAGAATATATAGAGAAATTGACTGAAGGGTTGCTGACACATTATAAAATAATGATGCAGAGAAGGGGAGGTATGGGGAAGTCATGTTTTATGTATTTGTTTGTGATTTGTTTGTTTTTCCTATACCCTTGTTCCCTGCTTTTTTTGTTTTGTAAAAACAATAAAAAATTATTATAAAAAAAAAAAAGGAAACACCATTAGAGCACTCCTGACATATGGTTGTCAAGCCTCTGCTTAAATACCTCCAAAGAAGGAGACTCCACCACACTCCTTGGCAGCAAATTCCACTGTCGAACAGCTCTTACTGTCAGGAAGTTCTTCCTAATGTTTAGGTGGAATCTTCTTTCTTGTAGTTTGGAACCATTGCTCCGTGTCCGCTTCTCTGGAGCAGCAGAAAACAACCTTTCTCCCTCCTCTATGTGACATCCTTTTATATATTTGAACATGGCTATCATATCACCCCTTAACCTCCTCTTCTCCAGGCTAAACATGCCCAGCTCCCTTAGCCGTTCCTCATAAGGCATCGTTTCCAGGCCTTTGACCATTTTGGTTGCCCTCCTCTGGACACGTTCCAGTTTGTCAGTGTCCTTCTTGAACTGTGGTGCCCAGAACTGGACAATTGTTCTTAACTAACTCCAGTTCCCAGAATACTTTGGGGGAAACCACAGCTTTTTAAAGTGGTGTCATACTGTTTAAATGCATGGTGTGACTCTGGCCCCAATCATTATGCCTCTTCCCTTGCTTCCAGCCACATGGGTGATCTAATGTTTCTCACACAAATACATGCAGAAATTTTGTTATTTTGTCAGCAGCTGAAGGTTTAATCTCTATCTGCTTGAGGAAAATATGAAGGAAGGCAACAGTAATGAAGAAAAGTATGATTAACAAAACAGATTTCAGTAATATATTGCACTATAACAGAAAGAAGCATCCACATAATGATCGGATTGTCCTTGAGATGCTTTTCTCAGTTAAAGAAACAAAAGATGAAACTAACATGTGACTTAGATGCCCAATCACAGTTAATAAATGCAGTTTGCAAAACAGGCCTTGACCTCACATAACCCATTAAAGCATCTGCCGCAGTAGCCTTCAGTAAACAAGGAGAACCCATTTGCCTTTCATATACAAATGGCAAGAGCTAACTATTAAATGTTCATTTCAAAAAAAGAGACATGTTTTTTCTGTAGCCGGAGATCATATCCATTTATATTCCGCTGGGATTGAGTCTCAGCAATATCCAGCAAACAGGCAAGTGTGGATTGGAAGGTCAGTCCTTCAATAAATCCATGCAAGTTACTAGTCCACATCCCCCCCTCAGGTTGTTTGGTTGTATATTGGTGTGTTTTTAATCTTCTGTTGTAGCTCACTGATGGGGGGGGGGGAGTCAACTCCTTGTCACCAAGCAGAAACTTCCTACCTTATTCACCTAGAGGCATTTCTTGCCAGACACAGGCTACTTCCATGCCTATCCAAGCCACATAGCCACACAAAGAATTGCTTTGGAGTCAGGACTTCTCTGTGCCTGCCAACCTAGCAGTTCGAAAGCACCTCCGGGTGCAAGTAGATAAATAGGGACCGCTTACCAGCGGGAAGGTAAACGGCGTTTCCGTGTGCGGCTCTGGCTCGCCAGAGCAGCGATGTCACGCTGGCCACGTGACCCGGAAGTGTCTCCGGACAGCGCTGGCCCCTGGCCTCTTGAGTGAGATGGGCGCACAACCCCAGAGTCTGTCAAGACTGGCCCATACGGGCAGGGGTACCTTTACCTTTACCTTTTACAGGACTTCTCTGACTACACCTGTTGTTCAAGTAAATGGCTGTCCAAGGTCCTGAACTCCATCCTACCTTAGATAGAATACCTTAGGCTAGTTTATAGCGGGTTTAGGGCTATTGTCAAATGCTCTCACCGGTATGTCACATGTTTGCAAGGGGTGTATTGCAGAAGGCATTTTACTCTTTCATTGGGAAGGGGAATTAAAAATGATTATATTGGTTCACTGGGGAGAAGGTGATGCATCATGTCATTGCTACCATCTTTACTGCAGCGTCCTTCCTATTCCTGCCTTCTTTGTCCATAGAAAGGGAGGTAGTGATTGGCATAGCCATCTAGCCAGCTGGTGAACACAGCTCAGGTTGTTGCTGTTGCTGTGGCCACTCAATAAGTTAACCCCTTGCCTCCTTCCCAGATCTGAGAACAGTGCTGGACCAAAATAGTTACCCTACATTCATAACCTTTGCAAAACCTAAGGTACAATTTGGTTTTTTGGTTTTTTTATGGTGGGGACAGATATTCTGGGATACAAACTTTGGTAGTGGCAGCAGAGAGGTGGGTTGGTTTTTTTTGTTTTTTGTTTTGTTTTGTTTTGTTTTTAAATCTGTTTAAAACGTTATAATTTTATTTCTACACCACCACAAAGCAGCAGTAGAGCATCTCTCAGCAGCTGCTAAGCATTTGCAAAGCAGTCTCTCTCCAGACGGTGCCATTTTGTTCTCGTGTCTTCACTCATGAGTCCATTCCATCCTGCTTCTGCTGAAAATGTCAAACTGTAGGTTGCCTCCAACCAGGAAAGGAGACAGCACATGGCTTGTGGAAAACAAGGGAGAGCACATGAGCCTTTGTAGCCAGCCAGGCTTACACATGTGTTTGAAATGCCCCTTAGCTGAATTCATTGTAATTCAAAGATTTCAATGTGAGCTCTTCTGCCACAGTCATTCTAAGTATGTATACATTTATGACATAGACATTTAGAGTGCATTTGTTGTTGGGTCACCTTTTATTCTCGTTTCTCTCTTTTTTTCCTTTTGTAGTACCCTCTGTCTCCCTTTCATCTGTGGAACCACTGATAAGACAGGGTGTTTATGCCATGGAGAATTTGCATGATTTAAGTCTACCTGCATTTTTACATTCAAAATACTTGAATAAGTATTAAGTATTAAGATTTTGGGGGGGGGGAGAGAGAGGAAAAGCATATTTAGGATTCCTGTGTGTTTGTGAGAACATCCTGTAAGAACGGTCAGATCTTGAGCAACCTGTTCTCCAGCCAGGCAGAGTTGATACTCGGCTTCTTAAATGCCTTGTTTAAATAATGCTTCAATCCACCAGGCCCTAATTTTTTAAACCACTCTAACACATTTCTGCTCAGCAATGTCCCCGTATACCCGGCCTCTTCTCATGACAGTTTGATGGCCCGGGTGCCTGGATGATAGTAATTGGCTGGATGTCTAGGTGCTCCATCATCGTCCCCTCCCCTGCTCAGTCACAAGAGGATTTCAAGTGCAATTTTCCCTCGCACATCAAACAGCAATTTTCCTTGCTGAAATCACAACCTGTGAAAACTCTGTCCTAATCAAATCTATCAAGCCCCATTTAGGAGCAGACTCCTGTCTGTTTATCAGGGAAATGGAGTTGAAATTGGCCCCTCTAATGGAATCCCAGCTGCCCACCATAATCTACCAGCACAAACAGTTGAATTAATGGCCTTGCCCGCTGTGAGCATTGCAGAGTTGGGCGCTTTATTCCAGTGGCAGGAAATTGCCATAATTTCTGGCTGGCAATATTCTTAAGAGACACTAACTATGTTTTTTTAAGGCAGTTGGGGAGGGGGAGGAGGGGTCACACACTTCAAAATTAGCCCTGCCCTGACATTCAAGTATGCTCTTGTTATCATGACAACACCTTTTATATCAAGCAACAAGCCAAAGCAAATGTCAGGCTAAGTGACCTGCTTTGAATTCTCTCTGCTTGGTCCTGCAAGCTGAATTCTCAGCAAATTGCTTGATTCATATACACCACCATTTCTGTTGCTCTGAGGCCTCCTAATACAGGGAGAGCTAAGAGAAGGGGTGGGGTAGGCTTCCTTACCATGGCACCTTCCAGGAGTTATGAACTTCCAGGTCCTATCAGCTGCAGCCAGCATGACCAATGAGAGTCATAGACCCACAGGATCTGAAGATTAGTAGGTTGGGGGAAGCTGACCTAGGAAATGAAAGCTGGAAGAAGTGGAGCCTAAGAAAGTAGGCCATTAGAGAAGGCAGGAGGTCAAGAGAAGATGGATGGGAGGTGCAAGATCATAACAAAAACCTTGCTGGGTTAGATTTAAGTTGCATCTAGTGCAGCATTCTATTTCCCACAGTGGCAAGCCAGCTAATTCAGCAGGGACTCAAAGTCAACTTTCTTCACCTGCTGTTGCCACCCAGCAATTGGAATTCAACAGGATGCAACCTCTGAACATCCAGGTGTCATGGCTAATAGCCCTTGATAGATCTGTTCTCTGCCATGAATTTGTTTAAAGCCACCCAAACTAATTTCTGTCACTTGAACTTGTGCCAATAGAAAAGGGAGTGGTTCTGGAGGAGCATAGAAGGCTAAATCAGAAGCCTAATTCTGATGGAAGAGCAAACCAAAATATGAGCCTGTAGAAGTCTCAAGCCATGGACATGCTCCTCACTTACCTCATTCCCGCTGAAAAGGAAGGCCATTTCCTATTTCATCCAAGCTTGTCTTATTGGTTGGGGGAGGACATATCAACCTGGTTTATTTTTATGTCTGAAGTTGGTCTCAGAATGTCAGGGGAACTGGGAGACAGGGCAAAGAACTTCAGAGGCAGGAAAAGTTGAACTTCCCTTTTGAAGCAGCCAGCTTTGGCTGCAGGTTTCTAGACAGATTGCAAAGAGTTGGTAGGTGCTACATCACTGCAGGAGGCAGTCATGGCCATGAACTGTAAAAGATCATTGGGAAAATTCTTGAAGGAGAGGGTTAGCAATGACTACTAGACATGCAGACTGTGCTCTGCCTTCACAGTCAGTGGCATGATTCTGAATACCAGTTTATGGAAGCCTTAGCAGGGGAGCATGCTTTTGAGCTCGAGTCCTGCTTATGGGCTTCCCATTAGGGCATCTGGTTTTCCACTGTGTGAACAGGATGCTGGCCTAGATGATACACTGCCCTGATGAGAAAGGCTCTTCTTATGTTCTTATGCTATAAAATGTTCTATAAGCACCATCTCCATTCCCCAAGTTCCTCTGAAATGCAGCTTGGTGTTGCTAGCAACCGAAGAGACAGCCTCCTTGACCCTGAACTCCTTGAATGAAATGTGTTGATGAGCTGCTTTGAGGCAGATCCCTTGCAAGCTGAATTGACCTTTTTTAAAAGGGATCAGCAATGTCATGAGAAGTCAACAAAGGGAAAGGTAGTGGCGGCAGTTTTTTTTTTTTAAAAAAAAAATCTCATAAGAGAGGTAAGGAGGCCAGTAGTGAAATGGGAATGAAATTAAAAGCAGATATTAATAGCTGTATTAAATGATATTTATCTGACCTCTTTTCGCATGATCCTTTTAATGATAACCCAAAAGCTGTTAATGCCCTTGCTCCTCTCACTGCTCTCTGTCAAACTGTATGATTTTCATTAGGGAGGAGAAGCCTTTTGCTTTCCTTACTAGCCCCAGGAGGATGAAGTTGCAGGTCACACTCAAGCTTTGTCAGTCGATAAAAGGTGGTACAGCAAATGATGATGATTTTGGCAGCTGGAACCACCATGTAAATTGGACAAGAGTGGAGTAATGATAGAACCAGGTCAGATGGGTGGATGAAAGAAACTAAGTGTCCCAGTGGATGACTTGGGAAATCTGCCAGCATTGGTCAGTGCTTACTTTCATCAGAAGCCATGAAGAATAGATCTGGGAATGCCCTGCTCCCTGTGTAACTGCCCCATGTGTGAGTCAAACAAACATGTATGCAGCTTAGAGCATCTTCCTAATACTGAAGTAGTCTTTGACTCCAGATTCAACCTCTCCAGCCAGGAATTAGACCCTTCCAGAGAGCAAGTCCAATAAATCACTTCCGGTTTGGCTGGATCCTTGCTGGAGAAACAAAGCCTTTTTGGAATGGGTGCTTTCCTGGCTCAACTAATCAGCTTTGGTTCCATTTAACTCTAGACTATTCATTCCTAGCACCTCTGACAACAACCAAAAGCTGAGCCCTGCCAAAATTTTAAGGTCAACATTTGAATGGTCATTCTCTGCCCACACAGAACTTCAACCCCAGGACTCTCGAGTTAGTAGAATCAGGTAGGAAGTGATGAAGGACCTCCATCTGAGTCCGCAGAGCACTACTGCCAGTGACAAGAGATAGTACAGGGCTGCATGAGACGACAGACGAGCCTGTTGAATCAGGCCGAGCCGATGGTTCATCTACACCAACATCCTGTTCTCATAGTGGCCAACCAGGTGCCTGTAGGAATCCTGCAAGCAGGATAGGAACAGAACAGCAGTCTGTACACTTGTGACTCCCAACAACTAATATTCAGAGGCACATTGCCTTCAACAGTGGAAGTGGAACAAAGCCATCATGGCTGGGAACTCTTGATAGCTTTGTCTTCCAGAAACTTGTCTAACCCTTTGTGAAATCCACCCAAGTTGGTGGACACCCCAGACCATGTCTTATGTCACACTTCTCTACCCTAGTGTCCTCCATATATTCTGGACAGCAACTCCCATCAGCCCCAGCCAGCATTACCAATAGTCAAGGGTGATGGGATTTGTAGTCCAAAAATATCTGCAAGATCAGGTAAGGCTGTCTGGCTCAGTATAAGGCAGGTTCTCTTGTTCCATATGGGGTTGCTAGAGATATCAGAAACTTTGTTATCAGTTGAGGCAGGCTTCAGTTCACCTGGAACAGGCTGATTCTGAGACCGTTTTGTGTCCTTGATCACATCTGCTCCAAAGGGCTCTGTGTGATGAGTGAGTACAACAGGTTGGGGAATGCTCTCAATGTGGGTGACCTTTGAAACAGTGATGAAGAGAACAAAGGGACAGGAATGATTTTTGCATATGTGGAAGCCACAGGGATGCCATGTTGTTTCTGAGCAGCTATGACTCAGCCGAGGCTCATAATTGGAGTGTATGGACCTCCCCCGCCACCCCTTCCACGCTGCCTGATGGGATCCTGCAGCATTCAAATGCAAAATACGCATTAGCCTTTGTGTGTTGACGGGGCCTTTGAGGATGAGAGAAGAACTGAGAGACGTGTGAAAGTGGCAGGGGTTTCAACCATAATCTGTGCGCAAAGCTGACTCAGTCCTTTTCCAACTTCTAAGAGGGTTTCTGATATGGAAAGCAAAATGGAGGCTAAGAAGAACTTTTTTCCCATTGCAGTTTCAATGCAATAAAAGTGTTTTTGCTCACAGCTTGGACCTTGTCTGATGAGATGCACAGCAGGTGGTCCTGTGGTCCTGTGTGCCTTTATCTTTTCATTGTCTGCGATGGCACAGTTCACAGAGATGAGAAATGTTGGCTAAATTGGCATCTAAACTGGCCTGCGTATTTAAATTATTCTATTTGTCCCCCTCTTAGCCTTTCCATAGTGAGAAACATTGACTGCTTCCATCAGTGAAACTGGCAGTGTTAAAGGTGTCACCAAATACCTGCTCCACATTTGATATTTTAGTGTGCCTTCAACTGTGCTCTTTTCACTGCATGCTAAACAAAAACAAAACATTTTTGTTTAGGCAAAGCATCTTCAGACAGCTGTGTAAAAGCCCTATAATGGTATTACTGCATTCAGAGAACTGCAAAATCTGTAGAACATTAGCTTCTGACTTGCAAATTGGTCAGGGAGAAGAGAAGATTCCAGCCATTTTGACTTGGAATTGACTTGGATTGAATTTCTAAAGCGTTCTTGCTGAGGACCATCCCCTGAACTCTGCATCTTGCTACCTCTGCATCCTGTTATGACAGCTGCCAGCAATCTGCTCCTGGCTTCCATGCATCCTTATAATAATGCCAAGAAGGATTTATGTGTACATAGCATCAAGCTGGTGAGTGGAATTAGGGCAACATCAGCCTCCAGAGACATCAAACAAAACAGGCCACAGTGGAAAGTTAAGAAATGGGCTGTACAATTTAATATGTAACAGTGGCCTATGCTCCCTCTCACACTGGAACCCACAAATGGCCACTGAGAATCCAGTGGCTATTTACCATAGAATAAAGGCTTTCATTGCCTTTGAAGTTCCCAAGCAGTAGAGTTCTGGAACTTCAGTGAGCATCTGAATAGCACCGTGGTGGAAGTAGAGAAGCTGAGGTGCATTTTGGCACTCAGTGGCTAATTCAGGGCTGCTGTTCAGCCCAGGTAGCAAGTTGCCCCTTTGGAAGAGGAAGAGAGCAGGATCCTAGCATTATGGAAGGCTGCAAGTCAAAATAGATCCTAAGGATCAGAGGTTCCCAAAGTGGATGGTACTGCCCCGTGGAATGGTGGGATTACCTATGTGGATGCTAAGAGGCAAGGGGATGGCAGCAGAGGTGCTGGAGGTGTAAATCACTATCAGACTTCGAAAAGCTGGCATCACTGGATCAAATTCAACTAATTTATTGAATTAAACTAAGTTGTTTTAATTGGATTTTGAGTAAATGGGCATTCAGTTGTTACTGGCCTTTATTGGCATAAGTTTAAAGAGAGCCAGTGTGATGTAGTGGTTAAGAGCGGTGGACTCATAATCTGGTGAACTGGGTTTGATTCCCCGCTCCTCCACTTGCAGCTGCTGGGTGACCTTGGGCTAGTCACACTTCTCTGAAGTCTCTCAGCCCCACTCACCTCACAGAGTGTTTGTTGTAGGGGAGGAAGGGAAAGGAGATTGTTAGCCACTTTGAGACTCCTTAGGATAGTGATAAAGCGGGATATCAAATCCAAACTCTACTTCTTCTTAAAATCATACAAAGTCATCCAAATACATTAATAATACAAACACATACAATGTATTAAAGGCTAGATTGCCACCATTGAATAAATCAGGAAACTTTAGATTTAGCGAAACAGTTGTTACTGTTTTGCATTTCATTCTTAATAATGCTTTTTACAGGGTAGGGTAGGGAGCCATGGGGATGAGTTTATAGAAACTTTGGGAAACATTGCTAAAGATTCACTTATCGCAAGGAATATCCTATGAATAGTTTACACACACATTATATGTACAATTAACTTTCTCATCTATAAAACTGTTGCTATAGGCAGGCATCTTGCCAAAAAAGTGAAGTCATTTTATTTGACGCTGTCATTTAGCAATAAGGATCAGGAAGGCCAATCAAAGTCATACTTTTTAATTAGAATCCTACTTATCCATAATCACAAGCATAGCACAGAATCATGGAATTGTAGAGTTGGAAGGCACCACAAACATCAACAGGTCCATTCTCTGCAGTGCAGCAATCTTTGGCCCAGCGTGGGGCTCGAACCCACAACCCTGAAATTAAGATTCTCATGCTCTACTGACTGAGGTAACCTAGTTGCTTATTGCAATAAACTTGGAGATTGTAGGGCTGATTAATAAGTTGTCTGGATGGTTTGTTCATTGTCTTGCCTCTTAGCACTGGAGGCCAGAAGGATGCAGCATCCTCCAACCTCTAAGTAGGATAGAATAGGCAAGACATTTGCCTTCCAAATGCTCTGTCTTGTAGGCAGACTTGCAGCCTTTAGAGCAGAGGACCCATGGTTTTAACAGCTCCACAGCATGTTGACACCAAGCAACAAATCACTTTTGTTTTGATTTCTCCCTTTCAAGCCACCTGACATGTCTCATATTCCCAACATGGGTAGGGAATCTGTGGCTTCTCCTTCCATTCCCTCACTGTGTTGTCTTGTTCAGTACAGAATTTCATATTCTAAGCTCCTTGAGAGCTGCCCTCAGCCTTTTCTACCTATGTAATTGGGGGTGGGCATTTGGGAAGAAAGACTTTGGCAATCTCACCCACCACCGCATCCAATGTGTTTTGATTATACACATAAGTTGAGGACTCACTGCATAGTAATAGTGCTGTGTAAGTCAAGGAAAGTTATTGGACTCCAACTCCCATCGTGCCTAATCACTGGCCGTGTTGCCTTGGACACTGCTACTAGTAGCAATAAAAATGGCAGTCATAATATATTCCAGAAAGGGTAGCCATGTGTGACAACAATATATGTCTATGTATTGTAATAATCATGTAGATGTGCATTGCTGCAGCTTTCTGAATTACTGCGGAACGCCTGCACTTCAAAACACAACCAGTTTCTTGCAGCTTTTAACAGCTGCAATAGACAGAAGTCAACAATGGAAAAAAGATTATTAATGATTTCCACATTGCAGATAAAAGACAAAGGGGACATTTCCCCCCCCCCATTGTAGTACAAAGGAGGCTCCTTTTGCTGCTCCCATTAATTTCATTATGCTAAATTGATTGCACATCATACTTCACGTTTTGTTATCATATCTGTCAGTCTGTCATTCATTTTGATCAGGATGATGGCATCTCAAATATCTGTCAGTTGAAAGGATTTAGACAGCCCACTCCAGAGGAAAGGGGCAATAGGCAGGAAGAAGCCTTGTGGTGTGTGAGAGAGATCCATACACCTTTTTTCTCCCAACCAACCACACCATGCTGAGTAGCATCCTTCATGAAATTTAGCTAAACAGCTACACAAGTCAGATTGAATTAATAAACCAGATATTTATATTTATTTATTTTTAAAACCCACTAAATTTTCTCACACCAACAGTTTTCCAATAGTTTGTCCTTTTCCTTAATGTCAGTAAAGAAAGAGGTCCATAATTTGGACATTTATTTAAAAGGGGCCATATTAGATCTCTTATATCAATAGCTATGGATGACTTCTCCTCCTTCCTTTCTTCTTTTTGGTCAGGGTGCTTGAGGAATTTGCAGGTGTTGTTATGAAATAGCTTGATCCACATCTCCTGGTCATGATGACCCCAAATTTGTCTCCCATCATTGAGAGATGGTTCAGAGTGGGAGAAGGAATTGCCCTTAGGGTCATAAGGAATCATTTACACAGGTTTTTGTCCCTTATTCTGGAGAGAATTTGGCATATTTGTGGCTACTTTTTGCTCATCTTTCTAATGGGGAGAGTTGAATTTAGACCTGCCTTTTTACAGAGTTTATAGATGTATTTTTAGGTTTTTGTTTTTTCTGGTTGTTATACTAGGTTTTAATATTTGTTTATTTGACTTTGTGAGTTTCTTTGGGTCACTGTGTGTGTGTGTGTGTGTGTGTGTGTGTGAAAAGTGACCAAATCAGGTTTTCTCTGGATTGATGTCTGCACCAATTTAGCACTAAAGAGCAGGTTTTCGGGGGGGGGGGGGAGCAGCATGGCAAAGATGAAACCAATCAGGTTGTGCCTAGAAATCACGTGACAAGCAAGAAACTGCTCATTTCGGGACAAGTGTGGTTGAACCCTCTGTTGGGGAGTATGAGTGCATTATTTTTTTTTTCAGTGATGAGGCTTCTCCCACAGAAGGAGGAGTTTGTTACTCAGATAGAGCGACAGCTCCTATTTAAGGCTCAACCTGAGCTTGGCTGTTTTTGAAACAACATCTGAGCTCTGCTTTTAATGCGTCTCCAGTTTGATCCCTGTTTAGAGCTGTCCAGAGTGCCATTGAACCTTGAAACCCTTACCTCGCCTCAACCCAGACCTAGACTTCATTGTACCTTCCCTTGCTGTCTTTCTCCATGGGTCAGAAAAGCCCTGAGGCTGTTGCTTGAAACAGAGAATTCCCTGGCTAAAAGGTGGATCAGAATTTAGTTGTCCATTGGCTTTTTCACTGTTAAAATGCAGCACTTGGATAAATTAAATTTAGAAATGCATAGTTCAAGAGGATGAGGGTTTTTTTTTTTTTTAAGAGTAGTTTAAAATATATACGGCAATGCAAATGTCATTGTGGATGTTAAAAATAAATTGTGCAGAGGAGCGCAGAAGCAGGGCATAATGAACTTATGGGTGAGGACTTCCAAGAGTGTCATGGGCTGATACACCCATCCCTAGGAATCAGCCGCCCACCTACACACCTTTCCATCTTTAATGTGATGAAAACAGCTGGCTGTAACTAAATGGTAGGTGCCCTTTGATAATCATGTTATCCTGTACAAGGTGCTCTATCATTAAAGGATAACACATGATTACTTTGCTTTACAAATCCTCTCTGGCACAGGTGACATTGGGATTACAGTTAGGATCCACTAAATGTAATTACATGGTAATCCACTGGGACCTGAGCAAGGCACTCTGCGATTGCAAATCTCTGGACCTCCTGGATGCCACAATATTTTGACTACTGCTTTTCAAGGGTTTTCTGGTGATGGGTGGAAAGGAATGGGAGGCAGTTTTACAGATCTGCCTGCCACATTTTAGCACAAAGGCAAGTTTGGCGTATACAGTTAATGGAATTGTATTGTCCACGGAACTTCCTCAGTGTTGAAAAGGGAGTCTCTGCTACAGACTGTGTCCTTTCTTGCTGGCCTTCAGATGCCGAGCAGCCAGCTGATTTTGCTGCTAAACAATGGCCTGTATCCAATGAACATCTACTCAGAGTAGACCTATTAAAATTAATGAACCTCAGTTAGCTATCCCCATTAATTTCAATAGTTTTACTTGGAGTATGAGTGGCACTGGATACAACCAATTGAGTTTAGCCCTTTGGTGTCACTGCATACGAAGAATGAATGAATTCTATGCTGTGGAGCTATGATGTGCTAGGATAAGGGATGCCTCTTTAAAAATAAGCTGAAACTCTCCAAAGCCCTCTAAGGAGCAAGAGGAGAAGCCAGCAGTTTTCTGATGTTTAAGAAGTGATAGATGAGGTGCAGCTTTGAGCTCAGTGGCAGAGAACATGTTTTGAGCACAGAAGATCCTGGGTTCAATCCTTGGGTCTGTTGTTGAAAGAAACCAGGAGCAAATACTGGGGCGGAACCCTCCTAGCCAGAGGAGAAAATGCTGGGTTGGGTGGACAGATAATATTGCCTGTATAATGTCACTTCCCATGTTTCTCCTGAAATGATGTATGGAGCCTTCCTATAAGCAAAAGCAGAAGGTTGAGCTGTCGGGATTTTGAAGCCCCATAATAGACATTTGGAGAGGTGTTCCCTCATTCTTTATAATGTGGCTTGCCCTGAGTGTTGAGTGTGCAGTAGAAATGGCCCCATTTCAGATGTCTGATCTCCCTTCAGTAGCCTCCCCCAGCCTGGCCCCTCCTAGCATCCTCCACATGGTTGTGAAGATGGCAATTCCCATCAGTCTCAGCCAGCATGGCCAATGTCCGGGGATGATGGGAGTTGTGGTCCAGTGACATCTGAAAGCCACCATGCTGGAAGAGGTTGCTCAAAAGAGTTCAGACAGTTTCTCAAAGGTCATGGCATCATGATGTCCATGCTAGTCTCTTCCTGAATTTGGAACTTCAAGCAGAGGTAGGAAATACTTCAGAGAATCATTACTGGAGTTGCTTTTGCATTTAGTGTGAAAACACATTCTCAAGGGAAGGGGAGCAGCTTTTCCGCCCTCCCACCCACACATACTGATTCTGGATCATGACAGAGGAATAAATCATATCCCTATTCCCCACCCATAACTGGAACTAAAACACAGCAAGGCAAATGTACAGGCTGAACCCACAGACCCATCACCTTGGTTTCAGGGCCAAACAATTTCCCCTCGCTTAGATTGCTTGTGTGAATGCACAACTCTTTTATTATTTTTATTTTTGGTTGATTTATTGTCTCTCTGCATTCATCGCTCTTCTTTAAATTAAAACTCCCTCCAGATGGGGTCTCAGACACAGATTTATAGATCCACAATAAAACCTCACTCATAACCTGTACAGCTGCCCATTCATCTTGTGCTAAGGAAAGGCGCAGAACTGCGTGAATGTCCCAAGAATGAAAGTGAAGAACTTACTTCTTTCCAATTTTCTCTCTCCCTTGTCCCACATTGGCCTCTGACTCTGTGCAGTTGTTGACCCCATGGCTCTAGAACAGGCTTCACCCAAGTGGGGCCCTCCAGAATCTTTGGACTACAATTGGCTGAGGCTGGTGGGAGCTATAGTTTGAAATCTCTGGATGGCACCAGATTGGTGAAGCCTGCCCCAGAAGGTTTGTTGTTTGAGGATGTGGATTAATCATTATGAAATCAATGCAAGGCAACCTGCAAAAGTGGACGTCCAATGATGAGTACCTGTCACCTCCTACGTAGCCTATGGGAAGAGTTCCCACCTTTGGTTGGGCAAAATACAGGACAGATTGGGCAAAATAAAGGACAGGTCAGGGGATGGGGATTAGGGGCCACACATGCTATCATGACATAAACCCTCCCCCCCCCCATTTCCTGGAGCTAAGTCCAGGTGCTATTTGTTGATGGGGCTACTTCAAGATTCCCTCTGCTCTCCTTTCTTAGGGTTCTTTGTTTTCAAAAGTAACCTTAGCCCTTCAGATAGAGGATGCCTTCAAACAGAGGGCTGTTCTCTGTAAATTAGGACACTGCAAAATAGGACACATATATGAAACAAAATTAGAATGAGCATTCTGTGGGTAACAAATGTAAGGGCAGGGGCTGAGTGACTATTCAAACAGTAGCATCCACAGTGGGTCAGCTGAGCAGGGACTCAGCTATACAGCTGCAAATAAAATGTTTTAAGTGTGTTTTAAGTGCATTATACAAATGTGACACTAGATGGCAATGGTGAACTTATGGCAAATTCAATATATTCTTCAAAATACATTTTTCTAAAATGCTTTTCAAAAAAGCATTTACATAGAGTGTCTAGATTCCACCCAGGTCTCCTGACCACAGACTTCCCTGCTATGGTGAGACACTCTGTATTTCTATTTAAATTACAGTCATACCTTGTGTTGCGTCCGTTTCATGTTGCGTCTTTTTGCATTACATCCCGTGGCAACCTGGAAGTAATAGAACTGGTTACTTCCAGGTTTCACTGCTCATGCATGCGTAGACGTGCTAAATCGTACTTTGCACATGCACAGAAGCGCTAAATCGCATTGCGTGCGTGCACAGATGCGGCACTTCTGGATGTGAAAGCTTTGAGTTGCAGAAGTGCCTGCAGGGCAGATTATGTCTGCAACTCAAGGTTCCACTGTATGCATCTCTTTCTGGTGATGCATAAGTGTGACCATCCAATTGAGATGCCATCGTATAGCCAATGCGATTTGGTTACATGGTGACATCTCAAGCCAGCGACGACAATAATTCTTGCCCTCACTCCAGCATCTTGCAGGTTTTTGGAAATGTTATATAGAAGCAAGAAGTGTGATTACAACTCTTCAAGGAGCAGAAACAGTAGCAGTGGGAAAAGGAGAACAATAGGAGGGTTTTCTCTGCAACTTTCAAACACCCATGTCCTTGCTTATGAGGGAACAATTCAGCGATGGGCTAATGGATACGAAACAGCTGATCAGTGGAACCAGTGCAAAGACAGATTAGTCCATCCTTTACCCGAATAAAAGGGGTTTCTAAAATAGGGGTGGTGGCTGGAGATGGGCAGGGCATCAGCTTTTGGAGGGGACAAATCACCGTTCATCACCGTAATCAGAAAGCTTGCCCGCAAAGGTTTTAATCACTGCACAGAGAGATGGAATGAAGAGCAACTTTATGGTTTACAGTGAGCAGACTGACACAGCTGATGGATGTCAAATATGTCATGATGTATATTGTAGTTGGGAGATTTAATGGCGTAACTCCGTCGCCGGCTTGGAAGAGAGGCACGGCAGAGCCGGCAAGTGATGGATGGACTCATTTACATGTAAAATTGCCAGTGGCGCTGACAGTGCTGGTATGTGGAAGGGAGATAAGAGGAGATGCACTGAGGTTGGCCCCATTCCTAGTTTGGGAGCATCTCATCCCCAGCAGTTTGGAAAGCATGTAGACTTACCAAAGTTGGCTTTGTCGGCCTGCGTGCTCATTGGTGTGCAAACAGCCTGTATAAAGGGAAGCGATAGAGCTCATGCATTGAGTGCAGAAGGTTCCCCGATGCAGCCCTTACAGTTTCTGCTTAAAAGATGCTCAGGTAGCCAGACCTTTGCCTGAAATCTGCTCCCAATCTGAGGAGACAACACTCAGTCAATGGAACAATGACTCAGCATAAGGCACTTTCAAATTTTATTAGGGATGGGGAAGGAATTCAGTTCAATTCACTGTTAAAAGTGAACTTACCAAAACACAGCCATTCTTTGAAACCTGATGGCAGTTGGAGTCCAATAATGCCAAGAGGGTCCCAAGTGCCACAGCCCTGCTGTAAGTAATAAGTTCTCACCAGCATCGTTCTTTCATTCTCTGAACGCCATTTGCTATCAAATTAAAGGAGAAAAAGCAGGACAATGCTGAGCTGGCGAGGCTCATTCCAGACCCCCCCCCCAAGTGTCACTATTTTCCAGGGACAGTCCTGGATTTACAGAAGCCATCCAAGTTTCTGATTTGATCCCAAATGTCCAGACATACCTATTTCCATCAGAGAAATTTATATACATAATATTTAATGTTTTATTATGGTTTTATATATGTTGGAAGCCGGCCAGAGTGGTTGGGGCAACCCAGTCAGATGGGTGAGGTATAAATAATGTTGTTGTTGCTGTTGCTGTTGCTGTTGAATAGAACATTCCTATTTTCATCAGAGAAATGTTGGAGGGTATGCGATTCTCCAAAAGTTTCGAGTCCTCAGTGTTACGAGACTATCCAATCCCTCCCTCCACCAAACTCAGCTGATAATTATTGTCTTTGCCTGCCATCTGACAAAGCACTGTGATATATTTATCCCTGGTAAAAACTGATGCACTCACTTGGTCTGCTATCGTCTCTGCAAGTTTTAATGAGATTAGAGAAGGAAAGGAAAATGTATTTTCTTCTACCCACTCCCCCCCCCCAATGGATGCACAGAGAGAGAGGGGGGGAGAGAAAAGACTATGGAGGAATGATGGAAAGGGTAGGGTGGTTTTAAAGGAACCCCCGTTACCTTATGGTGCTTACTTACATGCTGTTGACTTTGCTTGTTGTCTCCTTTTGCCCCCCCCCCCCCCGGCCGATTCCCATCTTCATTTCAGCTGACATGACAGTCAACCGAAGGGTCTAAATTGGGATATTTTTCAGAGGCAGGTTGACTAAGCACTGACTGAGCTGACCCTGATATAAACGCTTAAGAGGCTTTGCAGCGGATTAAGTGGCTGTATTTTAATCTTGCTGCCTTCGTGGGGATGTGTTGAGGGTTCCAGCATGCAGCCCGCCTCCGTGCATTTGACAGCCTCTTTCCTTCCCGCTCCTCTCTCTTTGAAACATGTGGTGGGGGGGGAGGGCAAACATTTGCCTTCTAGGAATTGGTTTGAATCGCCAGCCTCCCCATTTCTCTCCAGATAGAAATCTAACATTTAAAGCCATCCAGCCAGGGTGTCGCCTAGATTGATGACCCAACTCGCAGCTTGTTGGATAGCATACAAATACATAATGGCTGCAAATTAATTCAAGATCCTGTGATGCTGATGAGTATTTGCTTCAGTAGGGATGTAATGAGGATAATCTGTATATTTCTTGGAGCAGCCTTCCCTTACAGATGACTTTGGACTACAGCTCCCATGCTCCCAGTCAGCGTTGCCAACAAGGATGAGGGAAGTGAAAGGCCGACAGCATCTAGAGTGCACTAGGTCAAGGGAGGCTTCTTTTGAGCAAGTTCTGTGACCACAATTTTTGTTGTGGCAGGAAAGACTAAGCGATATGCCTCTCATGTCTAATTCAGGCATGGCTGAGCCCATGCATGCTTTGGGATAGAGTTGGATGGCTCTGTCAATTTCAGTTTCTCTCCATTTCTTTCTCTCTTTTTCAGAACTTCAGTTCATTACATTTCAGAATCAGTTTGCATTTTTTTAAGGCTTGCCAAACATAAGTCAACATTTTTGTGCACATTTCTTTCATGTAATTTGGCTTGGTATACCTATTTTTGCAAGTCATTTTCCCATAATTAATGTATTTTGAAGAAGAAGAAGAAGAAGAAGAAGAAGAGTTTGGATTTGATATCCCACCTTTCACTCCCCTTCAGGAGTCTCAAAGCGGCTAACAATCTCCTTTCCCTTCCTCCCCCACAACAAACACTCTGTGAGGTGAGTGGGGCTGAGAGACTTCAAAGAAGTGTGACTGGCCCAAGGTCACCCAACAGCTGCATGTGGAGGAGCGGAGACGCGAACCCAGTTCCCCAGATTACGTGAATACCACTCTTAACCACTACACCACACTGGCTCTCGACGCTTTTTAAATAATATATGCAGTTTTTATGGCCATGTATGGCACGTGTGCATGTGTGCGCACGCACGCACACACACACATACACAGACAGAAGCCAACACCTAGGGGCCAAGGTCCCTTTGTCACCCCCATAAAATACTTGAGGGGGCTGCCCCCCCAAGTTGATGGGCATTGCCATTCAAATTGTGTGTGTGTGTGTGTGTGTGTGTGTGTGTGTGCGTGCGCGCGTGCATGCTGTATCATGTGGTCAATTATGTAGGGTGGGGCTTACCTGCTACCCAATATTTTATTCAAGTTGGCACCCCTGCACACACAGATTTTTTGAGTAGGAGAACTGCATGAAAAAAATTGGAGAAATGTGGATTTTGAAGGAAGGCTGTATTTTGGTTTGTGTATTGGTTCACAAAATAGATAAATTAAGTAGGTTCACATCAAAATGTAGCTGAAATCACCCCCCCCCCTAGGTTTCATTATACAGAAGTAAGGGAAACCTGAGTGTAGTCAGACTTCCACTCTGGACTTTTGATTTCAAAAAGCTTAAGGAACTACAGGGTGGGATCCCATGGTCAGAAATACTCAAAGAGAAGGAAGTCAAAAAATGGATGGGAGTTTCTTAAAGGTGACATATGACGTGTTCAGCCAAACACACTTAGAGTCCTGCTTCAGATCTCCCACCGATCTTCTGTGCAATAAGGTTGAGGAAGGAGAAGTGGGGCTAATCAATGTGGTGCGACACACCACCCTTGCCATACGGAAATAAAATAAATAAACTCCTGGAAGGGCTTTTGTGCTTTAAGGAACACTTTGCACATTGTCTTGTCTTGCTGAGGAACCTTAATCATCAACAGTGGAATTCCTATCTGCTGCCCATGATACAACAGGTCATGTTTTAAGGTGCAGACTTATTTTATACTTGGCATCACAGCTGCCCCATGTGAAATGCACATGCTCAAAACTCCCTTGTGACTCTAGAGATGAGATTTTCAAGTAGAGGTAGAATGGCCATCTGGCAAGCGATGCTTGTGATTCTTACATTGGACTGGTTGGACTGGATGACTCTTGGGTGTACCTTCTAACTCCAATTCTATGATTCTATGATCACTTATCTCCTTGAAGAATTCATCCTACTCTCCCAAGTAACCACATAAAAAACCCAACTAGGCCGCCATTTGCAAAACAAAAGCATTTATTTAAAGTGCCAGAATTTGGAAATACCAATCCTGCAACATTTTTCTTGGCTGCTAGCATTCCAACAATTTGGCTGCTTGATATGCACAACATGTTAGCAACACACACACACGCGCGCGCGCGCGCACACACACACACACACACACACACACAAAGTCCAGGACATTCTCAAATGGATTCTGCTCTGAATATACAGATCTCAGTTTCCTGCAACTATTAATAACTATGTGTTGTGTGCAAAGAGGTTTCCTTAGGCAATGGGAATTGTGGCAAAATGACAAGTAACTCCGATTTACTTATTTAATAGTCACAGTAGGCTGAGTTCTCAACCAGAGTAAAAACCACTCAATCTTTCTGTATTTGGTAATGTTGCACCGAATGCTGCAGTGTGGAACATTCCTGATATAAAAGAAGTGATATGTAGGGCATATCCAAACTCTTATAATACTTTTTACAGTCATGACATTCCCTAAAGCATCCCGGGAAATGTAGTTTGTTAAGGGTGCTGAGATTTGTTAGGAGGCCCCTATTCTCCTCACAGAACTACAATTTCCAGAGTTCCCTGGGAGAGGGGCTGACCAACTTGTGTTTGCCTGTGAGGTTTCATATGTTGTGACTACCTAACCCCTTGAAAAAAGCCAGTGTTCACCCAAATGGAGATCCTGGTCCCTCTCTCCCTCCCGCTTGCTCTTTTCAAGAGAGTCCAGCCCCATGGAATGGAGGTGGGGGGGGCACATACAGGATGCTGCCTGACAAATCCACTCAGTATGGACAATACAGAGCTATTATTTATTCCTTCATTGCATGTATAGCCTGTCTTTTTCTCCATGGAGTTCAAAGCTGCTTACCTGGTTCTCTCCCTCCTCATGTAATGCTCACAACAACCCTGTGAGGTAGGTTAGGCTGGGACTGACTGGCTCAACATCACCCAGTGCGCTTCATGGCTGAGTGGCGATTTGAATCCTGGTCTCCCAGATTCTAGTTCAGTGTTCCAACCATTGCATCACACTGCTTAGAATCAGGGGTGCCTAAACTTTTTTCAAAGAGGGCCAGATTTCATGAAGTGAACGTGTGTGAGGGCCAACAAAGTTTTTTTAAGATTGAAGCTTTTAGGACTGAAATTGCTGAGCTTTTTTTAGAATTTTACCATTTTACCACAGAACATATACTGCCACAGGGGCCGGGTTAAATCGACTGGTGGGCCGGATTAGGCCCCCAAAATGGACTTTGGACATGCCTGGCTTAGATAGATGAACGAATCACCTGTTTCAGTATAGGGCAGCTTTCTCTGTACTCTTGGGAGACCAGCTGATTACCACTTATTTTCTTAGTCCCTACATCCAGCGCATCATGTCTCTCCCTGTGTATCATTTGAACATCACCAGCCTTTAGACTTCCCTAAGACACCAAGACTATTTTTGTTTGCGTCTTTTAATTATCATTTCCTTCCTTGGCTAGCAACCCCATGAGGGAGACGGCAGCTGTGTTAATGGGATTATGTGGACTGTTTGCTGATGTACACTGTTTCCGCGTCTTTCTTGCTACCTTTGAATTTCACCCAGATAATTGATTTCTGTCTCTTCCTTGGTCCTTGTCTTACTGGCTGAGGGCGTCAGCTGGCCCATCTTTTTGTTCCCGTTCCTGAATGACAAAGCCTTTTACAAGGCAACCAAGACAAAGCAATTGTTGCATCACTCACTTTTCTTATTAACTAACAGGGAATTGAAGTTGGCTTGAAGCCTGCTGAGAGATATAATAACATAAGCATCAGCTTGGGAGCAAAATGTGTCCTTTATAGGTCTGAGCCCAAAGGGAGGGGGTTGTTTATGTTCGGAAGCTTTTCTCCAGCTGCAAAAAATATCAATTTTCAGTATTTATTTTTTTTCAAATAAACCCGTGGGAAGGATGTTGTGAAGAAGGGTAAAAATATTGGTCCCTTCAGAGGGAGGGGAAGAAGCATTGCCCTCTCTCAGAATTTGCTTTAGAATTTTGTTGCATAGTTGGAAGCCAGGAGTTGTTAGGAAACCCCTCACAGGGCTACAGTTTCCGGAGTGGTTTAACAACCAGCCTCTCTTCCCAGGAAAAACTGAGAATTGCAGCTCTGTGAGGGGAATGGGGGTCTCCTAGCAACTCTCAGCACCCTTAACAAACTGTAGCTCCCAGAATTCTTTGGGGGAAGCTATGGCTTTTCCAAGTGACATTAGAATGCTTTAAATGTACGGTGTGAATGTGGCCTTGCTGTTCTTATTCTCAGCTTTCTTATTCCCAGAATCACTCCTTTCCTGTCATAGCATGTAATACCTCCAGTCAGCCAATAGGAGGCAAGTCAGAGTTCTAAAGTAGGCACCCCCAAACTCAGCCCTCCAGATGTTTTGGGATTACATTTCCCATCATCCCTGACCACTGGTCTTGTTAGCTAGGGATGATGGGAGTTGTAGTCCCAAAACAGCTGGAGGGCTGAGTTTGGGGGTGCCTGTTCTAGAGGGACCATGGGAAAATAGGCCTCTCCAGTCTAGAAGTACCTTTCACCTTGACATGAGCCTTGTTGCCACGGCAACTCACCCAGGTTCCTTGATGTCCTCCTAAATCACTGGACATCCGTCCTGTGGCTGACCAATGCCTCCCTACTCTTGATATCTGTTTCTCTAATTTTGATTTCTACATCTATCTGCCTTCTGTCTCTGCCTGTTTCTTTATTCTCCATCCCTCCCTCCCGAGGCTATTATGCCGCTCGTATGAATGAATGATTGCTAAAAGAGAAGAATAAAATTGTTTAATAAAGAAAGAAAGAGCTGGCAACGTCTTCTGTGCACCAATGTGTAAAATGTACAGTAATAAAGCACACCACACTAAATGAATTATGGTGTGAGGGGGAAAAAACTACAAATTACTGATTTGTCAAATGCTATTAGCATTTGCATCTGTAGAAAGAACTGGAATCCATGTCTGATGGCTTCTCTCCCTCACCCTCCTCTCTCTCTCTCCTTTCTACTTCTTTTGTGAAGCAAATATTGGCTACTTGTAACAGCTGGGTTCCCCCCTTTCCCCCCCCCTTGTTGGAGTCTTGAATGAATAACTGAAAAGAATGGGGGAAGGGGGCGGAAAGTAAAAGAAGCAAGACACTCTCCCCCCAGAACCGTTTTTCACAGTGTCAGGGTATCAAGGTAATGTGTTACTTTTTGTGTGAACTTCAGATGGGTTCCTCTGTGTGAGTGAAAGTCTCATTTCCTCTGACTAGATTAATGATCTCTTATTCCATGAGCAAAAGGAGATGGAGGAGAATGAAAACCGGGAGGGATGGAGCCACGAAACCCTCACAGAGAATTTATTTGCTACTTGGGGGGGGGGGGCGCTGGATGGATGGGAGCCAGCCTAGGAAGAACAATTTAACCCCAGGGAGTGGGAGTGAGGAAACCTTTTCAGCCTTAGGGCCACATTCCCTCATGTGGCAACCACCCAGGGGCCACCTCCTGGTGGTTGGAAGGGACAGAGTTGAAAAAATGGACAGAATAATGGGTATGTTCAAATATGCTCAAATGAAAATGTATCGGTCAACCAAATACAGGCTATAACCAACAAAACAAATAAGCAAACAAATTTTAGCATGCAAGCAAAGATGATAATAATAGTAATCAAACACATGTAATAAACTACTTATAATACATATATACACATGTCTCAGTTCACAAGGCTTTCCTGAGTTGGGAAGCTTTTGCCACAAACTTAGCTGCATTGATCCTAACAGGCTCAACCATGAGGAATTAAACTACATGTGTACATTAGGCTGTATTCCAGCCCCATGAAAGGCAGAAGTTTTTCTCTTTGCACCCCCCCCCCAACAACTCTTCATCCACGCAAGTGAGAGGTGTTATCATAGTCTAAGCATGCATGAAAACCAGGCAAACATTAATTCCAAAATGTATATTTGAGTCACTCCCATGGTTGAGGTATGTCAGCCTTCAGATGATGAGTTAAGCAAGAATAGATTGCATGAGACCTACAACAAAATGTGGGAGAATATCATTATCTCCTTGCAAGGGTGCTCCTCATTCAGGTTCCTGCCAACCAACCTAGAAATCCCCTTTTCCAGGGTATTCCATTTCAGTCCCTCTTCGTTCTCTCCACCCTCAAACTGACACTCCACTTCTAAACATGTTCAGTCTTCATTGGGTTGTGATTTCTTTTTTAACGAGGGGCATGCCTCCTTAAGTTTTATTTCTAAAGTTTGCTTTTGTACTTCTGGAAAACACAAGAATTCTGGTGTGTTCTCCTTATTTCACAATGGCCAGATTTTAGCTACAAGGTCCTCAAATGGCATAGTAGCATAAGAAGGACCTCGCTGGATGAGGCCAAAGGCCCATCTAGTCCAGCATCCTAGTCTTCCAGCAGCCAACCAGATGCCCCTGTGGGAAACTTGTGAGCAGGACCTGAGTACAAGAGCACTCTTCCCACCTCTGATTCCCAGAAACTGGTGTTCAGAGGCATACTTCTGAACAGTGGAGGTAGAACATCACTATAATGGATCGTAGCCCTGGATTTGCCTAATTCTCTGTTAAAGCCATCCATGTTGGCAGCCATGACTACCTCCTGTGGGAGCAAAATCACAGTGGCACATGAAGAATAATTTCCATTCCTATGTTCCAAATCACCAGCACTCACCACCCAAGTTCACTCTTAGCAGGAGTAATGAGGACCATCATAAAAATATGAGAGAGAGAGAGAGGCTCATCATATATATTGTCTCAACAATCCTTATAGCAACCTTGGTAAGGTGGGGTGGGAGCTCTTTGCACCCAGCAACAAGGGCGGAGGAAGGGGGGTGCAGTTGGTGCAGGCCGCCCCGGGTGTCACCACTGAGGGTGGGGGGGGGTGACAAAATGCCAGGCATCACTCACCACGGGGCCTGCAGCTTGCCCGAGCCACACATCTGTCATGGGAGAGACACAGTGGCTTGGGCACACAAAGGTTCCATGCTGTTCAAACGGTCCACCCGCTGCCTCCTCCCCCCAGCTGTAGGGCAGCTGAGTGGGAGGAGGCAGGCAGACTCTGGAGGCCCTGTGGTGTGGCCCGCCCCTATGGGCAGCTTGCCCCGCCCTCACCCCGCCCCTATGGGTGGCTTACCCCACCCCTGGGCCCACCACCCCAGGCACCTGAGCAGCTTCCTCCGACACTTCCCAGCAAACAAACTTGTTCACACTCTGATAAGTAAAAAATAAAAAATTGGAAGACATTGCAGGTACTGTGCTTCAGACTAAAGTTGCCCTAAATAATGTCTTCTACAGTGGTACCTCGGATTAGGTACTTAATTCGTTCTGGAGGTCCATTCTTAACCTGAAACTGTTCTTAACCTGAAGACCACTTTAGCTAATGGGGCCTCCTTCTGCCACCACACGATTTCTGTTCTGAAGCAAAGTTCTTAACCTCAAGCACTATTTCTGGGTTAGCGGAGTCTGTAACCTGAAGCGTATGTAATCTGAGGTACCACTGCATTTTCAATGCTTGGAAAAATGCTGAAAAGAGAGAGGCATTTTCCAGCACTATCAAAAAGAAAAGCAAGGCAAGGCAAGGCAAGGAAAGACCCTGCTGGATCATGCCAGTGCCCCATCGAGTCCAGCATTCTGTTTTCACAGTGGCCAACAAGATGCCTGTGGGAAACTAGCAAGCAGGATTCAAACACTCTCCCCCCTTGTGGTTTCCTGCAACTGGTATTCAGAAGCATTGCTGCCTCCAGCAGTGGAGGCAGAGCATAAACATAATGACTAGTAGCCATCAATTGCTCTCTCCTCCATGCATTTGTGTAATCCTTTTAAAAAGCCATCCCAGGTTGGTGGCCATCACTGTGGGAACAAGTTCCATAGTTGAACTATGGTTTAACTATGTGCTGCTGGGTGTTCGCCTCCCATACCCTCCCTTGGCAAAAGGGAGAATTCAAAGCTTCTCTTCTTAGCACAGCTGAATGAAGAATGAAATAGCCGGCTTGGACTTTGATGCTAAAACTCTCAAATAAGTCACGGTTTCTTCTCCACAGCTCCAAATACTCTCTGAGATATTGAGATGCCTCCATAGAGATTGACCACAAATGCAGTGGGGAGAGAGAGGAGTGAGCAGTTGAATACTTTGACTTGGCTGAATAATTCTATAATTTATCATACTTGGGGATTATACATCCCACACATAGAGATGCAATTAAACCAATAATATTTTAGGCCGGGAACAGCTTGGCAAGTGGAGGGCCTCACATGCAGTTTAGCATGAAATTAAATTTACACTCGTTTGACACAATTCTGACCGTTCCTCCAGTGTGAAACCTCCCTTCTTCTTCATAATGAGAGCTAATTTAGCATACTGGATGAGAACATGAGCCACGAGCTAGAAAGGTTCCCCGGCCACCTCAGCTGCAAACTAATCGCAAGCCACCACCTCTCTTCTTCACCACCCTCCTCTATCTGCAATATGCATCCATTCAATACATTTATTTCCCATCTTTCCAACAAGTTGCCCAAGGCTACTCCTATCTCTGCTCAGCTGTGAATTTCACTGGGTGGCTTTGAGACAGTCACACTAGTTCCTTATTAAATTGTAGAGATTGCCCAGGCTCTCACGGACATTGCCTTTCTAGAAGTAGAATCTGCCACTATAGTGCCAGAATTCTATGAATGTGCAGAGAACATAAGGAAGGACATAAAGTTGGCTGAGAACTCAGCTCCCGCCCCCTCTTAAGCATTCAAAACCAGGAGGTGTTTGTATTATTTTTTTAAAAAAAATAATTAAAAAAAATGGGGTCATGCATATTACTTATGAATGTTAGCTCTGTTTCCCTCCCCACATAGCTTTGCCTAAGAATATTCCTATTTTCTGTGTACGTATTTTGCTTTGGGGTGCAAGGAAACTTAATTTGTAGGCAAAGGATGCCTTGTTTACCTTGTCATGTCGGCTATTTGTCCCAGCTTCTTCCCTGGGGTCAATTTATTTCTAATTTCCTAAATGACTCCTAAGTGGTAGCAAAAATTTAAAAAAAAATAAATACTCAGGACTTTCACTAGCGAATTCTTATTTAAAGTAAATAATTGCTTAAAGACAGAGTAATTGATTGACGAAATGCTTTAGTGGACTCATTAATTAGACAGAGTCCTATAATTTCTTATTAACTGCTGCCTAATAAATTAATTGCATGATTAGCAAAGATGGACTTCAGATATGATGCTTAGAATTACAGCTGAAATCTAAAGAGGCTCAAAATGAACTGTTTGGAGTAGGGACATAATTTTCTCAAGATCTCAATGCTGAGTTTGCCTACATAGTTTTTTTTTTTTTTTCTTCCTTCCTTCCTGATTTCTATCTCACTCCTTAATCTTGATGAGAAGTGAGATTTCTCACCCCTCAGTCTTGTTAAAACTATGAACAATTTTCTCATATTAAATGCACCATGATACATATAGGAGTATGTGCATGCTAAAGTATTTGTTTTTCTTCCTACTTTTGCCTCTGGCCCCTCTTGCCACTAGCATCTGGCTCCTAGAAGGTTGCAGAGAGGGGATGTCACCCTTGAGCTGAAACACATTGCCCAGTCCAGGTGTTTAGCTTAGCTGCAACTTGAAACAGAGTGAAATTTAGCTACCTAAAGCTTTTGGATCAGATTGTATGAAGGATCAGGAAATACTATCATTGTCCAACCAAGACAGGATGCCCTCATTATTCATAATTCCTTGGTTTTATAAGAGCCAGGTTGGAATTACTTGAGGATGTGCAAGCCCTTTAGTGTCTAGAACAGGAGTTCTCAAACTGTGTTCTGCAGACCTCTGGTAATCCACAGACTTTGGGTGGTCTGTGATGTGTCTGTAAAATTGCAACTAAAAGCCCTTCTGATCCTTTTAAAGTGTTCCACGGGGGGAAAGTTTGGGATTCACTTGTCTTGAGGCATGCTCTAACCCAGGGATAGGGAACCTATGACACTCCAGATGTCGTTGAACTACATCTCGCCTCATCCCCAACCACAGTGTGCTGGTCCCAAGGGTTATCCATGCGGTGAGGTCCGAGTCCGGTCGGAGGTCAAGGGTGGGGTATGGAGACTGTCCGTCAAAGCTGTAGCTGGGTCCAAGGCAAGGAGTCGGGTGGGGTCAGGAACTCTGGCAGAAGAGCAGGACAGGGTCAGGCAGGAACAGGCTAGCAACAACATTGCTCCCGCAACCTGGGACTGGGGCTGGCTGGCTTTTATCTGCCCCGAGGCATAGGGCGGCCCCGGTCCACAGGTGACTCGCCTCTCCTGTCCTGGAGGTGAGCACTCCTCCTGCAGGAACTTAGTTTCCTCCGCCTATCTGCCCTGAGCCTCTGCAGCTCAGGAGAGGCTGGAGGGTTACCGGACCCAGAGGCAACCTCCTCTTTCCCTGATGGGGCTGAGAGTGGAGCACCTGCAGGCAATGGGTCCTCCATCATCTCAGGGGCCAGAGCAGACTCAGCTGGTGCCTGCACCTGAGGATCCAGCACAGGTGAGGACCCTTGAGGCTCAAGCCCCAGCCCCGGCTCAGCTGGTTCTGGAGGCGGGGACTCCTGTGCAGGCTGGGATTCCTCAGGTCCAGCCTCCGAGTCCGAATCCCAGGCAACCACACACAGGTTGCACTGGCTGTGCGGCTGGTGGGAGTTGGGGTTGTGCAGCCTCTGGAAAGTCACGGGTTCCCCATCCCTGCTCTAACCTGTTGCTAATCTGTCTCTCTTCCTGCCACCCCCTTTCTCTCATTTCTCACTCCTTGCCACTCACATAAAATGAGGGTGTGTGCTACATGTGGCCTTCAGGCTGCCAGCAGCTGACCCTCCTCCTCTACACAAACAAGTTTATGCGAGCAGCCCTTCAAACTGATACAGAAGCACATGTCAAGGGGATGGCTTTGGGCATTGCCAGCATGCAGCTTAAGGGAACGGCCATGGGCTTAATACAAGGCTTTATATTAAACAAAAATAAATTTCCTCCTAATGCAGGTTTTCAGACAGGTTGTCCTAATATATTAACTTCTGTCTGTGTTTTGAATAGTCAATTTCACGGTGAAATGAGTTCTTAATAATATATTTACCACCTGGGAAAAAGTCTCCCAGCCATCTGAAAAGGAATTGGGGTGGGGGTGGGAAATAGTACCTTGAAGTGGAGACTGGATTTTATTTATATATTTATTTTATCGAGGCACACATGTGCACACACACACATACTTGGCTTCCAACCATTCCTCCTTTTAATTGATAACATGACATGCTTGTAAATGCCTGTAAATTCTACAGTGGAGTTCTGATCTTCAAAAATCGTGACCTCCTGCCTGCAAAGAGAAATATGAACAGCCCAATGACACTTGTTTGAAAACTGATTAGGAAAGGTGGTTTTGCAACAGCCTAGAAATTCCTTAGCAAGCTGCTCTCAACCTTCATAGTTGGAGGCAGTGTGCTTCCGAATACTAGGGAAGGGAAAGTGATATTGTGCTCAAGTCCCTGTGAGAACAGGATACTGGACTAGATGGGCTATGGAGCAAGGTTGGTTGATTGTTGTAGCACCATGGACAGCACCAAGGAAGCAGCTTTCTCTGCAAGAGTTGGAAGTGAACTGAGGCCACATGTACCTCTGCCACCACCCCCTTTGTGAGAGCTAGAGTCTCTTAAAGGGCCAATGCTCTGGTTTGAGGGGGGGGGGCATTTATCCTGCATTCCTTGTCCTCCCACCTGGTGTGCTCCCTGTGCAGTGAGGTAATGTGAGAGACATTCAGTTCCTAAGACCCAGTGAAGGCACCTAAGAGAGTCCTGGCTCCACTTGTACAGACTCTGTGATACCTGGTTCAGTGGATTCCTGCCCAAGAGTCTCTAACTCAATGGGTCCCCTGATTATCAGCATCATGCTCAGATCCAGGAACCCACCCTGGCTCCTTAACCAGTGACACTGTAGCCTCTGCCTTGGGATCCTAGTTACTACTGAACTCTGGGGTCATGTTCTGAAAGTAGGCTAGAAATCCAGAAATCATTGGTTCTGATTCCAGGAATCCATGCATTGCTCAGTAGAGTTCAATAGGATCTCCAATGAAACTCATGGAATATGGCAGCTGCCACGATGATTTTGAACACAAAATCAGAACACAAAATCAGAACCAGGAAGAGAGAGCCTCAAGCACCCATTGATACTAGCCGCTCATCATTGCTGCAAATGCATGCATTTACTTTATGGGAAGAGATATCATTAAGTGTGTCCTCATCAGCTGCATTTAATATCCTTTGCAGGTCACCTGTGTCACACACAAATGAGTATATTTGCTACATTTTGTTCTGTGGACTGTGCTTACGGAGCTATCAGCACAATAAATTGCCCTAGGCATGTTTGTTCATGTCATTACAGTCTGAGGAATTGGCAGTTTTCGTTCTGTACAATCTCTTATTTGCTGCCTAAATAATCCCTGCCAGTGCTTCCTCTTTAATCTAGGGTCGGGGAAAACTTTGGACCATTTGGAACACCAGACTGGTGTACTTTCTATGAACCTTGTTGGAATGGTTCCATGCAAGGGAATCTGGTTTTGAAGGTGAGAGGGTGGGGGAGACTAGATGAAACATTAGGGAGAATACTGTACTTTTCCATCTATAAGACGCTCCCATGTATAAGACAACCACTATTCTTGGGGACTCAAATGTAAGAAAATAAGAAAATGGGGTGAGATGGCACAAAGTGGTGGAGCTTTTTTTGCGGAGGATTACCCAGGGTTGTGGAGCTTTTTTAGGGGGGATTGCTGAAAATCGCTCACCTGCACTCGTTGCTAAATTGGCCTCCTGTCTGTTCCATCACTGGCAGAAGCTGTCAATCACCCGCCCAACTGCTGGAGTGTCAGCCAATCAACACCACCCATTGATGCAACAACCAGTAACATACACAATAGTCATTGACAGCCTCAGCAGCAACCAATCAAACGTCCACCCTATTCACAACCCATGTATAAGACAACCCCCACTTTTTTAGCATGATTTTTCATGAAAACAACATAGTCTTATATACAGAAAAGTGCAGTAAATCCCCACTGGATTTATGAGAAGGTGGATGAATATGTCAGTTCAAGGCTTTTGTGTTGACTCATAAAGTTCTGAACACCTTGGTTCTGGGACTGACCCACATGTTTCAGAGGCCTGACTGGCCTAAACTAGAAGCTGAACACTTAAGAGTCCTTGGTCCCATGCTGTGGAATACTCTTCCAAAAGAGATTTGACAGAGATTTTCTATTGAAGACCATTTTATGCTAGCAAGCCTGTACCATTGTTTAAAGCTTTCTTGGTTTGCCAGTCATTTTGAGGATTGCTTTGAACTGCTTTTAATACTGGTTTGTTGTATATGTCTTGTTGCCCACCACCCTGATATTTTATGAAGTAGCAATATATAAATGTTTTTGATGAATGAATGAATGAATGAATAACCCAATACCCTTGAGCCTCAGATCAGGAGCTACCTGACTCCTAATGTTGCCACTTCCATCCCAGCAACATACTTCTGGATGCTGTTGGGAGTAGGTATCATATATCTGGAAACAACTGCAATATCACTGAGCTAAAATTTCAGCTCTGAAATGCAGAGATGTAGCATGGCCATCAATCTCTTCCTAGCAGCCCATGAGCTATCAGATGTTACCATCAAGTGGAAAAAGACGGTTGCAAAGCGTTCAGTTGGTGGAACAGTAGAGATGTTTTCTGGACCAATAAACACTTCCTAGTATTGGTCCCAGACCAATGGCCAGATAACATCTGATCCCTGATTAAATATGCCCTTCAGTTAGCATCCCAGCACATACTTTGAGATAAACACACAGGGAGATTAAGTGTGGTCCAGAGCTTGTGAGTTTACAGCTCGGAAAGCTTCCAAAAGAGATTTGGGCAGTTTGTCCAATTTTTATTGCTTTTGCCTAAATAAAAAAAGTAATAAAATAATATATTTTTTCTGTTGATGCTTTGCTTCCTGCTTCCCCATTCCCCATTAAAAGAAAGTTGCTGATCCTGGATTTACTGATAAGAGGAAAAAGTCAGCCATGCATTTTTAAGATGACAACTTTAATCCTAAGCATACTTAGCAGGCAGTGAGGCCCAGGGGAACTTACTTCTGAGTAAATGTGCTTAGGACCAGCAGCTTTGTTAAAACTGTAAATATGCATCTGGGTTAAGACAGTATTCCCGCTGTGTGTTTTCTAAGCACAGAAAACATCTCAACATACACTGCCTCACTGTTCCTTACAACAGCCCTTTGTGGTAGGCCAGTATTCTTATCCCCTCAGTAGCTGAGGGTGAGAGATGGCAAATTGACTACAGCAATCTAGCAAGTTCGGGAATGAAGCTACAATTTTATTGTGAACCTCACAGCTCACTCTCCTAACCACTGTGCTAAATTGCAGTCTGCATTTCTGGCTATTCTTCTCTAGCAATTTGCTCTCAAACTGCAGTTTTTAACCTGGGCAATAGTGGCCAGAAATTGGGGGGTGGTGCTGTTGTTGAACTAAAATGAGTTTCAAATAAATTGTGGATGGGGAAAGTTGAGTTACACAAAACTGTTATTTGTGTGTGTGTGTGTGTGTGTGCGCGCGCGCGCACGTGCATGCATGCATGCGTAGATAGATAGATAGATAGATAGATACATAGATGATAGATAGATAGATAGATAGATGATAGATGATAGATGATAGATGATAGATAGATAGATAGATAGAGATAGAGATAGATAGATAGATAGATAGATAGATAGATAGATAGATAGATAGATAGATAGATAGATGCAAGGCAGTTGGGGGACGTACACAGTAAAGAACTGTGCTGCATACCTGCAAAATCACAACTAGGGAGAGTGCTTCTGCACACTGGCTTCCCATAGTAGGTTTGCTACTTTGAGAACAGGATGATGGACTAGATGGGCCCCCATTGGTGTGATCTAGCAGACAGGCTCTTCCTCCACTTATAGTCGGGTGCTGATGCATTAAGGTTAAATGCCTATGCAAAGAAATAAGCAAACTGGAAGCCAGATTTGGAGAAGCACATAATCCAATTGATAGCTCCATATTTTGCCCACATAGACGTCCAGGACTGGTGAATTAGTTCAGTGTGCTTCAAAATGACAAGCAGGTTAATTAATGGACCTAAGGCAGGGGTGGGCAACCTAAGGCCCATGGGCCACAAGCAGCCCACAGGGGTCATTTAACCAGCCCACGATCAGCCCCTGAACCGAGCAGCCTGCTCAGCGAGCCCCCGCACACTGTGCTAAAGCAGCGCAGCATGGGGACTCCCTTCCGTGGTGCCAGAAATTGCGTCTGCCCACAGAGGGATCTCCACTGGAGTGAACCGGCCCAGGCGAGGTAAACCTTGCCGACCGCTGACCTAAGGCCAGCTCCACACCATATATTTGAAGCATGGTTCCCACCCCCTGGGGACTACAGGAACTGTACTTTAATGGGTGGTAAGAGTTAGGAGACATAGCTGCTCTTCCCAGCGCCATTAACAAACTACACTTCTCAGCATACTTTGTAGAGGTAAGTGGGGAGCAATGCCTAGCCATGTGGTATGAAAGTGCTTGAAAATGTATGGTGTGGCTGTGACTTGAATTAGCCATGTCTGGTAAATTCAAGGGGTCTATTTCTGAGTCTGGCTAGCATTGGATACAGCCCTTTATATCGTAAGCTTTGAGGGAAGCTTGTCAGCTGTGGCTTATTTTCTTCTCCAAGCTTCCACAAAATTTCTGGATAAGCTTCCACAAAATCCCAGGATTCCCTGGATTTCACTTAAAAAACCCAGTGCTTAGACCAAAAGACGAGGCCTTCAGTTTGTCTGCAGTTCAAGGTTGTTATAGGTAACCCCCCCCCCCCCGCCGTTCCTTCTGAGTATGATGCTGCCGCACACTATTTTGGTGGTGTGTGTGTATGTGTGTGTGTTTTTTCCCCTTCCCTCCTCTTTAATAATCTGAAAGGTCAGAATGTTTTAAATTGAAACCGTCTCTATTCACAGTCCATTTTCCATAAGTCATTTTACTACTGATGTGACATGATATCAATAATAATACGGTTTCTTGCTGCCTGCTACAGTAGTTTATGGAAAGGAGTTTCAGAAAACATATTATTATAGAGAATAATGTATGGGCTGTGGGGAGACAAGGAAATAATTGCACGGAGAGGTCTTGGGAGCATCGTAAAACCAGGAGTGGAGCTGCCTTGGTCTCTGGTGTCACAAGGTCCCCAAGACTAAACTAATACTTAATAAATCACCACAGCCCATTACGCTTTATGGGTTTGCATTTTTATTCCCGGGAGCGGCAACAATGTGGAGGGTCAGGTGATGATGCAAACCAGGCTGTTTGAAGAGAAGCGGGGTTGTGGTCTTTTCTTGTGGGAGCGCCCCCATGTCTTGGGTCATGACCCTCAAAGCAGATAAATTCAGTGGGTGTGATTTTTTGCAGCAATCACATTTTGAATTTATTTGCCGTGTGGAAACAACATACAAAATATTAGGGGAAATTACTTTGTGAAAATCTGCATTATTACAGGGAAATTGCATATGTACATGTGTGTATCAGGAGAAATTCAAACTCAAGTGTTGATGAATTTTCAAGGGGTCTCTCTTTCTCCCCCCTCACCTTTTAATTGCAAACTGGTGGAGAAATGTGGAGAACAGATTTTTTTAAAAAAACGAGAGACTGGAATTGACAGATTCACTCATTCATTTCTTCTGGTAGGACTGCTGAGTAAGACTGATTCCTGTGACAACAGAGAGCTGCTGCCATTCAGTATAGACCATACTATTATACCATTGTTTTGATTCAGTTTAAGATCAGTGATGGCCAAACTTGGCCCTGCAGCTGTTTTGGGACTACAACTCCCATCATCTCTAGCTAACAGGACCAGTGGTCAGGGAGGATGGGAATTGTAGTCCCCAAACAGCTGGAGGACCAAGTTTGGCCATCACTGGTTTACCTGAAAGGTATCTTCCTGTGCTCTACAGAGTGGGACACATGGCTGGGTTTTCCTCCCCCTCAGCCTCAACCACACTACTTTTTCTTTCTCCCTTTGATGAAAAAAAGAGAAAAGAAACAAAATTGTGATGAGAAACACAGCAGAACCCTTTCTGCTCAGCTGCTCGCTATCTACCCCTCTCTGCAGGCTTTGGATCATTGTAGGCTTTGGATCATGGCTGTGTTGCCTTCATTTCACAGCAAATGTTTTCGAGTGGGGGAAGCTTTGTGTTCTCCCTTCAAGGCCATGCTTTTCACACCTACTTCCAGATGAAAAGGCTGCTTCCTTCACTGATGCCTGCCTTGCCTTCGTAGTTTCTTCTGGAGAGAAAGAGAACAACTTTAGGAGGCAAGAGCTCTGGGCTGATGCTTGACAGAAGAGCTCTTCAGCCAACTTGCTCAAGAGCACTTAATGGACGTGGCCTTTCGAGCCAAGAGAGGACGGCTTGCATAGACAGTTACCGAACTGTGTGAATTAATTGACTGATCAAACCAAGTTGTTAGGCTCTTAGCTCTTGGCACCTAGTAAACTAGAGAGAGAGAAAGAGAGAGAGAGAGAGAGAGAGAGAGAGAGAGAGAGAGAGAGAGAGGATGACACTACAGGCACCATGCTTCAGGCTAAAAGTGTCCTAAATAATGTCTTCCATTTTAAATGCTTGTGGAAATGCTGAAAGAAAGAGAGACATTTTTCAGCGCTATCAAAAAGAACATAAGAAAAGCCTGCTGGCTAGTCCAGCATTCTGTTCTCACAGTGGCCGACCACATGCCCCAATGGGAAACCCACAAGCAGGACACAAGCACAAGAGCACTGACCCCTTGTGTGGTTTCCAGCAACTGATCATCAGAACAATTGCTGTCTCCAACCGCAGGAGGGGAGAGGGTTCTTGTGCTCATGTCCTGCTTGTGTGTTTCCCATTGGGGGATCTGGTCAGCCAATGTAAGACCAGGATGCTGGACTAGACGAGCTATTGGCCTGATCCAGCTGGCTCTTCTTATGTCCTTAATCCAATTAAGTACTATGAAAGGGTAATCTGTGGAGTTCTCTAACACAGAAAACGAGAGGGGGATACAGAATATTCATCGTTGTCCCCCTGCCAGTCCAGCAGATTTTCCATTTCTCTTCCCACTACCCAAATTCTTTGGAGCGGCTACATTATTCCCGGCTGGAAGCCACCATGCCCTTGTCGCAGAGATGACGGCTGGCAGAAGGAGCAAGTGTCCCAGCGGGAGTCCTCGGCGCGCACTCTGCTATAACCTGCTGATGTGGCTCCCTACGGATCCATGAGCTCTGTGCAAAAGGCAGTCATGGTGCGCTTTGAAGCTTGAAACCTTGAGAATTTCAAACAAGCGGGGACAAGCAGATGATCTATGGAAAATGAATATCTAACAGGACTAAAAATTGCTCTTGACATCACCATTAACTCTTCCCTTCCCCCCTCCCCCAAGCCCAGTTTTGCCCAAGCTGATTCTGTTGACTTTCATCCCCGTCCACATTTTAGCACGCTTTGAACTCTTTAAAATGCACTCTCACCCGTGAATACACGCCCCGTCCCCCCACTTCTCATTTCAGTTGAAATGTGACTCTTGTTATCTTTTCTTCTTTGAAATGCTTTTATAATGCTATTTTATGTGACATTCTCTCTGTGGAGAATAGGGAAGCACAGTTTGGAAGTAAGCTGAGCTGAAGCGAATGGGGAACGCCGTGAGCCCCCTGTCATTCTCCCAGCAGGGTGGATGGGAATGAATGGTGGTGAGTTCTTCATGGGATAATCTTCAAAATGGGTATGCATCCAGTTGGAGCTGTGGAGAATATGGGCTTCCAGGACTGCCCACCAGGTCTCACCCGCTGCCCAAACCCAGAGATGTAGGGGTTTAGGATTGTGGTGGGGTGTTGCTGTCAAAGACCTGCTACTATTTCTGCAGCTGAGCCCCTGCCTCCAGCATCCTAAAACCACCCAGTTGGCATGAAAAGGAAGCCTTCTAGCCATGGAGAAGAAGTCTTCTCCCCCTTTGTGCTGATTGGAGCCAATGAGAGTGAAAAGAAATGAAGCAGCTTCTGAGGATTGGCTCCTAGGGTCAACTCTGGAGAAGGTGTATGGGAAGAACACCAATGAATTGTTCTGTATGCTAAGTGGCTGTGAGTGTCACAAAAGGACCCTGCACTTCTGAATTTGCCACTGTGCTGCTGCCCCCTTTCCCAAGGCTACACCCCTCCCTGGCCCTGCTCCACACTCTCCAGTGCTTTTGCTTGGCTGGAATGTGTCCTCTTGCTTCCTTGGGTGGAGAATGGGGAAATGTGTGTGTCAAGAAACCTCTGGGTTTTGTGTGGCTAGAATGTAGACTAATGTACAAAGGATAAACGTCACGTACCTTCCTCTGTTCTCTTTTCCCACCACTTGAATCAGGCCCCCTGTTTGCACATTGCTTGGGAGGCAATGTGGTCCTTGGGCTGAAAACAGTTCCTTGGCCCTGGTATAAATTGTAGGCACCAATACAGATGGGAGAGTCCACTTTCTGTATATCAAAACTGCTTGGTGTATAGAACAGTATAATGAGGTTATGTTCATGCCAGGATTCTAAGTGAACACAGACACAGTAGAGAATATGGGACTGGGTGCAGGAATCAGAACTCTGTGGATCTTAACTTTAATCAAATTCAGTTTCTAGCCCTCATGATTGTAGAGAAAATTCTTTAAAGCCATGCATGTGAGAAACATGAAGTACAGAGGAGTGGCTGAATAAGGTTCCCCATGGTCTTTACTTCCACATATAGATCCAGGCCCCACCCCGTAACTAGCAAGTGCAGAATCAATTGTGCAAATGGTTAGTATTCATGGTGTAGTAGTGGAGGTTCTGGACTAAGACCTGGGAGACCAGGATTCAAAGTTCCACTTGGCCACAAAACTTTTGCCGGGTGACTTTGGGCCAGTTACTGCCTCTCAGCCTAACCTACCTCACAGGGCTGCTGTGAGGATTAAATAAGGAAGGGGAGAACCATGTATTCCACCTTGAGCTCCTGTGGTGGGGGGTAGGTGGGATATAAATGAAATAAATAATCATAATAAATAAATCATAATCCATGTTGGGTTGTGACTTCTTAGCATTAGGTGGAACCCACAAGCTGGACTTGAGCACAGGAGCCCCCCCCCCCCGTGATTTCCAACAATTGGTATTCAAAGTATTACTGTAACCATGGAATCAACCCCTAGCCATTGTGGCTAGTTGTCAGGCTTTGGGGAATCGACTTCCTCCCCCGTGGCAGTAAATAAGAAGAGATCAAACAAAAGGAACGTCTTACCAGTTAGATTCTTTAATAATCACAATGAGAGATAAAATAACATGTCTACCTAGAAATGGTGGTGCTCCCAATTAAGGCTCACTCCCTCCGCCCCGTCCCTATTAATCCACGTCAGTCCTCCATTTTGTAATCTGAGTTTGTACTCTCTGCGCTTTCTGTTCTAATACTTTCTGAGCTCTCTGTGTCTTTGGAGAAGAGGTGAATGCTGTCCCACAACTGTGAATCTGTTAACCCTCTCTCTTCCAGTGTTTCTTCTCCTAGCTGTTCTCCATCCAGTATTTCCCAGCTTCTGCCTTCTGAACTATGCCCCTCTGCAAACCCCTGTTCCAAATCTATACTGTCCTCCTGCTCCTGGGAAGATTCAGGATCAGGGTCAGGGAGAGGGGGTGGCTCCCACCATTGTTCTGCAGTGCAGCCCTCCTCAGCACAGTCCCTGACACTAGTAGCCATTGATAGCTTTACTGTATCTTCAATGAATCTTCTTTTAGAACCACCCAACCTCCATTCATAATTCATTGTGACTTTCAAGTCACCCTATTTCAGGATGTGGGAGAAATGAACTGGCTAATAAATGCACTCCCAGCAGTCAGGAGGCTTTGGGACCTCAGAATGGCAAACACACCCCTCCTCCTGATCTTCCTCTGCCTACAGCTGTCTCTGGCTCCCAGTATTCCACGCTCATTACTTCAGCCCTCTTCAACCTGTCTCCATCACTTCCTGTTTTTCTCCCCACCCCTCCCCTTTTCCTCCTTAATTTGTTCGCCATGAAACAACAACCCAACAACTTGATAGATTTTCTGATAACCTTCCTTACGGTCTCCCTGGGTTATATTATGCTTTAATAACATTTAAGCCAATCTGCCTGATGCTGTTGTAAAGGTCAATTAAATTCACCCTAAAAATTTCCACTCCTGGCTCATTATACATTTGGAAGATGAATTAGGAGCACAAGCTGCCGCCCCAGAGGTTCCTGATATTTCACTAATGAATATGGCTTAGAGATTGCTGGGGGACAAAACGTAAAAAGAAAAAAAAGAAAGGAAGAAAGGTTTCTGGCACCGAGACAGCCCAGGACAGTTATTGGATGCAGGAGGGAGGGAGATGCACCATTGCAGATACAGGTGAAACACTGTTTGCTCAGGAAGAGGTTATGGAGAGGAAGGAGTTACGGATTGCCTCTTGCAGCCAATTACTGCTCACAGAAGAGATGCAAAGCCCAAGTCTCAACAAAGCAGAATTAGGGATGCCCCGCTGGGCAGCTCTCCAGCCGCACGCATCTCTGGTGCCAGCAGGGGTCATGGCTGAGAGACAAGCCTGGTTGTCATCCTTAGCTTTATGGGAACCAATTGTAGAGGCACCCTGGTGTGAGTTGATGGGGAAAGATCTCTCTGGGGTCCTTTTTGCATTAACAAGGGTGACGTTCCTGGAGCCACATCATGTGGGTGCAGATGAGCCAGAGTTCATTTCTAAGGGAGTTTTGGTCAAACGCTGGGTGCCGTTTTGTTGAAGAAATGCTGATAAATAAAATCAACTATTTCTGACCTGATAGTTACCGGTGCTCTTTTGTGGTTGGATAATAACTTCTTGCAGAATTTCATCTCGATGGACCTGTGACATGTGCTGAGCTGTGCACTGAAGGGGATCAAGGAATGAGGAGCAGATTAGTTCCACCAGAACAAATTCATTTCCCTCCCCCCTCCCCACCACCACAACTGTTTTTTTCCCCCTACTGCTCTTCCTCCAGGTTGGGAGCTCCAATCAATGAACGATATGATTAAAGCCATCAACACAAATTAATTCACAACACAATTTAAACTTCTAGAACCGCTGTAACCCCTCATCTCACATGTATGAACATGAGGTCACTCAGCAATTATTTCCCAAAACCACAAATGAGTAAGCCTTCAGCTAGCATTAAAAGTATCAGTATTGGAGGGCACAACTGTCTTTCCTTGGAGACGGGGTTTCCAAAGTCTGAGGGTCACACCACTGAGAAGTTTCTGTCCCATGGAACTGCCGCCCCCAAGTTACCACAATTGGTGGCACCAACAGCAGGGCCTCCCCAGTTGACTCAGTGAACTCACTGACATTCAGCACTGTTTGTATTCCGAAAAGGTGGACAGAAATATATGTAAATTGGCTGGGTAATTTGGAAAATTGTTCATTATTCATTTGAAGGTAAATTGTGCATGATGGTTCCAGAGATCAAGGAGCTGGTTTTTGCCTATGTTTGCATACATTCGGATGTCATTTTGAATCAAGATGGCAGACTCATTGTTTCAGAACCGCTCTGATTTTAACCACTGATTTCAAAGCTGCACAGATTTTTTCGGGGGTGCCTCTCAGTGCCGGGCATTGTCCAAAGTTGCTAGCGAGAAATAAATCAAGTGCCGAATCTCCCCAAAGGGATTCCAATGTTTACGCATTCGTGCTTGCTCCGTGTTGCGGTTGCTGCTGTGATTTTAAAGAATTGGCTCTGTGCTGTGCTCCTCCTTCGCTTCCCAAATGGACGAGATGTTGCCACTTTCCATAGGTGTTTTTGCCAAGCCTCAGTGGTGGCTGCATGTTCTCTGGCAGGGAGCTGGGTCCCTTTGGCAGCAGGCAAAACTTTTTATCGATGACTAAATAGATTGTAATTGAGAACCAAACAAAAGAGAGGACAGAGGGCCAAGCGATGGGTCCGCAGGTGACTTGGAAGCCCAATGAAATGTGCACTAATTGAGGCTGCGTCCTGCATTGATTCTGTCTGAGTGAAAGCAGGCACATCTGCTGCCCAGATGGTGAGCAGGACTTTGGCTGGCATCAGAGAATATCCAAGTGAGCTGGGCAAGGGTGGCTCTTTGCTCCCCTCCCCAAATCCACGTACGGTCAGATTTGTCTGGGTTACTGCAGTATGGTGCTGTGATATCAATTATTAGCATATCAGTGAATCAACTGGCAAATTAGCCCTTGAAATTCCCAGCCACGTGGCCTCTCCCTCTGTCATATGCCAGTCTTGCAGTCTGGTTGATGCATTCGCAGCGAGGCTGAAAAGATGGGGAGGGACTGTAGCTCAGTGACCACAGCATCTGCTCTGCAAGTGGAAGGTGCCAGGTTCAAACCCCAGCAGCATCTCCAAGTAGGGTTGGGTGAGACTTCTGCCTGAAATCACAGAGACCCACAGATGGTCAGTGTACACCAGTGTTTCCCAAACTTGGGTCTCCAGCTGTTTTTGGACTACAACTCCCATCAGCCCAAGCCAGCATGGCCAGGGATGATGGGAACTGGAATCAAACAAATGTGAAAGACACCCCCCTACACACACACACACACACACACACACACACACTGTTTGATAATAGTTAGCTGGCTTGACTCCTGTTCTTCCACAACTAATTGAGAATCACTGAATCAAATGTAAAAAGATTTTCAAGTACTAAAGCCTGAAAAGCTTTTTGTGGCAATAAAGAAAGTAATTTACAATTTGCTACTAAGGCTATTACTATGGCTGGATCTAGACACGTTTAAAAAAAAAAAAAAATTCAGGAAAACGCGTTGCAAAGCTCATAATGGGAAATCATGTTGCCAGAGGATCGAACTCTGCAGTGCCATCTGGTGTCACAGTGTCATAACACATTTAAAACACTTTAAAAAAAAAAAACCCGAATGTAGCTGAGCCCTGGCTACTATTCATGATAGATGTATGCTACGTCCAGAATCAGAAGCACCACCCTCTAAATACCACTTGCTGGGGAACATGAATGGGAGAGAGCAGCGTTGCTCTCCTGTCCTGCTTTTGGACTTCCTAAAAGTATCTAACTGGCCACTGTGGGAAACAGGGCGCTGAACTAAAGAAGCCTTTGCTCCAGTTCTCCAGATTGAAAATGAAAATGAAAATGAAAAAAGTGAAAATGAAAATGAATTAATTAATTTATACCCCGACCATCTGGCTGGGTTTCCCCAGCCACTATGGGCGGCTTCCAGCAGGATATTAAAAACACAGTAAAAGATCAAACATTAAAAACTTCCCTAAACAGGGTTGCCTTCAGATGTCTTTTTAAAGTCAGATAGTTGTTTATTTCTTTGACATCTGGTGGGAGGGCATTCCACAGGGAGGGCGCCACTACTGAGAAAGCCCTCTGCCTGGTTCCCTGTAACTTCACTTCTCACAGTGAGGGATAGGAGGACAGAATTAAGATCATACCCCTACTTCACAGCTTAATCTTACAGACATTTACTCAGAAGTAAACCACTGAGCCTAGGGCTTGCCGGTTGGGTAGGTCGCGGTTCAAATCCTTGCAATGGGGTGAGCTCCCATTGCTCAGTCCCTGCTCCTGCCCACCTAGCAGTTCAAAAGCACGTCAAACTGCAAGTAGATAAATAGGTACCGCTCTGGTGGGAAGGTAAACGGCGTTTCTGTGCATTGCTCTGGTTTCGCCAGAAGCAGCTTAGTCATGCTGGCCACATGATCTGGAAAAATGTCAGCTTCCTTGGCCAGTAAAGCGAGATGAGTGCCGCAACCGGAGAGTCGTTGGCAACTGGACTTAACTGTCAGGGGTTCTTTACCTTTACCTTTTAAGTTCCACTGAGACTTACTTCCAAGTAAATGTGTATGGGATTTCTGCTTTGTTGCAGCACACAAACATAGGTGTGTTTACTCAGAGGTAAATCCTACAGTGTTCAATGGGACTTTCTCCCGGGAACATTTGCATTGGATTGATGATGGCTATGATCCACCTCCACTGTTCCTATGCTTCTGAATATCAGTTGCTGGAAACTGCAGGTGGGCAAAGTGTTCTTGCACTCAGCTCCTGCTTGTGGGCTTCTAGGAAACAGCTGGTCAGCTGCTGTGAGAACAGGATGTTGGACTAGATGGGCCACTAGCCTCATCCAGCAGGACTGTTCTGACATTCTTAAGATTAATCTACCAATCAAACCATTAAACTTTGAGGCTAATCAAGTGGCTTGACCATGGCGGATGTTACTGGGAGACTGAAGGATTCTCTGAATGATTTTGGAGTGGTTCATATTAAATGATCAGACATAAGGTTTGGGGCATGGAAGGACTTGACTGTGATTTATGGGAACTGTGATCACTGCTGCTATCTGGGACACCGAAAAGCATGTGACTTGGCCTCCAGCATCCTGTGACCGGCTCCAGAGGGATCTTCCAAGGCTACCAGGAATGAGGCTCAGATTGTTTTCCATTGATGAAAGCATGAATTGCACAGAGAACTTGGCGGCTGAAAAAAGAAATCTAATTTAAGAGCTCAGAATGAGCCCAGGTGCTCTGTCCAACCCTCAGAAATGGGAACATTACATGTATCCTGGAATTCAGAGAAAGCTTATGCAGAAGAAAATCTGTTATCCCAGAAAAACTGGCAATTGTGTATTCATAATCAATGGCAAGGATCTGGTTCATCCAGTGCAAATTTTGAAGGACAGTCGAGTATCAGTTCATATATAGTGGTAAGAAGCTTTTAGTTAGAGCCAAGTAATAGGAGGTGTTCATATAAGACTATGCATGGTGTAAAGAAAGTGGATAGAGAAACATTTTCTCCCTCCAAATATCAGAAACTCAAGCACATCCAAGGAAGCTGAGAGTTGGAAGATCAGGCAAAAGAAAAGACATATTCACACAGCACATAGTTAAACTAAGAGGCAGTGATGGAGACAGACAGGCTTCTTTGGCTTTAACAGAGGATTGGGCAAATTTATGGAGAATAATGCTATCAGTGACACCATGGCCATGTTCTGGCTCCACTTTTGGAGACAGTCATGCTTTTGAATGCCAGTTGCTGCAAGCCACAGAAGTAGGGAGAATTCCCTTGTGTTCAGGTTCTGCTTGGAAGGTTTGTATATGCATCTGATCTGCCACTGTGAAAACAGGATAGTAGACTTCAGTCTGATCCAACAGGGTTCTTCTTAAGATCTCATGGCAAATTCCAATTAAGTAGGCGTGCATTAAATGGTGAACCAATCTGAATTTCTGCCCCCGTTCCTAAACCTGGCTTCTCCCTCTTGCTGCCTGCAGTTTCTCCTGTCCTGTGTCCAGGACTGCTCCATCAGCCATGTCCTTCCTGCCTCCCTTGGGAGCAAAAGTTGGCTTCTTCAACCACTCTGCTGTCAGCTACAGATTCTGGACTCCACTGCCCTTCATGCCTAGAACCATTTAAATTCACACAGAGAAAGACACAAACACACAGTTCAAACTAGCATACACACACTGTTTGACCTTGAGATCCAACTTCTCTGCACATTTTTGAGTGGTGGTGGCGAAATGGGAGTCTCTAAACAGAGGTTGGGTAGCTGTGAGTCGGGGATCCTTTAGTTGTGTTTTGTGCATTGCAGGGATTGGATTAGACGACCCTTAGGCTCCCTTCCAACTCTGCAATCCTCTAATTCTATGACTGTCCAGCCCAGTGCCTTGTCTCCCCACCAAACTAAAGGCCCACCCTTGTGCGTCATTTGAACAGACAGGGTTTCTCTCCCAAGGCTGAATACTGATTATTACTACTTTTAATTCCACCCCGACCCACCCGCCATTTATCAGGACCCCTGGGCAGGTCAGAAGTTACAGCAAGGTTATTTGCTGAGTGATGGATATTGATGTCCTTTGCTGGTGGCCCTGACCCTGTCAATTTCATGGTGTCCCTCTTTAGTTACACTTTTTCCTAGCAGTTTTAAACTGCCAGACACCCCCACAATTGACCTTTTTAATGGGCACAGCTTGCCTCATCAGTTTTCCCCTTTTGGAGGCAGCCAGATCTATTCCTCAGTGAGTATGATTTTAAATGAAACTCTGGACGGTGGCTGGTGGCTTTGCAGCACTACCGACATCATTTCGAGAAAAGGTTCTGAAGAGCCAATTTTAGTATCAAGGTTAAGAGAAGGAGCTATGGGCTTAGAAGACCCAGGATTGGGGACATAGCTGTCAACTTTTCCCTTTTCTTGCGAGGAATCCTATTTGGAATAAGGGAATTTCCCTTAAAAAAAGGAAAACGTTGACAGCTATGATTGGGGGTGCAGGAATCTGCCAATTCCAGTCCCCCCTTTTTAAACTCTTAAATTCAGCTCTTCCATTTCCTTATTTTTTTTTAAAGTCCTCATAAAAATTAATCAGCATTTTAGCATGGTTTTCTCAGAATACACACAATGTATGCAATATGCACATTCATGCAGAGCAATTCCCTCTAATGCAGTATGTTTTATCTGCTATTTTCACATACATGGAAGATTCAGGACAGATAAAAGAAGTTGTTCTTCATGCAGTGCATAGTTAAACTATGAAACTCCCTCCCACCGGAGGCAGTGATGGCCACAAAGTTGGATGGCTTTAAAAGAGGATTAGACAATTTCATGGAGGAGAAGGCTATTGATGGCTACTAGCCAGGATGGCTACGTTCTGCCTTCACAGCTGGAGGCAGCAATGCTTCTGAATACCACTTGCTGGCAATCACAGGAGGAGAGAGGGCTCTTGTGCTCCAATCCTGCTTGTTGGTTTCCCAGGGTTGGCCACTGTGAGAACAGGATGCTGGACTAGATGGGTCAGTGTCCTGATCCAGCCAAGCTCTTCTTATGTTGTGAAGAACTGTTTCACCTCTTCTGAATCTTCCAACATTGAGTTTCATTGCATTGTCCCAATGATGTTGTAGAGATCAAATTCCTGGCAGAGGGCCTTTTGAGATCTGCAGCCAAAAATGTTCAAATCCAGACACTTCCTCGAGACTGATTATCAATCCCCACATGCTGTTTTGCTCAGATGTACTTACCACCTAATACCTGTAATTTGCTCTGAAGTTAACTCAGTCTCTTGTTTGCTTACCTTACTGAAGCCAGCAGGGCTGCTGTGTTGCTTTCTTTGTCTCCTTTGAATCCATATGTCTGGCATCGATCTGTTATTGCTTTTCTATCTTTCCTATCCTCTGAGAAAATTATTTTTTAAAACAAAACAAGTTTTCCAAAAAAACAACAACCTTAAAAAGACGAGACCACATATATTTTCTTGCACCCACCCCAAATACATTGCATGCATTTGCCCCATCCTCACTGATTAAATGCATCAGTGTCATGTTACAACAGGAATTTGTAATAACCTGCAATCTTATAGGAGTATATATTTAAAGCAGATGAATAAATGTGTAAATTAAGTTAATTTGGAATATGCAGGGAATATTTAAAAAAAAAAATTAAGGAACTGCAGAAAGAGGGGGGAGGAAGTAGAGTTTTGAAATGTTAAAATGATCGTAAAATTATTGAAATGTATAAAACTGAAAATCATAAATAATTTTTACATCGAAAGCAGATGATCTATCACTGATCTATGACCCTTTCCTGATACCAGCCTCCTTGGCAAAAACAGATGGCAACAAAGGTTTTCTTTTTGAAAAATGTTTCGTGTTACACCTTGCCTTGTATGAATAAAACAAGGCAGTTATGGCCTGTTTATTCGTCTTATCTGTTCTATCTATACTTTCACTATAAAAATCCAATAAAAAGTTACACACACAAAATGCTTCAGCCCCCTAATGGGTTGTTGTTTTTATTTTTATTAGGTATTTTGTGGTTTTATATCTTGATTTTATTCTGTGAACTGCTCTGAGACCCCTGGGTATAGGGCGGTATATAAATTCAATACATAATAATAATATATCCCACCTTTCTTCACTGGACCTCACCAGTCCCCCACTCCATATGTTTATCTCACAACAACCCTGTGAGGTAGGTTTGGTTGAAAGAGTGTGACTGGCCCATGCTAAATCACCTTTATGGCTGAGTGGGGATCTGAACTTTGAGGTGTGTCGTGTCACCACCCCCAGTGCTAGCCTGTCACTCTATAACCATTTCCCTACACTGTTCCTCTGTTTCTAATGTAGTATTTGACACCCATATGTAGGCTCTGGTGCTCTGCCTCACGGGAACCTCATGGTCAGCTCAGCAGTTCCAGGTGCTTGGACCATAACATATTGCTGTGCCCAAACTCCTTTCCTTTTTTAATGCACCGTTCGTAGAACCGGTTGCAGAAACTGCTGAAGCCATAACCTAGCTCTGTTTATGGAGGCAGCAGCAGATCAGCCTCTCTGCCGTCTTTGCTTCTGTCCCCAACACGGCCAGAGGAATTTTTTTTACGAGCCATAATTAAACAGGAATTGCCCTGTATTCACCCTTGTTGGCTGGGAGACAAGGCTTTAAGGGCCAGGCGGTTGGGTTATCGTGGCACGTTTGCGGAGGGTTTTGTCCCTGTCTAAACGATCTTTAATAGGACTGTGAATCAGTGCAGATGATGTGACAGTCCTGGTGTGAACAAAACCTGGCTGGCGCCTTGAATGCGCTTGGCTTGCGTCTGAGGTGGCAGCGGTGGAAATATGTCCTGTTCTGATAAGATTCCTGGCTGGCTACCATGTGCTGACCTGGTGGGTTCTGGGCCTCATCGAAAGGGCAGGCTGAGTAGAACCTTCCTGATTTATTTATTTATTTATGGATTTATTTATTTTCTAGTTGGTGGTCGACATGTTTTCTGCCTGATGATGGGGGACCTTGAGGTCCTGCAGTGGAACTCAGGGATTCCACATCCCGCCCTGGGGGTTGCCGGGACGGAAGTAAAAGCACATTTTGTGGTGATTTTAGGAGACAGTGTAAGCAACACTATGGGGCAGAATGCGGGGCTTGAAAGAAGGGTGCTGGTTTCATGAGAAAGCCCTACCCTGTCCGTTACTTATTTTGTAAAATGTATATGTAAAATATAAAAACAAACCCCTCAAAGTGGTTTACAAAAGAGGTAAAATGATAAAACTGTCAGTAAGAGCAATTCATTCAAGACTTTCAAAAAGCTAAAGTTAACAACAGACTAAAAACAGATTAAAACTCACCACAGCTTTCTAAACATCAGAGCAGGCTGATTTTCACACACACACACAAATGTTTTTAGCAGGCACCGAAAAGAGTGCAGTGAATGTGCCTGCCTCATTCCAAAGTGTAGGTGCTGCCACCTTAACAATTGAGTTACAGTGGTACCTTGGGTTAAGAAGTTAATTCCTTCTGGAGGTCCGTTCCTAAGCTGAAACTGTTCTTAAACTGAAGCACCAGTTTAGCTAATGGGGCCTCCCATTGCCACCACACCACCGCTGCACGATTTCTGTTCTCATCCTGAAGCAAAGTTCTTAACCCGAGGTACTATTTCTGAGTTAGCGGAGTCTGTAACCTGAAGCGTCTGTAACCCGAGGTACCACTGCAATGTGAATGTGGAATGGGTTTTATGTGGCTCCTGTAATAATGCCTGTTCTGCTGGTTGCATGGGCATATATGGGGTAAGATGATGTCAAACTTATCCCAAGCTATTAAGGGCTTTATATACTAACTCCTTGTACTTGGACCAGCAGTAAATCAGCAATCAGTGCAGATCTTTGAGCATGGGTGTTATATGCCAACAAGGCCTCACTCCTGTCAGCAATCGTGCTGCAGCACTCTGCTGCAGCTGTCTTGTCCTTAGACTTGCTGGGATCCTAATGTACATATTTAACTTACATGTGAATCTGTCTAGCGATTGGCAACTCCATCGAGGCAGATTCCCCTCTGTTTAGGGATTTTTAAATTTATTTTTTCAATCCTGTAAACTTAACTTGAGATCATAAAAATGAAGAAGGAAAAAACCAAGATTGACAGTTACCTCTATACCTCCCTCTATGTTTGCAGATCCTATTGTGGATTCAAACTCAGGATATATTATTAAACGCACACCATTTATCAAGGAGCCTGTCAAAGGACTTAAGAATGGGAGCTTTGACTGTGAAACACAGGTTTGCTGAGCATTCTGGCAAGAGAAAAATCTGCGTAGGAAAGCGTACCCCCCCACCCTTTCTCCCAATAACTATAAAAATCTAAGGGACCCTTAAATAATTTGAGAGGGGAGCAGAACAGGCAATTAATAATCTGGAGTTTGATGGCTATAGTGCTAGGAGCAAGGCAGGTAACATGATTTATGGCTCGGCTTTGTCTGATGTCTTCAACTCAAAGGCAAGCAAAACTATTTACCTTCTGATGGATATACAGCCAGTATACAGGCAGTGTTTGAGCAGGGAGAGGATGGGGCAAGCCATCCCTCTGTGGGTTTGGCTCTGCAAAATTCTAAAGCTGCCCATAGAAATAGAGAACTTGGGAGACCAAGGTTCAAACCCTCACTCAGCCATGAAGCTCACTGGGTGACCTTGTGGGCCACTCACTGCCTCTCAGCCTAACCTACCTAACAGGGTTGTTGTGGGGAATAAATGGGGGGATATGTATGCCACCTTGAGTGTCATGGAGAAAAAAGTGGGGTATAAATGTGCAAAATAAATAAACCCATGCTATTTCTCAACAGAAGTGCTTTCTGTGCAACGCATGTTACACACGACTCTACCCTTCTCCTCTGCCTCCCATTAGATGGCTTTTAAGTGTTTTTTCCCCTTAAATTATATTGCCCCACACTTCTCAGAAATGAACCAAAGCAAGCTAATGACATCCATAAAGCAAATCACGGCAGGGAAGGTGGTGGGATGTGTCAGGAGGGAGAAATTCACTCCACCCCCCGACAAAAAAAGAGAAAGAAATCACTCTCTCGTTCTCATCTCTTTCAAATGCCAAGAGAAAATGTCAAAGAAACGGCTTTCTTGGAAATAACTCCAAAGTTCAAATAAATTGTCAAACATAATTTGTCAATTGGCTCTTCCCAGCAGGATGGTAACTCCTGTGTATATTAGCTATTACGACACATTCCTGCTTTCTGTATCCACCATTTGCTGCTAGGCAGAGGAAATAAATATGTCTCCTTCCAGCTTTTTGCACAAAGTTAGAGGGCACTTTCCAAAATAAGTAGGGAGTGGCAGCCACCAGCTCTGTGCTATGCACAACATAGGAAACAAATCCTGGCCACAGAGGATGCACCCAAAGGTGTATTCAGTCGATTCAAAAGAGCCCAGGTGAGCATCACAATTTGGATGGTGATGCATCTCCAAAAGCACAATTGCATGCCCTTGAGCATGTGAATATCCATGCTGCAGTTTGCACATCTTCCATGCTGGATTTATTTTCTTTATTTCAACCTCTTGATTGTAAAACAAACAAACAAAACAAAAACTCAATGCAGTTTATGAAGAAAGGGTAAAACAATAAAAATCAAGTAACCATTTTAAGCATTCAAAAAATCAAAATCAACATTAGACTAAAAACAGATTAAAATGTGCATCAACGTTCTAAACATCTGAGCAGGCTTGCCTAAAGAAAAATGTTCTCAGGACTTTAATGAAAAGAGTACAGTCGTACCTCAAATCTCAAATGCTCCCGAACAAATCAGCTTCCGAATGATTGAAACCTGGATGTGAGTGTTCCGGTTTCTGAACAATTTTCGGAAGCCAAATGTCCAGCGTGACTTCCAGTTGGCTACAGGATGCTCCTGCAGCCAATCAGAAGTCGCGCCTTGGTTTTTGAACAGTTCCAGGAGTCAAACGGACTCCTGGAACACATTCTGTCTGAGAACCAGGTACGACTGTACAGTGAATATCAAGGGGGAGGGAGTTCCAAAATATAGGTGCTATCACACCAAAAGATTGAGTTGTTACGAATGGGGAATGGATATTTAGGTAGTACCTGTAACTTTGCCAGTTCTGCAGATGGAGGCACTTGGGGGGAGAGGGGGCAAGGCGATCTCACAGGTAAACTAGTCCCAAGTTGTTAAGGGCTTTATATGGTAATAGTAAGACCTTGAATTTGCCCCAGTAGCAAATCAGCAACCAGGTCACAGCTCTGAGCACATGTATTATATTCAGACAAGGTCTCACCACTATTAGCAATCATGCTGCAGTATTCCTGACCCTCCAAGTGTCCCTATTTCCCAGGGTCACCCCTAATCCCAGTTTCTGATTTGATCATGGAATGTCCCGCTTTTCCTTAGGATGTCCCTATTTTCATTGGAATAATGTTGGAGGGTATGGAGTTATCCGACCCCTGAGCTGTCTGAAGGCAATTCTGTATAGGGAAGTATAATGTTTTATTATGTTTTGATATATGTTGGAAGCCGCCCAGAGTGGCTGGGGCATCCCCATAAGATGTATGGGGTATAAATAGTAAAATTATCATTATGAAATGGGACGTCCATATTTTTATTGGAGAAATGTTTCCGGATCAAGCACAAGGGAAGCCCCACATGGAGCGCGTTTCAGTAATCCAGCCTTCAAGTAAGCAGTGCATGAACTACTGTGGATGAGGATGATGCTACTTCAGATACTGTACCTGTTTTCTAAATTCAGCTCAGCTGGTGGATAGATTCTCTCACAGCACAACTTGATCTGCCCCTAGGTGACTTTTTGATTAATTCTGCGCACTCCAAAGCAACAGTGAGAAATCATTGGCAGTATAACTGGGTTTCAACCCTTTACAGAGTCTCTTCATTTGCCTCTCTTTAAACACTTTACAGACAAATTTATAACCTGGAATCATAAAACCTGACTTATTGCTTGTCTTGATGACAATATTTAATAACTCATGTATGCTTTATTGCATCACTTTTAATGCCCTGGTATGGGATGTTAGAGAGGCTTTTCATCCTCCATATCAACTGGTAAAAGGTCTTGCTTTGTTCTGAAAGCAGATTTGTATAGTAATATAGAAAGGCGGTATACAAATTAAAAGTGAAATGAAATGAAATTTGGTCTGTGCATAAGAGCTAATCTGTGTAGGGTTCACAAGAATCCAGTCCAAACACTGTGATGGCTTTCTGAATCATTTGTTTTCTTACTCAAAACGTGCACAGTTGTGTTTTATTTCCTCAAGGCAGTATTCAGAATCCAAACGGTATATGCTTAAAAATGTAATCCAAGTTACTGTATAGGGAGGAAAATTAAAAAAAAAATTAGGTAGGAAAGTCTAAAGTAGTGATGGAGGAGAAATTTAATTCTGTTCACATGTAAGAGTGGGCCTACCAAATTTGTGGTTTCTGAAGAAAGGCACAAACTGAAACACTGCTTCAAAATTTATACGTCTTCAGTTTTTGCAGCGCTGTTCTCAAACCAAGTAATATGTAGAAAAATGCACATACCTATGGTAAAGCATACATAAAAATGCATGTATTAGTGAAAATAAAATGCAAACACTGTATTATATTTAGGGAAATTGTGTTGCAAAATTGTTTCTATTAAGCAAAACTGCATACAAAAAAAATTGTGTATATTGGAAGAAAGAGCTGATAAGTTTTCACAAGCTTAATAGTGGAAAAATGATAAGCCAGGAGAAACCAGAACTGCCAGATTTCACCCATCTTTAGTCCAAACCCTTCCTCTCTATTCCAGGGATGCTAGAGGAATGTGATCATTGCAAATGCTGAGATGAGCCGGCCTGATCTTGCTTGCTTGGGCAGATGGGAATGAGTTATCTACCAGATTCCGTGACACAGTTCCCAGCAGTTTGAATGCGTCAAAATGAACACTGGGCATATTTAAAAAGGAAAAACACAATTAAATTTGTGTTGTGAGATAAACCAGTGGGTTTTTTTGAGCCAGATTGCACTGGAGCTTCGCTCCAGTACCTTTTCTTTTTTTACCCCCCCCCACTATCTATCTATCTATCTATCTATCTATCTATCTATCTATCTATCTATCTAAAATCCAACTCTGTCTGTCCCTTTCCCAAGTGCCATGTTGGCCATTCTGAGAGCCTTGAGTTGCCACTGCCACTCCTGTCGGGGGGGGGAGCTGTGGGGGCGAGGGGTGGTGAGAGGGCACTTCTGGCACCCTTTTTAAATAAAGTGCTGGTTAAACACATGTTTGAATGCTACTTAAATATGTATGAATTGTGTGCTCTGAGAGTCCTTTTAAAAAGAGCAATAGAACTCCACCACTGACACACACATTCACCACAGACTTCACTGCCACCCCCCAGGATCCCAGTGATTTTGGCAATGGCCATAATAAGAATAACAGCAAGAAAGTCAGGACAGTCCCTCAGATCAGTACCCTGATGGGCAGTCCCTGGGGGTACCCAAGGGCATGCAGTATCGGCCCCCTCCCCCCCAATGTTTAAACAGTGGCACTTACTGTCTAGGATGTTTTGTCCACCCTAAATCTTCTAACATTAAGTTTCATTGCATGTCCATCAGCTCTAGTGTGATGAGAGAGGGAGAAAAGCTATACAGTATCTGCTTTCTACATACCATGCAGCACATGTACCCTCCGACATTTCTCCAGTGAAACTAGGAGCATCCTCTTCCACATCAATAAGCTGCACCCGTGTTTGATCTCCCACACACAAAGATGATGACATACATATTTACACTAGTCACCTTGAGCCCATTGCAACCTCTCTGCCTCACCTACCTCACAGGGTTGATGTGAAGAAAAATGATGTGAGGGAAGGGAGTGTTTGCAACACCTTCCACAGATAAATGGCCTGAAATAAAATTGTAGCTGTAAGCTGCCTTGAGTTCCTGTCAGGGAAAAAGGTGGGAAACAACAACAAATGATCAGGAACATACCAAAGAGTAAATCCTGTTGAACTCAGTGGGACTCATTTCTGAGTAAAAATGTTTCAGATTACAGTGTAAGGCTGCACCATCTTGACCCAGTTACCTGGGAGTAAGCATCACTGAATGCAGCAGGACTTGCTTCTGAGTAGACAGTGTCAGGCTCCATTTACAATAAAGGAACAAACATTTCCCGCATTTCCTAGGACGTGGCTGGCTGTGGAAGGATTGCAATTAAAGAATGTAAAGCAGAGTTGTGACCTTTTCCTTCAAAATTATAGGAAGGACTTTGTATGCCAGCTTTATTATTTCCTTCATTTGGTGCAGATATTTTATTTCCAGTATAAACAGGTCTCTGCTTTTTAACCTAGACACACACATCTCACTTTTAATTGTTCTCTGAGACATGGAAGGGAGGAAAAGGGGGAAATGGAACATTCCGGGATCAAATCAGAAAGCAGGATGGCTTCTATAATTCTGGGACCGTTCCTGGAAAACCGGGACACTTGGAGGGTATGCATGCCTCACTTTATAAACTTCTATAAACTTATGGTGGTGTTGGGAGCAGGGATATAGTTGCTCTGAGATGCACAATTGTGTTTGTGTGTGTGAAAGAGTGTGTGTAGTAATCTAGGTGTAGCGGCATCCCACCGCTGCCACCATGTAGTAATGTTGCCCCCCAGCTGCTTGCCCCTCCCTCACCTGTCTCTGCTCTCCGGCCAGACTAGGTCTCCCAGGGCAGGGTTGGCAGGCACACTACTTTTTGCAAAAACAGAACAAACTCGACCCGGTAGGGCTGCCACCACTCCCTCTATTCCAGGGGACCCAGAATCACAACCCAGGGAGAAGGCTGTGACCCGTTATCCTGGCTATCCCACACTCCACAAGTTGTTTCCATAGACTTGCAGACAGAAATTCTACGGTAGAGCGTAACCAAGCGTAAGGCTAGGACTTAGCTATTCCCCCGGGAAGGCACACAAACTAAAACAGTTTCTTTTCTTAAAAGTTTATTTTAAAACAACATAAGGAACATGCTAAAACAGAAGGCACTTCTTTTGAAAGTCACAGATAAGAAAATAAAGACGTTGCATAGTATAGCTAACTTTACATACTCACAAAGTCTAACACAAATAGGATAGTTGAAGTCCTTTCAAGAATCTGCAAATTGAAGGCTTTTGAAGATCTCCATTTCAAAATACGGCTGTTAGTTTGGGACATCACAGCCAGGCATCTTTGCAGATTGCAGTGAGCAATGGCAGAGAGCAACTTCTCAAACAATTCCCTGATCTTTTATTCACAATTCGCACTTGGCGTCGTAACTCTCAAGCCAATCATAAGTCTTAATTAATTTTTAAATTCACCAATGAGCGGCTTGCTAGTCAATCAATCTACCCCTTGGCAGCTGGGTCAATTTAGAATCCAAACTTTAAATCAAAGGGTTTCCTCCCTTCCGTGGAAATTATCCAGATACACATTCCCAAGCAATTCAAGGACAGATAGCATCATTGGGGGGGGGGGTGTTCACACCCTTAGACCCAGGTGTTACTCCTTTCATTAAATCAAGGCTTCCTTTATTCCAATAAACCTTTCACACTAAGGAGCCAGCTAGTCTGGAGTTTAAAGAAACACAACTTCTTTCCCAGGGTCCTTGTGGCTGATGGAGTTCCCACAAGGCTTCACTCTTTTTACTTGACCAGGGAATGATTTCTAAACAGTACCAACTTTACTACAGTGTGGATCAGAGAGAAAGAGAGAGAGCAGCTCATTAGGCACACCCTGTTGAACACTGCATCATTGCCTATTTTGTACCTTTCTCCTCTTTCCCCCCATTATCCACCTTTCCCTCCCTTCCCTTCTGAGCATGAATAGAGATGAAAGCCCTTGAAAAAGTATGTGGCATTTATCAGGAAACCAGCCCTCATTGCAAAAACGGCTGACAAACGCCACCTCTGCCCTAATACAAAGCACGCCTTGTCCTATCAAAGGCCTGACGGGCAGTCACCTTGATGAGGAAATAGTGAGGCGGTGAGCACCTGCTGTTCCATCGCAGGCCTTGTGGCAAGATGTCAGCCACCTGTGCGGCTGTGGCAGCGGAAGCCCTTCCCCCTCATACAGAAGAGCAAGGCAGGCTCCGGGCTGCAACAAGGGAGCTTGGAATGTACTGAACTGTGGCAGAAAGCATGTTAGGAGGACACTGAAAAGAACAGGAGAGGCCAATTTGCATGCCCAGGACAGAGTCTGGGGCTGGCAACCATTCCTGGAAGCCTTTTCAGTGTGTCTGAGCAGAACTCTTTCTTTGCTTGTTTCCCCCATTTTTTCTTGACAGGTTCTGCCCATCCACCTTGGCAGGTAACAGCAGTGCAGCCAGGTGAGGAGAAGGGTAATCAGGATATGAGACAGGTCAGCGTGAGATAAGGCAAGGCAGCTGGACCTGAGCTGGGAATGGGAGGGGGCATTACGAAGGAGAATGGCCACACAGCGTAGGACGTTGCCATATGATCAGATCTATTGTCAACACGAGCTGGCAGCAGCTCTCCTGGGTTTTAGGCAGGCATCTCACACAGAACCTGGGACATTCTGTGTGCAGAGCATGTGCTCTGCCAGCGAGTTGCAGCCCGTCTCGTGCCTCGTGCATCCCATATGGAAAAGCTGGTGCTGTACAAGAGTATGAACCATTGGGGCTCCAACCATCATCTGGTCCCCAGTGTGGGATGAAACTTATTAGAGTGGAAGGTATAGTGGAGTCGTCCCATCATGAGTGTTCAAATAGGACTCAACACCAAGTCTAGTCAGCTTCCAATGAGCCATGGAGGGTACCATGGAGGACATATGTGCCGAGCAGTGGCGTAGCGTGGGTTGTCAGCACCCGGGGCAAGGCAAGTAATTTGTGCCCCCTAACCCTTGCATTTGCGCCCCCTAACCCTAACCCCCAGATGTTGCGCCTGGTGCGGCCGGCCCCCCCTGCACCCTCCACGCTACGCCACTGGTGCCGAGTCCCAGGGGCCCCCGGATACCATGGCTCCCACAACATTTTAAATGAGGAGGCCAGACACCCACAAAGTGTGGCACAGCCATGCACAGCCATGCATGCATACCGCAGGACATATTCACGCTATGTCATCACACACTCTGGCATGTGCACACTACGTCACCATGCCTGCTACATGCCAGTGCTGCTGCTGGAGGATAATGGCTCTTCATGGCTGCTAGCCATGATGGCTGTGCAAGAGGCACCAAAGCTTCTGAATAACAGTTGCTGGAAACTGCAGGAGGGCAGAGGGCTCTTGGGCTAAGTTCTGCTTGTGGGTTTCCCACTGGGGCATTTTAGGGTTGCCATATTTGAAACAGTGAAAATAAGGACATATTGTTGAGCTCTTTTTTTTTAGTTTTGCCCATAGTTGTTGTGCTTTTTGGAAAAAAATTGCAAAAATATATTATATGTTTTTGAGCTATTTTTATGGGGAAATGGTGCTATCAATATGGCTGCAGTTGCGATGAGAGGAGGCTGAACTAGATGTGTCTGTGGCCTGATCCAGCAGGATATATATATATATATATATATATATATATATTTTCTTATGTCATCTTCTCCATTGTCTCAGGCAAAAAAATGTATTGAGCGAGTCTTGATTCCTGGCTTATAGGCAGAAGCATGAAGTGACTGGTTCTACCATATTACCTGATTCCCTGGCTGGAAAAGGTTCCTTCCTCCATTTGGACTACATAGTGAGATGAGATTCCTGGTGATATTTCTTTTCAGATCCACCTTCGCTCTGTTTGAAAGTGTCCGATCTGGAACAGAGTGCAGAACATGCAGGGCTAGGTTAACCATTGAGCAAAATAAGCACATTCTTAGGGAATCAAGGGTAGGGGTTGCACCACAGAAATTGTCCATTGCTGGACTAGCAACTCCACTTTTCAGTTTACAAATTCTGAGACAAAATCCTTCTATATTAAAGCATGAAGGCACAAGATTCAACTGTAAATTAGCAAGCTAATTGTTTGTATAATGGAATAAAATGGAAGTGTACAAAAGTAAACATTATTTTCCAGCTTCCTGTAGGTTTTGTTTCATTTCAAAAAATAAAATTTCATTTTACGGTTTATTATTGTTTATATTTTGAATTAGACATATGGAGGGGGAACCAAAGTGCTCTGGGTACTTTAAAGGTCTTAGTCCGGCCCTGAGTAGCTGTTGGCTGTGAGAGGTGGGTTAATCTGACAAAAGACAAAGTTATCCTCTGATAGTCCAGGATGAGGGTGGCATGGAAATTCTGTTCATGCTTGCCGTGATCACTTCTGCTTTGCACTAAAGCAAAATTATAGTTGAAGGAAAGAGAGAAGGAAAGAGGACTCATGGGAGCTTTGATGGCAGCCTATAAATACCTTCAAGGCAACATTATAAATGAAGGAATTGTTGGCCCTCTCAGAAGGTGCTGGGACAAGGAGCAATGGCTCGGAGGTGTGGATGGCAAAGTTTTTACTTGGTTGCTTCTCAACAGTAAGAAAAAGTGGGCAGCAGACTCGACTCTCCAGGGATGCATAGGAGATACTTGGAATGTCAGGAGTTCAGGAATGTGTTAAACAGAATGTTAGCAGAAAAGATGAATGGCATAATCTTTGCAAAATGCAGAAGGTTAACCCGCTGACCTGAACCACTTCCTCCCCCCACCTTCCTGGCTTTCCGGCCTGTGTGATTCTACAATAAATTCTACTTAAGCCGTTTAACAGCAGGCGCTTAGCGGCTGGACTTAATGGGCACTGTCCAGAGAAGATGAGGTGCTCTCGAGTCCCATTGAAATCACCGAGTCTTGAGTGCCCTTGATTTCAGTAGGGTCTTAAAGAGGCCTAGCTTTCTCCGTGGATTGTGAGCACTGTCCAGGAAAACTCGCTTTTTGTCTGTAGTTCAACAGATTCATAATCAGGAATAAATCTTAAGCAAATTAAATGATTCTTACTGACAAGTCATCATCATTTGGTTCAGTCTCGGCTATCAGCATTAAAATAGCATCAATATCTTATTTTAATTTAAGACATAACCTGGTTCATTTTAGCTCTGAGTTTTAAGGGGATTCGGGGCATAAAAATGGTCTTGCCGGATCAGACAAAGGGGCATCTGTCATCTATAATTTTCTTGCCAGCAGCAGCCAATATGGTTCGGGCCAAGATGAGCATTGTTTGTGAAGAGGTACATTATCTCTATACAACAAGCTATACAACAGGGATAACAACTCCCATATTCCGTGAGCACAGGCTGTGCTGACTGGGGCTGATGGGAGTTGGAGTCCAATAACATCCCAGAAAAATGCTGCGAGTTTTACCGAAACAATTGTGAGATGTGTTCTATTTCTATATAAATTAAAGTAACTATTTTTACATCTGCATCTAATCCTCTAAATTAGCATATGTAAATTTTATGTAAACCCGTGGCTTCTTTCGTGCGCTCTTTTGTGATGGGTTTCCTCTTTTTTGATTGTGCAAAAGCTGCCACCATTCTCTGTGATAATGCAGTATGAAAACTCCTGTGCATAAATCTGGAGACCTCGTCCTCTTATCAAGTGGGACTTAAAAAACAAAACAAAACAAAAGAGCAACTATTGACTCTAGGGATTGGGGAGAAACTAGTTTTAGTTCACATTTAAAGGGAAACCCACCTAATTTGTATTTTTTGAAACAAGACACAAAATGAAACATATTGATTCTTCAAGATTTGAACTTCTCTGAATTTTGCAGTTCTCCAGCCACGTAAAGTGTTTAAAAAATGAGTATATTGGGTGAAGTGTGCAAATCAACACATATATTAATGAAAATAACACAGTAAGTAAAAGTGTCTAAAACGTTTATATTAGGAGAAATTTGCACTAAATTTTTGATGAATTCTTATAAGGACTTTTAACTTTAAAAAAAAAAAAATAACCTGCAAACTGATGTGGAAATACAGAGATTGGAAGGGGGGAAAAACAAGAAAAAGAGAGAAACAAAAATTGACAGATTTGCCCTTTGCTGATTGATTCAAAAATATTGGAACAGTTTCCAGATGGCAGAATCAAGTAAGACACAGAGTTGTTTATGCTTTTTCTTAATTTACTTTATTGCTCAACATGGCAACTGTATAAAAAAAACACAAGACAATTATCTTGTATTAAAAAAAAACCAACAACAAGAAAGGAAGAAATATCAGAGCAAAAATCTTGACTCTCCTTCTCAGAGATTGCTGTCCCTTTCTGCTGGCCCCAGAGACGCCTGAAAATGCTCTCATGTTTTGCATCTCAAGAGAAAGAGATGGTGCACAGATTGTTTTGGAGAAGGATAATTCAGAGACTGCAATCATACTGCAGAAAGCAATGGAGATGGAGAGTGGTAAGACTTCTAGGTGATTATCATTCCCCCAACTGCTTCTTGTCAAGCATCCAGTCTAATTTTTGGACATCTTCAGACCGATTGGAGCTCTGTCCTGAATTCTCTTGGGAAGAGCTTACGTTACGGTCCACTGAATGCCCTTTGTCAAGCAGCTTTCCCTAACATTCTTTAAGGCTTAATTTTATGTTCCACTGTGTTATCCAGCAGCTTCTTAATGAAGGGATTGAAATTCTTTCGCCTCAGGGCAATGAACTGACCTCTAACGACTGGTGGCTAGGAAAGACAGTTTTCCGGAGGGCAGGTTGCCCCAGAATCTGCCAGCTCCTTGTGTGCTCCAAAGCAGCAGCTGGCCAAGGCCACCGTTGGTGACAGGATATTGGACCACATGGATGGTTTGTCTGATCCAGTTTGGCAACCTGTGTTTTGCTAATTATACTCAGCAGGCCAGCCTTGTCTGGTAGGATATGGATTCTTAATGTAAACTAGCAGTTCAACAGCAAGCTTCCACAATGGCTGAGAGATGGCTGCCCCCAATGTCTTCTGAAGAGTGAGCTTTGAAAAGAAGGACATCTGGAGAGGAGCCACATGGGGCCAAAGGTCAATCCTACTGAAAAACTTTGGGCAATATTTGTCTGGGAGCTGTTACATGCAATGGATTATGGATCTGCTATAGCTGTTAAGGAATGGTTTCCTTACTCCAAAGCCACATTGGACATTAAAAAATATATTCATTCATTCATTCATTCATTCATTCAGTTTCTATTTTGCCCTATTCTATATATGATCTCAGGACAGGTTAAAATACAAAGCATAGTACTGTAAACAGGACTTTTTTTTAAAAAAACCCATAGTTAAAAACTCCAGTGCTGTCAAGGAAACAGCATGAATGCTCATATTTTCACAGTGGCTACCTATGCTCAGAGACTGAGCAAAGAGGTGAGTCTTTACAGTGTGTCTTCAGAAATGGTGTCTGAGGCACATTTGAGGGAAGGGAGTTCCATACATGAGGTGCCACCACAGGGAAAGCCCTGTTAACATTTCTTGTAAATGTCCCGGGGGGGGGGGGATGGTTCAGCCACTTTGCATTGCTTGTTAGCAAAGCCAGTCTCCTCACAGATGGAAGGTGAGTTAGTAAGTAAATGCACATTTCAATTGTATCCCACTGGACTGCAGGCAGTGAAAGTTCACATGATAAAATGCTCCTCTACAAAGAAGACTCCTACATGGGTTCATCTGAAATCCTCTTGATCAGATGTTCCTGAATCAGCCTGATTATGACTATGAGAAGATGGTTAGAGGGAGCACCCAACCACCATCACTTCCTTGTTCCTTCTCCTAACTTGGGCATCCAATCTTCCTGTAAGTGTGTTCAGTGCAGGCCAGGTGACTTCTGCCTTCTCATGAAGATTCCACCCACCTGCTGATAGTTTAATTTAATGGACCCTCCAGCTTCACCTGATTTGAGCACAATGTATTTGTTAGTCTAAACTGAGACAATGGCAGGGAAAGAAGTTAGTGCTGATGGGGAATAGCAGAATTCTATTCTAATCAGACTGCATTTGCACGCATGCCTATCACCTTGCAGCAAACATTGTTACAGTGCAAGGGGGAATGGCCTCTCATTGGATTAGTGGGGGAAAGGAATTGTCCGTACCGAAGCTTGACTGAATTAGAGACTGGCTAGATGAATGTCATAGTGTGTTGGGGTTTGGCTCTTCGGCTAACCACGTTCGTGCACCAAGGTCAGAGGAAAAGAAGAAACTCACGGTTTAATAAGGTCCCTGGAAACAGCTATGATGGAGTAGTGGTATGTCAGATACTCTGATTTCATTAGTCAAATATATTCCACTATTTCCTAGACACAATGATGTCTGTTTTCTCATATGAATACATATGGATTTGCTCCTACAAAATGCAGGGATGGGCACAAATGTGGACTGTTTTGAAAGAGGATGAGATAAATTCATAGATGAGGAAGAGGTTAACAATGGCAACCAACCCTGATGGCTATGTTCTAGCTCCACGACTGGAGGCCTATGAATACCAGCTGCTATCACCCTCCCAAAACTATAATCCCAAGGGTTCCATTTAAAGAGAGGTTGATTGTTGAACAATTCTGGGAATTGTAGCTGTAGGAGAGGAACAGGTATCTTCTTATGACTCTCAGCACCCTTAACAAATTCAGCTCTCAGAATTCATTGGGGGGAGCCATGACTGTGCCATGTGGCATCATAGTACTTTAAATGTATGGTGCGAAGGTCGTCTCAGTTATGGATGGGTATGCAGGAGGGATTTGATTCAGTTGACAATGACAGGTGAACCTACCTAATTCACCATTTCTGATACAACAGGTGAAACAACAGCTCCCATAATTCTTTGGGGGAAGCCATGATGGTTCAAAGTGGTATCACAGTGCTTTAAAGGCATGGCATAAATATGACCACAATCTGGACTATCTGGAGTCCCACAGGTGTCCTATCACAGGTCTACACTGACTAGTGGTGGCTTTCCACGGTTTCAGGCAAGTGTGTTTCCTGATGAAACCTGGAGATGTCAGGGACTGAACTGAGGACCTTCTGCTTGCAAAGCATGTTACCCAGCACTGAGCTACATCCCCCTATCAACGGTTTGGAATGAGGCTCACTAGGATGCGAAAGAGCAGGCTGTGCAAAGTGTAGCATTTTCGTGTTCATGCATATGCATAGGCATAGGAGATGAGAGGCAGCCATCCTCCGCTTAAAAAAATTAACTTCTACAGACACTGAGGAGGGCAAGGAACCTGGAGAATAACAAGTCTGGCAGCCCATACTACCAACATTTTAAAAAGGCATCCCTCAATGCCAAAACTGGGGACAAAACAGGGACAGTGATTTACCAGGGAAAGATACCAGAGAACAGGGACTGTCTCCAGGATAATGGGAGCATGTGTGATCACTTTAGAGAAAAAGGAACTCAGCCAAACAATTTACAACAGGGAAGGGAAGTGCTTTGCTAAATTCATGCCCGTTGCACTTGCTGTGCTTTTACCCCATTGGTTGCTTCTGCTTATCACTGCCATTTTCCTTTCTTTCTGCCCTCATTGCCCTTGGCTTCATTTGCTGTCACTGTCCTTGGCTTCATTTGTCCGCTCTGCCATTTAGTTTGATTGGCTCCAGCAACACTTGTGGTTTACTCTATGACAGTGGCAGCCAAACTCTGCCCTCCAGCTATTTTGGGACTACAATTCCCATCATCCCTGACCACTGGTCCTGTTAGCTAGGGATGATGGGAGTTGTAGTCCCAAAACAGTTGGAGGGCCAAGTTTGGCCATCACTGCTCTATGAGCATTTGATGCTCTATGAGGATGGTGATTGTAACACTGTGACATCAGGTGTGGTTTAGGATGCTGCCTTAGGTGGCTACTGGGAGACTTAAATAAGACTTTGTGGTTTGACATTCACTTTACCATGAGATGTTTAAATTGTGTGGTTGGTTTTATTTATACCGCTTTGTGCTTGGTAGAAAAAAATGACACAGAAATAAGTAAATATTTCTGAATAAATAGATAAGGGAAACAACCTTGCCTTGCATCATATCATAGAGCTGTAGAGTTGGAAGGTCCCCCAAGGGCCATCTTGTCCAACCACTTGCAATGCAGGAATCCCTGACAGATGGCCATCCAACCTCACTTTAGAAACCTCCAATGAAGGAGAGTCCACTACCTTCCAAGAAAGTGCAGACCATTGTTAAACAGCTCTTAGTATCAGGAAGTTCTTCCTACTGTTTAGTCAGAATCTTCTTTCTTGCAATTTGAATCCATTGGTTTGGGTCTTACCATCTGAAGCAGCAGAAAACAGGCTTGCTCCTGTCATGTGACAGCCCTTCAGATATCTGAAGATGACATATGGGGAACCACCAGATTTGCCTGCCAGGCTCCTCATTTGCCCTACTAGACCTTTAACCCCAAAGCATGTCTGCCTGTCCCACAGCTGACACCATGTTATGACATCAACTGACATCATCAGCTGATGAGCGAGGAGTTTGATCCTGCTTTCTGTAGGGGGACTTGCTGGCTCACCCAAACCCCACAGAAAGCAGGATTAAACTCCCTTGGCAGCAGCTGATACATAGGAAGTTTCATTCTGCTTGGTTGTTGTCTTCACCACCCCCATGGGCCAACTTTGACAGGTGAATGGGACTACCCGCCTGTCAATACTGGCCGGCGAGGTGAGGAAAGATAGAGACCTGGCCCCACCAGGCCAAAACCCCTGCTTTACATAATAGACTTTGTAGGAAGAACCAGCCATTATTTGCAAACTTGAAAATTCCCCATGCACCAGCCTCCTCGAAATGTCACGCTGGCATTTAGCAAGTCAAGATTTGTTTTTTTATTATTATTATTTCCTGAAAGTGTGTTTTGTATTATGAGGAGCAAACACACATAGGCTGTTTATTGACTTCTCTCTGTCTATTCCCCCAGGAAAACAATAAATAAAAATATAATATAATGCAACTGAAGACTGGAAAAAAAATGGCCAAAAAGTAAGGGGGTGGGGGCTTCTACAGATTTGATGCTAGCACCAAAAGGCTTGTTTTGAACTAGACTGAATATCACCAACCTTCCCAACACTTTCCCAGGGGCACTTGTAGAATCATAGAATTGTAGAATTGGAAAAGGCTCTAAGATCAATCTAGTCCAACCCACTGCAAGGCAGGATTTACAGCTAAAGGCCCTCTGACAGATAGCCATCCAACCTCCTTTTGAAAACCTCCAACGAAGGAGAGTAAACCACTTCCTGAGGTAGTCTGTTCCAATGTCGAACAGCACTTGCTATCTGAAAGTTATTCCTAATGTTTAGTAAGAATCTCCTTTCTTGTAATATGAATCCTACTGTCTGGAGCAGCAGAAAACAAGCTTGCTCCATCTTCAGATATTTGAAGATGGCTATCATGTGACCCCTCGGTCTTCTTTTCTCAAGGCCAAACATCCCCAGTCCCTTCAAGCAGGCAGGGGCCACCCCCTCTCATAAAGAAGCATTAACTACCTGCCTTGTCCATCCAGCTGCTTCCTCCCTGCTGGTTTTTATCAACCAAGAGGGACAAGCTTCCAGACAGATCCAAGCACCTTGTCCACATTCTTCAGCTTTACTTACTGAAACTCACCCAACCCAACATAATTAGACAGTGTTCTGGACACCCGAGATACAATACAATACAATATGGTCAGTGCAGTATATTGGTTTACAGCATATTTGAGTTTCCAGCTGCTTTTGGACTACAGCTCCCATCATCTCTGACTACTGGTCCTGGTAGCTAAGGATGATGGGAGCTGTAGTCCAAAAGCAGTTGTAGACCCAAGGTTGGGAAATGTTGATTTAGAGAGTCAGACAAGGTTCCGAGAGACCACAGATCAGACCACAGTGTGCCCTTAAGCTCACTGGGCAGCCTTGAGGGCCAGTCACCTTCTTTCTGTCTGACCCACCTCCCAGAGTTGCGAGGAGAAAATGGGGAAGAGGAAACTTACGCATACAACCTTGAGTCTCTGAAAGGAAACACTGAGATACTGGATATGTATAATTAACTAACTAATTCAGCCTGTGGGAAGCAAAAGTCTCTAGTGAGGGGGCCCATTGGACCTCAACTAAATGTGAGTTCTGTAAAACTGGGCCCACAATACTGAATGTACAACTCCTGGTGGATCCAAGCTGTGCATTCGAGCCATGAGGGACCAATAACAGTGACCCCACTCCCAGAACATTAGTGATCAGGTAGGGATATTATGAATCAGGCAATCTTTGCAGAATCCAAGTTAAAAAGGCACAAGTTGCTAAGCACACATTCTCACCAGAGGAGGCATTCAAGGTAGAAGAAGGACTGAGGAACCTGGGGACTTGAAGGCCAGATAGGGAGGATAGGGGTGGAGAAATTTGGCCCCTGGGCTTGAGGCTCCCCACCTCTCCGCGAGTGACTGTGTAATAGTGCAGAACTGTTCATCCAGTACAACTTGGGTCAAGAAGTGTAACTTGATTATTATTCAAAACAAAAAAAATTCCTTCCAGTAGCACCTTAAAGACCAACTAAGTCAGTTCTTGGTATGAGCTTTCGTGTGCATGCACACTTCTTCAGATACTTCAGGTATCTAAGAACTGACTTAGTTGGTCTTTAAGGTGCTACTGGAAGGAATTTTTTTTGTTTTGTTTTGACTATGGCAGACCAACATGGCTACTTATCTGTAACTTGATTATTATTGTGATTCTCCACTTGGGATGTTCATTCGGCACTTAAAATGATTTCCACAATGATAAATGATTTGCCCAAGCTACCTTAATTAAATACCCCCCAAAGCAGTGCCTGGTTCGAAATTCTGTTGTCTCTCTCTTTCTAATCTGCTAATTAATCGGTTAAAAGCAAGACTGTCAACATGATATTTACACCAGGACTGTTGGTCATTTTATTTGAAACCAGAGAGGAGGTGGAGAGAGGGATTATTTGTTCAATATACTGGAGAGTTTAAAGTGAGAATTACATGCCGGCTGGTAGTATTAATCTGTTTCAAATCTGTTTCATTCTCTGGCTTGGGACTGACACTCTGTATAGGCAAACGAGTGCCCCAAAGCCATTTTCTGAGCTTGGGATCTGTGCAGCCATCATCATTGTCTCTGTCTTGCCAGCTGGACTGGCCATGGTCTCCAGTCCGAGATCTTGGATCGGATACCTCCCTGGTGTAAGTCTATTGACTTCAATTAAGACACACCAGGGAGACTTTTGGACCGCTCCATTTGCTAACTGTGTGCCAGTGGCAGTGGAACGGGTTCATGAAAGCTGGCAAGCGGGATGCTGGCAAAAGGCTTTGACAGTCCAATTCTGCAGGAGAAGGATGACTGCATCAAGGTCCCCAAACTGTTCCTGGGCTGAACCTGTTAGTTTGTAGAGCTGTATACAAACACACACAAACACTTCCCTCCATAGAGAAAATAGCCACATGGATGAGAAGGTATGTACATAGGCTAGACTTATCCCTGGCATATAGTTTGTACATACAATTAGTAGCGTAGCCGGGGGGGGGGGGTGCAGAGGCCCCAGGCACAAAATTCTGAGAGGAGCACAACCAGGTGCCCCCCATGACAGGCTCCCTCATTGAGGCCACATAGCTGAGCTTCTGCCACCTTTTGGAGCCGTGAGGAGGCAAGTTGCACCAGGACCAGGCCTTCAGGTCTTGGACGCATGCCTCCACCCCAGCTGCCCAGTCCGCCGGGGGGGGGGCATAACACTTGCCTTGCCCTGGGTTCCAGCAACCCATGTTACATCACTGCATACAATGATTTCTCCCCCCTGTGTTGTTGGAGGAACATTCAATTGTGTCTTCCCATAGACACTTTTGAATGGTACAGCACAGACACAACTGTATCTCATAACCCTACTAAGCAGGCTGCAATCTTGAGCAGATAGACTGGTGCTGGATAAATGGCTGTTTGATCCTTACCAAGCAGGAGAAAAGGTACAGGGGGCGTGCATCTTTCCCCCTACAGTGGAAATGCAGTTTGAGTGCATTGAGTGAGAGAAGTGAAGCAGCCTCTTTCTCCCTGCTCCAGCAAATGCCCCATGCAGGACTGCAACCTTCCATGGATGCTCTCATATATATTTGCATGCAACTGTATATAGCATGTAGTTTTGCCCTGAAAACTATGTACTCCTTGCAGAGGACAACATCTGAAGTGTGAATTCTGAAAGAACATAAACAAGAGGGATTTCCAAGCCGCCCCAGGCAACTGCCTCCATGTGTGGATATATGGGATCACCTCTGCTAAGATTCTGTTTCTGCTGACATTTTTAGAACAGAGCTGAATCGCTTTGCCCCCACGCCACCCCAAAAATCCTTAATTCCTATTTCCAAAGTTTGATGCTCAGTATTCTCCAGCTTGTGGGACACGGATGGCGCTGCGGGTTAAACTACAGAACCTAGGACTTGTTGATCATAAGGTCAGCAGTTCGATTCCCCGCGACGGGGTGAGCTCCCGTTGCTCGGTCCCTGCTCCTGCCAACCTAGCAGTTCGAAAGCACGTCAAAGTGCATGTAGATAAATTGGTACCGCTCTGGCGGGAAGGTAAACGGTGTTTCCGTGCACTGCTCTGGTTTGCCAGAAGCAGCTTAGTCATGCTGGCCACATGACCCGGAAGCTGTACGCCAGTAAAGCAAGATGAGTGCCACAACCCCAGAGTCAGTCGCGATTGGACCTAATGGTCAGGGGTCCCTTTACCTCTACCTTTATTCTCCAGCTATTCTGCAACTACTTGTATCTCAGCTGAATAGTTGATACTTTGCATCCTAGGATGTCTGATTTTCAACACTGGATCATCAACAGTTGCTATTTGATAATGCCTGGAATATGGTGCTGCTTAACAGTGGGTAGCTGACATCCTATGGTAACTGACTGCAATAGTATGTAGTACCTGTTCACAAATTACTACCTGTGAGAAAGATTGTTTTTATGACTGGATGTGAAATAATGTTGTATCCAGCTTCATTGGACCCCTAGAATAGGCTGTGGGTTTTTTTAAAATAACAGAAGAGAGCTCAAATCTTTGAGTTCCATTATTCTCCACCCCACCTCTTTGGTTCCTGAAGAGGCAGCAGCAGCTGAGAGAGAAAATTCTGTTTGCCTCAGTGAGAAGAGGAATAAATGTTTCGAGGCTTAGCAGATACAGGTTAGAATTGAAGAGTGCCTCCCTTTTCTTGCCCTATTACTGTCTTTCTCTTTCTGAAGTGAGATGCATCCAAGACTGCTTCCTGCCTTTCATCTTCCTAACCGCAGATTTTTGCCAGTCATTCTCTCCCAGCCCAAACTTCCATTTTAGTTTTTGTATGGCATTTCCAAAGGACACTCTCTCAAAGAAGCTCTCTCTCTCTGTGAGTGTGTGTGTGTATTTGTGTTTGTGTGTGTTAGTAAGAGGAATGGAGGAATGGATTAATTTCAGTTTATCTCAGGCCACATTCAAACTATACATTTAAAGCCCTATGATACCATTTTAAGTAGCAATGATCCTGGGGAGTGTAGTTTGTTATGGGTGCACAGAGCTGCAATTCCCAGAATTCTCTGCGAAGATGGATTTATTGCTAAACCACTCTGATCTCCTAACAACTCTCAGCACCCTTAACAAACCACACTTCCCAGAATTCTTTGGGCAAAACCATGGCTGCTCAAAGTGGTATCACAATACAGTGGTACCTCAGGTTACATACGCTTCAGGTTACAGACTCTGCTAACCCAGAAATAGTGCTTCAGGTTAAGATCGTTGCTTCAGGATGAGAACAGAAATCGGGCTTCGGCGGAGTGGCAGCAGCAGGAGGCCCCATTAGCTAAAGTGGTGCTTCAGGTTAAGAACCGTTTCAGGTTAAGTACGGACTTCCAGAACGAATTAAGTACTTAACCTGAGGTACCACTGTACTTTAAATGTATGCTGTGAATGTGGCTTCAGTTTCTCATTATTCCAATCTAAAGTTCAGTTATTTCCATATCAGTTTGTGCATATTTATTTATTTATTTATTTCCTCGTGAAACTTCATCAGCATTTAAGAGCTAAGTCTCCTAATATCACATTTCTTTATGCAATTTCCCCCAATATACACACTTTGTAGAGCAAGTTTCTCTAATGTAGTACATTTCCGTTTGCTTTTGTTCACTAAGTTATGCATTCTTATTCACACTTCCTCCCAGTATACACATTTATACACATTACTTGGATGAACTGCTCTGCAAAATTCAGAAAAGTGTGAATTTCAAAGGGTGGCTTTGTTTTGGTTCAATTGCAGGGTTCAATTCCATCTAGCAACTAACCCGTCATAATTATTCCTTCTAATTGCAAACACAAGTGCTTGTGTATCCATTAGTTTTATTTCTTTTCTTTTCTTCTTCTTCTTCTTATTATTTATTTATACAACAAGAAAAAAACACACACACAAAAACACAAATACCAAATTAAAAAATAACCATAGACACATAATTTTCTTGGCAAACAATAAAACATCTATTGGTCTTAACACTAAAGACCCAACTTCCCGTCTATTCCATATTTCAAATTCATATTACTTATTGCCAATACACATTTTTTCATAATTAAACTTATTCTCAATAAATCTAATTTCTTCTATCTACCTAGCAACTATTACTGAAGTTCCTCGAATGTTGCAACAGAATTTAAACTACTATATTTATTTTTCAGATATTCTTTGAAAACCTCCCATTTAGAAACAAATTCCTGTTTTGATTTATTCTTTATTTTTTCTGATAAACCATCTAATTCGGCATATTCTGTTAGCTTTTGGATCCAATCTTGTATAGAGGGGATTTCATTACTATTCCATTTTGCTGCGATCAAAACTCTTGCTGCCGCCGTCGCATATAAAAAGATACCCTTCCTCTTTTGTGGAATATCCAAATCTGTTATTCCCAGGAGGTAGGCCTCTGGTTTTTTATTGAAAGAGATCTTTAGCATTTTTTGCAGTTCTGCATGTATACTCTCCCAGAATACCTGTATCAATTAGTTTTAAAGCCAAACATGGCCCTGAAAAATAAGAAGGAAGCATTTGTGTACTCTGCTGAATCCTCAGGTATGCAGAAGTACAATCCATTTTTTAAAACCCATTAAAAACAAACCCATCAGAAACAACCCCATATTCATTGAATATCAAATGTCTGGTGAAAAAGAAAAATGGAACACCAACCAAGGAGAGCAAATTAGCACACTTGAGCTTTTCACAGCTTATAATCTCCAGAACTCTGAACCGGAGAACTCCAGTTAGGGGGTGAGGAGTCACAACCACATTTTAATGTGGGTCCCGCTTGTTTTTTTCTCTAATTAGAACATTAAAGTGTAATCAATGACTGGCTCGCAACAATTCTCTAGGGTAAAAGGGAGATATTTCCAAGCATAGCTTCTTGGAAATCTTTAACTGGAGATGCTGAAAACTGAAACCAGGACTGTTAATATGGAAATTAGGGTGTTTAGAACTCCCCTGTCCCCCAAGAGACTTAGCTCGTATTAGCCAAACTCATATTAGTCAAACTCAGGCAATTCTCTTATGCAAGAACCACATTAGAAACACCCTAATGTGGTTTGGTCCACATTAGACCAATTAGTAGACCAATTAGTCCAACTAGCTCAGCATTGCTTACACTGACTGGTAGCAGCTCTCTGGTGTTTCAAGCATGGAATCTCTCTCACCCTGGAAGAAGATATTGGGGATTGAACCTGGGATCTTATGCATGAAAAGACATGTGCTCTACCACTGAGCCACAGTTCTGTTTTGACTAGCACACACATTTTTGCAAGCAATTGCCCATTGCATAATGCATTTTGGTAAGTTATTTTCACTAATATATTCCATTTCATGCACACAGTTCCCCAGTGAATGCTAATTGTGTTTTGGTCCTCCTACTGTTTAGGAGAGTGCATATTTGATAAATATCAGTGGAATCAAATTTATCACCCATTTATCACTTATTTATCACTATGGGGGATGGGGCATGGTAGTGATCTCTACCATGCCTTAGGGCAGCAGGTGAGCTTCAGGTAATGTAGAGCAGCTCATGTGGTCCATAAAGCCTTTTTCTCCAACACCTCTCTGCCACCTCCTAGCACCTGCTGCCTGCGGCATTTGCCTCAGTTGGTCAACTAGTAGGGCCAGCACCGGATCCTGATTATTCAGTGCTGATGGGAGACTGATGATGCCCACCTGCAGTTTAACTTCCACACCCTGTGAACCCCAGGTAGGGCCATGCGGGACCCTCCTGAGAAACTTCAAGAGACTCAGCTTTCCTTAAAACTCACCAGAACTTGTGCTGAGATTCAGTGTTTGTTGAAAGTTGGAGGCCATGCAAAATAGAGAAAACATAATCTGTAGCACTGAGCTAAGTTTAGCCCATCGTTCTAACAACATAAGTAGATCCTGCTAGGTCAGGCCAAAGGGGGCCCATATAATGGCAGCATCTGTTCTCACAGTGGCCAACCAATAGCATAGCCCACAAGTGTCCGGGGGAAAGTGGGACATCCTGTTTTTTTCCTGCAAGAGCATGGTGGCCATTTGGGGTGCCATGATCTCGCTCAGGATACATGACTCATGGAAGGACATGGACAAAAAAATGCACATCATAGTTTTGGGACTCAACATGTTAAAGGATATGCAGTAAGCAGAATTCAAGCACAAGAGCATTCTCTCCTCCTGTGGTTTCCAACAACTGGAACCTAGTGTCATTAGAGTATGCTGGGTCCCTTTACAGGAGCAGTTCTCAACCTGTGGGTCCCCAGATGTTGTTGGAATACAACTCCCATCATCCCTGAGCTCTGGCCTTGCTAGCTAGGGGTGATGGGAGTTGTAGTTCAACAACATCTGGGGACCCACAGGTTGAGAAAGGCTGCTTTAGAGAAACTATTAGATGTCTTTATAGTACCGCAGCTACTTACCTTCCCATCCCTTCACCTTGAGGACCTCTATTCCAGTATGCACACTGCTTGACTTTACTGACACATTTCTCACTGAACTTTTTCACACAATAGGTTCAAAGTGAAACCTAATTATAAGGAAACTTCCATCTCATTTTGCATAGCTTTGATGCCCTTGTATGTGGTGCATTCATTTATCACACAGACCCGAGGAGGACGGGACAGCTGTGTTCAAGTCCATCTCCCAGTGCTGGAAATCACAGCTTCAGACCCTTGCCCAACAGACACAGACTTTAAGCCATATCCAAACCCCTGGATTCCCTTTCAAAGCCTGGGAAACTCTACAAAGAGCCACTAACAGGACTAACAGGGGTGCATGATGGTGTGTACCGTAGCACCCTTCTTGAACCTGGTGACCTCCAGATTCTCTGAACTAATATTTCCAGTGAGCTAGACATTGACCTTCAGCTCCCCATCAGCCCCATCCAGCATGGCCCATGGTCAGGGATGATGGGAGTTGTGGTTGGGCAACATCTGTAGGGTCAGAGATTCCCCACCCCTAAGCTGGACAATTCTGCCAGTCCAGTACCAGCTACTCTGTAGGATCTAAGGCATAGGGTCTTTCCCAGCATGGCAAGTTCAGATCCTCTGCACTATTCAGATTATCTTCTAGCACACTATGGATGTACACTAGCAGTGGGTGGGAGAGTGGTATAATGGTAGCAAGTCTACCACAACTGACACACATTCTCCTACACATCCAGAAAGAGGGACTGATGGTTAAAACCATTCTGGAGATTACAGCTCTCGCCAGAGAATAGGGTGTATCCTAACAACTCTCAGCACTCTTAATAAACTACAGTTCCAACAATCCTCTGGGGGAAGGTATGATTGTTGAAAGTGGAACAAGGGTGCTTTAAACATATAATACAGATGGAGCCTAATAGTGTCTCATTGTTCCAATCTTAAATTCAGTTCCCAAACCTTAGGGTTGCTCTGTTTCAAACTGTGAAAATCTAGACAGAAAAGTTGTTCAAAGCTTTTTTAACATTTTGTCCAAAGTTCAAACCTTGTTATGTTGAGCTCATATTTTGCACAATTTGTATACGGTGTCTGTTTGATAATGTGTGGTTTGCTATCCCTAATAAAGGATAACTATTTAAATTTTGTCCAAAGTTGTTGAGCTTTTTGGGCAAAATTTTTCTTTAAAAAATGCCAGTGGTATTGACTGCCATATTCCAGATATATCCAGGAAAGTCCAGACATATGGCAAGCCTACCACACCTGCACATCAGTTTGCATTTTTAAAGAAGTCCTAATGAAAATTCACCAGTCTTTTTGTGTATTTTTTTTCCCTAATATGAATGTGCTTGTGTGCAATTTTGCCTAATATATACTTTTCCCAAAACGATTTTCCATTATTCGATGCATTTTTGTCTGGCATTTTCACTTTGATATGCATTTTTATGCACACTTTGCCCTAGTCCATGACTTTTGGAACACATTTCTTGACTGGAATACTTCTAATAATCAGGAGTTTTTCTAGAAAAAAAAAAAAGGTGCTGGTACTCAGCATGAAGTTGTTACAGTAAGTGCCACACTTTTTAACAACAACAAAAAGAGGTGCTGTTCTGCGTACCCTTGAGTACCCCCTGGGGGGAAAAAGCACTGATAATAATATTTTTATTATTTGAACCCTCCCATCTGACTGGCAGAAAGTTTCAAAGGGTTGTTGCATTTCAGTTTGTGTTTTGTTTGAGAAAGTGCAAATTAGGTCAGTTTTACCTTGAAATGTGCAGGGAATCAAATTTTCCCCTCCCTTCCCTACTCAGGAGAAGAAATGCCTTCTTTGTTATGTAAAAGCACCCTGTACAATGATGCTGCAAATAGAGAAGCAATAATGCTTTTGCAGCCCTCCTGTTGCTTCCTACAATAGTTCACATTCCTATCTTGCTCAGGCATCCCTGCTCACTGAAACGAGCAACCCATCAATCATGGTAATATATAAGATGATTATAAGATGCTAATAGGAGTTCAGTGGAGACACCCTTCCTCCTCTGAAAGCAGTTGTGAATGGGAATTTCCTCATTTCAGAGGCTGTAGCTTTGTGGGAATCAAAGGCACTCACCTCTTCTCCTCACCCACTGGCGTTCTGGGAATGGCAGCCTGATCGCTTGGCTACGTTATTATTTAGTCCAGCAGTGTTAATTAGCTGGGTTAATTAGCAAATGTCTTCTGTGGCAAGGAAATCCTGGCTTGATGCTCCCCACATGGTGCTAAAATAATAACAATACTGAACTGCATATGTAACCGAGGGCTGGATAAGAGAAGGTAGACGTTTCAGTGGGGTGTATCAAGGATGGTCACCAAAAGGTCCTTACTCTTCTGCACCAGATTGGTAGCAGGTGGACCAGCCAAGTTTTTAACCTGGCAGACACCTTCTGCATGAAGTGAGGAGGTACCACAAAATATGTGTACTGCTATTGACATGTAGAGCAGGTGTTGACATGCAGAGTATCTAATGAGGTCAATCTGGGCCTTCTGCAACATAGATTGATTGATTAAGATCAACTGTGCCCTGCCATTTGGCCAGAAAAGGCTTCCATGCAATAAATTAAAGCAGGTCATTCTCTGCTTGCAAGCTTGCAGTGTAGACAAAAGAGGAAAAGGAGGACAGGGAATGAAGAGGAAAAAATAAGCACCAGCTCTTAAGAGTAGCTCTTGTATGATCAGAAGTGAAAGAAGCAACTTCAGGACAAGAGGAGCCTGATGAAACAAGTTCTTTTTGTTGTTTCTCTCAGCTTGCTGGAACAGCTGCCACCAGGTGTGATGCAGTGAGTTTTGTGATATTTCTCTGTCATAACATGGGCTTTTGTGTGCACATAACCCAGTTCAGACACAGAAGGTATGTAGTTTGCTACACCAGGACTGGCAACTTGGTAGCAAGGGAGTCAAAGCTACTCTGGTTCACCTGTTTATTGAACATTCATCTTGATTTGTTTGTGCAAAGCTTTCGCAGAAGTTAAATGGCATCCTGTCTTTCATGAGCATCTGTTCTGATTTATTTCTGGGATGGCTGTATGGCAATGAGCACTCATCTTGAGTTCATTCTGATTTCCTAGAGGGGTGTTTACATGCCTTTTTGTCAGTCATTTACCCACAAAGGTAAAGGGACCCCTGACCATTAGGGTCAGTTGTGGCCGACTCTGGGGTTGCGGCGTTCATCTCGCTTTATTGGCTGAGGGAGCCGGTGTACAGCTTCCGGGTCATGTGGCCAGCATGACTAAGCTGCTTCTGGCGAACCAGAGCAGTGCATGGAAATGCCATTTACCTTCCCGCCAGAGTGGTACCTATTCATCTACTTGCACTTTGACGTACTTTTGAACTGCTAGGTTGGCAGGAGCAGGGGCCAAGCAACGGGAGCTCACCCCGTAGCAGGGATTCGAACTTTCAACCTTCTGATCGGCAAGTCCTAGGCTCTGTGCTTTAACCCACAGCTCCATCCGTGTCCCTATCATTCACCCATACAACACATTTAAATGCATTTCTCCATCACTTTCCAAACTGCAAAATGTATTTTTCTTTTTTTAAAAAAAAAAAAATATTTTTTATTGCTTTTTAGAAATACAGAAAAAAGAATAAAGAGTGGTTATAAGAAAATAGAATAGAAGAATAACAAATTTCCATATTCTTTTTCCATCCAATCTAAAGGACTTCCCCACATCCTCCAAACCCTGCGTTCCCTGTCTTATAAAGCATCAGCAATTTGTTAACTTATTTCAAAACTTATTGTAACTTCCATTTTATCATGTTCCCTAATTTCAATTTTACTGTAACCCAATTCTTATATGCTTTGTATTAAACACAATAAAGTTGTTTCATTATTTTACCTCTAAATTCTTGTGTCTTAATTTTCATTTCATTAACTTACATTTGCTGAAGCTAGAGTTTCCTGAAAGGTGCATTTTTTAACATTCATACAGCTTATAGTGTTTTTTCAAATAGTCCTTAAACTTTTCCCAGTCCTCCTCAATTGTTTCTTCTCCCACGTCTCGAATTCTGCCAGTCATTTCAGCCAATTCCATATAGTCCATCAACTGTGATTGCCATTCCTCCAGCGTGGGTAAATCTTGTGTCTTCCAATATTTTGCGATCAGAATCCTTGCTGCTGTGGTAGCATACATGAAAAAGGTTCTGTCCTTCTTAAGCACTCTCTGGTCCACCATGCCCAGAAGGAAGGCCTCTGGTTTCTTAGGTAAGGTAAATCTCAGTACCTTTTTTAGTTCATTATGGATCATTTCCCAGAAGGCCTTCACTTTCGGGCAGGTCCACCAGAGATGAAAAAATGTCCCTTCCGCCTCTCCACATTTCCAACATTTGTTGTCAGACAGATGGTATATCTTAGCTAGCTTGACTGGGGTCATGTACCACCGGTATACCATTTTCATAATATTTTCCTTCAAGGCAGTGCATGCCGTAAATTTCAAACCGGTGTTCCATAACCTTTCCCAGTCTACAAACATAATGTTATGCCCCACATCCTGAGCCCATTTTATCATAGCGGATTTGACTGTCTCATCCTGTGTATTCCACTTAAGCAGCAAGTTATACATTCTCGAAAGTAGTTTACTTTTTGGCTCTAACAATTCAGTCTCTAGTTTCGATTTTTCCACCTGGAATCCAACTTTTTTATCTATTTTAAATACCTCTTGAATTTGCGCATAGTGCAGCCAGTCTCGTACCTTAGTTTTCAATTTCTCCAAGCTTAGCAACCTCCAATTGTCTCCAGTTTTTTCAATTATTTCCCAATATTTAGGCCAATGGGCCTCCATGTTAAGTCTCTTACGTGCCTTGGCCTCCACCGGTGAGAGCCACCTCGGAGTCTTACTCTCCAATAAGTCTTTATATTTTATCCAGACCCTCCAAATTGCTCTTCTGACAATATGGTTTTTAAACAATTTGTGCACTTTAACCTTGTCATACCACAAATATGCATGCCACCCAAACGCATTGTCAAACCCTTCCAGATCTAGGACGTCAGTGTTCTCCAATAAAATCCAATCTTTCAACCAGCAGAAGGCTGCAGATTCATAATATAACCTCAAGTCTGGCAGGGCAAATCCCCCTCTTTCTTTCGCATCAGTTAATATTTTAAACTTTATTCGGGGCTTTTTGCCCTGCCAAACAAACTTAGAAATATCCTTCTGCCACTTTCCAAAACATTCCACCTTGTCCACGATCTGTAGGGCCTGAAACAAAAATAACATTTTCGGCAATACATTCATCTTTACAGCAGCTATTCGGCCTAACAAGGAAAGTTTCAATCTTGACCATGTTTCCAAATCTCTTTTGATTTCTGACCAACATTTCTCATAGTTGTCTTTAAACAAATTCAAATTTTTGGAGGTCAGGTACACCCCTAGGTATTTTACTTTTTTAACCACATTCAACTCCGTTTCTTTAGAGAACTCATCTGTTTCTGTAACTGTCAATTTTTTTGCTAAAACTTTGGTTTTTTGCTTATTTAACTTAAGCCCCGCCACCCGACCAAAGTCAGAAATTAATTCTAACACTCTTTTAGTACTAGAGACTGGTTCCTGTAGTGTTAATACCAAGTCATCTGCAAATGCTTTCAATTTATATTGTTTCACTCCGACCTCAATTCCTTGAACCAACCGGTCCTTTCTAATCATGTTTAGCAACACCTCCAGAACTGAAATGAACAATAGGGGGGATAGGGGGCACCCCTGACGTGTCCCTTTTTCAATTTTAAACTCCTCTGTCACCACATTGTTTACTATCAATTTAGCTTTTTGTTCTGTGTAGATTGCTTCTATACCATTTTCGAACCCCCGCCCCACTCCCATCCCTTCCAAATTTTTCTTCATAAACATCCAAGAAATATTATCAAAGGCCTTCTCTGCATCAATAAAAATTAAAACCGCTCTGGTATTAAGATTTGTTTGTAGAAGTTCCAAAATGTCAATAATGTTTCTTGTGTTATCAAACAAATGCCTACCAGGGAGAAAGCCAGCCTGGTCCTTATGAATCACTTCATTTAGTACTTTTTTAAGTCTACTTGCCAAAATATCGGCAAAAATTTTATAATCCACATTTAGGAGTGAAATGGGGCGGTAATTCTTAAGTTGAGTCTTTTCAGTTTCTAATTTAGGTATCAATGTGATGAAAGCTTCTTTCCACGTTTCCGGTGCCTTCCTTCCCTCCATTATCTGGTTACAAACCTCCATCAAAGGTTGTATCAAATAGTCTTTTAAAACTTTATAATATTTGGAGGTTAAGCCGTCAGGGCCTGGGGACTTGCCAAGTTGAAGATTTTGAATGGCACTTTCAATTTCTTGCTGTGTAATGTTACAGTTCAGGTTTGTTCTCATTTCCAGGGGTATTTTTTGTAATCCATTAGTTTTAAGAAATTGATCCACCTCTGAAGCTTTTTGCGGCCCTTGTGAATAGAGTTCTTTGAAGTACCTCTGGAAGCACTTTCTGATTTCCTCGGGTTTCTGAACCATTCTCCCTTCGATCTCTAGATTTGTAACTGTGTTAAGCTTTTGTCTCTTTTTCAACTGCCAGGCTAGCAGTTTCCCACACTTATTCGCCGATTCGAAGGATCTTTGTTTCATTTGTTTAATTTTCCATTCCACCTCTTGATTTATCAATTTTGAATATTGCGCCTGGAAAAATTTCACTTCTCTTAACACATCCTTCGACTTAGGCCTAGATCTTAGTTTTTTCTCTCCTTCTCTTATTTTCTCCAATATCTTCTCCTTCTTTTCATTCCAGAGCCTTTTCTTAATCGTGTTTTGTTGTATTAGAAACCCTCTCATAACTGCCTTACTTGCGTCCCAGATTGTTCTTTTTTCCACGGTGGTATTCAAATTTATCTCAAAATAGTCCTTTAAAGTTTTTTGGGCCTTCTTCACAATCTCCTGATCTCTTAATAAAGTGTCATTCATTTTCCATCTAAAGGAACCGGTTGTATTAAGTCTCAATTCCACTTTCAAAGCATTATGGTCGGAGCAGGTTTTTGGGCAGATTTCCACTTTTCTAGTCTTAGGTGCCAGTCCTCTAGTTGTCCAGATTTGGTCGATTCGTGTCCATGTCAGATGAGCTTCAGAAAAGAAAGTCCCTTCTTTCCCTAGAGGGTTCTTAACCCTCCAAATGTCAACTAAGTCCATATTGTCTGTCATTTCAAAAAAAGTTTTAGGTAGTCTGCCGTCTTTCGATATGTTGACACTTTGTGACTTATCCATATTTACAGACACAACCCCATTCATATCACCCAGCATAATGATGTTACTATAGTCCAAGTAATCCAGCATAGTCTCATGCAGCTTCCTGAAAAATTCCGACTTTCCCTCATTTGGAGCATATATTCCTAATATCAAAAATTTTTCTCCTTGTGTCTGTATTTCAATCGCCAAAATTCGGCCATGTTCATCTTTAAATAAAAGTTTCGGTGACAGGCTCTCCTTTGCGTATATCACCACTCCTCTCTTCTTAACTTTGTCCGAAGAAATAAATTCTTGGCCTAGTCTTTTATTAATTAACACTTTTCTATGGAGCCTTGTCACGTGTGTTTCCTGTAGGCAGATAACGTCCAGTTGTTCCTTTTTCAAGATGTGAAAGACTTTTCTTCTTTTTTCCGGGGAATTTCCGCCATTTATGTTCCAACTAAGAAGCTGCAGAGACATCCTGAATCAATTGACGGGTTCTACAATGGGGTATCTAAGCTTCCCCCCGATCCCGGAGGAGGTAGTGCTGGTCCTGATCCAGGTGGTATAACTCTTGGAGGTGGTCCCGGTGGTGGTGGAGGCCAAGAAGCTGCAGCTCCTTTTTGCAGGTCCTCCTCGTGGTCGTGTAGGAACTTCTGCTGGTCTTCAGGTGATTTAATCTTTATTTTCCTTCCTTTGTAAGTAAATGAAAGTCCTTGTGGAAACTCCCACCTATAAGGAATTCCGTTGTGTCTCAACAATTTGGTCAGATCTATATAGGTAGTCCTAAGTTCCAAGAGATATTTGGGTATATCTCTGTAAATTTCGGCCCTTTTGCCTTCTATCTCCAAAGATTTCTTAAAATGTAGGCCTAATATCTTATCCCTTTCTTCTCTTGATCTCAGAGCAACTAAGCAGTCTCTGGGCTTGTCTTTCTTTACTGATTTTCCCAGTCTAAAGGCTGTCACAATTTTAAAGTCCTTTTCTTCCTCAATTCCCCAGAATTTGGAGAACAAAAGTGTCAAAAATCCCTCTAAATTATTTTGCTCCAGTTCCGGGATAGCCCTTATCCTGAGATTACTTTCTTTACTTTTCAATTCAACCAATGACAGGTAGGCTTGTTGTTCCCCTACCTGCCTTTTCAGAGGTCTTACTTCTCCTTTAATTTCATCAACCTTTAAATTCGCCTGTTCTGCTTTTTGATTGGCTTCCACAGCTAATTTGTAGTTTTCTGCCGTAGCTCCTTGCAATTTCTCAATTGCCTGAGTGTGCTGCGAAACCTGTTCAGTTAATTTGCCAATAGAGGATGTAGCTTGGTCAATCTTTGATGTTTGATTGTCCACTTTTTGATTTAAAACTGCCAATTGTTCCAAAATTTGTTTCAAAACTGTTTCAGATCCTCCAGTTGCCATATCTTCTGCAGCAGGCTGCACAAGTTCCACCTCCTGTGCTGTCAGCACAGTTGGGACAGATGATCTGCGGTGATGAGTTAAGGTTGTTTGCAAAAGTTGCCCAGATTTTTTCTCTTTTTCTTTATCTTTGGCTTTAGCTGCTCTTGTTCTCCCTGTTCCGCTCATTCCACACCTGCCTCTGTTCAAGGTCAGATGATCTTTTGTCCCATGGGAAAGACAAGTCCCAAGTATAAACAAATTAAACCACAAAAAGTTTCAATAAAGCTCAATTCCCATGCCACTATACTTCCACAGTCCTATAGGGGGAGTATTTCAAAGTTTCAAAAAAGAAAGGAACTATTTTCCGCCATTGAAGTTCCTCTATTCCCCATGTTAAGTTTTGTAGTTCCCAAACACAAAAGGAAGGTTTCCAGTACTTCTAATCTCTTAAAATCCAGCCACAAGGTATCAAAATAGGTCCATGCAACAATGTTAAATGTTAATGTCTCAGTCTATGCAACAATTTCAATCTCTGCAACAATGTCGTCAATTTGACAGCAGTTTGACAGTTCTTTTTCTATGCACTGGCAGCCCGATGACGGGGTTATCTCTTTCAACCCCGTTTAGCCCAAAGATAGGAGGGTAGTTCCAAAGAATAAAAGTCTATAAATCACACAGTTCTTTCCCTTTTATCTTCAAAATGCAGAGTCTATCAATGCACTCTTTCTTCCACTTTTACAGTCCCTTTTAAATACTTCAGCTCGTTTCCGAGCCCTTGCTTTGATCTAATTAGCAGAGTCGGGAGGCGGACTTCCTGTTACTCGCCTCCCGTTTTCAGCCGAATTTCTTCAATTTAAATTAAAAATTTAGGTCCCTTACTCACGGGTATGTTGCTCCAATTCCGATAATTTCAAGAAGAAAGGTCAGCGTTCATCAGCAGCAGCAGCGCGGCTTTGCTTCCACGAAAAGAGCGATGAACTCACAGCGCCGCTCCCCCTTTCACGTTCCGGAGCCTCTTACGAGGCTCCTTCCCCGCTTCTGGGGGGGCTCCAGGCGCCCGCCGAGTCCCACGGCCGCAGGCTCGCTCTGCCTGCGTTTTTTCTTGATGGGTCTCCGCTTTGCCGCAGCGGACGACCCTTTTTCGCGGAGCCCCTCTTCACAGCGCGAAGAGGACCGCCATTGCTGTTTCGCGCCGCCTCCGGAAGTCCAAAATGTATTTTTCAATTTGTTGTTGTTGTGTTCTGGTAGCAGAGTGCTTTCATCCCCCTTTTTTGTTTGGTTGCATTTATGTCCCACCTTTTCTCTAAGGAGTACAAGTTGGCGTATATGGTTCTCCTTCTCCACATTTAATCTTTGCAAGGCTGTTAGGCTGAGAGACAGTGACTGGGCCAAGGACACCCAGTGGGCTTCATGGTTGAGTGGGGATTTAAACTCTGGTCTCCCAGGTTCTGGTCTGACATTCTTACCACTGCACCATGGTTGCTCAACTGGTATGTGGTTGAATCTCTACTGCAAAATACTGATAGCCTGGAGGCATTCTCAGTCTTTGACTTGGCCCAGGAGCTTGGCCATAGAATAATAGAATCACAGAGTTCTAGTCCAACGCCTTGCAATGTAGGAATCTTTTACGCAACATAGGGCAGGAACCCACAACCCTGAGATTAAGTCTCCTGCTCTACCAACTGAGCTGTCCTGCCAATTGACTAAGCCTGGCCAACTCAGAAATATGTCCTTCCTGCCGTACTTCAGACTCCTGGATCCATTTCTAGTAACAGACAGCTGAGGATCTAATGAGATAACAGGTTCCAATTACCTATCAAAACCCTCTTGGTATGCAGAGTAAGCAGTGTCTAAGCTAGTGAATCTTGGTTAGAGAGTAGACTTTACTACTTGCAAACACACACTAAGAAAATAAATAACTAGCCTAGAGAAGAACAGGGCAGCCATGCTTGCTCCTTTGTTCTCTAGGAGGATAGTTAAAGAGGACCGCTCATGTTGTGGCCTGAGAGATTAGTGTGAGGAGGAGAAGGAGAAGGAGAAGGAGAAGGAGAAGGAGAAGGAGAAGGAGAAGGAGAAGGAGAAGGAGGAAGTTGTAAGCAGGAGGCAACCTGGGAATATCAGTCTAACATAAGAGTGGTAGAGAAGTAAGCTGATAGGTTAAAGATACAGGGATAATCTGGGAACCTGGAGGTCCCTGACTCTTTTAACCCATGAAAGACTCCTCTTTTGCAAGCTGAGTTGCACCCAAGCTTCCAACAGAGGGCCTGAATTCAGGTAGAGCTGCTGATTGCCCCAGCCTGTCCCTAGCCCTTGGGGAAAAAAAATTCTCGATGGTACTCAGTACTTTCTTCAAGTACAGAACATCTTGTTATGCAGTTTAATAGAAAGGTGCTATTTTAGTGATGGTCCTCTCCTTTTCAGGAGTGTTTGTTTACATGGTAACCAGTTTCCCTTTGTGAAACACGGTTACGATGGCAGAGACATTCTGCTCTCGTTGTGCTTCGACCAAGGATTCATTTGGTCATACGGTTAAGGATGGTCAATAAGCCTAAATATATCCCATTTCAGTTTCTGTGGTGCCTGGGTCTGTCTTGGGTCCTGTCCTCCTTGTATTGTGTGGATTTTCTGAAATAATGCATAAAGAAGCTAGCGTAAAACCTGCACTTTTGTTGCACATGTTTCCTTATGTGAAATATGCACTTGAAATAAATGTGCATTTTTTTACACTTTTGAATGAGTGGCTGTAGGATATATTTGTTAACTATTTATTTTATAATATTTATACATTGTACCATTGTAAAAACAAAATAAAACCTCAAAGTGGTTTACAAATCACAGATAAAACAATAGCATTATCAGTAAGGGGGGGGGGACGGAACAATAACAAATTTAATACTTTCAAAAACTTAAAATAGCAATAGACTAAAAACAGATTAAAGCTCCCATCAGTTTTCTAAACATCTGGATAGGCTTGCCTAAACAAAACAGCACTAAAGTGTAGGTACTGACATATTAACAGTTTCCCATTCTGCTCAATCTCAAACTTCTAACAGTGCCAATTCCACTGATTAAAGTGGTCAAGTGGACTTAATATGAGCTTAAGGTGATCACACAGGTAAACTGGTCTCAAGTTGTTATGTACTAATCATAACACTTTTAACTTGGCCCAGTAGCAAATCAGCAACCAATGCAGAGGTGTTGTATGCTGTCAGCAACCATGCAGCAGCATTCTGCACTAACTGCAGCTTCTGGATGAAGTTGGTAGCCACGGATAGCCATCTCCTTCATAAATTTGTCTAATCTTCTTTTAAGCCTCTCACCACCCCTCCACCCCACCAAAGTTGGTAGCCATCACTCTTCCATCTCTGTTTTCTGTTTTACATCTTTGCGAGGTTTCTGGTAGGTCACTCAAACCCTGAGCCTCATGGAGAGTATAAAAGGGGGCATTGTCACTCGAACTCTCGGGTGTTACAGGAAAGCAGAGGTTTTGCTGTCAAGAAACACATTAGCAGAAAGGAAAGTTAACTGTATTTGCCATGGGAGGAGGGAAATGCCCTTTTTATAGTGCTTTATTAGCATGTAGGGAACATGGTAATAACGCTTTGCAGGGGGCATAAAAGCAGCTCGGAGACAAGAAATGTCATTCTGTTTGAAAGAAATAGACCCACCCTCCCCAATTTGCAATTTTCAGCTAGGCTGCTTTGCAAGCTCCAGAAATGTGGTGCCTTTCCATGCATTAAACAGAAGGGGGAAATGGCGGATTTCAAGTTGCTGGAGGGTGGGCAGTAGTACTATTATTTTCTTTTATTTATTATTAAAATGTATTGCCCACCCTTCAGCCTAAGGGTGTGTTGCAACAATTTAAAACACCATTAATATTAAAATACAGCATTTAATGGTGTGAAACAACTTACAATCACAAAAATAAGGTGAGTCCTAAAAACATACACCTCAGGTGTCAAAGGACCAGGGCAAACAGGTGTGTCCTCAGCATCCTCTGAAAGCTGTATAATGAAGGCATCAGATGCAACTCTGTGGGGAAGGAGTTTCACAACTTAGAGGCCACCACAGATAAGGCCTTCTCCTGCCTGCCCCACAAGCTTCTGAGGGGAGAAGAACTACCAAGAGGGCATCCTCCACCAGTCATAGCACCAGAGATGGTATGTAGGGAAGGAGGAAGTCTTTCAGGTATTGGGGGCCAGAGTCATTTAGTGCTTTAAACACTAGGGGTTCGTTCACATTTCCGCTTTCCCCACCTCCTCCTTACTGCTGAATTGGAGCAAATATCAGTTGAGTTTCCCATGGATTGATGTTTGCTCCAATTCAGATATAAGGGGTTGGTTTTCCTGGAGAAAACAGCAGAGCAATCAGAAAACCGCTCAGATGTGCTTTCTAGGCATGGGACAAGGAGATTGTGAACAAGTCCTAAGGTGAGCACCTTGAATTGAAACGAACCAGCAATAAGTGCAGCTGTTTTAATATGGCGTTTATGTAAGAATCCTGGAGAGCAACTGCCTATCAGTGTAGACAATACTGAGCTAAACAGATCAACAATCTGACTTGGTACAGGGCAGCTTCTTGTGTTCTTTCTGCATGCACAGCACATGCTCCTCTGCTGAGCATGTGCCTGCATACTGAGAAATGACTGCCCTTCTGGGATGAAAAGCATAAATAGAAGTCGGCCACAAGATGGCCCCATTCACGTCATAAATTGAAAACACTGTGATACCACTTTAAACAGCCCTGGCTTTCCCCCAAAGAATTCTGGGAGCTGTAGTTTGCTAAGGCTGCTGGGGGTTGTTAGGAGACCCTTTTTCTTCCAGCCAGAGCTACAGTTCTGGAGTTCCCTGGAAAGGATTGCTAAACAACTCTAGGAACTGGAGTTCTGTGAGTGGCGTGGAGGTCTTCTAATAACTCTGTCACCTTAAAAACTCCAGCTCCCAAGATTCTTCAGGGGAAGCCATGACTGCTTGAAGTTGTATTATAGTGGTTTAAATGTATGATGTGTCCAGTATTGGCACTGTACTCCAGGCACACCTGACTGGCAAGTAGCTGGCCAAGCAAGATTGATCAAAATGGCTTTGCTATCTCTTGTGATTTATTTCTGGCATTATGTTTTCCCTCTCCGTGTGTGTGTGTGTGTGTGAGAGAGAGAGAGAGAGAGAGAGAGAGAGAGAGAGAGAGAGATCTGGTAGCATTCACTAGGCTGGGAGTTCTTCCCTGTAATGAGCATGCCCACTTGTTGACTCTGCCAAGCTGTAACTAGGTGAACATCAGTAAAAAAAATTTCAGCTTTTCAAGCACAGTGAGATTTCTCGGCTTTGCACGCTGCTTCGGAGAGAGGAGGGGCATGGGGTGGGGGAACTGGCTTGGTCTCTGTAGGCATTTTTTCTCATTACAAGGGGAAATGCCAATGTGGTGACAAATATTAATGAGATTCAAGAGAGAATTGTTTCTTTTCAATCAGCCTTTGTTTGCAATCAGGGGGACAATGCTATTTCCAAGCCTAAGGGAGGCGGCTTCCTTTAGCTGCTCGGTTGTGTGTGGAAGGTTGCAAACGGGAGGATGCTGTTCAGGAATGAGAAGAAAGGAGAAAGAGGAAAACCAAGCTGTGATTGTGGTTATTAATTTCTGTGCCAAACCTCCTTTGCTGCTACACTTGTAACAGCGGCGTGATCTGCAGCCCTTTGCTGGCGATGGTGGCAGAGCTTGATGGTGTCCACAGTTGCATGCAGAAAGGCTTCTGAATACCAGTTGTTAGAAACCACAGGAGGGAAGAGTTGTTCTTGTGAATGAAGCCTGCTTGGGGGTTCCCCACAGGCATCCAGTTGGCCACTGTGAGAACAGGATTCTGGACTACCAGACTGTCTAGCAGACTGTCATTTCAGGCCCAGACCATAAAGACAAATGGGATCTGCCCCACCAACCTTGGTCTACCCTCAGCCAGCCCTCACTTTCCCTGCCTTCTTACAACTAGTCCAAGAGTTGGCACTGGAGGAGAGAAGGCTGCTGGCTGAGAAGGCTGTACTCTGCTTCCATGGTCAGAGTTAGTAATGTTTCCAAATACCAGATACAGGAAGCCACAGGAAGGTTAGAGTGCTCCTGTGCTCAGGTCCTGCTTGCAGGTTTTCCACAAGAAGGACAGGATCCTGAACTAGATGGGCCATTGGCCTGATCCAGCAGGCTCTTCTTATGTTCTTGCCCTGAGCCACACCTGCATTAAAGTCCTCAGCTGAAGACTGCAAAGTCCCAGGGTCCTTATATCTCATAATTCATATCAATTCATATATGGACAAAGGAACAGGGCTTAGTAGGTATCATGAGTGATCACATCTGTTGAGTTTTGTTGTAGTTTTCCCTTTTATTTGAAAGTTGAATGAATTGTCTTGCAGCAAAGTTTGTAGAGCCACTCTCTGCAAGGTTCCAGTTTCTGGGCACCTTTTTGCCTTCTTTTATTTGCTTTTTCCACTAAATATTCATCAGTAACATTTAAGACAAAGGCAGGAGATAATTACAAGGGGAGAGGTTTTTTTTGAGATATTAAAGGTTAACAGAATTCTTGGCATTTGTGCCTTGTCAATTTCCATGTAATTATGCTCAATTCCCAGAATTCAGAGGCAACTCTGCCTGTTAACGCTCAGCGATGGATGGTACCCCGGGAATTTAATTTATGAGATCATTTCTCAAAATTTTCAGATTCAAGCCAAGCATCTCTCTTAATAGTGCTGCTCCTATTAATATTATTCTTGGTCAGGGGAATGCTGTGAGGGTCAGTATGACTGGCAACCAAATCAAAAATGGATTCATTAATAGAGTAGTTCAGTTCACTGTAGTTACTTAAGAATGAGTGTTTTGGTTAACCCTTCGTCCTATGGAATCAAATCATTCTTTACCTTGAAAGATGAACATCTAACAGTCTTGACAGCTGATATGAAGGAATATCTCAGGGTACTTTCAGGCAACCATCTTTCATTGACCATGTGATTTTCAATTATTATTCAAAGCAGTCATGCATAATATCCATCACACATTGGCATTCTTGGTGACTAGTTTTTGAAGGCAGGCAGGCAAGACTGGTCAATAAGTGAGAAATGTGCACTGAGGTCTTAGGCAGACAGAATATCATCAGAATTGAATTGCAGAGATCTTGAAGGAGCCCAGAGCTGCAGGCAGAGAAGCAGTTCAGAGGACACATAATCATGCAGGGTTAGGTGGACTCCCATTCAGTGGATGCTTTAAGAGTGGGTACAAAGCAGGGGTGGCCAATATGCTGCCCCCCAGAGGTTTTTGGACTTCAGACACATCCAGAGTAGCCTATGGTCAGGGATGGTGTGAGTTGTAACCAGACAATATTGGGATGTGTGTGTCACATTGGCTATCCCTGTTCAAATGCAAGGGCAACCAACATGGAGACTTCCAGGTGTTTCTGGACTACAATTCCCAACAGCCCCAGACAGCATGGCCCATAGAAGGGAGTTTTCCAGCAAGAACTGCAGGGAACCGCTTGGGCTATCCCTGGTGTAAAGGAAACCCGAGGAAATGGATTTCTGAACCAATCAAAACAGGAGGGCTACAAAGAGCCTTTGCTCTGATTGGAAGTCGCTTGGTTGCACAATATTGTCCCCCTCAATGGATGGCTGGGGATGCTTCATTTTCAAAGCCAGTGGACTTGTGGTTCTAATCATGTGTGGCATGTCTTGTGGAGGATCCAAAAGAAGCTTTCCCTTTCCATTTGAAGCTTGATCCAAGCATTTCACAAACACCTTCCCTGCCTCCCCCAAAAATACTTTAGGTAAAAGTTGTGGTCTGGCTCTATACCAGCTCACCGACCTCACTTTTTATTCCCTTCCTCTAACCCCCTCTATACAAACGTATGCTTATTAGAATTCTGGATTTGATTGTTAAAGCCTTAGGTTAATGCAATATGCATACGAAATGCTAAGAGATGACTGATGGGACAGCCTTCCTTTATCTGACATCGTCAGCTATCCTTATTCTGATCAAATGCAGATCGGGGGGGGGGGAGTGGTGCAGGGGTGTGGACTGGGCGAGTTTCATTTTTCAAAGTGTTAACATAACAAAGCCACTTCACAATCAGTGCAACAGATTTCTGTTGGATTCCTTCCTCCTTAAAAAAAAAAAAAAAAGTAATATTGATTTGAACCAAGGACAGCAAAGATCAATTCTGTTTAATAACTTCCCTTGTGCCAGCGTGACTCGGGACATCTGAGCCACCCAGGATCTGCTTTCCACCCCGCCTTTGAATCTATATATGAATATTTAAAGATTAAGCCCCATGCGCATCTGTGGCACTGTGTGCATGATAATTATGTTGGCTTTGCAGAGTATACCTAAAAGACTGGGACAGAAATGAAAGCGTCCTCGCCCCCCGCCTGTGTGCCAGTCTGCTATTGATAAGGAACTGAAATGTGATTTGCAAAAAAGAGAGAGAGAGAGGCTTCAGTGCAAAAGATGTAGAATTGTGGAGTTGAAAGATACCACAAGGGTCATCTAGTCCAGCCCCTTGCAATGCAAAAATCACAGCTAATGAATCCTTAACAGATGGCCATTCAATGAGGCTGGTGAGAATAGAGACTAGAGAATACATTGTTGTGTTTGGTTTTTGCCTTGCACGACACTTTCTGAGCAGGAGCCATCTATTTGAACAATGGAAGTTTCTTAATTAACAATTCTGAATTCACACCAAGTGTGTGCACTTGCGTGCATGAGAGGTCATTCGCCATTATAGAAGTTATGTTATGGAAGTATACATGCATTTATAAAGTCATCTGATTGTAGCGCTGTAGGGACACCTAGGGTCATCTACTATAAACCTCCTGAAATGCAGGAATCACAACTAAATAATCCCTAACAGATGGCTATCCTAGGGTTGCCATCTTTCAAAAAGAAAAACAAAAAGAAAAACGGCTAGGACACCCCAAAAGTTGTTGAACTTTTTTTAGGAAGACCCCACCAGAAAGTTCTTCCTAATGTTTAGTTGGAATCTCCTCTCTTGTAATTTAAATCCATTAGTTTGGATCCTATCCTCTAAAGCAGCAGAAAACAAGATTGCCCCTTCTTCCATGTGGCAGCCCTTCAGATATTTAAAGGTGGCTATCATGTCACCTCTCAGTTTTCTCTTCTCTATGCTCAACATTCCCAACCCCCTCCACCATTCCTCATAAGACCTGGTTTAGTAGAATTAGTGGATGGAAAACTGAAATGGGAACTAGGCTGGCTTGCCCTGAGGTTACACCATGGCCAATCTTCTTAATCATTTGTTCTGATTTGTTTGTTGTGAGGAGGTTCTACTACTCTGTGCAATGTACACTGAAAAATAAGTGTGCTTGAAGCTTTTCATGGAGGTTGTCATTCATGCAAATAGTTCTGAGACGATGACAGTATTGGTTCTGTTGTCGTTAATGCCCTGAAGAGAAGAGAAGGCTTAACTTTCTCCCTCATGGGGGGGCGTGACCTAGCTGAGTCTAGGAATCTACGTCTGTGGTCTTAACCCCTTCATGCATAGTTATGTTTGGCTGCAATCTTCCACAATTAATACAACAACAGCACACTTTGCAATTCTAGGAAAGGGCAGCCAGGAGAGCTTTATTTCAAGCAGAGAGGCTCCGCAGCTCACTAGTAGACTAGATGCCTCCTGTCCATGAGGTGCTAGCTATAAGAATGCCCCTAAAGCAGGCATAGGCAAACTTGGCCCTCCAGATGTTTTGGGACTACAAGTCCCATCATCCCTAGCTAACAGGACCAGTGGTCTGGGATGATGGGAGTTGTAGTCCCAAAACTTCTGAAGGGCTGAGTTTGCCTATGCCTGCTCTAAAGGCAGGCCTGGTAGGTAGGAAACATCCCTGTCTGCAGTCCTATAGAGCTGCCACCAGTTCTGAGTAGATAATTCTGGCTTAGGAGGGACCACTGGTCTAACCAGAAGACAGCTTCCTGGGTTTAGCTGAAAGATTGCAGGTTTCCCAGAAGCACAGCCTGTTATCTTCCCCTCCCTCTTTGCTTTCCAGCAGTTTCTTTCCTGCCCACGGTGGCAAGGCAGAGAAGGGAAACGGGATGACAGGTTCACAAAGATGTGGGGCAATATTATTCGAGAGTGGTGGGTGGGTGGGAAATGGTACGGCTCAGCAAACGCCAAGCTCAACTGGTGCATATCATTAGTGTAAAGGCTTGCACAACGTTAGCCTCTCTCTGCCATCGCCCCCATTTCATTTCAGTTACTGTTCTGTATGGTTCTCTCCTCTAGTTGGAGAGATTTTGCTGTGCACTTTGATCTAGGCGAACAGAAGTCAGAACCTGAGATGAGAACTGTCACCTTATTTCGTTAGCATCAGCTGGATCAGTGGTTTTGCCATAAACAGCCTGTGTGTGTGGAAGGGTTCATGACATTTTCTGACATGGAGGTCTGTCAGCCTACTCTCTCTCCTCTGCTTGATATTAGAGCTCCTTTCTCCCCCACAGACAGTCTGCTAGTTTGCTCTTGTTCTGTTAGCGCTAAACTGAAGTGCTACACAAAGTGTTTATTTCATGCGCTATGGTTTCCTGGAAACATTATTAGCAATAAAAAGCAGCTGCTTCCACCCTTTCCCCCCTCCCTTGCTAGGGTGAACTACTAGACCAAACTGGAGAAACAATTGGCAAGAGGGGAGGGCCGCACTCCTGCAGCTGAGAGCCAGTGTATCCTTGTGGTGCGTGAGAGCTGTGAAGTACAAAATTCACTTCACCTGTGAACTTAGCAGGCTGGCTAAGTCTAGGGATGAGGAAGAAATTTGAATCTGTTCACATTTAAAGGTAAACCGACTGAATCCACACTGTATATATGAACCGTAACACAAGAATGTTTTGAAACTCGTTCTTCTCTCCTTCCTTGGAGGTTTCTTGGGACTGGACTCTCCTTTCTTGGAGGTTTTTAAGCAGAGCTTGGATGGCCATTTGTCCTGGATGCTTTAGCTGAGAATCCTGCATTTCAGGGGGTTGGACTAGATGACCCTTGGGTCCCTTCCAGCTTTTATGATTCTATGAATTTTGCAATGTAAGTGTACGGGAAAGTAGCATGTACAAAAATGCATACACTAGGATAAAGTGTGCATAAAAATGCATATAGCAATAAATATGACTTGGAAAATGCAGTTTTGTGGAAATTTGCAGTGATGCACCTATTTGGCAAAAATGCACACACACAAATTGCCTATTAGAGATTCACACTAAGATGCTGCTGAATCTTCATAAGGGCTTTTTAAAAAAAGCATTTTATCAAAGTAAATCAAAGTGATATAATAAAAATAACAGAAGTACAAAAAAGCATCTCAAGATATCAGGAAGAAACTTAAAATGGGGATGGTAGAGTAAGACCATTAGGAAAGTCAAATTTCATGTTGTACTGTGGCGAGAGAATACTGTGTGTCTCTGTGTGTTGTATATAAAACAAAATTCCACCAAACAGCAAACAATATTTCAGGGTCCTCCAATCCTTTGGCAACACACAAGGTTTTTTTCTTTCTTTCTTCAGCTAATGTAAAATGCCACACAAGAGCAATTGTTGCAAGTCCTGTAAGGTTTTCTCTTGGGGGGCAACAGAGCACTTTCTGGGGATGTTAAAAAAACTGCTCAGCAATGTGGAAATGTGTAGAATGGAACTTGAGTTTTGAAAAATGAGAAACAGAAAGGAATTGAAATTGTCAAACTTGCCTTTTCCCTAGTCTGAATGTAACACTACTGACTTTGTAAACATTGTTCTTACCTCTACATGGTCCTCCCCTCTTGTCTCACTGTCCCCTTTCTCTTCTCACTTACCTGCTTCAGCATAGATACACTGACTTATCCAAGATAGGACACTCTATTTCTGGGGTAGCCAATGTGGTACCCTCCTAAATGTTGCTGGACTCCTTGCAAAACAAACAAACAAAAAAAAGAAATTCCCATTAGCCTGGTCAGGAAATGGCAAATGGTCAAGGGACCTTGCTCTAGTTTAATGTCACAGGAACATTGGAAGCTGCCCAACACCAGTGCGGCACTGTATGTTTTCCCACCTCCACTTTAGAGGGATTTGCAACTACCCTGTGACTAATGGCTACATCCAATGCTCTCAAAAGCTGGAGACTTTGGAAGCAAGCCCTTTGTGAAGGAGCAGCAGCCACCATTGTGCAGAATCAGATCATCCCACTAAACAGTGGGAGGATGTGATCCTGTGTGGTGCTGGTAATCCACCCCCACCCCCCCAAAAAAATTCAAAATCTTATTTTAATTATTAAAATCTTATTTTAATTGTATGTTGACATAGGGTTTAAAAACACTTTAACTATCACATTGCCCTTCCCCAAAAAGTGTTTTGGAGATGGATCCAGGGTGGGTAGGTGGTCACTTGGGCAGCAGAGGGTGAACTGGCCTGATCCAGGGTCTTCAGGGAGACGGGGGGGGGGTCCATGCACAGCCCTGTTGAATCCCCCTGTGATCACTTGGTAGATTTTAACAGCTGCTTAATATTTTCTAACAAATGACTGATTTTCAGATCCACAACCTTCCCAATGCTACCCTTTGCTGTATGGGAAATTTTATTCCCATGATCTGTCATATATGATCTGCCACACACACATAATGGTAAGGCACTGTGGTCTGCACCACTGAGCTTCTTGGGCTTGCCAATCAGAAGGTCAGCAGTTCAAACCCCCACGACGGAGTGAGCTCCCATTGCTCTGTCCCAGCTCCTGCCAACCTTGCAGTTCGAAAGCACGCCAGTGCAAGTAGATAAATAGGTACCACTTAGGTGGGAAGGTAAACAGAATTTTTGTGCACTCTGGCTTATGCCTTGTGTTCCATTGTGCCAGAAGCAGTTTAGTCCTGCTGGCCACAAGACCCGGAAAGCTGTCTGTGGACAAGCGCCGCAACCCCATAGTCGCCTTTGACTGGACTGTCCAGGGGTCCTTTACCTTTACCTAGATATAGGTACACTTTAGGTACACACACTTTAGATTTACCTAAAGTATCCTCTGCCATTGTTTTCCCTGAAAAAACAATGCTGATTGTGCACATAATTATGGAGTTTAAAAATAATGCAAGAAGCTCCGTTAATCCCCCAATAAAGACGCTGTTAATATTTAACGGGCATTTATTTAAACTTACAGTAAGTGTCCCATTAAATTTAAATTAACTGTCCATTTGGGAACCTTCCCCTAAAGCCTAACTGGAACTTCTCTGCTTCTGATCCCTCTCGCGCATGTACTTTATTCTGGGCGCCTAGTCATAAAAACGAACATTCAATTTGCCCTTTAAAGCCTAGCGATTTGGGGGCTGGTTTTGTCTGCGTTCTGCTCTCATTTTCTTTATTGCATGGGTAAAGAATTTAACACTTTCCCTACTAAGAGCCTTTTGCTTATTACTCACCGCTGTAATGGGAACCAAAGCAGTTAGGCACTGTGAATGCATAGTGTTTCCTTTCTCATAATTTTGGGTTTCGTTCCATGGCACATGCCCAGTTGGATTGGCAGCAGTTGAACAATACGCACCTTTGCTCAGCAAATAGCTGCTTTTGTCAGAGAACTGTTTAGAGAAGGGAGGTGTGGGAACAGAGGCCAGCAGGTGAGATGAGCTCATTCATTATAGGAAATGGAGGGCATTGGAGCCCATTCAACAAATGGTGTGATTGTGATATCATTAATACCGTTAAAAAACCCCCATCCAACAAAGTGAGCCTTGTGCATGTCAAAACCCCATTAACGTGCCAATCATTTTGCTGTTTTCTTTGTTGGCAACAAAAGGGAGAAATGGAGTGCTTGAACAGGAAGCAGAATGTTATGGACCTCTGTTGAATTGTCTGGAACTTCCTGGGTTTTCTTAGGCTGCATTCAGACAGCACTGGATCCCATTTTCCTGACCTGGTAACTTCCACATTTCATGTAATCTTTCACACAAAGTTACAGCCGCTTCTGGAAATCTAGCAGCTGTTTGGGGATCACTACTGTGTTATTTGCTTCCGGGGGGCAGCAGGACAGGGGAATCTGTATGTAGCCCAGAAAATTGTGGGAGTTTTATACTGTAATTGCATGTTAGTAATAGTGGGGGCTGGTCCATTAGAGTGCATGAAACACAGCCTCAGTGACCTCGGTTTGCCCTCAGTGAGCCCCTGATCTACCTACCTTATAACCAGTCCAAAGAGTGGTTCTGCCCATCAACTTCCTCCTCCTTAATCTCAATGCTGTCCTTGTAGAAATCATGGGAGAGGAGGATGCAGACAAAACTAAAATAAGTTGGCTCTGCCTGTCATTGATTCAGGCTCCCCCTGTTGTTCGTCTCCCTACTATCCACCCTACCAGTTCCAATGAGCACCAGCAACTGCTTCCCCTATTTTATCCTTATTCTTCCTCCTATGGGGAATCAATTGGTGTTTGTTTGCTTAGGTTGTTGGTGTGAGTTGCATTCTGCAGGGTCCAGCGCCCTCCCATAGTCTCTAGCATTTAAGTGGGGAGTTCTTTCCTGAGAAAATTCAACCCAGACCCTCCCAATCAGAATAAGGATGCTACCAATGTGTGTCCCTATTTTCACCCATGAAGCACAGGAAGAAATAATGTGGACCCAGAGGCAGAGGATGACCAGACCTTTGGACCCTGTTGTGAACACCCAGATGTTTAAACCTGGCCATATTGACTTTGTATACATAGGCTTGCTTCCTCCAGCCATATGCTGTGTAGCATCAGACCCTACCTGTGGCTGGCCACTCTACTTTTGCTGCCTGCCAGGAGAGGGGGGCCTTTAGCCTTGTTAGAAAGCAGGAAATGGCTCACTTGCTCCACGAAGCCTGCTACTTTGTCCTCTGCATAGCCCAGGACTGTCAGGGCTTTCATTTACAGCGGTACCTCAGGTTACATACAGTTCAGGTTACATACGCTTCAGTTTACAGACTCCGCTAACCCAGAAATAGTGCTTCAGGTTAAGAACTTTGCTTCAGGATGAGAACAGAAATGGTGCAGTGGTGGTGCGGCGGCAGCAGGAGGCCCCATTAGCTAAAGTGGTGCTTCAGGTTAAGAACAGTTTCAGGTTAAGAATGGACCTCCGGAACGAATTAAGTACTTAACCCGAGGTACCACTGTACTGTGACTTGCTCCTTTGTAAATGGGTTAGTTTGAGCAAACACTGTTTCCTCTTTTGGAACGGGTGCCCCTGCTCTGCCAGAAACCTTCCTTGTTGCTGATATTTTTTCCTTCTTTTCTCCTGTTTTTCTGCCAGACAACGTAAGAAGTTCTCTCACCCCCCCACTCTCTCTCACACATGCACCCCACCCCACCACCTTCACAGCTGGACTCAGCTGCCAGCTTCTCCCCTGAAGCTGTTATATAATTTAAAGCCCCCTTGATTTCTTTTTCTCTTTCCTTTTTTTTTGAAAAAAAATATGCACGCACGCGTGTTTATTGTGTTTATTGTCTATAGATATTTTTAAAACCTGAAGCAATTACAGCTGTCAGGGACAAGACGAGCTGTGACAGGCTGATTTATGTATACATTGAACAGATGCAAACGGGAAGGTAGAAGGGAGGAGGGAGGGGGCCCAGGAAGTAGAGCAGGGAGCCCGGCGGAGTCTTGGAGCATTCCAGCAATGCACGTGTGTTAAATTGCATCAAGCCATCAAAGAGCATGTATGATTTCCAGAGGAGAGCTTGGGTTTTCTCTTCCACTGTGAAAGGAAGAGTGCAGTTCAAAAATGATTTGGCCCACAAATGTTAGGCTGGATTTGGACAACTAGTCGCTTGCTTTTGCCCTTACTAGTTAAAACTGGAAGTGTCCACCCAGGTGGCATAGAGCTCTTGCTACGAGTTGGTTTTGTAGCCTAGAAACTCTCTGTCATAAGAACAAAGAGAAGATCCCTGCTGGATTAAGCCAATAGCTGTAGTCGAGCATCCTATTCTCACAGAGGCCAAGCAGAGGCCTCTTCTGGGAAACCTGCAATCAGGATTTGAGCACAAGAGTGCTCTCCCATCCCTACGCAGGACACTGAGAATATATAGGACATTGAGTTCCTTGGAGAAAAGGTGGTGTATAAATTTAATTAAGAACAACCAGAGAATTATTACATGTGTAAGTAAGTAATTTCCCTATGATTTGATCACATATAGATCAATGTCTATCATTCCCCGCCCCCTTCTACTCTCCTCAGTTAAGGATGGAGTTGTTAGTATAGAGGGCACCGAAGAGGTGTGGGGAACCTTTGGCCCTCCAGATGTTGCTTAACTACAACTCCTATCATCCCTAGTCATTGGCCATGCTTGCTAGGGAGTTGTAGTGCAGCAACATCTGGAGCAGGCATAGGCAAACTCAGCCCTCCAGATGTTTTGGGACTACAACTCCCATCATCCCTAGCAAACAGGACCCAGTGGTCAGGGATGATGGGAATTGTAGTCTCAAAACACCTGGAGGGCTGAGTTTGACCCTCCAGATCAGGCATAGGCAAAGACATACCTTCTGAGTTCCCCGGGAAAAAAACAGGACATCCCATTTTCCTGTACCAGATCTTGGCGGCGATTTTGGGTTTCCCCCTTTCTCTCATGCTGCACTCTCACCCCCCCCCCCAAAAAAAGCACCTTTCTGGGGGCTAGAGAAAGGTGTGGATCACGTGGCTCCTCCGGGAGCACATCTCAAAAAAGGCACACCCCAGTTTTGCATCAGAAAAAGTTGGAAGGTATGCAAAGATTCCCTACACCTGGCATAGAATGTCACAAAATAAGAAGCTGCCTTATACTGAGTCAGACCAATTGTCTAGTGATTTCATTCATGTCTACACTGACTGGCAGTGACTCATCAGAACAACAGACAGGGAGTCTCTCCGAGCCCTGCCTGGAGATGATTGGGATTGAACCTTGGAATTCATGGATTCAGATGTTCTCCCATTGAATGGAGGCATCTCCCAAATGTGGCCTTCTATATGAAAGTTCTTTAAATGCTAGTGCTACATCCATAAGGTTCATCTCTGCACACTGGATCAGAACAGGGTTCGGAGGCAACCAAGAAACCTGCCCACAAGAGAACCTGCTGTCGTCTCTCTGTTGTGCTGATGGGGGACTTAGGGAGTCTGCTGAGTGCTGCACTGCAGACACAATCAATAAAGCTCATACTTTATGTACCTCATTACCGCTTCCCGTTGGTTTAAAGAGCTTCCAGTAACCTGGAACAGAGCACCACGTGTCCTGGGAAGACGTAGGCAAGATGAGTGTTTGTGTTAATATTGAATGATAGAGCACAAAAGTTTTATACACTGTCAACAAGCCGACATGCCCCAAGGCAGGTTCTTCAACACATTGATCCAACGTAAGAAGAGGAGCCTGCTGGATCATGCCTAAGGGGGACCCAGCTAATCCCTCATCCTGTCCTCACAATGGCCAACTAGATGCCTGTGGGAAACCAGCAAGCCTGATTTGAGGACAAGAGCCCTCTCCCCTCCTGTGGCTTCCACATGTGGTATTCAGAAGCATTGCTGCCTCCCAGCTGTGGAGGCAGAGGACGGCCATGATGGCTAGTAGCCATCAATAGCTCCCCACCCCCATGAATTTGTATTTAAAGCCGTCTATGTTGATGGACTTAGGGACGCAGGTGATGCTGTGGGTTAAACCACAGAGCCTAGGACTTGCCAATCAGAAGGTCAGCGGTTTGAATCCCCACAAGAGAGTGAGCTCCTGATGCTCGGTCCCTGCTCCTGCCAACCTAGCAGTTTGAAAGCAAGTCAAAGTGCAAGTAGATAAATAGGTACCGTTCTGGCGGGAAGGTAAACAGTGTTTCCATGCACTGCTCTGGTTCACCAGAAGCGGCTTAGTCATGCTGGCCACATGATCCGGAAGCTGTACACCGGCTCCCTCGGCCAATAAAGCGACATGAGTGCCGCAACCTCAGAGTCAGTCACGACTGGACCTAATGGTCAGGGGTCCTTTACCTTTTAGGTTGGTGGACATCACTGCCTCTTGTGGGAGTGAGTTCCATAGATTAACTAGGCACTGTGTGAAAAAGTGCTTTGTTTTGTCTTTAATCTTCCAGCATTCAGCTTTCAGCTTCAACCTGCTCCACACAAAGCTGCCTTTCATGTGGTCAGGCCATTCGGATCCCAGGCTCTCAAAGCAGCTTGGGAAAGGCAGCATGAGAAGGATGCCATGTGCCCTTCAATTGCAGCCTCACCCCCAAGGACTGAAGGGCACATGGCTGTTGTGTCCTTTTCATGTTCCCCTCCCCGGATCCCAGCCTCGCAAAGCTGGTCTGGCTTGAGGAGGAGCAGTCCAGCTTCGCAAAGCGGCTTGGGGCTGATGTCACTAGCATACAGCAGGCTGTTTATGCCCTCCACACCCCTTCCCCAGATGTGTGTATGTGTACGTCCACCAGGTGTGGTTAAAGCACTCTCCGCTGTTGACTCCAATGGCTCACCTAGTCCAGCATCCTGTACTCACTGTGGCCAACCAGATGCCTGTAGGAAACCCACACAGGACCTGAGCACAAGAGCCCTCTCCCCTCCTGTTTGACAACTAGCAAACTGGAAGAAGTGAGATGGACAGTCTGGGCTCGTAGCTGATTGTTAGTTGCTGAACTGAGCACACTGCAGCGTTCTGGCCAATAGAGGGGGTGCTGTCCTTTCCTTTATTACAGACATCCCTAGCTAACAGCTAGCACCTGGCTGAAGAAGAAAAATGCTGGAAATGTTTGCTGTGTTTCAAGCTTTGTGAAGATCAGAGAGCTTTCCAAATCCACTGTCTGTCTGTCTGTTTAAAAAAAGGACTAAGTTTTATACATTACCCTCAAGGTGGTTTCTCATTTAAAATGCTATAATCAAAGATGCAACAGACAAAACAGGGGAATTCTCCTGGTGGCCCCTTTCAGAACTGATGTCATCAGCTTCCAGTCCTGGACTCCTCCCTGTTTTACTGCTTCTGGGGGAATGGGAGTGGGGTGCCTTAGCTGAATAATCAATGTTTGCTGGTAGTAGCAGATGGCATCAGTCAGCTCTTTCTATATGCGCTTCTAGATAGGTATACATCAAAATGTCAGCACCTCTGAATGCCCCTTAGTGGTATTAAGCCACCATCAGGAAGCCTTCCTGTCCAGTGGAGACTGACCCATTACGATCAGTGGGACACTGCCCCACCGACCTCGGTCAGCCCCTGCCTGCATGCCATCTTACTTAGAACCTGCTCCAGGGGGTGATACTACTTCTTAGTTTGCTCCTTCTTCTCCAGGCTCTGGTGTTGCCCTTGTAGTATTAAACAGGAAGGACAATGGGAACAAAACTAATATTAGTTGACACTGCCTGTCATTGGATGTGGTTCAAAATGTCATTGCCTTTGGCTTCACCTACTGTTAGCCTCCCTAAGGTACACCCTGCCAGTTCCAAAGGGCACAAGCCACCACTGCTGCACCACAATATAACCTGTGCATACATACTGTTGCCTTGATTTACCTCCTGGCATAAGGTTATCAGACTTTTTCAATGAATCTGGGGACACTTTAATTAATTACTACCTGTTCGGGCAGCGATGATGGTGGCAGAGGGGCAGCCGCTGCCTTGACCTCAACCGCCATGTTTCCCCTTCCTCTGAGGCTTCTATCTCCTTTCTCCATGAACCTGGGCAGCTCCTGAGTTGTTGGTTCTTTGGTGGTGGTGGGGAGGCAGTGCACAGTGGAGCAGGCATGGAAGGCGGAGAAGGAGGGCTGAGAGCGGCGGCAGCAGTGAGGCTCAGGCAGCGCAATTCTTCTCTTTCGATCGGAGCAGCCCCAATCCCATTCCTACTTGTGTGCAAGCAGGAGGGGGTGGGGATCCCTCAGCTGGGAAGCGAGGCTTCACGCTGCCTTTCGGAGGGAAAGTGGAGGCAGCCCTGAAGCTGCATCTTAGAGTCCCTGCACCACCATCATATGGGGACTTCCAAGCAGGCCCTGAAGCCAGCCAGAGCCAACTGCTCCGGGCTGCTGAGACTGCCGCTGCTGTGTTTCCTGGGGACATTAGATGAAATCCGGGGACATTCTGGGGATGGAATTTGTCAAAATCTGGAGACTGTCCCTGGGAAATGGGGACGTCTGATAATCCTATTCTGGCAGTTGTTCATTCACGCTCTAGTCTCTAAACCTTAATCTTCAAGGTGGGGGTGATGAGAAAGTGTGATGTAAAGTTCAATGGTCAAGACCACTCAGTGGGCGGCAGTTACATGAAAGACAGGTCCTTCAATTCCCCTTCCTCCTTTTCCTCATTTCAACTTGTAATGTTCTATAAGAAAATTATAATAGTGCACCAACAGCATTTTCAATTGAATTCCAGCTTATGCTTCCTTTCTTCCCAACCCACACCTGCTCACCATGCCCAAATCTGCTTTGCACACCTGGCTGCACAACGCAAAGCTGCAATTGTATTGAGCCCCTCAAGCAAAATCAGCATAAAATGAGGATCTATTTATTTTTTTCCAGTCGGGGGGGGGGGAGAGAATGTTCTGGCTATTGGGGAAGTCCTATGAAGCCAGGTGGGGAATATGGGGTGTTAAGGGAAGGGGATTGCCTCTGGTCATGCTCCTTCTGGGGTAGTATGTCCACCTTTGGTCCCTACCCTGCACTCAGCTCTCACCTGTGGCTCCTAGAACCTGTCAGCATGTGACAATGGCAGCACCCCAGGAATGGCTTCTATTGGCTGGCTAAACTAGGTGAGGGTAGTCAATGAGTCACAAACCCCTGGTGGGTTAGGGATTTCTCCTGCATGTGAAGATAGACTCCAGCGGATTGAGCGGACAAGACCAATAGTGGGTCCAATGTCAAGAAGGTGCTTTCTGCACATATTGTAGAGGGAAGTGAAGGGCAGATGGGGCTCGTCAACCTGGGAAGGAACCCATCTAGGAGAAGGAAAACTCTGGTCTTAAACCTCCACTGCCTTGCAGTGATGCACATTCATGAGACAGGCTTCAGGAGTAAACCCCAAGGAAAAAGCCATACCTGCTGCCTTGAGAGACATCTTCAGGAGAATAAAAGTCCTCCTGGCAGCTCCTGCTGCCAAGATGGTGCCATATGTATTGTTGTTCTTTCCTTTGGACCACGTCAGCAAGGTTGAGAAGGAAGTCTTGTACACACACTGCCATACACACTGCCCAGGTTCATGTTAAACCCTGGAGTGCTGCTAAGCAATGGTTTGACTTCACCCCTGGAGATACACTCCTTTGTCTCTCAACAAAAGAAGCTATAATCTGCCCATTTGGAAAAACTCCCAAAACTCTGTTGACAAAAGAAAATTCACCGTCCAAAGTGCCAATTGAAAATAGCATTCTCTCTAGTGGTCCTGATATTGCAAGGATGGTTCCTTACCTATCGCTTTGACCCTATTTTGCTTCTTGGGGAGGTAGCAAGAATTCTAGTTTCTGCCCCTTCCTGTGTATCTACAAATTGCGTCTTGATGCATGCATGCATGCATGCATGCATGCAAACAGTGATAGCTCTTGATAACTGGGGACACGAGGCAGGGCAGATAATGGTAGGCATAGAGTGGCAGGGCGGGGGGGGTCAACAAATGAGGAACCAATGGGCCTTAAGAGGTGGGATAACTATGCTGCTTGCATTTTTGGATGGGGTGTGAATGTGTGTGAGAGGGAGAGGGAGAGAGACTATGGATTCTCCCCCACAATGGCTATGAGGCTGTCATGATGAGCTTCTGCACTTCAGAATCTACCGCTAGATTACTGTTTAGAAAACAGTGCTGAACAGGCTATTGCAAAATAAATGAACAGCTGGCAGAGAAAATTCTTCAGCAAGCAATGAGTAATAAAAAGTGTATGCTAGGTTGGTGGTGGATTTAGATAGCTATCCTTGCTGTGAGCACAGGGGCATTCCGACCGCACATTTTCCTCTCTGCAGTAATGCACTTAAGTCATTTAAGGCTGCATGCACACCATACATTTAAAGCATATATGCCTTCTCTCAAAGAATCATGGGAACTGTAGTTTATCTCTTGCAGGACTATGATCCCAGCACCCTTAAAAAAATAGAGTTCGCAGGATTATTTGGGGGAAGCCATGTTCTTTAAATGTATGGAGCAGATGTTGACAAAGGTGCAGGGCATGCCATGGATTACGAGAGAGTCAACTAAGCATTATTGGCCCCCTTAAAAATTACAGTTCCCCACATTCTCTGTGGGAAGGCATGTGCTTTAAATCTATAATGCATAAGCAGCCTAGATGCTGAATTTAATGGCCTGACAAGGTGGGAGGTCATTTTTAGAGGTATAATGTATATTTCTTCACTTAAAAAATAAAGTAAGCTAGTGCTTCTGACTTTGAGACCCCTCTTGCTCATTCTTCAAATTGACATTTGCCCCAAAGTCCTGCACCTGTTGCAGACCCTCCAGGTGTCCCTGTTTTCCAGGGACAGTCTCGGATTTACAGAAACTGTCCCGGTTTCTGATTTGATCTTGGAATGTCCTGCTTTTCTGTAGGACATCTCTATTTTCATCAGAAAAATGTTAGAGGGTATGAAATTATGCGACTCTTGAGCCAAGGAAATAAGTACAGTGGTACCTCGGGTTACAGACACTTCAGGTAATAGACTCCGCTAACCCAGAAATAGTACCTTGGGTTAAGAACTTTGCTTCAGGATGAGAACAGAAATCATGCTCCGGCGGTGGTGAGGCGACAGTGGGAGGCCCTACTAGCTAAAGTGGTAGCTCAGGTTAAGAACAGTTTCAGGTTAAGAACGGACCTCCAGAATGAATTAAGTTCTTACCCGAGGTACCACTGTAACTATAAGCCCTCAGAAGACACCTGAAGGCAGTCCTGCATAGGGAAGGTTTTTGAAGTTTAATGTTTTATTATGTTTTTATAAATATTGGAAGCTACCCAGAGTGGCTGGGGCAACCCGGTCAGATGGGTGGTGTATAAATAAAATAATAGTAACAAGAACAATCATGTTTCCATTTGATCCTTGAGACTCTGCCCAGACCACCTCCCTCCCCAGCCACACCCCCTACTGCTCTTGCCACACTTCCTCCCTGAGTGTTTTTGCCTGGCTGGAATGTGTCTGGCAATGCTTCTTGCTTGCCTGTTGCACAGAGGTAGAAAATTGCATTAATTGCACCATTCCCATTAGCCTCTGGCCCTGCCCTCTTCTGGCATGCAGCTCCCAGAAGCCTGCACAGAAGGATTGCAGCCCCCTCAGGCTGTAAAATGTTCTGCACCCCTGTTAGAATGAAATATTTGCTTCCAGATGGGAATGATTGCTTTACAACTCTGCTTAGAACTACTAGACTGTGCAACGTTGATTTCCAACCCCCTTCTCTCTCCCCCCCCCTCGCCCACTAGACCATGAGAAGACAAAACAAAACCTCTCCATGCTTTATTCTCCCAGGCTCTTAATCCACATTCTTTCACAAGTGCTAAAGCCATGCACTCAGTAATCTTAAAAAGAGATTGGAAAGTGAGGAAATAAACAGGCTTGGAAAGAAATCCCCTCCTCTTGTGACCCATCAGCACAAGCAATAATAATAAAGCTTTATTATTTTATAGAGTGTCTTCTCTGCCTGGCGTATCTCAGAATGCTTGAGATTAAATAGCACAGTTAGCGAATTAAATAATAGTTTGCCGAGTATTGGATGACTCAGGGGATTAGTAATGGGGCTATGGATCCTTTCACATCTAGGTCACCAGTTTGGAATCCAACTCGTGTTGGTTGCAATTTTTAATAAGGTGGGAGATGGCTGATAGCCAGCAGGTGCCCGACGTGCGTGGAATTGCGGACTCCTGGGTGCAAAGGAGTGGGTGCATTTTCCAAAGCCTCCCTTTTAGCTATGGAAATGGCTGGGAGTTAGGGACTAACCTGCAAAGGAAACAAAAGAAGACCTTGGTTGTTGTTGTTGTTTCCCCCTGTAGGGTTCCTTTACTTGTTGTAAAGGAACCTCAGGCAAATGCTGCCCTCTGGACCTCTCTCACTGGCCCTCAGAATTCTCCCTGGGCTACGCCCATCCCTGCCCCTGCTTTGCACCTCAAGAGTTTTAGTCTGGCTGGAATGTGTCCTTGAACTCCGATCCTTTGCCTTGCTTGCCTGGACAGAAGATGGAGAGGGGTGTGTGGGCAGGGCCATAGCTAGGCGGTAGCAAGGTGAGCCCCCGGCAGGGGCGCAGGTGAGGAGGGGGCACAAAATTGACTAAAAATATGTCCATAAATATGTCTATAAATAAAAATATCAATTATTGCCTCATAAGAAAATAGAGGGTGAATTGAATGGGCGGAGGGGGTGGGGTTTGGAGGAGAGGCAGAAAGAATAAGTCCATGGCTAGGGGCGCAATCTGGAAGGTTCTGCCAGGGGCACAAGATCACCTACCTACAGTTCTGTGTGTGAGTACGTGTAGACTGTAAAACATGCATTCAGCGCCCCACCCACTTTCGTGTCTGGTCCTGCCCACCATTTTCCTTTGGCCCTCAGAATGTTGCCTACAAGAGAATGTGGCCCTCAGGCTGAGAAAGGTACCCCTTGCCTGCTGTCAACAATGCGAACAGCTATCATCCCTACCTCCATCCTTCCACACGCTGAGAGAATTGAGGAATACTTTTCAGTGGCTATCAGCTAAATTGAACCTCCATGTTCAGGGGCAGTGTCGCTGTGCATACAAGATGTCAAGGAACCTTGCCTTCATGCCCTGCCTGTAAGCTTCTGAGGAGAATCTCACCAGGATAGCTATGTTCTATCTCTTTGGTTGGGGGCAGTGAATACCAGTTGCTGGAAAGTGGAGAAGGGGAGAGTTGCTCTTGTGCTCAGGTTCGACTTGCAGATTTCCTGTGGGCATCTGGTTGGCCATTGTGAGAACAGGATGCTGGGTAGCTCAGCTGGGAGAGCATGAGACTCTCAATCTCAGGGTTGTGGGTTGAGCCCCATGTTGGGCGAAAGATTCCTGCATTGTGGTCCCTTCCAACTCTACAATTCAGTGATTCTGTGAGTAGATGGGCCATTGGCCTGAGCCAGCAGGCTGTTCTTATGGATGGCCAGTGTTGGGAACATCATGCCACTTTAGACAAGCTGCACCTGGATCCTCTCCCCAGGATACTCCATTGCATTCTGTGGTCATTCCTCATTGGTCTATCTTCTGTGTGTGTGTTTTCACCAAGGGAATAGCTTTCTTAATGATTTCTACACACACACACACACACACACACACACACACACACGAAGTTTCCTTTTTTAGTATTCTGTAAACTTTGCCATTCTCCGCAGCCTAGACTGACTGTATGCTCAGGTTAAAGATAATAGGTTGCATCCACGGTAGTGCTAAGCAAGCTTCCCATCAGTGCAAGTCCTTCTGCCTCTGCCCCAACCCCACATCTGTTTTGGAGTGTCCCCCCCCCCAAACCTTCCAGAGCAGATTTGAGGAGGGCATGGGGAGTGCATAGGAGGAGGGAAAGGGGTGGAGCCTAATTGCAACAGTGGAAATCCTTGTACTGAAACACATTAGTTGGATATCACCCAAAGAACCCTAAGTAGGGAGGGAACAGGGCCCTTGAAGCTTCCCATGAGTGGCACCTCGAGAGTAGATTATGCAAGCACAGAGCTCACCTGGTCACAGTGATCCCAACTTTAGTGACACGTATTGCATTTATATTTATATTTTTTAAAAATGCATCTATGTATATAAATCAACATGGAAATTTTATGAAAATTTATGTTGGGTTGCTGGTGCATTTCCTCTTCTTTAATTTTCCTTATTATAACACCTTTTCATGTAAGGAGCTCTAAGTGGTTATACATGGTTCTCCCCTACCCTGTTTTATCTTCACAACAACCCTGTGAGGTAGGTAAGGATGAGAGACTGCCACTGGCCCAAGCCAGTCACCCAGCCAGCTTCAGGGCTGAGTGGAGATTGGAATCTGTCCCAGAACTACAATTCCCTCAGTTTCATGAGAAGGGGGGTGGATTGTTTAACAACCTTAGGATTTGTAGCTCTGGGAGGGGAACAGGAGGTCTCCTAACAGCTCTCAGCCCCTTTAACAAACTACAGTCCTCAGGAATTGTAACCATCACAGTGATTTAAATGTGTGGTGTGATTGTGGCCTGAAGCCTAGATGGACTCACGGGGGAGCTGATCCTGATCTGAGCCAAATGACTGAGCATTTAGTATGAGAGAGAAAAGCATCTTAGATTGATTTTGTGGCACCTGGAAAGGCTGCCAAAGACGAGTGAAATGTATGGCTCTGGCGGCCGGGCCAAGGGAAGGGTAAGTCAAGGGGGCTGCTGTCTCCTGAAGCTTGCCTTTGCCGCTCTCTCTTAGAGATAAAGGACTCAAATCCCCCGGGACTGTTTATGTCTTGCACTTCCTACCAGCAGGCGATTATATATAGAAATAATAATTCAGTTAGCAAAGAAGCAGAGAGTGTAAGAGTTGCTACTTATAGACAAATGGGATGCTGTTGAGTTGTAAGATAGGAAAGCTTCTAACTGAGCTGGCTGCCTTTGGCGGCAGGCAGGCTAAGAAGAGAGAAATGAAACACTCATTGGTTGTTGCTATTTTCAGGTGAGATTCAATCACAAAGTGGAAATTTTGGGTTGAACAATTAAGGTTGATTCAGGGCTCTTGTACAAGAACACCAATTCCCCTCCACTCCCCCAAATCAGACTTTTGTGGTAAGGAAAGGGGTGGGAAAATGCACTGGAAAAATCATATTTGATCCATGCCACATTGTCTAACCTCTGCACAAATAAGAGTGAATGGTCAGTAAAGTAGCTGACTCTGTCTATCTTCCTGCAAACATATCGAGATGAATGGTCAGTAAACAGGTCACCTAGAAGCACTCAGTGCTGGAAATGATCGCATCCAGGTCTTGTTGTAGAAGAGTTAACTTGCAGCAGCCAGTGACTTTCTTAGCTGTGAACCGTGCCTCAGTTTCTCACTCTGTAAAGTGGGCAGAATAGCAGTGTGTGTGTGTGTGTGTGTGTGTGCGCACCTATCATCTGCTGGCAAGGTGGAGTAAACAATGTGAGCTGTGTCTGTCCATACATGTTGCTAACTGTGAACTAGCTGCAATATAGAATTATTGAATTGTAGAATTGGAAGAGACCATGTAGAGTTGAGAGGGACAAGGAGGGTCATCAAGCTACCTGCAATGTAGGAGTCACACCAAAGGAATTCCTAGCAAGATGGCTGTCCTACCTCTGTTTAAAAAACGTATTTGTAGGTGGGGTACCTCAGTGGTGGCATCTATGGTATGGAACAGCCTTCCCAAAGCAGCCCAGGAGAACACCATCCATATAATCTTTTTTGCTCTAGATGAACATGTCCTTTCTCTTCATCCAGGTCATTAAAAAAAAACAAAAAACATTTTGTGTTTTCTTTTAACTGGACCTCTCAGTTGGTTAGAGTGTGATGCTGACAATGTCAAGGTTTTCGGTTTGATCCCTGTATGGGCCAGGTGCGTTGCTGGGAGTTGGACTAGATGATCTTCAGTGTGCCTTCCAACTCTAGAATTCCACAATTCTGTGGTTTGTATTTTGTTGTATATCTGAGGGAGAGCGAAAAGTTTTCCATGCTGCTTCTGCTGCTCTGTATTGTACTTATAATATTGCAGTTTTGTTCTTTTCACCGGTATGCCCAGAGAACATATGTGGTTGGCTGACCATACAATGTAGTAAATAAGTTTCCCAGCTGGAAGGTAGTAGCAAAAAGCAAGGTGTGTAGCGTCAACAGCTTTTTCAAGGCATCTGGCATGGAACAGAAAATGCCTGGCAGTTTCAGCTGTGTTTCTTTCCATCATGTTCATAATGTATCTAGTGATTCTTTGAGTGCTCTGGGCATTTTCCTATTAACAGTAATCTTCATATTTACATATTTACATATTTATTTGCTTTATTACCCATCCTTCACCATCAGGTCCCAGTTCAGGTTGCAACAATGAAAAATTAAACATTAAAGGGGTTAAAACAAGTTACAGGAATAGGGTAGACCTGTAAGGTAGAATTATTATTATTATTATTACTATTATTATTCAAGACTTTTAGACAGCTATCCTTTAGTAGAGAAACACAGGGTGTGATATAAAATAACATCATATGCAAAACAACTATTAGAATAACTAGCCATCATTATTCCCATACTTCAGGCTGGGCAAACTGAGGCCTGAGAAAAAGAGTGGCTTGCCTCCAGCAGGTTTATCATCCAAACAGGATTTCTACCTCACTCTCCCTGCACTTTAACCTCTGCGCCACTCCATCCTCATCCTGCATTATCCACTTCGAGAGCGGATGGAGGCGATCAGGGAGGAAAGCCCAGGGTTCAAATAAAAACCCACCAAGTTGGCTGGATGCCACGCTCTGGACTCACTCACCCTCCACCCTCACCCCCATCAGACCTCGGAATAGTAGGTCGCAGTGCCAACAGCTCCGCGACCGCCTGTAAAGACACACACACACACACACACACACACACACACACACGGCGAGCTAGTTGTTTGGGAGCGGGCCCGCAAGGGTTAAGAAGCCCCCCCCCTTCTCCGGCGTCCCAAGGTGCACCCGCCGGCGCCGCGAGGGTTAAAAGCAAGGAGAGTCCCCCCCATCCCCGGTGTCCTTGGCTGAGATTAATGTGCTAAGTCTGCGCTCCTGAGCGGCGCTGCCTGTGCCGCGGAGCCCAAGTGCTGGTCAGCGATGATGGAGTTGCTGCCATGACAACCCCTGCAAGCCGATGCGTGTGTGTGCTCCGGAGAGCCGGCGCGAGAGGCTGCGATTCGGCAGAGAAGGAGATGCGCCCAGCCAGGAGGCAGAGCGCATCCGGGATGCTGAACCTAGCCCTGGTCCAGGCAGCAACAGCAGCAGCAACAGCCGGCACCGCCAGCTTTGCCATGCCTTTCCTCGCAGCCTCCCTTCGCTGAGCGGCGGCGAGGAGCACAGCTGAGCCGGGAAGAGGCTCCTATCCGCTCCCGACCACGAGCCGCAGCGGCGGGCAGCAGCGGCAGCCGGCCGGACCTTCCCTTCCATCCTGCCCTGTGGCACCGTCGGAGCTTTTGGAGCAGGAGGCCTGTCGCTTCTCCCTCTGAGATTACTCCGGGGGTGCTTCCCCCCCTCTTCGCCCCACCCATTCCCCGAGTTCTTCTGCGGGGAGTTTTATTTTTTGGAACTCCGGCCGGAGGGGCCGCTCTGGAACGCGTCGCCTTGCGCGGCTGCGGAGCGCCGGCTGTGCCCTACCGCGCCGGAGCGCAGCGCACCTCCTCCAGCAAAGTGAGATGCACGAACTCTTGATCGGAAGCTCTGGTTTGTGAGGCGCGCAGCAACTTGGCCACCTTGGGGGGGGCACTTCTTCTTCCTCCCTGGGACTCCGCTGGATGCCTTTCGGGAGGCTCGGATCTCTAAAGCTACAAACCCAAAAACTGGATTTCTAAAGGCTCCGCCGCCCTCTCCCTCCTCATCGTCACTTTCTCTCCTCCCCTTCTGTGCCCACACTTGGCACCGCGAGGTGTCCCTGTCAAACCAATCTCCATCCATCTCTCTGGTTGTTTTAATAAATATATATATATCTTTGCCTTGAGGAAAGCCCAGGATGGGGGTCGGTGGGTGCTTAGTCCTGCCCTGGCGGTGCCTGGTCGTCCTGTCTCTCAGGCTCCTCTTCCTTGTGCCCGCAGGAGTGCCAGTGCGCAGCGGAGATACCACCTTCCCCAAGGCGATGGACAACGTGACCGTCCGGCAAGGGGAGAGCGCCACCCTCAGGTAGGAGCAGAGACTCTTCTTCTTCTTCTTCTTTTTTACTCCGGGACAGAGCTGGTGATAATAGGTGGTCAGCGGCTTATGTGCTATAGGTTTTACGCTCGGGTGTTGGCTGAGATTCTGGGAGGCTTGGTGGACGCACCAGGATGCATGGGATTTTGGGGTGCACTTTGGTTTCAGTCCCTGGCTCTGACAGCTCTGTGCATCAAGAGAACTGGTGTGCAGCTGTGGGTGTGGATGAGGCTGGATAAATGCCTGACACACTGCACATTGAGAGGGTTACACTATAGAAGGAAGGAGGTGTGGCTGGCAGGTGGAAGCTCCTTCATGAGAAATAGGATGGATAGTCTGTTTCATGGCTGTAAAGAAACATGCCCCCTGTTTCTGTGTTTTTTGCCTCTTTGCCACTCTGGCAAAGGTTAGCTTTCCAGTGTGTGTGTCGCCCCTCCTTGGCTTGAAGAAATTTCTTAAAAGGTGGTGATGTTTTAAAGGCTGTTGGGACACTGCTATGCTTGGTCTCCCCCTGCTGTTATTTGAGGGGTTTGGGGTTTTTTTGTTTTTTTGGGGGGAGAATGATGGTGGGTCGCATGTGTGTTACTGGGGCAGCTTAGTCTGATCAGTGCACCAAAACCTAATCTAGTTTTGCAAGAGTTTGTGCCTGTCTCAGAATAATGCTTTTTGAAAACCAAAATAAAAAAGTTCTTGCTTATGCAGCTTACTTGTCTCTGCTTAGCCCTTGGTGGTGATGCTACAATACTCTTGTGATGAAATGCGGTGGGATGGGGAGACAGGAGGGGTGATATTTTCCAATAATGGGGAGGAATAACACTTTGGAGAGAGGTTGGGGAAGAACAGCCATGTTGCAGCTTTGAACCCTTTTGAGATCTGGTGTCATTTTCCTTCCCGTGAACCGAGTGGAGTCGACAGTGTGATGTGCTTATACAGCGGAAGGTGGAGGAGCTTGATGCACGAATTGAGAATATTGCTCCACAATAGCACATATGGAAGGAACTCTATTCCCACACTACCAATCCCACATCATGCTGCTTCAACTCTCACAGCTTTCTCAATGTGTGTGTGTGTGTTTGTGTGTGTGTAGGGGAGGGGGATTGTTAGGGTAATGAGGGTGTTGAAAACTCTGTCGGTTTCTTACCAAGAATCACAACTTCATTGCAATGCAGGAAAGATACTGAGATAGATGGAACAATGGACTGCAGTTTCTTGGGCTCCCCCCACATCAACTGTGGGGCAATATTAAAATATTGTTTGCAGCAGGACTGGGGTGGGTGAGAAGAGGCACAGCAGTTGCACCCTATCTAACTGTATCTAACTGCGTCATCAATATAGAGAGAGAGAGAGAGAGAGAGAGAGAGAGAGAGCTTTTCCCCATTTTCCTTTCCTTGGTTGCAAACTCACTATCCTCTCCTTATTTTGGTCTGATGGTTGAGTGTGATGGCTCATTGACTTCTCCCAGGCATATGATCCCAGGTGGAATTTATGCAAGAAGACATATGCTGGGAAGCACCGGGGGTCAGAATGTGGCTATCATGGAGAGGTGTAGCAAATAAATCAGCCTTATGAAGGTGAGATCACAAGGTTGTGGTGTCCTGCTGGTGGGTCCCAGTCAACCAATGGCAAATCAGAGCTCTGAGGAAAAAAGCCAGACCCTGGTTAGGTTTACATTTGCAGTTCTCTCAACTTTAAATCAAGCAAATGGGCTGCAGAAGTCAATGTGAGAGAGTCAACACACACACACACACACACACAGAGAGAGAGAGAGAGAGAGAGAGAGAGCGCAAGCACACTAGTGTGATATATTGACTAGTATTGGGAAAACCTGTGTTCAAATCCCTGCTGAGTCTCAAAACTCATCTACTTTGCAGGGTTGTTGTGCAGAAGAATGTGGAGAGGAGAGGACACATTTCCCTTAGTTCCTTGGAGGACGGGTGGGATAAATATGTAATAAATAAGGAAACGTCAGTGACATGTTCTTTGGTTATGTCCTGGTTAGATGGCTGCAGTGTGTTCAACAGGTGGCTATTCTTGAAGATTATTTGGAAACTGCAGTTGATACAGAATGTGGTTACTAAAACTCTTGGAGATATTGTACCTCCATATTCCGTTACACATTTCACTGTACCGGTAACAGTAGCTGCCTGTTTTCTCCATGTCCAATTCAAGATGCTAGTTTTAGCTTTTAATGCCCTAAGGAGCTTGGGACTGGGTTAGCTGAAAGACAACCAGCATCCAGATGGCCCTGCCTGTGCGTTGAGATCAGCATCTGGATAGGGGTTAGATGGCATGTAGCAAGGACAGGGCCTTTTCAGTGGTGGCCCTGCCCTTTTGGAACTCCATCCCCTACCAAATACATCCCCAGGGGAGAGAAACTCTGGTCACATCTGCACCATACATTTAAATCACAGGGCTTTGCCCCAAAGAATCCTGGGAACTCTAGTATGTTAAGTTTGCTGAGAATGGTACCTCTGTGAGGCGTAAAGTTCCCAGAATTCACTGGGGAAGCCACATGCTTTAAATGTGCTACTGGACAATTTGTTATTTATTTTTATTTGTATTTCAACTGGGTCAGACCAACACAGCTACTTGCCTGAATCTATTGTTATTTCATGTACTACTGAATTGGAGCTGTTTTGTATGTGAACTGCTGTTGAGCACGGAGGCATTTCTGTTAAATATGATATATACATAAATTAACTATGTCTATATGGCTGGTGGTTTTTAAGAAAACTCTGGAGACATTTTTATTCCAGCCTTCTATGATTAATTATTTTGCTACGCTTGAAGAATTTTAGCTGCCGCTGATTTTAATTATTTTCTTCAATTAATGGTTAAATTATAACTGTTTTTGTTGTTCTAAAACATTATGTAAGTTGCCCCGAGAAGGCGATGTGCCTTGAAAGATGGGTTAGAAGCCTTTAAGAACACAGGAACAGTTCTGCTGGACCATCCCAAAGACCCATCTAGTCCACCATCTTGTTCTCACCGTAGCTGAACTGATGCTATTGGCCTATGGCAGTGATGTAGCGTGAGTTGCCAGTGCCCGGGGCCATGCAGAGGCAGGTGGATAAGTGAGAAAGACTTAGACGGAATATGCATGTGCATCCAACTGCCTAACAGTGTTCGTGTTATGCAGGAGATCACAGTCATGGAAATAAGAAATGAATAGTCGTTCCATTGTCTGGATAGATCACTTCCTGGTTCTTGAGGAGAAGCCATTTTCATTGGAGTGACAGAAGTGCACAGCTACATTGAGACAGCACCAGGTGTCAAAATTTTGCACCCCCTAACAATTTTGCACCTGTGGCAACCGCCCCTTTGCTCCTTTCCACCCCATCCCACTGGCCTGTGGTGTCACTTGGGTTTCTGTCATATCCCCCAATTCTATTTAACATTTACCTGAAACAGCTAGGAGATGCTGTCAAGAGTTTTGGAGTTCAGTGTCACCAGTATGGTCAGTTGAAAGGCAGATAAGGGAACCAGGGATTCAGCCTGTGCTGAATAGAGTTGCACTCCACTGAAAACTCACGTTTGCAAGTTGGACGTACTCCTGGGTTCAGTCTAGATGCCCAGGTTTTGGCAGCTTGCACGTTTGAAGCAAGGGCACTAGCTGTGCAAATTCTTGGAGGTGTCTGATCCAGCCATGGAGTGACATGCCTTGGTTGTACACCCTGTTTGGATTATTGTAACATGCTCTATGCGGGGCTGTCATTGGAAAGTGTTTGGAAACTTCAGCAGGTCCAAGTTGCTGCAGTCAGATTGCTTACTGGAGCCAGTTACAGGGAGAACTTCCTGTGACTACAGCCCCTCTGGCTACTGGTCTGTTTCTGGGCACAATTCAAAGTGTAAAGTTATGGCCTGCAAATCCAAACATAGCTTGTGTCCAGGCTATCTGAAGCACAATTTTCTCCACATATAAGCCTGCTTGGGCTTTCAGGTCTTCTGGAGAGGCCTTTCTTTGGGTCCTACCACCTTTGCAGGCACATTTGGTGGGGACACAAGAGAGGGCAGGGCATTCTCAGTGACTGCTCTCAGATTGTGGACTTCCCTTCCACAGGAAGCCAGCCTGGACCCCTCTGTGCTTTGCATTCTCCAGCAGGTAAAGACTTTTTTGTTCCAACAGACATTGGCCACGAACTGGCTGTTGTGGCAGGGGCTTCTGTGGATGTTATACTTTGTGTTTGCTTGTGCCCTTTTAAATGGTCTTTAGTGTTTTCAGTGCTATTTTTAATAGGGTTACTTGCTTTAAAAAATATTTACATTTATTGTGTGCTTTTATAGTTGTATCTGATTTGAGCTTCCTTGGGTTGTACACTGGGGTGAAGGTGAGATATAAAATGAGTAAATAAATAAATCTGCAAGCAACAGCACCCTCCCCACTGGTACGGAATACTCTCCAATAAAGAATACCCTCCAATACCATCTACTGCAACCCACCATACCCTCCACTCCAACAGTGGAGGCAGAGTGTAGCCATCATGGCTAGTAGCCTTTACTAGACTTAATACTCCATGAATTTGTGTAATCCTCTTAGAAGAATATACTCCAAATCAGAGCTCCACGAGTTTGTTGAATCCACTTTTTAAGTGATCCAAGTTAGTAGGTATCATCCCCTCTTGTGGGAGCTATTGCTTAACCATGTGCTGTGTGAAGAAGTGCTTTTTTTTATCCCCCCTGAATCTTCCAACATTCAGCTTTTTTGGATGCCCAAGAGCTCTAATATTATGATTCAGGGAGCAAAGCTCTTTTCAACCCACTTTTTCCATACCATTCATAATGGTACACCCTTTCACCATCTCTCCTGTTATTTGCCTTTTCTCCAAACTAAAAATAAAATAAAAATCTCAAATGTTGCAGCCTTTCCTGATTTTCTATAAGTAAATGTTCCCCTGCTGAAAGACATCTCTGTTTTTCCACACCATTGCCTGGCCTCCTTTCCTTCCAGTGTTATCCACTGCTGAAAGCTGTGCTCAAAAGCAAGTCATGCCAGACGAATCTCATTTCTTTTTTTGATAGGGTTACCGGTTAGTGGATCAGGGGAATGCTGTGGACATAGTGTATCTTGATTTCAGTTAGGCTACCTTAGAAGTTGATGGGCTCTCCTTCATTGGAAGTTTTTAAGTAGAGGTTGGATGACCATCTGTTATGGATGCTTTAGTTGAGATTCCTGTATTTCAGGGGGGTTGGACTCACTTCTGAGTTTTGTCAATAGCTTTTTTTTATTTAAAATACTCTTTAAGACATTTCATCCACCTTGGGTTTACTGTGGTTACTGTGCACACAGAATAACCAAGTTGTGTTTTAATCCTCCAAAGTTTGCCCAGTACCTAGCAGGAACACAAGTCTCCATTTGGCCTCAGTCTGACCCCACCTGGAGTCCTCTGTTCATTTCTGGGCACCATAGTTTAAGAAAGATATTGACAAGCTGGAATGTGTGCAGAGGAGGGCGCCCAAGACGATCAAGAGTCTGGACATCTCTCCCAACCCTGCAGTTCTATTATACCAGCCAGTTTCCCTTAAGAACAAAGATATCACACAGGAGTGTGCATTACTGTTGAGGTCCCAGGAATAGTTCCAGTCAGTTGTAATATTGTCTGGCCGAAATTCTATATATCTCACCTGTTGCCAGAATTGGAGAATGAAAAGCCAGGCAGGGGTAGGGGGGAGAATTTAACTGAGCCATTTTTGTGGTTGGTGCACAGACATGAGATGTCATATTGTAAGCCATTCATGCCTGTGCACCAAAATATCATATGTGTGCATGGTTTTACTGCATTCATAGCACAGAATGCACAATGCACTGTGCAAGAAGCAGATATGCATTCTGCTGCCACACATAGCTCCTCCCCTTTATCAAGGAAGCAGCTAGGAGGGCTGCATCAGTGAGCCATTCCCAGGGTGTGGTGAGAGCTGAGTGCAGGATGGGTGTCAAAGGTGGACAAACTACCTCAGAAGGACGTGTGACACACCAGAAGTACTCCTCTTCCCCTAACATGCCATACATCCCTGTGTAGTAATGGTGACCATAGTTCTATAAACTGGGAGTCATCCCTTTGCCTTCTGAGAAAGGCTATCATTCAGGGCAGAACACCTCCTTTGCATATAAAGGGTTGCAGATCCAGTCCCTGGCATCTCCAAGTACAGCTGGGGAAGTCAAGAATCTTTTCTGAGACATCAGAGAGCCATCAGTCTGTAGACAACACTTAAGTAGGTGGATCAATGGTCTGAGGCAACACGAGGCAGCTCTGAGCTTCCTATGTTTCAGAGAAGGATCTTGGAAAGTTGACCTCCAGAAATTCTGGAAGTATCACCCTTTGTGTTCAAGAGTTACATCTGCCTCAGTTTAAGGCTGTTTCCTGAAGTCCACTGGAGACTTGGGCCCCATTTGCACTATATGCTTGAAGAGTCATGGCTTACCCCTGAAGCATCCTAGGAGCTGTAGCTTGGCTACCCCAAAGAATCCTGGGAACTAGGTGTTGAGAGTTGTCAGGAGACCTCATTCCCCTCACACAGCTACAGTTCCCAGAGTTCCCTAGGAGGAGGGATGGACTGTTAACCCACTCTGGGAATCCTGGCCCTCTGAGAAGACTAGAGGTCTCCTAACAACTCTCAACATGCCCTTTTTATAATAAAATGGTCCCCCCCCCCCTTCAGGTAAGAATACAGCAAAAGAAGATAACAGCTAGCACGTTCCCATCCATGCCCACCCCCCAGAAGTGCAGAGATCAGGGTGATAAAACACAACAGTAGAACAGCGCCCTTAACAAACTACAGTTCCCAGGATTCCTTGGGGGAAGCCATGCCTGCTCCAAGTGGCACGACAGTGTTTTAAATGCATAGTGCACATGGGGCCCTGCTGCTGTGTTAGCCTGGATAGGATATGGTCGAACACAGAATAATTTGGTAATATGAGGCAGCCCTTTGGGGACATCTCCTGATTAGTTTCTTCCTACCTTTCACTCCTGCATTCCCATTTCCTTCCCTGCCCTGACTTATTCCCTGTGTTCTTGTCCAACCATCGGAATCCTTGTTATCGGATCTGTATTCATGTTCCTTTCCAGGGTTCAGGCTCGTGGCTCGCGGCTCCTATGAAATATTCATCTCATTTTGATGTTCGTAAAGTTCAGTGCCTGATATTTTTCATCCTCTGAAATTATTTATTTCAGAGCTCTGGACTATAAAAATATCACTCTGACCTGCTTCCCCCCTCCTCCTCTCCCCCCCTCCTTAACTTTCCTGGGGATTACGGCATTTTGAAAAGGCCTGGCATTTCTCACGGTGGATGAGTTCTTTGCTTTCTGATGAGAGACCGCCCATGTGCACACAAGACCACATAAAGGAGTCAGGGGGCTTGCGCGCCACTGGAAATAGGCTGGAAGCAAAATTTGTCCTCTGTGGCTTGCTGCAAACAGGCCACCTTCACACCCAACATTTAAAACACATTTATACCTCTTTGCCACCACTCCCCCCCCAAAAAAAAAGTATCCAGGGAACTATAGCTCACTGCAACAGAGCTACAATTCCCAGCACCCCGTAGCAAACTACAGTCTGCAGGATTCTTTGGCTGGAAGCCATGTGCTTTGAATGGGTGGTGTGGATGTGAACCCAGTCAATGTGTGCCTCAGTCCACTTTCACACAATACATTTAAAGAGCTATGGTACCACTAGGCTTCCCCCAAAGACCTCTGGGAGTTGTTAAGGGTGCTGATAGCTGCGAGGAGCCCCTCTTCCACTGACAGAGCTGTGCTTCTCAGAGTTCTTGTGAAGGAGAATGGACTGTTAAACCACTCTGGAAATCATAGCTCTGTGAGGAGAATTATTTGGGTGTTGCAAGGGACATCATAACACTTTAAATGGATGGTACAAATGTGGCCTGAATCCCAGGCCAATGCTTGTGGTTGTCTCATGACAACTTGAAGTGGCTTAGGGGTTGTCGCCCTGTAGACAGTCTTCTCACCTCTTCCCAGCGATTGTCTATCAGTGAATGGTTGTAGCCCTTGGCAACATCCCAGTTGGATTACTGTTACACATTATACATGAGATGCCTTGGAAGCTTCGATTGGTGCCAAACCCAGCTGTCAGAATGTTTTGTGGTTGCTTCAGTCTTCAGAGAAATACACTTGTCTGTGCCTGAGCCTAGATAAAGGTTAGGGAGCCAAATTCCTGAAGCGTCAGCTCTCCCAGTCCCAGCCTACCTTTTTCCTCGGAGGCCCAACTCCTACCACCTTCCTTATTTGCTGTGCGCTACCAATATAGGTTTAGAAGCAGGTGTAGCAGGGAATGGATGCAATTCCCCTCATCTTCTCTCCCTGCCAAACAAGGAGGCAATTGGCATTGTTATTTATGAGAACCAGTGATGGTGCAGCAGTTAGTGTCGGACTAGGACCTCGGAGGCCAGGGTTCAAATTTCCACTCGGCCCTGAAGCTCACTGGGTGTCCTTGGGTGAGTCATTCACTCTCAGCCTGACCTATTTCACCAGGGGGCATGAGGATAAAATTGAGAGCTCCTTGCAGGAAAGGTGTGCTTCTGTATTAAATAAATACAGATTGCCCTCCTCGTCTTCTCAACAATCCTGGGAGGTAGCCTAGGCTGAGATGAGGGGATTGGTCCAAGGCTACCCAGTGAACATCATGCCCAGGCCAGAGATTCTGAGTCTCCTCCCGGGCAGAGCTGTGACCCAGCTGCACAAACTCTGCCTTTTTCAAGGCAGGTCGGCTGGCCAAAGTGGCACCATGGCTGTGGTTGTTACTTAAATGCAAAATACTTTACAACGCTATGGAACACCTGTCTTCTCAGAAATTCTTACAGCCACCCTGTAAGGAAGGTTAGTATTATTACTGGGCTTGTGTTGCAAATGCAGAGCTGTGTCTGCAAACTAGCAGCATGTTGGTGATCACCTAATCAATGGAGACCTTAGGCAGCAGTCTAACCAGTAACTCTGTGGCCAGTGGAAGCACATTATTATCTCAGCTTAACCAACCTCACAGGGTTGTTGATGCAGGGGTGAATGAGGGAGGGAAAAACCATGTATGCTACCTTGAGCATATTGGAGACAAATGCAATCAATCAATCAATTAATAAGAATTTTATTTGCTGGGGTGGGGGACAGATTACACTCTGTGCATAACAGCCTGGTTGGTTGCACAAGTACAGAGTAGTATTGGGCTTTCAAAGCTTAATCTTGAGTATATTAACAATTGGGCCTTTAAATCCTAACTTAGGAACCCTGCCTTCCAACCTCCTCTATGTCCCCTTTGCAAAGCAGGCTGATGTTATATGTGATGTTATATTGGAGTTATATGTGGGATGTCACCTTGGAGAATGCTGCCATTGAGATGTATTAGGAGTGCTGGTTATTGACCTCTTCTCCTGACTGACCCCAAAGTCGTAGTCTCTTGATTTGGCAGCCTTGGAAATGCTGACTAATGGTGAGGTGGAGGAAGAGTTCTAAAGGTGGCTTAGGCTGCATTCTCACATTAATTTATTCCATTTCCCTAACTGTGAATTTCCGTATTATATTTGAGCTTCCATATGATGCAAAAGCCACTTCTGGAAACCCAGTGGAAGTGTTCATTTCTGTTTTGATTGGTTCCAGAAAGAATCACTTTGCAACCCCATCAATACTGAAAATTGTGGGAGTAAAAAAATGGCGTGGTATCCTCAAATCGTGGGGGAAACAGAAGAAGGCAGGTGCAGAAAGGGTTGGGTGATAGCAGTGACATTTATTGCTGTGTCACACCATGCCCGCTGGTCTGAATGAAAATTAGTGTGATGTGTTGGTATAGCAGTCAAAAAGCCACAGTTCCATAATGCAACAGGTACTGCAGCATGAAAAGAACATCAGAAAACAGGATAGACTTGTAGCATTATAATCAGTAACACTAACACAGAATTCCTCATGTCTGAATGCGTTTGAAATGAGGCACCTTTCTATGCAGCTGTTGTAGAGGCTGGAGATTTGGAAAGGTTTGTCTAAGGCTTTTTATTTTTTAAAGCTCAACTTCTGTGTTGACTGGTCTGCTTGATATTTGGCAGCATTGCAGCACCGCTTGGTTTGTGATGTGTCTTGATATGCGCAAGAGGATACAATCCCAGCTGAGTCTTTATTGACCCATCCACTATTAAACTGAACTGGCTGGCATTTTAATTGCTCGTGCATGAAGATCAATTGCCAGTGAGATTCGGGAATAGAGTTACACCCTGTTGGCAGCCGCCCATCATATATACCAATATAGCAAACTCATTCTCAGAGTGCCTATTTTTATGTAGGCAAAATGGCACCACCCATGAAGAAGAGGGATGCATCAACTTACTTGGGAGGAAGCCCTGAAGTTTGCAAAAGTGCTCCCACCAAAAAAGAACCCTAAGGAAACATTCCTAAAGAGACAAACACACAGAGAGAAGGGGAGGGATACTCCACATACTGATCTTGCTCTTCCTGCTTTTGGTGCATATGGGGCAAGGATAACTTTTAACTTAGTTTCGGACTTTGTGTGTGACCCTTTGCTACCTGTCCGACTTGGTGTACATGCTTTTGAGTTGCTGGCTTATGAGTCAACGGACGCAGTAGGTGGAGCAATAACTTGTGCCTGTTGAATCCGCAATCTGAACAGAAAAGTGTCTGGCTTCTTTCCATTTACCCAGGCTTCCTTTTAATTGCACATTCACAATGGCTTGTGCTCATAGTGGTATTGGGGCAGTTATATGCAACCCCACTTTCAGCACTGTTTGTGCCTGCAAAAGTTACAGGCTGAACTTTGCATCCAATCCTATTGGAATCCTGCAACTTTTCATACCATAAATGTCCTAGGGTATGTATCTCGTTGTCCAGTTTTGTTGCTCTCTTGTCATCTGGCTGGGCACCTCTTGCACAATAACTCAGAGCTGAAACTGTTACAGATGCCACATAATATTAATTCTGCATGTATAAGAAAACAGTCTTTTAGTGTGGTGGCATCTACACTTCAGAAGAACGTGGGGCAGAGCAAGCTTAAATCACTACCTCTTCCCATTGGGCGAAATCGCCCATCAAGCCATAATATCCTCCTCCGAGGGAGATACCTCTTCTTCCAGGGTAGGAGGGGTGTGGCAAATTCACCCCCCTAAAAAAATAAATATGGTAGGAAGGGCATTCCGCACGTATAAGAAAGCAATCTTTCAGTGTGGTGACACCTATAGTACAGTTCAGAACTACCTGCCGGTTGATATCAGGCAGGCTGCCCTGCTAAAAACATTTGTGTTTAGGAAAGCCTACTCAGATATCTAGAATGCTGATAAGTTTTTAGTTTATTGCTGGTTTATTTTAGTTTTTTGGAATGTCTTCAAGTGTTTTTGTTTTTTTGTTTTGCTAATAATTTCATTGCTTCTTTCTTTTCATAAACTGTGTTAAGGTACAGTGGCACCTCAGGTTACATACGCTTCAGGTTACATATGCTTCAGGTTACAGACTCCGCTCACCCAGAAATAGTACCTCAGGTTAAGAACTTTGCTTCAGGATGAGAACAGAAATCGCGTGGTGGCGGCGCAGCAGGCCCCATTAGCTAAAGTGGTGCTTCAGGTTAAGAACAGTTTCAGGTTAAGAACGGACCTCTGGAACGAATTAAGTACTTAACCCGAGGTACCACTGTATGGGTTTTGGTTTTTTGTTTTGCTTTTTTTACATTCAAGCAATATATAAATGTCATGAAATACTCTAAATAAGCACACAAATAGCAAAATATATACCGTAATCATCCGGGTAGCACTGCAGAAGAACTCATCAAACAGAATGCTGTGTGGCTGCTCCAGAATAAATCCACCACTAATTCACTGCTACTGCATCGGTGAAACCCACAAAATCCCTCTTTTTTCTTCCCACTGGGAGTTAAATCTGGATCCAATGCAGGAAGAGTTCCACCTTCCTCTGACTCCTCCTCACAGAAGGCAATAATTGCTAGCGGTGGGTTCAAGGATCTTTCCAGGAGTATGCTTTGCCATCCCATCTGCATGGAGTTAATTCACCTCATCTTGCTCCCTGCTTCTGTGGAACTGAAACTGGATGAGCTTTGAGGCCCTCATTTCAAATGAGTCCGGGGAGCACCTGGCATAGTTAGTGGAAGGCATTGTGCAAGTGAAGATTGCCAGCAGCGGCTCCAAATCTCTTGGTTCGCTGTCTGTCTGAAGCACACATTTTCCTTTCTTTTCTTACTACTTCTTCTTGCAAAAAAAAAAAAAAAGAGAGAGAGAGAGAGAGAGAGAGAGAGAAGAGTTTATTGCTAAAGTGGAAAGTCAGCAGAACTGAGAGGCGAGGGCGAAAAGAGTGGCGGAGATGGAACCGGTCTGAAGAGAAAAGATTGTGATATGCATGGATTTCTTTTTTTATATATAAAGCAATTTCTCTCTGTGTAAAGCTCAGGCCCTTGTAGCTGGGCCAGTCAGATGTTTCTCTTTATAGCTCTCCTGATAGAAGCATGGGTTGATGCAGAATGGTCTCTGTTTCAAGTCCCTGCTAAATGAAAGAGGTGGAAACCCAGGGCAGGATTCTGTGTCGATCTTGAATAGGTACTGTTGTGTCTTTGAACTGTTTGTGTAGATGCAGATGAAGGAGGTGGAGGAAGGGCACTCTCTCTCTCTCTGAGGCACAAAAAACTTCTGCTTCTCTCTTGGCTGTCATTGAAGAAGTAGGAGGCTTCTGGAATTAGAAACACATTGGCTGTTGGTGGGTCTCTACAGCAGAACGCTGGTGCCTCAGTTGTCATTATTTACAACTTGGCCTTTGAGTCAACTGAGGGATTGCCTTGTCCTGACAATCAACACAGCCGAGTTGGACAGGAAGGTGTTTCTAGGAGGGGAGGTTTGTTGGCCAAGGATTGCCCTTCTAGTTACACTGATAGCCCTTGGCACCACTATCTGGCCTTGTACTGTAAGATCTTGCCCAGAATACCCAATGCAAACTATTTTCTTTCTGCAATCCAGCCAGTGTTAAGCACCTTTATGTAAGCTCTGTTGAGTTTAGTGTGGGAGCAAGCTAGGTGTGTACTTTAGGAAGCAATGCTCAGCCCACTTACCTAGGAGTAAGCCCATGCCTTCCAACATCTTTCCAGTCCTAAATAATGATAACAATGGTGGTGGTGGTGGTGGTGGTGGTGGTGATGATAATAATAGTAATAATAAAAATAATAATAATAATAAAAATAATAAAATAAATAAATACTCTTTAAACCCCTCCTATCTGACTGGGCTGCCCCAGCCACTCTGGGTGGTTTCCAACACATATAAAAACGTAACAAAACATTAAACATTTAAAAAAACTTCCCTGTACGTACAGGATATATATCCAGCCCCTAAGCCAACTGCTTTCAGATGGCTCAGGGGTTGGAAAACTCCATACCCTCCAAAGTTTCTCCAATGAAAATAGGGATGCCCTCAGGAAAAGCAGTACATTCTGGGATCAAATCAGAAAATAGGACAGCTTCTGAAAATCTGGGATGGTCCCTGGGAAATAGAGACACTTGGAGGGTCTGAAAGCCCTATTACACTCAATTGGACTTGTATTTTGGGTCTATGGACGTCAATAAAGCTGAGAGAGAGAGAGAGAGAGAGAGAGAGAGAGAGAGAGAGAGAGAGAGACCTTCCAACATTTCTGTGTTGAAAATAGAGATGTCCCATTCCATAATGATAATTTTACTATTTATACCCTACACATCTTACTGGATTGCCCCAACCACTCTGGGCAGCTTCCAACATACATATACATACACACACACACACACACACACACACACACACAATAGTACCTCGGGATACATACGCTTCAGGTTTCAGACGCTTCAGGTTACAGACTCCGCTAACCCAGAAATAGTACCTCGGGTTAAGAACTTTGCTTCAGGATGAGAACAGAAATGGTGCAGTGGTGGTGCGGCGGCAGCAGGAGGCTCCATTAGCTAAAGTGGTGCTTCAGGTTAAGAACAGTTTCAGGTTAAGAACGGACCTCTGGAATGAATTAAGTACTTAACCTGAGGTATCACTATATATAATAACATAATAAAACCTTTTTTAAAAAACCTTCCCTATACAGGATTGCCTTCAGACAGTAGTCAGATAATTCCATACCTCCAACATTTCCCCAATGAAAATAGGGACATCCCAAGGGAAAGCGGGACATTCTGGAATCAAATCAGAAACTGGGATGACTTCTCTAAATCAGGGATGTCCCTGGAAAATAGGGACACTTGGAGGGTCTGAGAGAATTAGACTTGAGTAGACATCTATCGGATGGCATTGTTACTCTTTATTGAGCAGGACTGAAAGCATTTAATATCAGTTGGATATCTAGAAAGCCTCCCCACCCCCCACCCCACTTCAGGTTATGTGAAAGGTATGGATCTTGACACTTTAACCTAGCCTAAGCTTTCATCCTTAGAAGTAAGTTGATTTAAATCAGTGGAATGGACTTCCAAGAAAATGTGCTTAGTGAGGATTAGGCTGAAAGGCTGCTATCCCAAGCCCACTCAACTCTGTAAGAATAAGCCCCATTGAATGTGGTGGGGCCTCTTTTGAAGTAAGCATGTTTAAGACTGTAATGATGTCTGCCTCAAATAAGGAACACTGTTCCTAAGGTATCTGAGAAAAGCAGGGTGTGCTGTAATAGACGAGGAAGTTACTTGATAGACCTTAAACCCGATGTCTTGATTGACACTAAGAAGCGATTAGAAATAATCCAATGTGAATCTTCTAGAGATAATTCAGCCTCTCTGCGTGTTGCAGGATGGGAACAGATGGCAATGACTCTGGGGCAAGCATAAGGTGTGCATGAACGAGAATCCACAAAAGTTGCTCAGAGCAATTTTAGCCCTGGGCCAAGCCTGTTGGGTTGGTGGCTGTGATGTGCTCAGTTGGCTAAGGTGCCAAAGAGGAGACAGTGTTGCCCATTTCCACACATGGCTAAGGACAGAGTAAATGCAGGTAGAAATAGATTCCAGCAGGAGCAGCTGGTGAAATATTACATCCCACCCCAACCCTCGAAATAAGAGATTTTGACCAGCTCATCTATGCTTCCAACCATAAACGGCCTGAACACCTGCGTCTCTTTTATCAGGCGCATGCAGAGCCCAGGATGGCTCCAAAAGCACACTCATCCATTTGGATTTTGGAGTGTAGTTTTGTGTAACATTTGCTCCCCCCTCCTGCCTGCCTGCCTGGGCATCCTTCGCTGAGGACATTTTAGGCCTGATAGCTTTGAGGAAAGTTCTGCATTGCTGCCTCTGTTCCAGCATAAATTCTCGTTTTCAGCGACGAGGAAGAAATCCACCTGAAAACAACACAGATAATCGAGTGCAACTTCTCAAATTCAGAACTGAAGTGTTTCATCATTCAGAGACCCGATAAAAAATTAGGAGCAAGGAGGTTTTGAGTGGTATCCAATGAAGTACTTCAGCTAGTGCAAGGATTTCCTCTTGTGCAATGGTACTCCTCCACCTTTTCCTCTTCCCATAAGCCCTGCACATCTCCCCAGAATAAATGTCAGGTGTGCAGGGAGAGAAAGAGGGCAAGTGTGATTGCACAGCTAAAAGTCTTCTAGTAAAACTACTTTCCCAGTTCTCACCTCCCCCCCCCCCTTTTAAAAAAGACACAGATAGAGTTTAGTTTGAGTTAGGCCTAGTTGGTAGCTTTGATTGCTGGTGCTACTGTCATGAAAAGATTACAGTAAGAATTTTTGTAAAGCTGTTTTACCTTGGAAAAGCAATGCTTTTTTGGCCAGGTCTCCATCGTGGGTCACTTCCATGGGAGCAGGTTATTCATCATGATTTGTTTGTACAACATTTTTTGGGAAGGTTAGAAACACTACTGAGTGACTGTTGAGCACTCAGTCGGATTTGTTTACAGAGTGGTCAGAAAATGTCACATCAATAAATGGTCATCTCACACTTTTGAATGCAATGGTTCCCTGTTGGTGGTCCACAAACCACAGGGGGTCCACACAACCCACCCAGGGGGTCCACACAACCCACCCAGGGGGTCCAAGGCACCATTCACATAACAAAAACTAATAGAGATATCAAAATTTTCAATAGTAGGAGGTCCATGACATGGCTTTTGAAACAAAGGGAGTCTGCAGTGCTTAGCTAATTGGGAACCACTGTTGTAATGCATTTTCTTTCTTTCTTTTGTATATAATTTTTATTAAGTTTTCTGTTTTACAATTTAAAATACTCAATTTAAATCAGTGACTTCCCTTCTTCTCTTTCCATGGTTCATTTTATATACCATAAATCCCTGCATATTTTGCAAAAACTATACCATTCAGTATTCCATTATTGCATCCACCAAAACTTGTTTACACTGTTGAATTTGTCTTAATGCTGCTGTTGTTTTCAGCTGTACACAGTTATTTCCCATATATTCAATAAATGTTTTCCAGTCTTCTTTAAACATATGTTTTTCTTGTTCTCTTATTCTGTATGTTAAGTCTGCGAGTTGTGCATAGTCTGTCAATTTAAGTGGCCATTCTTCTTTAGTTGGGACCTCGCTCATTTTCCATTTTGGGGCTAACAAAACGTGGGCTGCAGTAGTAGCATACATAAATTACCTTTTTTGACACCTGGGAATTTCAGTCTGAATTATCCCCAATGGAAAGGACTCTGGTTATTTTGGGGGAAGTACTTTTAAACATTTTTTTTTTCCAATTCATTATGGATCATTTCCCAATACTCTTTTACCCCTTTTACAAGTCCACCACACATGAAAGAACGTTCCCTCCACCTCTTTGCATCTCCAGCACTTATCTGACCCAGTCTTATACATCTTGCAATGCAATTTCCTGTCACTTTCCCTTACGACAAAAAAGGCTGATTTGATTCTGTCCTTTCCCTGAGAAGTGAGTTTGATGTGCAAGTGTGTGAAATCAACATTCATTGTGCAACCTGAATTTGCCAGTACGTTATTGAATCCCACCCCAAAATAGTGACAGTCTGGAAGAACCCCAGCAACTCTGAAGCTTAATATCAGCTGGACTTGCGATGGTTGAGAAGCAAGGGCCGGGCCGCAACCCTTCTATGGCATGCATTAGGTGGGACTGTTCCCCTCTGCTTGCACTCTGGAGAAGACAGTACCCCAAAACATGTACAGAATCTCTATCACTGAGTATCCAAAGCAAGCTCTAATATAATATAGCTAGCAGTAGAAGATAGGAACTGTGACTACGAACCAGCTCTAATATAATAAATCTAGGAAGGGAAAACTGGTTCTTAGTCACAGAATGACACAGTGAGTAGACCGAAGAGGTAGAATTCTGGGCTGAAGTTGAGGAGGGTTATGCTTTTCATTGTTCCTCTCTGTGAAAAATCCCTGCATGTAAGTAAACTACCATTTGTGAGTGATGTGCTTAATATAGCCATCTCCCCGATATTTATATATTTAAAATATTTCTTGCTCACACTTCACTGCTAAAAATAATCCCAGAGTGGGTTGCAATCAAATGCAATAAACATACATAATACAGCGATCAGATAATAAAAGTGCCAGACCATGAAACACTAACAGAAACAATTAATCATCATAATAGCAAACTCGGAGACCAATAGCTCACCCCAAGGCCTGGCTAAATCAGTAGGTCTTTAATTGGTGCTGGATGCTCCTAAGAGGCAGCACTGTGTGTATTTGGGAAGGGAGAGAATTCCGGGGTTGGGGTGCCTGTCCTGAGGCAGCCTTTCCACATCATTGCACATTGCATTTCAGGCTGATGCAAAACCATCAGGAGGGCATACTCCCCCAGGAGATCCCCAGGCAGGTGTCCATGGCAACACTATCTAGGTTGAAGCCAGCCTCTCCTAACCTGGTGACCTCCAGCTATTTGGGGCTGCAACTTCCATCAGCTTCAACCAGCATGGGCACTTTGGACCACAGCTTCCACTGCTTGCTGGGGCTAATGGGAGTTGTAGTCCAAAGTATCTGGGTGTCAGGAAGCAAGAGAAGGCTCTCTTAAGCTTGCTTAGGGCTTTGTATGCCAAATCAAGGATCTTGAATTCAGTTTGGTAGCCTAACGGGAGTTGCTACAATTCCATACCCTCCAACATTTCTCCAATGAAAATAGGCACATCTTGTTCCATCATCATCATCATCATCATCATCATCATTTTATTATTTATATCCTGCCTATCTGCCTGGGTGGGTTGCCCCAGCCACTCTGGGCGGCTTCCAGCATATCTAAAACATAATAAAACATTAATATTTTTTAATAAAAACTTGCATATACAGGGCTGCCTTCATATTTCTTCTAAAGGTTGTATAGTTACTTATTTCCTGCACTCAAGGGTTGCATAACTGCATACCTTCTGATATTTATCTGATGAAAATAGGGACATCCTAAGGAAAAGCAGGACATTCTGGGATCAAATCAGAAACCGGGATGGCCTCTGTAAATCCGGGACAGTCCCTGGGAAATAGGGACACTTGGAGGATTTGATGTGATATGTATTTAGTAAAGGTAAAGGTAAAGGGACCCCTGATCATTAGGTCCAGTCGCAGACGACTCTGGGGTTGCAGTGCTCATCTTGCTTTACTGGCCAAGGGAGCTGGCATACAGCTTCCAGGTCATGTGGCCAGCATGACTAAGCCGCTTCTGGCGAACCAGAGCAGCACACGGAAACACCGTTTACCTTCCCGCCAGAGTGGTACCTATTTATCTACTTGCACTTTGACGTGCTTTCGAACTGCTAGGTTGGCAGGAGCAGGAACCGAGCAATGGGAGCTCACCAGCAGTTCTGAGACTTTTAGAATAAAAAAATTTGATAAGAAATCCATTGAATAACAAAAACAAACAACTCCTAGCAGTGCTTGATTTATAACACAGACTACAGCTACTTTATAATATGATCATTGAACATCCAGAAAGTATAAAACAATGCAGCTACTGAAGAACATGAATTATTGCTACACACTTGATACTATTGCTCTCATTTTGAAAACATCTCTATCCATATTCTACAAATAATAAAAAAGAGACTTTGATACTATACTGCACCAAAATGTTTAAATGCTTATTTGATTATACTTGAATCTTCTCACCACACTTGCTATCCTCTCCTGCCATGCTGGTGGGGTACGCCCCATCCTTTGAGAGCCACTGCAGTAGCCTGTTTGAAACAACAGTCATGCTATGGCATCCTGCAGAAATACTAGCTTTCTTCATGCCGGGAGTTTTTGCATAGTGGTGCGCCCCCCTCCCACCTGCATTCTGAAGTGGTACATTCCAAAATGATTGCTTGCTTGATTGCATTTGCTTGTTGCCCCATAACCCTAGATCCTCTGGGTGACGTTAAGCAATTTGAAAGAATCTTTAAAACGTAAAATCTATAGAATACAATCAAATAAAATATAAAAAGCCAGTGAAACACTGAGTGGAATCGGAACAGAGATTATGGATGATGCCAGCAACCATCACCAGGCCTCCTCCAGGAAATCAAAACAAACCTTGTAAGAGTTTAAGCACAATTATCATAGAAAATGAAGACGATCGAACATTTGAATAATGTGAAATGATGCTAACATAAGTTAATGTATTTGATGTAAAAACATGTTAAGAGGATGGTCAAAGGCCTAAGAGAATGTTGTACTGGCCCGAATATAAGTCGTACCCGAATAAGCCACACCTTTAAAATTCAAAAGAGGGGGGGGGAGGGGCAATACCCGAATATAAGCCGTTCCCTTAAATTCTGCAGGCATTCACACCCGTTCCGTTTTACCGTATGTCTGTTTCAGCAGCGATATCGTAAAAGCCAATTTTTGTAAGGTCATGAATTGAAGCCACACTTTAACTTTTCACGGTCAGAATTTGGAGAGGGGGGAACGTGAGGCTTATATTCAGGCCAATACAGTAATATTAAAAGTCTTTGGTGTCTGAAGGACAGTACTGTAAGCACCATCCTCTCCAGGGAGAGTTTCCATAACTGTGATTTGTTTGTTTGTTTGTTTGGATTTATATCCCACCTCCAAGGAGCTCAAGGTGACATAGATGCCTTTCTCCCACTCCCCATTTAATCCTCACAACAACCCTGTGAGGTAGGATAGGCTGAGCGGCAGCCCAAGGTCACTCACTGAGTTTCATGGCCGTGTGGGGATTCGAACCCTGGTGTCCGAGGGTCCTAGTCTGACACCCCAACCATTATACCCCCACTGGCTCTCAATCCATAACTGGGATGCCACCCCCCCAAAAAAAGCTCTGTCCCTCAGAGCTATGCTCCATTTATATCTCTTTGAACATATTGCATTATTTCATTTGTGTTATTCCATCTTGTCTCTTGAAACCTTCCTGGATCTGTGATGAAAGGGAAGCATAGGTATCTTTTAAATAAAGGGTTTGACTTCCCAGCTGGGGCTGCAGATCCATTCATGTTACAAATTAGGCATGGGATGCAAGCAGATGACCCGAAAGCCACTCAAAGTAAAGGCACGGTGGTCCTACCTATTGCTAGTAAACTGTATTTTTTGTGCATTGCTCTTGATATGAATCCTGATGAACTTAAAAAAAAAAAGTAGAAACAGAAACACCTTCCATTGATGTTGAGACAAACAAGTCCTGAGTAAAGATCTAAGCTAGGTTTCTGAAAGAAACACTAAGGGGGTTCGTTAGGTATACTTTGAAAGCAGGCGAGATTTATCGCCTGGTTACTTAAATTCACAATTTTTCAACCTTAAAAAAAGTCAGTCTGTGTAGGTGGATTGAGCTGGCTTTGTTAAACTGACTCCCCGTGGTTAGAGATGGGAGATAGATTGAAATGTGTACTGAATTAAATTTATCAAACTTGTGCTTTCCAAAACAATATGTAGACTGAAATGCAGCTGTCCTTTTAAATTTGCACATATCCAATTTTTGCATTGCAGTTTTCCAACCATTGTTTCAACCATTGCAGGTGTTAGGAGGAAGTGTGCTTAAAAATGAAGATATCCGTGAAAATAACATACAAAAATGCATCATTTTAGGGAGAATTGCATGCAGAAATATGTGAATTAATCAAAACTGCATATACAAATATGCTTATTGGGAGAAATATGGACTGAAACTGATGAATTTGATTAAGGGTTTTTTTTAAAAAAAGTTTCCAAATTGCTGCAAAATGTAGACAACTGAACTTAAATTGCAAAAATGAGAAACTGAGAACTGAAATGGGCAGATCTTTCCATGCCTACCTTCTGGCAGGGTTGGGCAAAAGGATAAGATACTATTAGAAAGATCTCTGGGTGTTTTAAGGTACTGTATTTTTCGCCCTATAGGACGCACCATCCCATAAGGCGCACCTAGTTTTTTGGGGGGGGAATAAAGGGGGGAAAATTATTTCCCCCCCAGGCTTCCCCCAACCCGAGCTTCCCCTGACCCCAGCCCCCAAACAGGCAGCTCTCTGCAAGCCGTGGGAGCCCAGCCCCGGGCTCCCGCTGCTTGCGGAGAGGTGCACGAAGCCTGGACGTGCTGAGCTCAGTGCCCGCAGGCTTCAGCATGCAGGCAACTCTCCGCAAGCAGCCCCGGGCTCCCACTGCTTGCGGAGAGGTGCGCGAAGCCTGGAGAGTGAGAGGGGTTGGTGCGCACTGACCCCTCTCGCTCTCCAGGCTTCAGCGAAAGCCTGCATTCGCCCCATAGGACGCACACACATTTCCCCTTCATTTTTTTTGGGGGGGGGAGTGTGTCCTATAGGGCGAAAAATATGGTAGATTGGCATCTAGATAGGTAGATTGGGAGATTCTAACTATAGGAACAACAAACATGACTTTTCCCTCCTAAATTAGGCTGAGGAAATAAAGAAAGCTGACCAGGACTTAAGTTCAGTTGGCGCTGGAAAGGAAAACAAATTTGTACGTTTGGAATGTATTCAGAGTCACTCTGGTCTTCAATTCTAACAATACCTCTTTTGCCCCAAGCTCTGGTTGCTTGAGCCTGAGGTTCAATCAAGACACATTACACCTACTCCTGCCTTCTAGGGCAGCAGAGGACAAGCCTTTGTTCTTTTCTATGGAGCAGAACTTCAGGTAAATAGAGGCCTTTATTTTCTTTTACTTTTACATATTTATTTATTTATGCATGAATGAATGAATTTGTATACCGCCCTATACACGCAGGTATCAAGACAGTTATCATGCCCCTGCCAGTCTTCTCCAGGCTAAAGTTCCTGAAGTCCCTCAACCTTTCCTGATAGGTGGAGATGTTGGAGCAGAGATTACCAATATTAGCTTATTTGTCCCATGTGTGGAACGGAAATCAGTCCCATGAATTTGATAGGCATTTGCTTATTATTATTTTGCAATGGAATGAATGAGATGGATTATACATACAGTCGTATGTACATACCTTGGAAGTTGAAGGGAATCCGTTCTGGAAGTCCATTCAACTTCCAAAACGTTAGAAAACCAAAGTGCGGCTTCTGATTGGCTGCTGGAAGCCGCAGAAGCCCCGTCAGACGTTCGGCTTCCCAAAATAGTTTGCAAACCAGAACAGTCATTTCTGGGTTTGCAATGTTCTGGAGCCAAAACGTTCGGGAATTAAGATGTTTGACTTCCAAGGTTCAACAGTAATTATAAATCAAGCCATTTTGCAACAGTGGACAGCAAGACAAACAATGTACTTTTGGGCAGAAGGTGAACTGCAGCAGAATGGAAACAGTGTTGCATCAGACACGATGGAATGGAGAATGAGGCCTCCTTACATTCATGCTCCTAGCACTTGCTTTCTGTACCACCAGCCATCTTCTTCTCTGGCCCTGTTACAGTTTTCAGACATCTTGTTAAAAGTGCAGATGTTGCTGTACTTCTTTTTATGCGATCACAGCTGAAGCTCCCCTGTTCTGGGGTCTCTTCTGGAGCCCGGCGCTTGAATACACTCAGATGAGCCAAGCGATGGCCAACAGACCTCTGTGTAAACAGCTCTTCCGGATTAGCATTGAGCGACAGCTTGCAGAACAGCTTCTAACAAGTGCTGTGTTGACTCCATTTTAAAGCTTGGCGTCCCCGCGCAGCCTTGGAGAGCGTCCGTCGTAGGTTCAGGGCCTGCAGGTGTGGAAATGCAAATGCAATCCAAGAAGCAGAGATTTGTTAAAGGGGAACTTTAAAACAAACAAAAGCAGAGGAGGCAAGAGGGTGATCTATGGAGAGGAGTCGGCTCCGCTGTGTTAGCAAAACAGGGGGGATGTCAGCCTTTTCTACTAAGTTCTCCCTCTGCAGCGCCAACTGTCAGTAATTTAACTAACGTTTCGTAAATAAATGTGGCATTCGGACAGCTGTCACCGTGCCGGCTGTAAACACTCCTTTTGTCACGGAAAACTGGCAGCGCCACATGGTTTACCCTGGAAGTGCAGGCTCCCTCTGCCAGTTGGCTCTTGGACCCAGGGCTGTCAGGGAAAACACATAGAGACCAATGAACTGCAGTAGTGGCTGATGGCGGCTGATGGTGTGAAGGTTGTGTTTTCCTCCCATGGAAAATAAATAGGGGCGCTAAGTGAAACTCCATGTTTTAGCTGGGAATCAGGAGCTCATTTTGAAACTCACACACAGAAAAATCTAAAGAGGAAGCAGGGAACCAGCCCAGGGGGCTGATCCTGATGCATAGAAGCTCGTCCTGCTGATGGTATTGCTGTTGGGTGCTATCAAGAGATAAGGTGATAATCTTCTGCATAACCTGACAGCTGGTTAAGGAGCTGCGGTGATCAGTTGGAGTTACCAGAGTTGCTTGGAGGACTCCACAACATTCAGTTTAATGAGCCTGGATGGCTGGCGGTTACTGGCTAGGACAAACCCTGGATCATCTTTCCCTTTGGTTCTCTTGGTTTCGCTCCCCCCCCCCCCCAATCTTAAATTCAGTTCTCTACATTTTGCAGCATTTTGCAGGTGGTTTGTTTTTAAGGAACATCCTCATGAAAATTCATCAGCATTTTAGTTCAAAATACTTCAAATAAACCCATTTGTACATGCAGTTTCGACTAGTTCACTTTTTAACTTTTTTTTTTTTTTTTGCAAGCCATTTCTCCTAATACTGTGCATTTTGGAATATTTTTTCCCCACTGATTTATTCATTTCCACGCACCCTTTGAACTCAGTATAATATCCTCCAAAATTCCACATAGGAAAAACAGGACGCACATCTTTCGTGATTGGATTGCTGTGCAAATCATAATCATGTGACGTGCAGGAACATGTCTCTCCAAAACACACATATTTGGGGGACACACTAAAGGGTGACAGAGTGACTGCTGTAGGTTGCTCTAAAGGGTGGCAGAGAAAGAGAAAGACCTAGATCTAAGACATCCATTTCCTCAGCCAACGCCCCACTTTTATCCTCCTTTCTTCCCAACTCTGTGCACCTTCACACGCCCCCTCCTTCTTTTCACACCCCAAACAATTGTCATCCCAACTTACACCCCCCCACACACAACTTAACTCTTTCCCATGAATATGCCTTGAAGTGAATATATGGGGCTTGAAGTGAATGGCAGACAAGAAGGCTGTTGGTGTTGGGAATAAGAGGAGAGAGATTCTCACCAGCTCAGTGTCACAACCCCGTCAGTGACGCTTGACTGAAGAAACCCAGAAGTAAGCTTAGAACAAGCAGTGGTACCCAGCCAAGAGCATGCTCCTTGACATTACACCAGTGCCCAATGAGCCAGATGACTTGCACAAGAGCATGGCCCCCATGGGGACTCTGCTCTTGTGGGAGCCAAAATGGGGCATCTTGAGATCCAAACAGGGATGTCCCACTTTAACTTGCATCACAAGTTACGAGTTCAATACAGTCACCTTTAAATGAGAACTGAGTTGAATTTATCTCCTACCCTAGTTCAGACTTTGAAGGGATTGAGACTTATTTTGCACTTTTATTGGTGAATCCTCTGGCACAGACTGTGGTGGCATGGAACAGTTAAGTTCATTCCAGTTTCTTGATGTAAAAGGCTTTTGGAATGTTAGCAATAGCGCTTCTATGAGGGAAGGCAAAGTTGTATGTTTGGCTGGGTTTCAAACCTCAGCCAGGCCCTGGTTTCAGCAAAAGGAGCAGCTGCACAGATGGGGTGGCCAGTTATGGAGCACTAAAAAAGAGGAAGTGCACTCATATGCATGAAATGCTTCCAATGGCTGCTGGAATTGTCAGGTGCACATGCAATGACACAATATTTCTTTTCACCATGGAAGGATAACTGATAATGTTTGCAAGGTGGCAAATGAAAAGCCTGATTGCTTGGAGGCTTGGCAAGGGCAGAAGGCTAGTCAGATGACACCACCACAGCTCTTCACCCATTGTGCCTTCAGCCTAACAAAATTCTTATAACACCCCCAGCTTTGATTGATTCTATGCTTGGGCCATGTCAAAGAGACATACATCTGGTACACTTCAGCAGCACCCAAAATCACCAGATGCAAAGGATGGGTAACCCCATCCCCTCATGTGGTGGGCCTGTCTACCACCCAAATTATTGTAACTTTGATGTACAGATGTCATTTCACTTTCTAGTGTTTCAATTTCAGCAGCTGTGGGTTGCAATCAAGATCAATTAAAATCAGAGAGACTTTTGCTAATGACTTTGAAGGGATGCGCCTTGCACCCATAATGATCTTTTGAGCATAAATGGATGTGCACCTTCGGAATACATCTGACCCCTTTCGCTCTGCCCCAGCCTCTAAAAATCCATAACTGCTCCAGACTTCCCTTGTTGCAAAGAAGTTTGGAGAGGCAGGCGAGGACATACAAGGAGACAGGTGGATCTGTTCGGCTATTACAACCAACTTCCTCTGAGCTTGGCTCCCAGCCTCGCTTTGCATTCTGTCCACGCCTGCGATCGGAACTGGTGGAGATTGACTGAGTGTGTATATATACACCTTGTACACAGCTAATGAATTGGGATGGATACAGTTAAGAGGCAGAGTCACTCAGGCAGGTTGCCCTGAGAGAGATGCAGGATGCAGATAAAACGAGGGATGGGGGAGCTTGTGCAGGCTGAGGCAATGGATTTTGCAAAAGATAGATGTGGAGAAGCAGAGAAGCAATGCAGTCATCCATTAGGGATTGGGGGGGGGTGACTATTTTTTTTGCAAATGTTTTCACCCCTCCTCCTTTTCAATTACTCTATCATCAGGGCTCTTGCAGGTATAACATTTTAGTCCAGTAAATCCACAAGCCAGCACCCCTCATGCCCTATATTTATATATATTTATATATCATCAGTACTACCCCAGCTAATCTCAAGAAGCAAAGGGAAAGCCCAGATACATCAAGCCCATGGGACCCAGTGCTGCCACTGCTCCACTATAGCCCAGCAGGATCTCCCCTCTCCCATGAATGGTGAGCTTTGCTATGCCATTTTCCAGAAGCTGCATGACATTATAGCCCTATGAGCCAGGAGGCATTGCAAATGGATATGTCCAGCCTGACTTGAGATGTGCATCTGTTCCAGCCAGACTGAGAGCTTTGCAGACACTGAACAGGGCTTGGCTTGAGGCTGACCTAGAGCAAGAATCAATGGAGAAGGACCGTAGCTCAGGGGCAGGCTCAACCACTGGCATCTCACGGTAGAGCTAGGAGAAACCCATGTCTGAAACCCTGGATAACTGCTGCCAGTCAGTGTAGACAGTACTGGGCTAGAATGAATATTAGCCAGACTTGGCATAATGCAGCTGTACCTAACTGATTTCTGTTTTCCTTCTAGTTGCACTGTGTTTCCTTTGCATTGCAATGGATGGGGTGGAATATATTGGGGGGGGGGGGGACTATGCCATAATGTAATGACATGATTTACATAATTAATTACATCATTAAAAACATAACTTATGTAATTTCACCACAGCAGGCAGCTAGACGAATAATGTTGGTTTTGGCAAGAGATGACATGCAGCGCAATGGGAATGGTGCTGCATGCAATGAATTTAGGATGGGATGGGAAATGATTGCTTCTTACACCCCAAGTCCTGAGGGCTCCCCCTTGTAACTGTGCTTTAGGTGGGTCTGTGGTGGGTTCCTAGAGGCCACCTCCAACAGATCCCCATCTATGGAGGGCAGGGTACGGCGCTACACACCTGGTGTCCCTTCCTCCAGAAAAGGGTTGAGCACATACAATGATGTTATGGTTCCAAGGGGTTGCTCGAGAGCAAGCAGGCAAATACCTCCCTGCTCGGCTGTGAAGCCTTGCTTTTGATGCCAAAATAAACTTTATCTGTCCAGAGTGCCACTCTCCCATGGCTGGCTCATTCACTGGCAGAATCCGTTAGTGGGTGGTCCTTAAACCTTCCCCAGCAAAGTAATTTATTGATGCCCAGTCTGCGCCTCCCCTCTCGGCGCGAAAGTTTACTGCGCAAGGAGGGCGTGGGTAATGAAGGACCTCTCTTTCCCCGCTTTGCCCAGGCAAGGTGTCCTGGCACTGCCTCGCCTCCTCTGAGCCCTGAAGCTCCTCTCCACTGGAGGCGTGGTTACTCTCCTCCACTGAGGAGGAGCTGCTTCCCACGATCTTTGGGGGCTCTCTGTAATCCATCCGGCTTTTCCCCTCTCCCCCCTGAACCAATGGCAGTTCCCTGACAGATGATATTGCGCCAAGTGAGAGATCCCATTTAGGAAGAGGCCAAAACCTGTATATGCCTTGTGCCTTTGGGGGCTATTGTTGACCTTGATGTAAGTCAGAGCAACCAAGTACTTCGCTAGGTAGATATTGGAAGATCAAAGCCATTCCTTGATGATAATGGAGAGAGATAAAGAGAGAGTGCAACTGGGCTGGCTTCTGAATTCATGAAATTCTACTTTCCCAAAGTTCTCTCTTAAACTTCCAGCAAAAGAGAGAGAGAACATCAGTGCCAGAAGAAACTCAAGCAAGCGAGGAGAGGATGCATTAGCTCTCAAGCTAACAGCATGCGCCTCTCCTATTATTTTCTCCCCCTCCTTAGCCTTTGAAACAGAACAATGGCCTGGAGCCTTCTCGGCAGATGGACAATGTGTGCGCCTTAACCACTTAACAGCCATTAGCCTAATTTTGCGTATTGGAGCCAAATTAAATAATAAGTAAGAGGCTATGAAAAGCTGGTTTGGAGGCTGTGTTACTGCCTTTCACTTGATAACCCTCCTCATAAACAGATGCTCCCTCTCTACCCTGTTAACTTTGCCTTGAAAGTGCAGGGGGGGGGAGGGGGTGTGCCTTTTTCTCCTCTTTGACAAGGGAGATGGCTGCAGGGTTTTGTTTTTGTTTTGTTTTTTGCAGGAGGGAGGCAACTTCATTCTTTGGAGGTGAGAAGAGAAATTGTCTTAACCCAGAAGATCTTATCTGTTGACATCTCCTCTCTCTCTCTCTCTCTCTCTCTCTCTCTCTCTCTCTCTGCCTCTCCTGTCTCATTCCCCTCTTCCATGCAACTGTGCGAGGTGATAAAGAGCAAGCAAGAGCCACACTCTTGTACTCTTGTCCAAGCTGGTTTATATATGCCAAATGAGTCATCTTGCTCAGCAAAAACCCAGCTGTACCTGCTGGGGGATGCTGTGACCACCCGGAGCTAGTTCTGTGGCCTTGTTTCCAAATCGGATGTTAATGGAAGCGAGTGGCAGAGGGAATAGCTTGGAATGGATGGAAACAGTTGACAGTCGCTCCTGCCTCTCTCCCCTCAACACCCAATTTGTTTCCTTCAGTTCAACAACCCAAGCTTTTCTCCTTGACCCAGTAAAATATATTCTTCTTCCCTATGGGGATTGAGATGTTAAGGGTGCTTCCTGATTAGGGGCATAATTTATTTATTTACGTCTATCTCACAACATTTATATGCCACTTGATTGTAAGAAAACCTCAGTGCGGTTTACAAAAATAGCAAAACAATAAAGTTATCAGTTAAAAGATAGTTAAAAACAGTGCTTTTTGGGGGGTGCAGGGGTACGCACACCCCTAAACATTTTGTGAATCTTTGTACTTTTGTCCATTTACTGTATTTATTTTTCCCAGTTTGAACTATAAAATGGTGGTTTTCTTGTGTCAAAATGAGAGTACCCCTAAACATTTTTTTTAAGAAAAACAACAACCACTGGTTAAAAACAACCATTTGAAACATTCAAAGTTAATTAAAATCAAAAGTAAACTAAAAACCTGATTAAAATACAGGTCAGGGGTGGCTTTTCTAGACCAAAATGCTTTTATCATGCACTGAAAAGAGTACAGTAAAGAACCCTCCCGGTGTCAATAAGCAGGGAGTTCCAAAGCGTGGGTGTTGTTCTTACAAATGTAGAACAAGTGCAGTAGTACCTCCGGTTACGTAACCCTCTGGTTACATAAACTTCAGGATGCGGCAAACCCAGAAGTATTTGACCGGGTTTGACTGCACACATATGCGCAGAAGCAGTCTACCGCCTCCAGTGGCATAGCGTGGGGGTGCAGGGGGGGCCAGGCGCACCGGGCACACCGGGCGCAACATCTGGGGGTTAGGGTTAGGGGGCGCAAATCCACAGGTTAGGGGATGCAAATTACTTGCCTTGCCCCGGGTGCTGACAACCCACGCTACACCACTGACCGCCTCGCACGCATACACAGAAGCGGTCCTCAGGTTGCAGAAACCTTGGGATCCGACCAGACCTCCGGAATGGATCCCATCTGCACCTGGAGGTACCACTGTATTTTGTAAGGTCACAATCCTATGTGCATTGATGTTTGGCAGGACCCCCTTGGCAACAATGGGACTTACGTCTGAGTAAGGCTGTCTAGGATTGCACTGCATAGATGCTTTCATAAGTGATCCTCTGAGCTTCATGGTTGAGTGAGGATTTGAACTCTGGTCTCCCAGGTCCTAGTCTGACACTCTAACCCCTCTGCCACATTGGCTCATTTATAATGGCTAACTAGGCTCTAGTTATGCACTACTTGAGTTAATCACTCTTTTCTTGATCACTGTAGCATCAGATCACTTTGCTCAATTCCTTGGGTCTCATTATGGCAACGTTATTTCATTGCCCAGGTCTCTGGTTGCATTTATTGAAAGCAGTAATGAGGAAATGGCTTGACTTACAGAGCTCAGATCTTTAATATTTGCAGAATGGTTTGGGAGGCAAACTGAAGAAACTTGTCCAGAACAATAAAGATCCTTGTGGGCTAAAATGAATGAATCTTCCTTGTTTTCACAGCAATAAACAATGGCCACTTCCAGATGACATGTTTATCAAGCGATTTGTTTGTTTATCATGATTTGCTTGCAGAGAGATTGGACCGTGTATGTTATTTATTGAACATTCATTCTGATTTGTTTGTGGGGAGGTTAGACAATGTTTCATCAACCAAATGTCTCTCAGACTTTCCAGAGCATTTCCCTGTTCATTTCCTTACTGCAAAAAGTCTGATCTTTGGAGACACAGTTTTGTTGGGCAAAAGTGCCATTCTCATGACCCAACCAGCATTTGCTGAAAAGTCATTGAATCCCAACACAGCCAACCTTCCAAATTTGTATTTCTACAAATTTTGCACTGTAGTTCTCCAGCCAAATAATGTGTCTAAAATACAGGTACTAGGGCAAAGCATGCATAAAATGCCTGTGTTAGTGAAAACAACAAACAAATATGCCTTGCGAAGAAAGTGTAGTAGATTTTTTTTGAAACATTAAGTGCTTTTAAATAAGGAAATAGATTGGACAACAGTGTGAGCAAATATGTGTGTATTGGGAGAAATTTGCACCAGAATGCTGCTGACTTTTCACGGGGAGCTACGTTTGGTGTGTTTAATTGCAAACTGATGTGGAAATGTAGGAAACTGAATTAAAGATTAGAAAAATGAGAAACCGAAATTGACAAATTTGCCCATCTCTAATGGGTATTTCATAGCTGCAAATGGGTCAGGGGGATCTCTCTGACCGTATGAAAATTCTGCTTCCTCTAATCCCTAATTATTCTATCCCTCCCTTCCTTCCTTCCTTCCTTCCTTCCTTCCTTCCTTTCCTTCTTTCTTTCCTTCTCTCTCTCTCTCTCTCTCTCTCTCTGGTCTGGAATTAAAGTCTGAAAGTGCTATTTGTTTTCCTTCTGCTTGCACTTGTGTATGAGAGAGAAATGGTGCTTGGAGGCCTTGGGAGCCTTTGCAAACAACCTCTTTTTACATGGCAGGGCACTTACCGACCGCCAGTAATTTAGGAGCAAGGGCAGCTGTTCTCTGGAGAGCTCCTTTGCCAATGTCTGTGACATTTCAGACTTGTCTTGGAGACAGCAAATAGAACAGTTGGCAGCACAATGGCTGCAAAGTCATGCACTTGACCTGCCGGTCCCAATAACACTTGCTAGGGCAGGTTTACTTGAAGTGCGGGGGGAAGAGAGGAGGGGAGAAGGTCAAGTAGACAAGAGGGTCGTCGCTGTAAGCACATCCCACTGATTGCATCGTCCAAACTCAGCCAGCTCTTTCCCATTGCAAAAGGGGTTGCCATCACTTTAGTGGGAGAGAGAGACTGATGCTCAGTGGTAGACCACAGAAAGCCCCAGGTTAAATTACTGGCATCTCCAGGTTGTTGTTTTTTAATGAGCAGGTTGAAGTAGATCCTGGAGAGCAGCTGCAAGTCAGAGCTGGCAATACTGGGCAATAAGAACAATCCACAAATGGCATGCAACTGATACCCCCCCTTTTGCATTGAAATGAATGGGGTGAAGGAATGCGGTTTATTTATTGTTTCATAAAATTTATACAGGGACGCAGGTGGCGCTGTGGGTTAAATCACAGAGCTTAGGACTTGCCGATCAGAAAGTTGGCGGTTCGAATCCCCTCGGCGGGGTGAGCTCCCGTTGCTCGGTCCCTGCTCCTGCCAACCTAGCAGTTTGAAAGCACGTCAAAGTACAGGTAGATAAATAGGTACCGCTCTGGTGGGAAGGTAAACGACGTTTCCGTGTGCTGCTCTGATTCGCCAGAAGCGGCTTAGTCATGCTGGCCACATGACCCGGAAGCTGTACGCCGGCTCCCTCGGCCAATTAAGCGAGATGAGTGCCGCAACCCCAGAGTCGGCCATGACCGGACCTAATGGTCAGGGGTCCCTTTACCTTTACCTTTTAAAATTTATACACCACTTGACTATAAATGTCAAAACACTTCAAAGCAGTTTACAAAGAGAATAAAACAATAAACTTATCAGTACAAACATATCCCGTACACCATGGATAGGCAAACTAAGGCTTGGGGGCCGGATCCGGCCAAATTGCCTTCTAAATCCTGCTTGCGGACTCAGTGGCGTAGCGTGGGTTGTCAGCACCCGGGGCAAGGCAAGTAATTTGCGCCCCCTAACCCGTGGATTTGCACCCCCTAACCCTACCCCCCAGATGTTGCGCCCAGTGCAGCCGGCCCCCCTGCACCCCCCACGCTACGCCACTGCGTGGACTGTCTGGGAATCAGCGTGTTTTTACATTAATAGAATGTGTGCTTTTATTTAAAGCATCTCTGGGTTATTTGTGAGGCATAGGAATTCGCTCATTTCCCCCCTCCAAAATATAGTCTGGCCCCCCACAAGGTCTGAGGGACAGTAGACCGGCCCCCTGCTGAAAAAAATTGCTGACCCCTGCAGCGTACGCTGTATCCATTACCCTGCTGTTTGAGAGCTTCCTGTTGCTCTCTCTATTTTCAGAGGTGCACTTCACAAGCATATCTAACCTCCGCAGTGTCAATAAGATATTCAGGGATGGTTTTGTTGCCCCTGCTGCCACATCTGTTTCTGCAGCTCTGTCCCCTGACCCATGCCCTTTCTGCATCTCATTTTCAGGCAGAACCCAGTAAACCTGCTGGCTAGTTTTGGGAGAGGGTAGTAAAATACAGGGGGACAAGGCAGGGAAGGGATATGAGGGCTTTGTGGAGCAAACAGGCCATCCATCAATGTATTGATCATCTGGGAGGCCCCTTGTTTGGTTAAGCCAGTTTAGATAGCCAGAAGGTTCTCAGCCAAGTGCCTGATCTAGGGAAGTATACATAGCAAAGAAGACAAAAGTGCCCCCTCCCTTTGGGGAGTCTCCTTGCTGCCACTTCCATAGCAATGGTAGGGTATGCAGACTATAAATATTGGGTGATGCTTCAAGGCCAGCTCTAGGGCCAAGTGTTTGCCTGCACCCCATGATCTTTTGTTGTGCCTGCATGATGATTTGTAGTCATGATGGTATTGGGGTGGCTATACATCATGCCGCTTTCAAAACTTGTTTGCAAAAGTTTTGGGGTGGACATCTTACTGTGATCAGTGCATGCCCTGTAACATCTTGCTGAAATATGGAAACTTTATTTTTAACCACTAATGTTCCAGGTGTGTGCTTGTTTTTGAACCACTTCTGTTGTGTTATAGTGCAAGTGTTGCCCCTCCAGTTGGAAAACGTGCGCTAAAACTGAGGCAGCATCGCAGAACGATGAATAAAGTAGAATGATGTGTGGACACTACAATATAAACACATAGCTGGTGCACTCTTATTGCAGAACACACACACACCAGGTAGCAGGTGTAAAAATGCAGATATTGGGATTAAAGTGTGATTAAAGATGTATACGTTGGTAAATATAACTTGCAAAAATTGGATTCTAGTGTGGAAATTTGCTTTGCAAAAATGTGCATGCAAAATTGCATACAAATTGTGTAAATTCACACTAAAATGTTGATGAATTTTCATGTGGGGTTTTTTATCTAAAAAATTACTTTGAAGCATGAAGAACTGAACTTGACCAGAAAAAATAAGGGAAACTGAAACTGACAGATTTGACCATTGCTCTTCGCATGTAAGGCAGTAAGACTAGGGAAGAGAAAAGGAGGCGGAGTCTTTGTGAAGGCAGAGATAAAGCAGAATGGAGGGGATAATTGAGACTGTCAAAAGAGAGTGCTCAAAAAGAATTGAAAAAGACCATCACTCCCATTTTTAAAAAGTATTTTAAAAACCAAAAAAACCATGCTAGTGGCACCATTGCAAAATTGTAAAAATAAAAGTAATACCTGGGTGCTTCTGATGGAAGAATACTTCATTTTAAAAATTTTCTTTTGGTGTTATTCTTCTTCTTGGAAAGGGACAAAAAAGACAGCAGGAACCTCACCCCCACCAGCAGCACCACCCCCCCAAAAAATCTGACTTTCAAAATTCCAGGAATGTACCAAAAAAAACCCTCTATCCTGACATGTTGAGTTCCACTCCAGTAAACGTATCCCGTGTAACTGAACCTCAGAATCTATGTCAGACTTTGGCAGAGGCAGATTCAGTCAGCATCCTCAGATCAGACATAGGGAAGCAAGCAAGCAGCCTCTAGAGATATGCAGAGAGACCAAGGTATGTGTTAGAACTGTATAAGTCCTGGCCACTGCCTTGGATTGCATCCAGAAGGAGGCACCCAATGAATATGGAATGCCGTGTCAGATCTCAGAGCTGTGAAGTGCATTCTTTTGAAATACTGTGACGAATGAAGTCAGGAGGCCCAATTCCCAAAGTTCCTTATATAGAGAACTTTAAAGGCAAAAGCGAGTGAGTGTCCAGGGAGCAGGTGGGTAGAGAGAAGAAATGCCAGGGGCAGATGCTTAGAGCTCTGCAGGCGTCTGAATTGCTGCATCCTGGAACACTCTCATAGAACAATATGCCAAAGTTTCGCAGGAGAAAGCCTTGCAAGGTGTCCAGATTCTTCCCACCATTCTGGCCTGCTGCTCCAATTTAGCCATCCTGACCTCCCTTCTGCTGTCCTGTGGATGCACACTTGGTCCAAAATATCAACTCCTTTCTCCAGCCAGGCACTGGGGAACAGGACTGGGAGGGGGGAGAAGTGAGCTTCAGTAGCCAAAGCACATGGCCTTGGATTTGATGCCAGTTATTAAAGAATTGTACATTCAACTTTAGGGCATAATAAGAACTTGCTGGATCAGGCCAATGGCCAATCTCCCAACATTCAGCTTCATTGGAAGCCCACAAGTTTTAATGTTATGTGAGAAGGAGAAAAAACATTTTCCTAGCAACTTGCCGTGCATAATTTTATAAGATTCTTTCATATAGCCTCTTTTTGCTTTTTCTCTTAACTAAAAAGTCCCAAACGCTGTATCCTTTCTTTATCAGGGAGTCCTTCCACCCCCCTTAATCATTTTGTTTGCTCTTTTCTGAACCTTGCTATATCTTTTGGTGATAGTTTGCCTTACCATTAAAAGGTAAAGGGACCCCTGACCAGTAGGTCCAGTCGTGGCCGACTCTGGGGTTACTGCGCTCATCTCGCTTTATTGGCCGAGGGAGCCGGCGTACAGCTTCCGGGTCATGTGGCCAGCATGACTAAACTGCTTCTGGCGAACCAGTGCAGCACACGGAAACACCATTTACCTTCCTGCTGGAGCGGTACCTATTTATCTACTTGCACTTTGATGTGGTTTCGAACTGCTAGGTTGACGGGAGCTGGGACCAAGCAACGGGAGCTCACCCCATCACGGGGATTTGAACCACCAACCTTCTGATTGGCAAGTCCTAGGCTCTGTGGTTTAACCCATAGCACCATCCATACCTTATCCAGTCAGGGGCAGGGAACTTTTGGACCACATTGTCTCATGGGCAACCTTTTGGGGGCAGCATACCAATGTTGAGTGGGGACAGAGGCAAAAGTGGGTGGAGCAACAGTTGCAGCTTTTTGCATGGTTGGAATGTAGCCCACTGTAAATCAGAGGTTTCTAAGTACACATCTGTACTAGCCTTATCACAGTTCAAAGATGCATTAAAGGCTGGCAGAATTACTCAAAGAGGGCACAGAACAGTCCCATTAAGGGGTGACACAAGGAACGGTATGTGGCCTGGGGAGAATCGGTGCATTTGGGTGCTTGCAGCAGGGGTAGCCAACGATACTCTCCAGATACTGGGCCCATCAACCCCAACCAGCATGGCCAATGGTCACAGATAATAGGAACTGCCATCCAACAACAGTTCTGATGGGTACCACATACGCTACCCTGGCCTTAGAATATCAGATCCAGACTGTGAAGGTCTATTTTCAAATGACCACCTAGTTTCAATCAAGTATTGGTTTTCTGGTCCATTTCTATTACATTCCGTTTCTCATTTTTTCCCAATCTTAAGTTCAGTTTTCTACATTTCCACACCAGTTTGCAAATTTCATACCAACGGTACATAATGACTGGCAGCAGCTCTCTGTGGTTTCAGCTGGGGTGGGGTGGGGTCTCCCCCATCCTTGCCGGGAAATTCCGGGAATTTAACCTGGGACCTTTTGCATGCAAAAGCATTGTCTTACACCCCTCCCCAGGTATTGAAGGGCAAAGAGGTACGTGGTTGTTTCCTTCTCCCTCTCGGCAACCAGCCGAGAAGCTTTTCGCTGCTCTAGGTTAAATGCTGGATCTCTAATGGGGAATGCATTTGTTACATCACCAGCATATACTTCCCTTGGACGCCTTCCATGGTGATTTGGGATGCTACCAAGTCCTGTGCTTAGAAGCTGACACTACCTCTGCTACAAGCTGTAAGCAGACACTTAAGGCTTTAATGATTGGAAATTTCAGGGTTAGCCAGGATTCTGTTTAATTCTCACCAAGCTGACCTGCTGGCCTGGTTTTCAGTACAGGGATATGTGCAAGTGTGGCAGCTGCTGGAGAAGATCTAAAGCTACCGGCGTGCTGTACATCAACATAAAGTAGAGTGCATGATATGTGAGCCACAGCTCAAACGCAGTCGTGCCACTGTTTATCCAGGCACCACAAATGTTTGGATTGTTATGCTGAATAATTCTGCACCATATGCATGTGCATGAAAGGCTGTACCCTCAGTTAATTCACTACAGTTGAATATGCACTGATGGAATGTTCCTATTATTTTTTTATCAACATAATTTCAACCTAAAGGGGACTGTTGGCTACCACTGCAATCCACGTGATTGCTATTAATCGAGAGGAGCACCACACCTCATTTGAGCCTGCCTGTGGTCAGGGCTGGAGTTGTGGCTGAATCTTTCAGGCAGGCAAACCGTCAGGGCTAGCCCAAAATGTTTTGCTACCTGAGCGAAGGGGCTAAATGGCACTCCTTCTGCATTCCACATGCAGAAGCTGTTCCACACTGGCAGTGGGATACCTGAGCATAAAAAGAGTTTGCTGGTACTGGAACAAACTAGCAGTCCATCAAGTCCACCATCCTGTTCCCACAGTGGCCAATCAGATGCCCTAAAGCTAGTTAGAGGGTGCAGGGCAGGTCATGTGACACATACACAACATTGCCACCACTTCCTGAATCTGCTGCTTGGGGCAGCTGCCTGAACCTCCCTGATGGTGGGGCCAGCCCTGAAGTACGTCCTCATTGGAGAGGCAGGCCATGGGAACTAAAGTAAAGCATAAATGAAGTGGGCACAATGATAAGCCAATACTCTCATGTGAGTAATGTGATAGCAGCTTAATATTGATGCTGAAAACAACTTGCTCACGTATGAGGAGCTAGGTGGGAATTTTTGGGGCCAGGTGAATGCCCATTGGCCCCTTTTGTCCCAGGACAACAATCGAGTCCATAAGGGATAGTAGATTCCATGCAGTCCTACTCTTTAACGCTTGGATTACTGCAGCACACTCTACATGGGGCTACCTCTGAAGGTGACTCGAAAACTACAACTAATCCAGAATGTGGGAGCTAGACTGGTGACTGGGAGTGGCCACTGAGACCATATAACACCACTCCTGAAAGACCTACATTGGCTCCCTGTACGTTTCCAGGCACAATTCAAAGTGTCAATGCTGACCTTTAAAGCCCTAAAGGGCCTCGGCCCTGTGTATTTGAGGGAGTGTCTCCACCCCTGTCATTCAGCCTGGATACTGAGCTCTAACTCTGAGGGCCTTCTGGTGGTTCCCTCATTGCGAGAAGTGAGGTTACAGGGAACCAGGCAGAGGGCCTTCTCGGTAGTGGCGCCCGCCCTATGGAATGCCCGCCATCAGATGTTAAGGAGGTAAGTAACTATACAACCCTTTAAAGACAACTGAAGGCAGCCCTGCATACGGGAATTTATTATATATGATGTTTAATTATGTTTCTATATATGCTGGAAGCTGCCCAGAGTGGCTGGGGCAACACTGTCAGAAGGACAGGGTATTATTATTATTATTATTCCAACTAGAGATGAACAAAACCATCAAGTACAATCCTTTATAGCACAATTCCATAACTACACAAATAAAAGGGACACACACACAAACACACACACACACACACACACAAACACATGCACAACACACATAACATGTCTGGGATAGCTCAGTTAGTAGAGCTTGAGACTAAATCTCAGGGTTGTGGGTTTTCGCAACACATTGGGCAAAAAGATTGCTGAATTGCAAGGGGTTGGACTACATGACCCTCTCGGTCCTTTCCACCTCTACAATTCTATGATGAGGCTTACTTATTGAATTTATATCCCACGCTTGCTCTCAAAGGAGCCCAGGATGGCAAACAGATCCAAAATTTAAAAAGCAATTTTAAAAACTCACATTTTAAACAGTTAATGTATTCTCAGTGTTTTTCTTTTCTTTAAAATTGCAGAAAGGAGATAATTAATCCCCATTGACTCAGCTTGCCTCATTCCAGATATACATCTCTGGAAGTCTAGCAGATTCTGACATTTTGAGTTCTGCTCCAGTAATTGTATCCAGTAAAAAGGAATGTCAAAATCTGAGGTGGAAACCATAAGAGGCAGGTTCTGGAAATCTGTAGGAATTCATAGGCACTTGAGCTGCAGTAGTTTCTCCTTCTGGGAGCTATCCTGGCATAAGAGATAGCTGCACCTGATATATGATTACAGCCAAACTTGGGTAGGGGCTTGAGTTGTTGATGATTTCAGTTTATTACTTGCTACACCATCAGGTCCCAGGGTGGGTTACAACAATTAAAATATTCAGTGTTAAAATTGCACATGATTAAAACAGATTACAGTCACAAGAATAGGCTGGGTCCTGAAAGCACATCTCTCAGGTGTCAAAAAGGAGGGTAAAGAGGCGCATCTCTACCATGTGGTGAACACTATAGAATGAAGGTTCCAAATGCACCTCTGTGGGGAGGGAATTAACCCAGGAGATTCACAGAGCACACCCTCTCCTGGGCTGCCGCCACCACCCAAACTCCCGAGTGGTGCACATTTATTCAAAACCCAGTTAAAACCGTTTAGTTTAATTATTCGACCAAATAGATGAACTTGATGCCATTATTCCCAGTGATATTTTTCTAGGGAAAGTGAGGCCATACCTCACCATGAACTAACTCATGGTTCTCTTATAATGTTTGCTTATAATGGCAATGGAGCCTACCTGAGAGGTGCCGAAACTGAATTCCAGTGAGTTCCAGCTGAAAAAAAAAGTCTGGGTTATACCCAGTGCTTTTTTTCTTTAAAAATGCTTAGGGATACTTTCATTTTGACTCAAGAAAATCACCATTTTATAGTTCAAATCAGGGAAAATAAATACAGTGGATGCTCGGGTTGCAAACGTGATCAATGCAGGAGGCATGTTCTCAATCCACAATGTTCGCAACCCGCAGCACCATGTCTGCGCACCCACAGGTCATGATTCAGTGCATCTGTGCATGCACAAAGAGTGAGTTAGTGTTTCTGCGCATGCGTGAGTGCTGGAATCCGGAAATGACCTGTTCTTATACTTCCGGGTTTGCACAACCCGAAAACACACAACGTGAAGCGTCTGTAACCTGAGGTATGACTGTACAGTAAATGGACCAAAGTACAAAGATTCACAAAATGTTTAGGGATATGCGTCCCCTGCGTCCCCTCAGGAAAAAAAGCACTGGTTCTACCAGCTTTTCAAAGTCTAATAGTCATTTGCACCTGAAGGGCCTCCCCTGCCACCCCCTTGCCCCTTAGAACCCCCAGGTAACCCCCTCACACCCAGGGGGCACTACCTCCCGCTTTAGGAACCACCAGTTTCAAGAAAGCCTGCCAGCGTTCTCCAGGTTACAAGGTCAGTCGAACACATTTTACAAGGCTGCCATCAGTGTTTTTGATTAAAAGAGGAGCAAATGTCCGGTGATTGGCAGCCTGCCAGAAATACCTTGCTCCAGGACTCCGGTAGAGTGTGCAGAGTTTATAACTAACTTTCCCTTCGTCAACCGGGAGTGTCTTGATCTGGGAGGATATTAGAATCTGGAAATGGAAGAGCAGGGATGCCGGGGGCATCATGCTTGATTGCTTTCCTGATTGGTATTGGAAGGGGGGGGGAAATGCATTAGAGAGAGAATGTTTGATTTAAAGAGCGCTCAAACGCCGACTCCGTCTCTGTTTGTTTCACCCCCCTTTTTTTTCTTAGCCAAAGCCTTGTAAAAATTTTATGAAGCATTAATGGTTCAGAGATTTCTCCCTCTCTCAAGTAAATTTTATGAGGCCAATGTCACCCGCCCACCCCCACCTCACTCCTCACATATCTGACCCAGTTTAGCACTCTTAAGAAGCCTAGGACGTGGGTCACATTGAGATGGCTTCTTGAGGTTTCCCCACTGGAACGACACAGAGAGATAGAGGGGAGGGGCAAGAGTCTATTCCCTGTAGTGCCACACAGAGTTAAATTAGATTGAATCTCCTTGCATGGTTAAGGACTGGGGAGTCTCTGCAGTGGGGGTGGTGAAGGAAGAGAGCAGACATGGGGGAAATGGAGGTAAACAGATAAGGTTATTAAAACTGTATTTCATAAATTAAGCGCTGACCCTGAGCACTCCCACAGCCTTTTCCCACTCCACTCGCACTGGAAAAAAACCCAATTAGTTTTGCAGAAAACGAACATGGAAAAGAGACAGCTTAGCACTGTCCTCTGTTCATAATGGCTTCCTTGGTAACATGCATCAAAGTGACAAATTGATCACTTGTGAATAAACAGCAAGACATCATTCCTCCCTTCCCATGCTGCATGATCTGATTTGAACAGAGGTCACAGAAGCATGTCACTAGTAGAGAAAATCTAAGTTCATGTGCACAGCTACAGTTCACTGAAACTAGACAACGCCTCCTGCTGAATCATTGGCAAAGAGAGTGCCCTGCTTGAGGCAGGGCCATAGCTAGGAATGTAAGAAGGCAGCGTATTTCATTCCAACCTATATTCATCATAACCAGCACCCTTTCCGTTCCACTGCAGTTCACTTTCCACCAAATGCAAAATCATTAGTCTCACTGCCTGCTGCTTAATGCAAGTTATTTAGCTATTGACATAACATACATTCAGTGTAAAAGAAATGTCAAAACATTTAAAAAGTCATTGATGACATATTGTTTACAGACTTTGATTAACCAACAAGCAGCATGTGAATGAATTCCCATTGCATTTGCCTGACTGATTTAAGTTCTTGACTACACACGAACATACGCATTGCAGCAATTTCTGCTTCCTTATATATTTTCACGAGAATTCTCTGATATCCCTAGTCTGAAGTATTATTGGAAACTGCTCTGGGTAGCAATGGGTTACAAGGTTTCATTGAAATAAGGTGTTTTAATTTATGTCAACAACTCAGTCTAAACCTCCATGGTTTTCCATTCTCTGGAAAGTTTCAGTAGTTTGTTTCTTGGAGAATTATGATTATTATGATTATTATTATTATTATTATTATTATTATTTGTATACAACCCTCCATTCAAAGATCTCAAAGCATAAAAATACAGAATAAAACCAAAAAGTACATAATAAAAACAAGAACAAGAACAAACGAAACCAATAACACCCCACTCCCATCATATAGTGATGATCAGGATTATATAGGGGTGTGTGGGATGAGAATAGCATATGCCAAATAGATCTCTGATTCATTCCTAGTTGCCATAGTTTCATGCCCTTGTGAACAGACTACTAACATAATGTGCATTGGGCTGCCCTTGTTGACTGCTCAGAAGCTTCAACAAGTGGAATACACAGAATGTGAAACAAAATGTTTGCCTAAAATGGCCCTTGGTTTGATCCGGCATACATGGTATTTATGTTTTAATAATTTAGCTCATGTCCTGGCATCTTTTTTTATCAGCTTCAGAAATGCTCCTAACAACGTTTTAAGCTTCCTTATCAAATACTAAATCAGAGAAGGGGAACCTCTGGCTGTTGTATTCCAGCTCTCATCATTTATGGCCACTGGCCATGTTGTTTGGGGATATTGGGGTTTGGAGGCTAGCAATGTCTGGAGGATCACAGGTCTTCTCCCATCCTTTATTTAGGACTTGACGAGGAAACTTAAGACATCATTAGGCCATGGGTGGGCTGGAATATTTCTGAAGCTGTTAGAAAGTATACCAGGACATGAGCCCGTAGTGTAGGCCAGACATATTGCTAATGACTTCAAGCCTAATTTCCAAAGACAAGGTAGTTTGGTTGTAGGACATAATGGCAAATTATGCCTTTTTTCTTCTTCTTTTCTTCAGGGGGTTTCAGACTCTTAATGCTCTCTGTCTTGGTTGCGCTTGCTGCGATCTCAGCAGCAAAAGACATTTGAATTATTTAAGGCTATAGGAAGACATGTAAAGCCATTAGGACAAGACATAGCTCCCATGAGACGCTAAAGACTTTTCTACTCCACCCTAAAGAAACAAAACAGAAAATCTCTGGTCTTCAACCACTATAGTGATGAAAGACACTGAATTAAGGATGTCATGGGACATGTGAAGAGGTAATGAAAATAGGTCAACTACTTTAAGCAGAAAGCTGCACTTGTCACACTTGTCTTCAGTAGCTTTGACTTCTGAATTCCCTGGTGGGGTAGAGAAAGGAACGCTAAATTATAATTGGGAGTAAGGAGAGCAGAAAAGGGAATTAGAAATCTTAATGCCTTAAAACAGGGTGGGGAGGTCTGTAATAAAAGGTATCCCAGGGTCCCTCCAGACATTTGTTTTGTTGTTCACTCATGATAGCGTGTGCTCTGATGGTATCAGGGCTTTATAAGGGATCCCACTTTTAGTGATATTTTTGCACTGATCAGCATTCCTACTGTCTCATGCCTTCAGCTAATTTGTAAGTTTCATGATTTCATTCACACGGGTGACCAAGGGAAGTGTCCTTTCATAGGGCTCCTTGGGGTTCTGGAGCTCTGCTGAAAACTCTAGTTTATTTGCATTCTGTGGTTTTTATTCTAATGTTGAATGACCCCCTTATTTCCATTTGATGACTCCTGTGTTTATTCCAGTAGTGAGGAGAAAGGCTATCACTGGCAACTAATTATAATGGCTGGGAGCTACAGTACCTTTGTCACTGGAGGCAGTGTGCCTCTTAATATTAGCAGCTGAAGACAGGCCCAGACAGAGGGGGGCCATATGGGCCACTTGGCCCGGGTCTCCGATTCCAAAGGGTGCCTCGGTCACCATATTCACAATCACAGGGGATGTGCTGGGGCGAACGTGGAGGCACAAAGGCGGTGGTGGTGGGTGGATTCCCTGGGGCCATGGCTGGCAGCATGAGAGAAAAGCTTCCCCGGCGACCAGGGTGGGCCCTGCGATCGGCTCTGCAGAGGAGCATGGAAATGGCACCAGGTGGGTGGAGGCAACCAAGGCTCCAGTAGCCAGGGCACTGCAAATGTGATGGTGGACCATGTTTTCATGCTGTTAAAAGTTGGTGAGCTTTTGTTTGAAATCTTGTTTGCCAAAAATTAAAACCACACGTACCTTAAAGATAAGTGTGTTGCCTTTCTTATCACTATTTTTAAAAAACAAAATAATGAAAAATTGATGAAGATGTGGCCATTTGTTTAAAATTTTGTTGACTAGGCCAGGAATATTACTTACACCCGAGGAGTACATATAGCTCAATGAGGATAAAATTTGGTGGGAACCATGTTTTTTAAAGAAATAGTGGCTTATGAGAAATAGTGGCTTTCTCATAAGCATACATCTTTTTTTAAGAGTAGAATAAGAAGTCGGAGAAGTTTTAATTATAATTATAATTTAATTATAAATAATAGTCAAAGTTGTCTACTTAAAAATAGATTTTTAAATACATTATTGAACTATTAAAATTGTATAATACATTTTAAAATGATTAATGTATTTATTGTAAAATGTATTTAAAATTATAATACACTACAGTGGTACCTTGGGTTACATACGCTTCAGGTTACATACGCTTCAGGTTACAGACTCCGCTAACCCAGAAATAGTGTTTCAGATTAAGTACTTTGCTTCAGGATGAGAACAGAAATCAGGCTCAGGCAGCACGACAGCAGCAGGAGGCTCCATTAGCTGAAGTAGTGCTTCAGGTTAAGAACAGTTTCAGGTTAAGAACGGACCTCCGGAACAAATTAAGTACTTAACCCGAGGTACCACTGTATTAAAAAATTATGTTATATACTTACTTATTTATAAGACTTCAGTTACCCCCAGGGTAAAAAGGGGGGGGCACATTACGTACCGGGCCCAGGCCTCTGCCTAGCTCTGCAAGGCCCTGGCTGGAGATCACAGGTCTTGCGAACATAAGAAGAACCTGCTGGAACAGATCAATAGCCCATCAAGACCAGCATCCTCTTCCCACAGTGGCCCACCAGTTGCCCCTAAGCAAAACCCACAAGCAGGGATTGAGCAGAAGAGCTGTGGTTTCCAGCAACTGGTATTCAGAGACATTGCTGCCTCCAACTGTGAAGGTAAAACATAGTCATTATGGCTAGTGGCCATTGATAGCTCTCTCTTTCATGCATTTGTCTAACCCTCTTTTAAAGCCATAACATTTGGTGGCCAATCACTGCCTCCCTTGGGAACGAGTTCCACAGTTGAACTCTGTGCTATGTGAAGAAGGGATTTATTTTATCTGCCCTGAATCTTCCACAAGCTCTAGTAGTGGCGGACCTTGGGATCTCAAATTTCAGTAGCGCACCCTGTATGACACCAGAATTTGCTCAGGGTCCATTCTAAATAAAAGTTTCAGCACCCTATGTGGAGCCAGGAGGTTCCTCACCCACTGCGACTGAACTGTTTGTGCTCCCCTAAATCCACCTCTGGCATGTTATGAAAGAGGGAGAGTTGCTGTTGTACTTATGGGCTTCCCATGAGTATCTGGTTGGCCACTGAGAGAACAGGATGCTGGACTAGATGGGCCTTTGACCCGATTTGGGAGGGCACTTCTTATGCAATGCACTCCCTATGCAGGTGAAGAAGGCAGCAACATTTCCTTTGTTCCGTTGGCCTAGTTAAGAACAAACTTTCTGTTCTTCAAGGCTTTAGCAGTGGATTTTATTACTGCTGATGGTATCGCATAGCAATATACTTTAAAATCTTCTCTAAGATGTGGAACATTTTTATTTAATTATACATTTTATCACTGTCTGTTTCTTTCGATTCTCCCCCAATTTGTTTTTATTGTGAGTTGCTTTGGATTTTTTTCTTTAAAATAAGAATGCAGCATGAAGTGGGTTTAAATAGATGCACTTGAAATCCAAAAAAGAAGTTCAATGAAAAGCTTAAAAAATCTATGTTTTCAAAAAATTGCTCAACTTAGACATGCGGAGAGCTAGGAAACTGGTCCAGCTTCTATATTACCTATGCATTGATCAAAGCAGATAACTCTGCCTTTTGGAGAGGGGAAAAAAGCACTTGATTTACTCTAAGTGAATTCCTTTTAATTTTGCTTTTAACCTGTATTGACTTGGCATTATAGACGCAAGTGAAATCAAAGAAGATAGTCCATCTTTTTCTTTCTTTTTTCTTTTGCTAAACCCTGCATTTCTTTAGTGTCCATTAAAAGGAGAGAGATTGCTGCATGCTGGGCATCAAAGGACTTCCTCTCTCATTCCAGCTGTTTGTCCCAAATTAGAACCAAACTACACATTCAGAAATATTGGCCAGGATTCAAAGAACCCCTTCCATGTACCTAAAGCATTTTCACAAGGAGAAATTGCTGATTTCTGACTGCACATCCACACATTATAATACCCCTCAACTGCCCCAATTTTTTAAAAAAACCCTTATGTTTTGGGGTGCCATGAGATCACAACCCCAAAAGATGTGCGTCTTTCACGATCTCGCATGGCTCCGGGAGACATGTGGCCTGGCTTTCCACAATATGTTGGAGAGTATGTTATATAGAATGCAGGATCAGGCCAAAGGCCCATCTAGTCCTATATTCTACAATGGTCAGATGCCCCAGTGGGAAGCCTACAACCAGGTTTCTAGCACAAGAGCACTCTCCCCTTCCAGAGGCAGATTTAGGGGAGTATGACTGATTCAGGGGCACCACAGGGGATACCACAATTATTATTTTGAATTTGGTGTCGCACAGGGTGCTGCTAAAATTCAAGACCCCCAAGGTCTGCCATTGTCCCTCCTGTGGCTTTCAGAAACTGGTATTCAGGAGCATTACTGCCTGTGGATGCAGAGCACAGTTATCATGACTAGTAGCCACTGATAGCCATCTCCTCCATGGATTTATATAATCCCCTTTTAAAGCCATACTAGTTGGTGGCTAACACTGCCTCTTGTGGGAGTGAGATCCATATTTTAATGATGTGATACATGAAGAAGTCCTTCCTTTCATCCATCCTGAAACTTCCAACATGGCAATCCATGGATCCCATCACCTTATGGAGCAGGTTTTGTTCTTGGTATGGGGCATGGAATTCAGATGCCTCTGAGAAGCCCACACGAAGCACCAGAGTACAATAGTGGAGGCAGAGCATAGCTATTGTGGCTTGTAGCCATTGATAGACTACTCCTCCGTTAATCTGTCCAATCCTTTTTAAGCCACCCAGCTTAATACCCATCATTACCTCCTGTGGAAGTAAGTTCCATAGTTTAACTATGTAAGGTAAAGGGTAAAGGGACCCCTGACCATTAGGTCGAGTATTGGCCGACTCTGGGGTTGCGGCACTCATCTCACTTTATTGGCTGAGGGAGCTGGTGTACAGCTTCTGGATCATGTGGCCAGCATGACTAAGCCGCTTCTGGTGAACCAGAGCAGCACACAGAAATGCCATTTACCTTCCTGCCGGTGCGGTACCTATTTATCTACTTGCACTTTGATGTGCTTTCGAACTGTTAGGTTGGCAGGAGAAGGGACTGAGCAACAGGAGCTCGCCCCGTTGCAGGGATTCGAACCGCCAACCTTCTGATCGGTAAGTCCTAGGCTCTGTGGTTTAACCCACAGCGCCACCCGCGTCCCTTCATTTAACTACGTACCACATGTTAAACTATGCACCTCACTTCCACATCCAATTTGGCAGCCATCACTATCATTTGTGGGAGTAGATGCCATCATTTAACTATGTGCTGTGCAAAGAAGTGTGAAGATTGTGCCACTGCAGAGGGGGGGAATGATATCATAAAGGTGTTGCTTTTGAAAAAGCCAACAAAAGTCAGGGCGAAAGTCATTAAGCTAGCCTATAGCCTGCTGTGTTATTTTTCTATGTGCAGAGGTGAGATGGGGAAGGAAGTTCAAAGAAGTGATTGCATGGAGCATTGCACTACATTTCATTTCTAAATATGGGTTCTTGGAAGGTATTATACTATAGAATTATCTGTTCTTGTAGCCCACCTTTTAATAGTCGGTTCATCATTGAACCTCAATCAAAGCATAAGCACAGGTTTTGATTTGAGGAAATTGCTACAGTTTTGATCCTGTGAGAGTCGACATTAATGAGCAGCGAATGACACTACATTGTTCTTCTCACTTGAAGGCCAATCCACATGACCAACCTTATTCTCTTTCTCTCTCTCCTCCAATTTCTCTGTAAAGTTTCTCTTTAATCTTCAAAGAGATCTCTGAACACCCCATTTAAACAATAGCATCTGAGTGCTAACAAGTAATCATAGACTTTCCCCCCAAAGCAGGTGTGATTGTCTTCACCATGAAAACAATAGATGAAAATGAACCTCACCATCCCACTACTGGCCAATGTTCAAATGCTCTGTGATGGGTAGAAACAAGTCCAGGCCTAAACAAACAGTTGGGGGAGGGGCAGTTCTACCACTTTGAAAGCTCTTGCAGATGATCATTGCTTGTGCATAGCTTATGATGAGGTTAGATTACATCCTGCCTTTCTTGAGCATGATTTCTTTGTGGGAAGGTTTTGTGACAGTGACCCTACATTCATTCTGATTTGCTTGTGGGATGTTCATACTTCTTCCCATTAGTAATTCGGACATCCGACACTTTGCATTGAATTCTCCTGCCATTTTCTAAATTGTACAAAGGCCGCTTCTTAAAAAAAGTTATTTAATCCACTTCAGTTGCACAAACCCCAAGTTCCAGGATGCACTAAAAGCCCTCCTGCAAATTAGCAACAGCCTGGAAGTACCCTTTGGCAGCTACTGGTGGTAGGAAGTTACCTGAACCATTGGTCTATAATTTCTGGTATTCTCCTGAAATGTGCACCTGCAGAAAAGTATCGGGTGTGATCTCAATCACAGGATACCATTTGGAGACCAGTATCCTTAACCAGTCACGCCCCCACCCCAATGTACACATATGCACAAAGATTCTGAGACAAACTGTGCAACCACACCCCAGCCTGAAATTTTGGAGATTGTTGTCCTGTAAATTTGGCAGGGGTCTCTTAAGAGGAAAAAAAAATGATAATCTAAGATCTCTCAACCATCCTACAATGCCCAAACCGCAGAAGTGATTTACAGGTTATTTATATTTTGAGGAGTAGACATTAAGGAAGGAGGAGAAGTTTGGTGTGATTCACATTTTAATATGCGCACTCCCTGAAATAACATACAAACTGAAATTGTTATTCTTTGAAACTCACTGTGAAGATAGCATACAACAATATTTTATATTGGGAAATTACTTTGGGAAAATGTGTATATTAGGAAAAATTCACACTGAAACGCAAGTGAATTTTCAGGAGAATTTTTTTTAAAAAAACAACAACAACTAATGTGCAAATGTGGAGAACTGAAATCTGGGGGGAAATGAGAAACTGAGAAAATGAAATTGACAGATTCAACCATCCCTAGCAGACATGCACAAAACCCCTAATGTGTTGATGTCTAAAGTATTGCCTGAAGTTAGAAAGTCTGAAAGCCACTAGCTTTTGTGTAAAACCCACCTCAGCTCCATCCTCTTTGTGTAGGTTTTAGCAGGCTAGTGTTTTTCCCTAGAGGTCGTCCACGTTTCAGGGGCTGGATATGCAGTTAGTCATTTGTGCAAGAGCCCGAGATGCGCTTGGGGACCCCTTAAGAATGAAAAGTGTATGTAAGTGGAAGATGACTTTAATTACAGCCTGAACAGGAATTAGAGTATTCTTTGTCAGAACAATGCTCCAATTACAGCATTTGTTGTCAGAACAATACACCACAGGGGAAGAAAAAGAACCCGCGAGTTGGCCAAGAATGCAAGGAAGAGACAGGGTGAGGAGAGAGGTCTTTCCCATTGCTAGGATTGCATTCCCGCTATGCAGGAGGCACTTTTGATTTATTGCAATTGTAAAAAAATCCCTGATGGCAATATCAAAACATGTGGAACATTAGAATAATATGTGTGGTGTTGCATTTGATATATGAGAGGCAATCGGTTCTGACATTTGCCGTCAATCATAGGAGGAGGAAGTAGATAACTAAATATGATCTGGGCTGCTTCTCACCCCTCTCTCTCTCACACACACAAACACGCTCAAATACATACACACTTCCATCAGAGAGCAAACGTTCAGGCATGAACCGCAAAGCAGGGGTGGGGAATCTTAGGCCGGCGGGCCTGGTGTGGCCCTCCAGGCTTCTCTATCTAGCCCCTGTGACTCTTCCCCAGGCTACAACCCCTCCTTCATCAATTTTACCTGGCTGCAATATTCTTTTGGAGGGACGCAGGTGGCACTGTGGGTTAAACCACAGAGCCTAGGACTTGCTGATCAGAAGGTCAGCGGTTTGAATCCCCACGACGGGGTGAGCTCCCATTGTTTAGTCCCTGCTCCTGCCAATCTAGCAGTTCGAAAGCACATCAAAGTGTAAGTAGATAAATAGATACCACTCTGTAGGGAAGGTAAACGGCGTTTCCGTGTGCTGCTCTGGTTGACTAGAAGCAGCTTAGTCATACTGGCCTCATGACCCGGAAGCTGTACGCCGGCTCCCTCGGCCAATAAAGTAAGATGAGCGCCGCAACCCCAGAGTCGGTCACGACTGGACCTAATGGTCAAGGGTCCCTTTACCTTTACCTTTAATATGCTTTTGAACTCTGATAATGCCTCTTGTTTGCTCAGAGGGAAAGTAAAGAAGCATGTGGGAACATATGTGGAAACACCATGCTTTCCAAAGGTAAAATTCATATTGGTTATCCTGCCTACTTTTTTGCCTCTGGCCATGTCCCCCACTGACATGTGGCCCCTGGAAGGAATGTGTGTCTTGTGATGCAAAAAGTTTTCCAATTCTGGTGAAAGAGGCATGGGGCAACAAGTTGTGCCCACCACCACGACTCAATATCCCTGTGTGGCTCGGCCTTAGCCCCCACTGAATCAGACCATATTTTGATTACATTTTATAGGATCACTGGGGGGGGGGGGATAAAGCATGTTCTCCTTCATGGACAGCACGTGTTGTGGTGGGGTCTGCTGAGCCACCCCTCTGAAAATTGAGGGTCTGTGACTCAGCTCCATTTCTCCCCGACTTGTTTTCCCGCACTGTCTTTCGGTGGTGCCTGGAAGTCAGTTCTGTCCCCAGGTGGGGGGACAGATAGTCTTAACCAATGCCTAAACAACCACTCATGGTTTTGTATTTAAATAAAGTTGTGGCCAAAATTATGCCAAAAACCTTAAACAAAAATTAAGTGTGTGTTGTGAGTTATTTGGGGGGTGGCTTGGGCACCTCGACACACAAATAGGGCTTCTTATTGTTGTTGCTGCTGCTGCTGTTGTTGTTATAATTGGCCCAAGTGGCCAATGGGCTACCACTTGCCCAGTCCTGGAACAAAGGAGCAGGGATTGGTTCCATTCCTGCCAGGCTGATCCTTCCTTTCAACGTGGATGAATCACATCGCTCCCCTTTCCACGAGTTTAATTCATTTGTAGCAGACATGAAATAACTAAAGCTTGCCTTGGAGAAATGAGTGTTGCGAGCCTTTAATTAATGTTTGTAAAACACTTGACGATCCTTTGATAATAGATGCCTTAGAAGAGCAAAGTAGCACCATTATTAACGGCATCATAAAAATAATATTTACACAGCCTCCGTAACTCAGCCTGCCCTGTGCTAACTCTTGGAGGAAAATCAGCCCTTGTTAAATGATGGGAGGGTTTTTTGTTTTGTCTTTTAATGGGGGAAAAGAGAAGGGAAGGGAAGAAATTCAGAGCCTTGATTTCCAACCCTTTGCCATGGGTTTTTAGAGGCTCTTGTGCGTTAAAGCCTTTTGTCCATACCAAGTTGGATTAGTGAAACATCCAGCATGCTCTCAGATGGCAATTTTGTGTATTGGGTGTGCCCCCTCTACCACCCATGCTGGCCTTTGGCAGCTGTGTGCTCAGCTGCATTCTCATTCCATGATGAAAGATGAATATAGCCACTTCACCCTAAGCAAAATAAAAGGATAGGGCCATAGCTCAGCAGCATTAAGGCACCTAAAGTAAAGGTAAAGGGACCCCTGACCATTAGGTCCAATCATGGCTGACTCTGGGGTTGAGGCGCTCATCTCGCTTTATTGGCCAAGGGAGCTGGCGTACAGCTTCCTGGTCATGTGGCCAGCATGACTAAGCCGCTTCTGGCAAACCAGAGCAGCGCACGGAAACGCCATTTACTTTCCCGCCGGAGCGGTACCTATTTATCTACTTGCACTTTGACATGCTTTCGAACTGCTAGGTTGGCAGGAGCAGGGACTGAGTAACGGGAGCTCACCCCGTCGTGGGGATTTGAACCGCTGACCTTCTCATCGGCAAGTCCTAGGTCTGTGGTTTAACCCACAGCACCACCCGTGTCCCTTAAGGCACCTACTTCCATGCAGAAGGTCCCAAATTCAATCCCCAGTGGCATATCCAGTTAGGGCTGGGACACATTCCCTGCCTGAAACCCTGGAGAACATCTCCTAGTCATTGTAGACAATACTGAGTTAGATAGACCAATGGCCTGACTTGATCCTAGTTTGGTCCTGGGGGGGAGGGGAGGGAGAGTCATTGGTTTTTAGTGTGATGTTGCTGAGCAGAGATGGGTAAGCTGTGCTCCACTCTCATCAGACTGGCTTGGAAGAGCGTTGCAGATCTCAAAGGATGTGCTCTATGGGGAGCTGGCACTAGGCCTGTTGGCAAACCAACTCTGTGTTACAAAGATGTCTGCAAGCATGACATGAAGGCTGTCAATGTTAACTCTGCTGTGCAGGAACCCCTTGCAGACAACTGCATTGCTTGGAGAGAGACAGGTTGTGCATCCATGGCAGGCAGTGTGCAGAGGAGGAATGACTGCTAGGAGGAGCGCAGAGTGAAGAAATGCCATGGCACACCTGTAACAGCAACCTACCTTGCAAGGTTGATATGGGGATTAAATGAGGAGATGAACCTTGTGTGTCACTTCGGGTCCTGGGGGGGGGGAGGTGGGATATTAATGCAATAAATAATTAAATAGTCTGATAAAGGTTTTAAACCCAAATTAAACTTGTGCTCCTTCACAAATACTGTTCGATCACATATATTCAGGGTTTAATGTCCCCCCATATTACCAGACTGTCCCCCTTTTGACAACACTGGATAGCTCTGAGTTGACCGAATCAGACCCTGGGCAATCGGGGGATACCTCAACCTGATCCTACCAAATCCCAGGTCACCCCAAATTAGACTGATTTGGTTCAGGATTGAGAAATTGACCTGATATTGTGCATGACCCTAGTAGTTAGAACTGGGGCAGGGTGAGTCAGGATTTGCCAGGAGAGTTGGATCTCATACTCTCCAAGATGCTGCCAAGTGAAATTGGGATGCATGTCTTCCAGGGCTCTGGTCCCACATGAGTCACAGCCTCCCAAAACATGCATCTTTGGGGGCTGTACTCTTGCGGGAGCCAAAATGGGACATTCTGGGAGCTGGGGTGGCTTCTGTAAATCCAGAATGTTCCACCTAAAGGAAGAGAGTTGACAGATATTGGATCTTCTTGGGCATCGTGGAATCTCACTCCCACCCAGAATTCACCAAACTCTTCACCCTGGCTTTGGGACCAAGGATAAGAAACTAACTGCCATTTGTGGGCATTTTGTATGGCTGTTAAATGTCCAATAACACTTGGCTATGTGTTGGGAGCAATGCAGCGGCCCAAGTATTGATTTGGGGTTGCAGCCAGCTCAGCCCAGACTGGCCTGGAAGTCATAGGCTAGAGATGCTTCTCTGATTGCTTGTCTTGAAATGTGTCAGATCTGATTTAGTGAAATCCTATTTCTGGAATAGGTATCATTACTGAGACTAGGGGAGGGGGCCACCAGCAGTAATATCATACAGCTGCCTCTTTCAGTTGCACCACTCAGAGTTAAGTGGAGTTAGGGAAACATTTAAAAATGAAAAAATAGCATATATCAATAGTCAGGAAGCTCCAAAGTGTAGGTGCTGCCATGTAAATGTACATTCTCTAACATGTTGTGGCAGAAAACCGTGATGCCCATCTTCTGGGGCTGTTTTTCTGCATGAATCACATGACCCCTGTGAGAGCATGGTCCCCCAAAATGGATGGCCTGATTTTAATCAAGACAGTTGAAGGTATGTAAATGCTCAAGTTTTCGCAAATGTTGAACGGGTATTATGTGGCACCTATAGCAAGGCCATTTCCACCGATCAAAGCAGTCGAATGTGGGCACATGTGGGTTAGGGTGATATCTTATCGCCATTGCCAGTAGCTTTAAAAATTAGGAGCTTGTTAAAGATCTTTTCTTGCTAGTGGCACATTTCTTGCTAGAAACTCACACAGCACTGAAGAGTGGGGTGAGTTTGGGAGGAAGTATCAAAGAAGAAGACAGTACAGGTGTGTGTGTGTGTGTGTGTGTGTGTGTGTAGCCAAATTAATCAAGGTGAGTCTTAGAACAAGAGGAGAAGCTGAGCTTACCTTTCAACAAGGAATATTCTCTGGATCAGCCAGCTTAGGCTCCCTGTTTGCTGAAAGAAGCCCTTGCAGAATTGGTTCCAAGTGGGGAGGGAGTGCCCCTCTTCCTATTCCTGGATCCTCGAAAGAGGGTGCCTGAACCCCTTTTCTGCTGTTAAGCAGGGGATTTACACCCTGCTATTTGCAGAAAGAAACAAGAAACGGGGGGGGGGGGGGAGAGAAAAACACCTTCTGGGCTCAAGGGACTGCTGCTGGAATGAGGGATAAGATAAAAGAAGGGTAGATCAGCAGATAAACATAATGGATAAAGCCTGCCCAGTGAATGAGAGACACAGAGAGAAATGCTTAGGATTAAGTTCCCTAATGATAAATCACAGCCATGTTTCTTATTGTTCGGCATCCACAGGCAAGTGGGCTGTGGAGAATGCTCAGTGTCCCTTTGCCAGAAGCAAGGTCAGGTAGCTTTCAAGGGCAAGGCCCAAATTTCTCCCCACTGTGTCCTCCTCACCCTGCTTTCCAAGGGGAGTTCGAATTATGGAATTGATGTGTTAGGAAGACGAGGATGACAACACAGACCATTTCCCAATAAGCTCAAAGCAGTGGACATTGGTGTCCTGCCTTCCATTTGTTCCTCATGACACCCCGTGACCTAGGCCAGCTGAGAACTGGGGACAGCTGTGGTTGTTTTTTTCTGTGGTGGTGGTGGGCAGTCGGAGCAGCACTGTGCCCCTCCTGCTTACCAAGAGGGAAGGACAAACCAGGGAGAGCTCAGTGCAGGGCAGTCATTGTGGCAAAGCCACTCTTGCATTCCTGCCCAGTGACTGCTGCTCTGAACTTCACAGCACCTGGAGACTGAGTGGAGCTGGTGAGGGGATGTGGTCTGGGCAGACTTCTGCAAGCTGGATAAAGAGATCTGAAGGACTGCATTTGGCCTCCAGGCCTGAGGTGGAAATTGAAGTTTCCCATCACAAGTTTTGAGTACAAATATGTGAGGTGTTTGAAGAGGCTCTGTGTTGTGGCACTGCCTCGAGTGCAGAGCTTCCTTCATCTGGTCAAACCAAAGATGTAGCCTGGATGACTTGATTGGAGGTTAGAAGTGTGGCAAAAAGAGGAGGCCATTTGGCCTGTGCAGAGGAGGGTGACCAAGATGATCAAGGTTTGAGAGCCTTGGCGTGGGTATGTTTAGCCTGGAGAAGAAAAGACAGAGGGGTGACATGAGAGCCATCTTAAATTAAGTGAAGGCCTATCAGATGGAAGATGGAGCAAACTTTTCTGCTGCTGATCCAGGGGATAGGACCTGAACCAATGGATTCAGATTGCAAGAAATGAGATTCTGACTCCCTTGGATGGTGGTGAATTCTCATTCATTGGAGCTATTTCAACAAAGATTAGATGACCGTCTGTCATGGATGTTTTAGTTGAGACTCCTGCTTTGCAGGGGGTTGGACTAGATGACCCTTGGGGTCACTTCCAACTCTACAATTCTGTGAGTCTAAGAGAGATTGATTGTTGAACCATTATGGGAATTGTAGCTGCGGGAGGGAAATAGGGGTCTCCTAATGACTCTCAACAATATTAGGAATAACTTTGTGATGGTAAGAGCTGTTCAACAGTGAAACAGACTACTTCAAAGGGTGGGGTAGTGTCCTTCATTTTGGGCTTTTAAACAGAGGTTGGATGGCCATCTGTCAGCAACTCTTTAGCTGTGATTCCTGCATTGCAGGGCATTAGACCAGATGTCTTTGGGGCCCCTTCCAATTCCATGCTTCTATGGTTTAGTGAGAGAGAGCAAGTGAAGGCAATGTAAATGAACAAGTCAAAAATACCCACACACCCTACTGGGTTAAAATAAAATAAAATAAAATAAATGAGAGTTGTTTGATATAACATATATTTGCAATACACTTGCATATATTGTGTGGTTCATTTCTCACTGTTAGGGTTGCCATCATTTTTACAAGCCCTGCACCTGAGTCTTTAATAGCAGCTGGACACAAAAATTAAGCTTCCTCCCATCATTTATCTTCATGCCAAGAAACAGCTCCAGCTGCCAAATTAAAGAAAACCCCTGTTGATTTCCACTCCTTAAAAAAAAACAACCACAAGAAATAAGCAGGGGATTTATTCCCCCAACAACAGAAACAAAAACATTTTCCCCTCCTTTTTTCAGCATATGATACCTCTGGAAGATTCTGGCATAACGAGTTCAAGCAGAAGCTCAGCGTCCAGGGGAAAATCTGGCACGGTGAGGTTTTGTAAGAATTGCTAGTAAACTTCTGGGATTATATCTGGATTTCAAAAGAACTGATTTTGTAACAAACATCCTGGTCATGGCAGGGAGTCAAGTCACAGCCTACAGTTTGATTCTTGGAGAGGTTGTGGCAAAGGTTTCACATCGCCCTGGGCAAAAAGAGGGTCTTGAATTGTGACTCTTCTCATAAGAAAAGAAACAATGGGAATGTAAATGCAAATAAGTAATAAGCACCCCCTTTGTGGTTAGTCTGTGCTGTTGTACTTCTGCACTGGACCTGGTTCCGCTAATTGCATGATTCTGTCAGCTTCATTCTGGCTTCTAGTCACTTACTCAGATTGCTTGGAATTAGACCTGTAACGTCATGTCATATTGTCAATTTGAGGCTGCTTCTTGCAGCTATTATGGAAATAATCACTCTATATGTGTGAATGTGCAAATACTTACAAAATGGATAAGGTGCTAGCGGATGGCACCGGAGGATTGGAGACACAGGCTCCTTTTTGTTTGCTTTCTTTTTAGCTTTGCAAGGTTGACAGGAATGTGCATATGGCTTTATGAAAATGACATATTGGCACGCCTGATGCCCTTCACGGGTGTTAGTGTGGCTTTTTCACCTGTTCATAAAACCTGGGTGCTTGTACATACCTTGCGACTGGGTCAGTGGGGGGCGAGAATCAACTCCTGCTTTTAAGAAATCCCATGGGGGGGGGGACACACCCTGTGTTAATTCACTTTTAAGAGATTTCACACACACACACACACACACATATATATATAACTTTTTTACACAGCACATAATGAACTACACCCATAGGAGGCAGGGATGGCCACAAATTGGGATACTTTTAAAATTGTTGTTGTTGTTGTTTAGTCGTGTCCGACTCTTCGTGACCCCATGGACCAGAGCATGCCAGGCACTCCTGTCTTCCACTGCCTCCCGCAGTTTGGTCAGACTCATGTTTGTAGCTTTGAGAACACTATCCAACCATCTCGTCCTCTGTTGTCCCCTTCTCCTTGTGCCCTCCATCTTTCCCAACATCAGGGTCTTTTCCAGGGAGTCATCTCTTCTCATGAGGTGGCCAAAGTATTGGAGCCTCAGTTTCAGGATCTGTCCTTCCAGTGAGCACTCAGGGCTGATTTCCTTCAGAATGGATACGTTTGATCTTCTTGCAGTCCATGGGACTCTCAAGAGTCTCCTCCAGCACCATAATTCAAAAGCATCAATTCTTCGGTGATCAGCCTTCTTTATGGTCCCGCTCTCACTTCCATACATCACTACTGGGAAAACCATAGCTTTAACTATACGGACCTTTGTTGGCAAGGTGATGTCATGGATCACTTTTAAAATAGGATTAGACAAATTCATGGAGGAGGGGACTGTATAGATACTGACCATGATGGAGATTATTATCTGCCTCCTCAGATGCAGGCAGCAGTGCTTTTTGTGTGTGAATCATATTCACCAGTATTGACACCTATTTTTTGCTGCCCAGGGGAACCATTGTTTGCTGGCACCCATTTTTATCATGATAAGAGACCCAGCACGTAACATTTTATCCAAATGTCACTGAAATAGTGTTATTTTAAATTGTTTCTATGTCATTTTATTAGTGTGAGCCACCTTGGGCTCCCCTTGAGGAGGGGTGTGTGTTATAAATTTTGTATATATGAATGGCTGAATGAATGAATGAATTACTTGCCTCTTGCCTAAGCAGATTCAAGCTTGGGACTGCTGTCTACACACTAGCTATTCCTGCTTCTCTCAACAACACATGCTTCAGTTGTCAAAACAAAATGGGAGTGAGATGCAGATCATGCCTGTGTGTGTGTGTTTCCTGTTGCTTGATTTGTTTTTCTTTAACCAAGGAAAATGGGTTGGCCAATTCCACCACTGCCGCCTACTTCTCTATTCCCCTAGTGCCTTGAACTGGAAGCTGATTGTGAGGATGTTAATTCTAGAGAGTAGAAAGCAGGGTAGAGAACGAGGGAAGAGGACAGGGCAGAGGACAATCATCCTCCCTCCTGTGTTATGAAGATTTTAGATACACAGTTTTGATAAAAGCTTGCAAGGACTGAATTTGCTATCAAGCCTAATGTAGCATGACAGATTTTTGTCTGAGCTTGCAAAGGATCACATTTGCAGCTCCTGTGAGGCGGGGAAGTGAGCTCAATAGGCTATTTTCCACATCCATGCTCTGTTCAGGAACAAAAAAAGAAAGGGAAAAGGAGACAATTGTTGTGTTTCATTTATTGCAAAGGGGGGGGGGGGGAGAGACACCACCTTCTGTTTTAAAATGGTGTAACTGATTACTTCCTTTCATGGAGCAGGTAATGCTTTGGAAACAGGGGCGCCTGCCTGATAGGGCAGAGTACGAGTTAGCAAGTTGAGCGGGACATGTCTGGAACCATCTGGGCAGCAGTTTGCAATTATTAAACGTTCCTGTAGGGTCTCTGTGGATGGAACAGGGACCAAAAACATGGGCCTGCAATCATATGCCTATGATAAAGAGCTCTGGCTGAGCGAGTTGTCTCGATTGCACTGGGCCCACATTCATATCTTGCGTTTAAAGTATTATGATACTAAGGAAGGAAGGAATAACTTCTGAGAGATTCTCCAAGTGTCCTTGTTTTCCAGGGACAGTCCTTGATTTACAGAAGCTGTCCTGGTTTCTGTTTGATCCATCAGAAATGTTGGAGAGTATGGCGTTATCACCCCCTCGAGCCATCTGAAGGCAGTTCTGTATAGGGTTTTTCAATGTTTAATGTTTTATTTTGTTTTTATATATGTTGGAAGCTGCCCAGAGTGGCTGGGTCAACCCAGTCAGATGGATGGGATATTATTATTGTTGTTTTTGTTGAATTGGTAAAGGTAAAGGGACCCCTGACCATTAGGTCCAGTCGTGGCCGACTCCGGGGTTGCAGCGCTCATCTCGCTTTACTGGCCGAGGGAGCTGGTGTACAGCTTCCGGGTCATGTTGTGGCCAGCATGACTAAGCCGCTTCTGGCAAACCAGAGCAGCGCACGGAAACACCGTTTACCTTCCTGCTGGAGTGGTACCTATTTATCTACTTGCACTTTGATGTGCTTTCGAACTGCTAAGTTGGCAGGAGCTGGGACCGAGGAACAGGAGCTCACCCCGTCGTGGGGATTCAAACTGCCAGCCTTCTGATCGGCAAGTCCTAGGCTTCGTGGTTTAACCCACAGCGCCACCTGCATCCCTTTTGTTGAATAGGATGTCCCTATTTCCATCAGAGAAATGTTGGAAGGTATTCCTCATGCAGCACATATTTAACCTAGGGAGCTGACTGCCACAGAAGGCATTGATGGCTTCCAACCTAGGTGACTTTAAAAGAGGATTAGACAAATTTGTGGAAAACAAGGTGATCAATAGCCACAATGACTACCTCTGCCAGGTTGCTTGACTATTTGGGCCATTGGCCTGATCTAGCAGATGCTTTTTATGTTCAAAGAATCCTGGAAGCTGTAGTTTTTTTAAGGGATTAACTGTTAAACCACTGGGGAAGTTGTAGCTCTGGGAGAGGAATAGGGGGCCACCTACCATCTCTCTGCACCCTTAATCTGTAGCTCTTTGGGGAAGCCAAGGCTGTTTAAAGTGGTATCATATCACTTTAAATGTACTGTATAGTGTAAATGTGGCTTGTGTCTTATATTTCTGCCAAGTTACCGGTGGGTGGAGTCACAGCCTATGATGGGTGGAGCCAGAAACATAAGTGTTCCTGATTAGCTAATCCATTATAAACACCTTTGTGCTTCAGTTTTCACCTCAGATTGGAGTTTTCTAACCTATGCATGCCTACCCAGAAGGAAGAACCATTGGGTTTGAGTGGATTACTCTACAACAAAATTCAGAATTCCATAACATCTGGAGAGCCGCATCTTGACTACCTCTGATTTTGACTGTCTTTTTTTAGTTGCAGCTATAGTAATAATGGGAAGCGGAGTCTGCGTGGAAACGGTTTGCTACAGGCTGTGTCTCTCCATTGTTGGTCTAACGTGGGAGACAGCTGGAGGACATGTTTCAACTGCACGACAGAAATCAGTTTGTAAAAAAAAGTGAGAGGGAACTACGGCTAATGGCCATGTCTGTCCTGAAAAGCTGGATTAGCAATATTGCTTTGCTGGTATATTAGCACATTGTACATTCAAGCTCTCGTTCTGATAGCAGAATTATAGAACTGCTCCGAGAGCCCTTTTCTGCTGAGTTGACATTTGTAAGGTTTTGCCTTGCTAAAGCAAATAAACCTGCTTATGGTAATGATCAAATGTATACTGGAGGCCTGATGGGATTGTTTGTTTGTTTATTGGCTGATTTTGGGCGCTGCTTGTTGATAATGGCAAGATGCAAGGAGTGATTTGCTCCTCTTGGATGTCCAGATTAGTTGATCGGAGGAGAGGGATTCTGATGAGGGCTAATTCACATCAACATGCTCAACAGCTGTTGTGAGCAGGATCCCTAATATTTGTGTGAGTCAATCAGCTACCATGGAATAACCACTGCAGAAAACAATGTATTTCTTACTGACTGATGTAAATGAAGTAGCAAAAAAGTTTGCACGTTCTGCTGAAGGTTACTAAACAGTTGGTTGTTCAGCAGATGTACATTTTTGTGTAAACCTAGTAATGTGGGGTTGTCACTAAAGCTAGCACTACTCAGAGTAGACCCATTAAAATTAATAAATAGGACTCGCCTAGGCCCATTCATTTCAAATGGTCGCTTCTAAGTAAAACATTGTTGATTCAACTCAAAGTACAGCATCTTCAGAACAACAAAATCATCTTGACTTCTCTGAAAAGATTGTTTCCCCAAAGTTTAGTACTTCATATGCTTCTCCTTCCCTGCCACCTCCCTACGCCAATACATTTTACATATAATTCTTTCATTTATGTTACTCCATGACTGTATTCAGACATCATGCTTAATTATTGTCTAGGAAGACTAACCTTCCCCCAGACTTAGACTCTCACAATACCCTTTCCTTTCTCCTGGTTGATTGGGAGGGAAAATTCAGAAACGTTTACTTCCACTTGTAGTCAACCATGGTTTGTTCTGCTTTCTATGGCTAACATTGTGACTTATAGTTAAAACAATCTGAACTTCAAATTGTGCGTAGTTTAGATATGGCTATTTTACTGTTAACTATGGTTATAGGTTGGGATGACATGGTAAAACACAATTAATCAGAAATGGAAGCAAAAAGCTGTGTAGAAGGAGGAAAGCAGGTAGAGAAGCCCAGAAAGAGGCTAGGTTCATTCACATCTCTCAAAACCATAGTTTAGTGTGATATCCAAACACAGTCAGTGTGCAGAAGTCCTGTAGCTCACTGGTAGAACACCTGCTTTGCATGCAGAAGGTCCTAGGTTCAATCCCTAGCATCTCCAGGTAAGCTGGGAGAGTCTTCTACCTGAAACCCTGAAGAGCTGCTGCTATGTAGCATCAGGTGTAGATCAGGGATTCCCAAACATGGGGGTCTCCAGCTGTTTTTAGACTGCAGTTCCCATCATCCCTGACACTGGTCCTGCTCGCTAGGGATGATGGGCATTGTAGCCGAAAAACAGCTGGAGACCCAAGTTTGGGAAACCCTGGTGTAGACATTACTGAGGGAGGTGGATCAATGGTCTGATTCAATATAAGGTGGCTTCCTGGGATTCTGTTGTGGAATGACATATTGTGTTTTTTTCAGGATTGTGTATTACCAGCGCCGATATAACAACTCTGATTTTTTAAATAAAAAATCCCCAGTGGTATTTGCCTAAAATTAGCTGTTTCCACAAAGATTTCTTGCCAACAAACTCATTCATTAAAATATTAATGGAAAGCAAACACGAAAAGAAGGGAGAAACACAGCTGACGCAAATTTGTTTTAAAAGAGCAAACAAGTATCCTCTGAAAATTTTCCCTATTATTCATCCAGGTCTAGGGAGAGGGTGGGAGAAGCCACCAAACAGTTCTTCAAAGATTAACAGTTGCAATCTATTGAGATAAGTCTCATAATGGAAGAGTTCGGGATAGGTTTGTGGATGCTTATAAGCTTTGTGAGGTAGGTTGGTGAATTTTGGGAGGGCATTTCTTTCACAATCAGAAGTTTAAGAGCTAAAGCTTACCCTTTTACTGCACCTCCATGCTAGGAAGAAGTTCATCTACTAGGTTCCTGCCTGTAATCCAAATATATTTCAGAAAAGGGAGGCTCTAACTGAACGAAAGAGGTGTGTTTGGCTTCTTTGCCATACAGCTTACAGCAAATGCTGAAGACACAATTCTTTACCCTAGCCTTTGACACTTGAGGTGGGTGTTTTCAAGGCTGGTTTTATTCTGTGGTTGCAATATATTTTAACTGTTTTAAGTTTTTAATTACTGTAACCTGCTCTGGGGCCTGCTGGTGAAGGAGGGTTAATAAATGTTACAACATTTCTAGGAGTATGGAGTGCTACCATAGATCCTTTGACCCCCCCTCCCCCCGGTCAAAGAGAGTGTCACCTTCATAATATGAATACACTGCTTCTCTTCTGTGGCATAGCTGCCAACATCTCTTCAATGAAAATAGGGACGTACTATAACAACAACAACAACAACTTTATTTATATCCTGCCCTTCTGACTGGTTGCCCCAACCACTCTGAGCAGCTTCTAACACATATAAAAACATTAAACATTAAAAAACTTCCCCATACAGAGAAGCCTCCATGTGTCTTCTAAAGGTTGTGTAGTTACTTATCTCCTTGGCTCAGAGGTTGCAAAACTTCATACCCTCCAACATTTCTGCAATGAAAATAGGGACGTCCTAAGGAAAATCAAGACATTCTGGGATCAAATCAGAAACCTAGATTGCTTTTTAAAATCCAGAATTGGTCCTGGAAAACAGGGGCATTTAGAGGGTATGCTATGGGACCTGGAAAATTACCCCATTTCCCCCTGTTGCCCAATATGGCTGACTCAGAGCCCATAATCTGGAAGAAGAGAACCCCAGAAACCAAACAACACACCCCAGACCTCTCTATCTGGCCCAGAGGACTCTTATCAGCTATTTGTCAGGTTTGCAGATGCTTGTCCTGCACCATCCATTTCATTTGAGAAAGAAGGCAGAGGGCAAGAAAATACATTTTTTCCCTTTTTTCATAATAGAGAAATCATTCAATTCCATTAGCATCACAACTGATGGTATAAAGGGGTCAACAGTATCCATAAGGGTTTTTTTTGTTGTTTACTTTTAAAACTTGTATTTTTTTAAAAAAAAGTTTGTGACCCAGAACAACTATTGCATCTCCCCCTCCAATCATAGCTACCATTTTGTGCAAAACGTTTGTGTGTGATTTTTGCTGGTGTAGCCCTTGCCTTGGTCAGCTATGTAATTATGAGGGAGTTTTCATCTGTAGGTTTGTTTAAATGTCTCCCTGGTGTGTACAAGTCCAGAACCAAAAAAGACAAAACCTCTCTCTTCCTTTTGCCTTAAATGATACCCTGGGTATGTCTTGTTGGGTATTTTTCCAGTTTGTTCAGTGTTACCGAGCCTTTTTTCTCCCTGGACTCCACCTGTGTTATTTAAGTGACTTTGCGGACAAAGGCTCCACCCTTTGAGCTCCTTTGAGCTCCTCTTCCCCCTCTCCACCTGCACATTTTGTGTAGTAAGAAATGCAGAGGCTATGCAGCCCTTGTTGGTTGTTTTATTCCCATATGTAACATTAAGCTTATGTTCATGTAAATAAATACAACCTTAAAAACACACAACCTTGAAAAACAATGGCTCTGACTGATAAAGCTTTATGGATTCTTCCATTCTTCCATCTGGCTCATAAATAACACTTCCTTTAAAGTGTTTGGATAACCTTTTGCTCTCTAGACATTGTTGGACTTCAGTTCCCACTGCTCCAGACCACTGGCCATGTTAGCTGAGGCTGATAGGAGTTGGAGTCCAACAATATATTGAGGACCATAGGTTCAGCACCCCTGCTTTTAGACATAATCTCACCCCTCTGCTGCCCAAGCAACTCTCTCAACCAGGGATGGGGGAGAAATTTGACACAGTTCACATTTAAAGGTGGTTCCACCTAATTCACACTTTCCGAAAAGCTATGTGAACTGAAAGAAACACAACCGTCCTTTGACATTTGCATGTCTCTGAACTTTGCAATGCAACCCTCCACCAAGCAATATGTATAGAATGACATCTACTAGGGTACAGTCTCTACACAAATGCATATATGTGCAAAGATAGCATGTGGAAATGTTTGGGGAAATTGTTTTGCCAAAAGAAATGTGGGTATTAGGCAAAACTGCATACAAATAAGGATAAATGTGCAATAAAATGCTTCTGAATTTTCACGACTTTTAAAACAAAAAACACACACACACTAACTGATGTGGAAATATGGATAACTGGGTTTAAGATTGTTAAAAAAATGATAATGAGAATAATTGAAACTGCAATTGATTCACACAACCCTGCTTTTGACCTAGAGAGAGTCTACCTGTGCATAGGCATATGTTAGTCTTTGCTGCCTGAGGAAACATGCCAAAGGATCCATCAGTACTTTTAATTCAGAAAATTAATTCAAGGAAGTGCATTTTGTTAAATAAAAAGAGGGAGAGATTTTGTGTGTGTATTTCTGTTTATCCATCCATCCATCCAGCAACCTGGATGCGAGTGTGGATTCTGCCTGCTCTAATCATGGATTATTGCAACTGCGGTACTGATTATATGCAGAACCCCCCTCCCTTTGTCTCTTCTTTTCTCTATTGCCACCCCTTTCAGTTCTTCATAGCCTAAAAAATGCATCTCATGAGGATAAAGGAGTGATAAAATGCATGGCAGGCTGTAGAATTTAGTTTTTATTTAGGAAATGCCTAAAAGAATATGGATGAATAAAGGTGTCTGCCTGCCTCTAGCTTTTAAGCACATTTGAATTGTGCTTGTGTCATGGGGTCAGAATACTGCATAGGCACGATAGGCCTGTAAATCACTTCACTAACCCTGCCCCCCCATGCTAGCTACTGATCATGTGTCTCTCCCCCTGTACCCCATTGCTGGATTAGTAGCAATAAACAGAGATGGAATTGGTGGTCCCTCAGGGACAGACTGTGAAGAGGGGGGAGGCAGTTGACCGCATTGTTACGCTAGGCCTTGTAAACCTGCAAGACCATTTAGGCTTTTAATATGGACTAGTCCTCTCTCTCCCTCTCTGTTTCTGTCTCCTTCTCTCTCTTTCATAGCAGGCCAGGCTGCTGCACAGTTTTACAGGGTCATAAACGCCCTGACAGGAGTCATAAACGCCTCCAATTGCACCACACATAGCCATGGAGTATATTTTAAGGGCCCCTGAGTTTTCATTTTGCAGCTTTTATGGGGGCTCGTAAAAACCTCAGCGAGGCGCGGCTTCTGATTGGCCTGTCGGTGCGAAGGTAGTTAAAATTACGGCCACAGACAAATTGTTCTAGTCCGAATATATCAGAAGTTTTGCATGCGATGGGAGGGAGGAGGCAGCGTTCTGCCCCTGCGGCGCCCCCATGTGCCCTGGCTCATGGATGACCCCCCCTCGGCCTCCTGAGAAGCTTGCAAGGACACCTGCAAAAGGGTCACTTCCCCTCTAGGCAACCCAAAGGAGCAAGGATTAATTGAAGCCTCAGCTCAACCCTGAAGGGATGGCGACTATTTTTTAATCATCATGGGAAAGGCTCCCAGCTCAGAGGCAGAGTGTATGTTTTGCATATGCAATGCCCACAGACTGAATCCCTGACATCTTTAGTAGTGAAAGGATGTAGCTTAACAAAATTGGGAAAGATCCTAAGTGGCCTTAGTACAAGTGCCAGTGTGCTGTTGTGCTGAAAGTGTTGTACTAGGGTCTGGGAGAGAGCCGGGTTCAAATTGCAACTTGGCCATGGTGTTCACCTGGTAACCATAGGCCAATCCCTGCTTTTCATCCTAACCTACCTCACAGTGTTGTTGTGAGGATTAAATGAAGAGGGGGAAGAAGCATTCACACCACCTGAATCTCCTTTGTGGAAAAGGTGGGACAGCAATGCAAAATAAATGAATAAGTCAGATCTTTGGTCCATCTGGCTCAGTACTGCTTACCTTCCAATATTTACCTTATGAAAATAGGGATGTCCTAAGGAAACGCAGGACATTCCGAAATCAAATCAGAAACCAGGACGGCTTCTGTAAATCTCGGACTGTCCCTGGAAAAAAGGGGATACTTGGAGGATCTGGTATTGTCCACATTGGCTGGCAGCAGCTTTGCAGGATTTTGGTGTTTTCCAGTCCTGCATAGAAATGTCGGGGATTTGAGCTTCTGAATGTGAAGCATCTGCTCTGCCACTCAGCTGTGGCCCCTTCCTCTGACTATGACCTCAGGAAATTTCTGCCAGTCAGAGCAGACCACACTGAGTTGGTGAAGCGATTGCCTGCCTGGGTGCTAGTTGGCTTTGTGTCCTTTGTTTGTTTGTTTATAAACACTGTTTTTATACTGCCATATCAAAAAAAAATCATAAAATACCCTTGGAAGGAGGATTGATTGTTAAACCACTCCGGAAATGTTCTGGGAGTGGGACAGGGGTCTCCTAACAGCTCACGGGATCCTTAACTAATTAAAATTCACAGGAATCTTTGCGGGGGCAGGGGCACCAACTATAGGGGGCTCTAGGTGCTTGAGCACACCACAGGGCCCCCGACACAACCTCTGGTGGCTCATGAAGCAGCAGAAGTCATGTCCAAGGCTTCGCGAGACCTCAGAGATGCTGTCTAAGGCCTTGCAAGACCTTGGAACCCAACTTCCGGTACCGCTGGAAGTCAGGTTCTGAGGCCGGGGTGTGTGTGTAACACCATGATGTCACATCCCAACGTGACATCATGAAATCACGGGCACTGGGCACCCATAAGCTGGGGCCCAAGTCGGCTCCTTTGGCAGGGGGGAGGGAGCCATGCCAGTTTAATTTTATATCATAGTGCTCAAAATGCATAGTATGAATGTGGCCTTTGCCTTTTTTTAGGGTTTCCCCACCTGTCTTCCCTTTTGCCTGATGCCCCACCCACTAACAGTCCCAGATTTCACTGCTCTGTCCAACTTGAGTTGCAGTAACCCTTTGGCTTCCTCAACCTAATTTGGCCAGTGCCCAAATCCTCCTTGGTCAAATCCTGCACAGAACCCTCATTTCTACAGCTGTTATTTCTGCAACCTAAAGAAGCACTGTGGGAACTGAGGTCTGTACAGGTAGAGAGAGAGTGTATTTCTGGGGGGGGGGGAGGGAGAGATCAGCTTGTCTAATTCTTTCATTACCCAGTTTTCGAATCAGCTTATCACAGCTGGCTACAGGGTGTTGTTGTTTCTTTAAAAGACAGATATTGTGGTTTTTATTATTATTGTGCATCAGATGTAGTTATCCTCTTTTTGTCTACCTGCAGCTTCATATGCTAATTATATAAACTACGGCTGATCAAAGCATTTGTAAAAGAGAAAACTACCTCTTTATCCTTTTTGTTGCTCCTTCAACCCATTTGAAAACATCCCCCCGCTTTCATCATACAGCATTTTCTTTTGACCGTCCATACTTGACTTCTCATCCCCCCCCCCACTTTCTTCCCACAGGTTGCAACTGGCATGTATATGTATCTCTTGTGCTCCATCTATCTGCTTCCCCATCTGCCTTAATCTTTCTCTCTTCTCTTTTGGCTTGTTCATTTTAAATCAGTAGCTCAGGAGATGCAGAAGATCCAGGATTTATACCTGTGTCTTATTTACCTGCCACCAGCATGTGGGACAATCCTTACAAAGCCTCAATCCTGCCTTTTGCTTTCATTGCTGGAGCTTAGCTTTACAGGATGTGAAGTGAAAAAACAAATTGTCTCTGACCATGTGCAGAATGTCTTGCTTGGCTGGGCCATCAAACTTCATTAAGATGTTGGATAATATTATCCCACTCTTCCACTCTTCCACACCCATGCACACATACACATAGTCATACCTTGGAAGTCAAATGGAATCCATTCTGGATGTCCATTTGACTTACAAAACATTTGCAAACCAAAACCCGGCTTTTGATTGTCTGCAGGAGCATCCGGACATTCACCTTTCGAAAACCGTTCGAAAACTCACTTCCGGTTTTTGAGTTTTCAATCTGTCAGCAATCAAGGTACAATTCTCTGTGTGTGTTTGTATGTGTATAAAACCAACATTTTACTATGGATTTCTTCTAACACCCATGTCTCTGTATGCATTTTTGCCTATATACACACTCTGCAAAAAGATTTCCCCTAATTTCCTCAAATTTTGTACATTTTCATTAATATATGCAGATCTAAGCATTTCGGTACACATTACTTGACTGGAGAAAATGCCCTGCAAAGTTCAGAGAAGTGCGAATTTTGAAGGATGGCTGTTTCCGTTTGCATATTTTTTGGGAAAGTGTGAATTAAACAGCTTCACCTCTAAATGTGAACTGAGTTGAATTTCTTCCCCTTCCCTATAAGCGATATATAAGAATCATTTTGTTTGAAGAGCACTTGTCCAGTAAGGCCGCTTAGTCATTTTATACTGAAAACCCTTTTTCCCCCCATGGAGGCAATTTCCCAAACATGCTGGCACCAAGAATTTAAACCAAATGGGCCTGCATTTTCACTGTCAGGCAATTTCCAGTCGAGCTGTGATAATAAATGATGGCATTAAATCTTTATGCAATATGTTTTTTGAGCTCGTCAGGAAACAAACCTGGCAAGGACAATCTTGGATCAGGATTGACAGGGTGTCTTGTAATTCTGCTAATCTTTAGACGAATGATAAAACGATTTTTCTGCTCCGCAACCCTGCTAGCCACACGGTTGAGGGTATTTTATATACACGGTATATTTTAAGCAGGGTGTAGCTACACAGCTACTTTCAAGTTCTCTCTTTAATTTGGGACGAGACGGCCTTCGGAGCAGAATTTATGACCCACAGGCAGTTAAGATTCAGGTTGCATTTGCCATCCTGTATCTATTTCCCATGATGCAAGAAGATTAGTTGAGGCCTTGGGCTGCTTCACGTTGTATCTTGCCTCTTTCCTACTCACCACCCTCCTGTCTCTTCTGCAGATTCCTCTATTGCCAAGAGACCCTTCTCTGGTTCTGTACCATCCAATCTCAGCCAGACCCCATCATATGGCAGAAATACATCATTGAAGATGTGCAATGGGATAGTCACTGTGAAATGGCAATAGATAGATATAGATACCGTAGGTAGGTTTTATTTTGATTTCCCTCATCCCTTCCTTTTCTCTTTCCCCTTGTCTGTCATGTTTTGTTCTTAGATTGCAAGCCTGTGATTCCATGATTGTCTTATTTTTACTGTATCTAACCCACGCTGGGGGCACTTTTTGCTGAAGAGTAGAATATAAAAATATGATAGATAGGTAGATGATAGAGATAGATAGAGAGATGATAGTTAAATAGATAGATAGATAGATGATAGATAGATAGATGATAGAGATAGATAGAGAGATGATAGATAGTAGATAGATGATGACAGATGATAGATAGATGATAGATAGATAGATGATAGATAGATACATAGATATAGATAGAGATAGAGAGATGATATATAGATAGATGATAGATGATAGATAGATAGATGATTGATAGATAGATAGATAGATAGATAGATAGATAGATAGATAGATGATAGATAGATAGATAGATAGATAGATAGATAGATAGATAGATGATAGATAGATAGATGATAGATAGATAGATGATAGATATAGATAGATGATAGATAGATGATAGATAGATAGATAGATAGATAGATAGATAGATAGATAGATAGATAGATGATAGATAGATAGATGATAGATAGATAGATAGATGATGATGATAGATAGATAGATAGATAGATAGATGATAGATAGATAGATAGATAGATAGATAGATATAGATAGATGATAGATATAGATAGATAGACGATAGAATATGGGGTTGTTGAAGGATTAGAAACAAAAGCAGCGACAAATTCCTTGATACCCAAGAGATGAGGTCTTGAAAGAGGAAGCCGTTATTTAAAGGCAGCTCACAATGATTGGTAAGAAGACAGCCAAGGTGAAACATCAAATGAAATACAACCCACCTGCTGCACCACCATGCCCACACCCCAGCCATGGTGCATTGTCACAAAATCCCATGCTAGCTACACATGCATTTGTCACAATTGATAGCAGTCGGCTGGGTGGCATTCAGTTATTGTTTTCTTCTGAAAGACGCTGCTCGAAAGCAAATTGTATTGTAGCAGCGGGAGCATCAATGAGAATATGGAAAGATCATAGCAGTTCAAACCTTGTGAAGCTCTGGCTTTTGTGAATTTTCACTTAGCCAGAGATGGGTAGAGGAGGCGAGGATGAATGCAGTCACGTTTCTTAGCCTTTGGGGTGCGCGGAGGGGGTGTTTGTAGAAACTGCATAAAGGATTGTAGAAAACTAAGAGCTACATTTTCTGCTACAGGATCCAAGCCAGCCTTTGTCTACCTAGTGTCCTCCAGAGATTTGGACAACAACTCCTACAGCTATGCCAGCAGGAGCTGATGGGAGTTATAGTTCATAACTTCTGGAGGCCACTAGTCTGGCCAAGGCTAATCTAAGCAGTGGGGTCCTTTTCTCAGTATATTTTTAACCTGCTTTCAGAAGGGACCTTCATCTAGTATACTTCCCATATGCCACATAAAACGTAACAATTCTGCAAGAAGCTGTAAGATACTAGGGGAACATATAAGGGGTGGACAAATAGGTCTGTTTCTGGTTTATCTCACTTTTGCCTGTGTTAACCTGTAAGCTTCTGCATTAAGGAAATAAGAGAGCTTTTTGCATGTCTGCCTCCCCCTGAAATAATACAATCAGTTGAGATGGAAAGAGGCCTGCCTATTTTGCAGAGGGAAAACTGGATGCTTGAGCATTCATCCTTATTTGTTTCCTGGGAGATCAAACCTTGTAGGCTATTTAATAAGAATTCATTCTGATTTGTTTACAGGGAGGTTAGCTGATGTGTCAAAGCAAGAGTTACCTGACATTTTCCAGTGCATTTGCCTCTCATTTTCCTTATCACAAAAAGTCTGATCTATGGGGAGCAAGTAGGTTTGTTGAGCAATACCTCTCCATCAACTACAATTGTGCAACCTGACTCATCCAGCATGTGACTGAATCCCACCCTGGAAATAGTAGCCATCTACTGTGTTGGTGAAGGGACTCGGGTGGCGCTGTGGGTTAAACCACAGAGCCTAGGACTTCCCGATCGGGAAGGCAGTTCGAATCCCCGGGATGGGGTGAGCTTCCATTGCTCGGTCCCTGCTCCTGCCAACTTAGCAGTTCGAAAGCATGCCAGTGCAAGTAGATAAATAGGTACCGCTCCGGTGGGAAGGTAAACGGCGTTTCCGTGCACTGCTCTGGTTCACCAGAAGTGGTTTAGTCATGCTGGCCACATGACCCGGAAGCTGTACGCCAGCTCCCTCAGCCAATAAAGCGAGATGAGCACCACAATCCCAGAGTTGGCCACGACTGGACCTAATGGTCAGGGGTCCCTTTACCTTTACTGTGTTGGTGTCACAGGAAAATGGCTAGAAAGACACTGTATCGTAGTGTCAGCTCACTCCCATCTGTTTCCCACCCCCTTGCCTGTGATGTTGAAGAGGCCTAGTTCTACTGGAGCAGCTGACTGTCTTTTGAAGGAGAGCTTGTTAATTTGGTAACTATTAGCATTTGTGTTTGTTTGACCAATGTTCATGAATAATCTCATGCTCCGAGGCATTAACTTAGCCTGCAGGGGGAGAGGAATAATTCTTCCTTGCCTTGGTGCTAATGTTTCTTCCAGGCACAACTTTGTCTTTTCCCTCTTTTGCACAATCAATAACCGGTAAGTAACTGCTGCTAATCTGCTCTGGTACAGACCGATTGGAATAATTCTGAATGTTCCAGGTGGAAACTGTTTCAAGACAGATTTAAGCGTAAGCCATAAGGTGATCGGCCAGAGAGGCTCAGACGAAAAGGAAATATAGATCAAAGAGAAGCAGTGAGACCATGCTGTTAATGCTCCTTGGTAGAGTATCTCTGATTTATGCCTACTCACATCTCTCCCCATAAATGCCATTTCATTTATATGGCTCACCTGCAGCCTTGTGGAGCATCACATCCTCTAAGCCCCTTGCACAGCCAATACATTGGCTCACTTTGGCAGAATGCTTCTGAACTGAGACTAATGTATATTGGTGCGCTCTCTCTCTCTCTCTCTCCCTCTCTCTCTCTCTCTCTCTCTCTTGAATAATTAGCAATTTCTCTCCCCATGTGTTCCTGCTCTTTTTGTATTTATTTACAACTGAAACATGATTTGTACAGATCCAATTACAGCAGGAGCAGAGATTCATGGATCTCCTCTGTGGTGTCTTTTGGATTTTTTAGTTCCCTCTCTGGCAGAGATCAATATGTCTATGTCTTCACCTCTAGGGTCCATTCCACCGAAGCAGGAAGTTTAAAGGTGAATTTAGAGGTTCCTGTTCAAGGGAGAGAGACCTTCAAGTGAATTTTGACGGCAGTAGTAATCATGATATTCTGTGGGGAAGTTCTCCAGACACCTCCTTCTGTCTTCCAGCAGAGTTAAGGAGCAAAGGTGTAAATTGGTTGAGCCTCTGTAAGCCTCTTAGCTTTTTTAGTGTATGAAGTAGCTCCAAGTCTGAAGGATGCTACGAAGCTGTGCACCTCCTTAATGAACTGTAAGCGATGGGGGTGCTTACTTTCCCTGTCCATTCAACCGAAATGGCAGTGTGATGAGACACAAAGCTACTGCACAAACCTTATACAGATTGGAGTGTTTCTCTCTTCTGGGCTTTTGATCACTGCCACACACTGCCACACACACTGCCACACATAAAGGTATTCTTTCACTGCCTGAATTCTCCTAGTACATTAACATTAACATGATCAGCGGCATTTTCATGATCCTTCCTGTGTTCCAAACTATTCCACCAGACCCCATGAAATCAGGTGAAACCTGCATTAAAAGATGTACACTCAAGAGCAGTAGAACTGTTTAAGCAATTGCAAGACTACAAACTCCATCATGCAGTGCAACCTAAAGGGAAATATGCATATGCTGAGATATCCAGGACCTTTAATTGAAGTAAGCCATTGATGGCTTTAAAGGAATGCCAAAATAAATAAGAATAGTTAAAAGCAGACAATGTGGTCCGTCCCCCCCCCCCCCCCGATTCTGCTTAAGGCTAGGATACTGAAGTGGAAATTAAATCCTTGATGCATGAACTTCACCCTACTACTGAGAAGAAGTATGGAACATGCAAAATGCCCTTTGTCAGTTAGTTAGTTAATAATATTTTTATGCTTCCCAATAATAGTCTTATCTGGGTGGCTTACAACATTGAAATATCAAAGTACAGTGAGTTTCAACCAGCAGTCAATAAAATACTAAAACAGCAATGCAAAAAATAGCAGCAGCTGCCAGTGAAACTGAAAGGAGAATTGGGCAGAATTGGACAGGCGTATTCTGAGTCAGTTCCCAGTTCTTCCTGTTCTTCTTTGCAGGGGTGACTTCAAAAGAAATTGAAGGGGGGGGGGTGCAAAGGAAAATGGTTTGCCACTATGCCTTGAATTCAAGCTGAGGATGGCCTCCTTAGTCTTCCTTTGCAGGCAAAACTGGGCACTTTGGGTAATAGAAAAAGACACCAAAATTTTTAAAGTGCCAACTTTTGGCTTCAAAAGCAGAATCTGGGTGACATGTGAGTGTGCACCTGACTTCTTCATTTTAGGCACAGCTTGAATTTTTAAGCCACAAGCTGAACTTCTCCATGGCAGATGTCATATATTATATCAGGCCAGGAACAGGTGTCTTTTGTTTGCCCAAAATGGCAAGTTTCCACCTAACAATTGTGCTTGTATTTTCTAATGCCTGATCAGTTTCAGAACCTGAATCACAATGACTACGTACCCTCACTCATACCCTCTCTGAAGCTGTCTGTTTCCATGGGGATGGTATTGGAAGTGAGTGACAACCATCAGCAGCATTGTTAAGTCCTCTTGTAAAAAAAATATCTGGAGTCACTGGATGATAGTGACAGGTGTCCTATTTTGTCTCCAGCAAGCTGTCAGTCCTTGAGAACTCTCTGATCTTCCAGTGGATTCAAAGTGACACACTGGAGCCCTCCTGCCACCAGGTTGGTGGCTCCATCAAATGAAGAGAGAGGTTTTACAAACTTTTCTCCTGCTCCTTCTCCACCAAGAGGTGTAAGGAACATGAGTCATTCCAGGTGAACTTTAGCTGAAAGGAAAAAGCACCGAGAAGAAAAGCACTGAGAAATCCAACATCCTGATCTCACATTGGCCAACCAGATGCCCTAATGGGAACTCAAGCAGGACTGAGCACAAGAGCCTTCCCCTTTCCTGTGGTTTCCATAAGAGGAGCCTGCTGGATCAGGCCAATTGTCCATCTAGTCCAGCATCCTATTTTCACAGTAGCCAATCAGATGCCTATGAGAAGTTCATAAGGGGGTCCTGCACACTCCTCATCTGTATGTATTTCACAGCAAATCGTATGCAGAGTAATGCTGTCTCTGACAAGGGAGGCAGAATGTTGTCTTTCAACCTCAAAAGTGTTGGAGAATTCTGGAGGGTCATGAAGAATCTTCAGCAAATCCCCTCCTCAATTTTGATCCAACCCAGAATGTCTGAATATTGTTCTAACAAGCCACACCCATCCCATTACTTGCATGCTTTATTTTATTCATTTAGTAAAATTTATATACCACTTTGTATAGATATAGATTCTGATATAGATACAGATCTATGAATCCACAATGCTAAGACCTAGCATTGGAAAATGTGTCTCACGGCTGAAATTCAGCTCTGCTTTTATAACATTTTGAGAGGTAAGCTTTGAGCACTGCCTTGAGGTCAGTGATATTGTTCTTTACCCATCCTTCTGTGCACTTGTACATACAGTAGATGCATGATGTCAGGCTTGGAAAATGTTGCATTTTAAATCTTAATTTCCTGGAAGACTGATTAACGTGTAACAGTACTCCAGTTACCTACTGAAACAGATAGTGCTCAGAGCTCTGGATCCATGATTATTTCCCAATTTATCCTTTGCAACCATTGAGTCACTGGCTGTGCATGGGCTCCTGCTGACAGCAGCATCGCTGTTTTCACACTGTGGGAGGAGTTCAACAGGTGCAGCTCTTTCCAGGGCACTTTGCGTCAGCAGGCTGAGGAGAAGCTGCATTTATTGAACTGGGTGAGAGACGTTTACAGCTGTCTTTTCATCCAATGTGATTTGAGGGGGTGAAACGGTGAGAGAGCCTCTAAGATGCAGCTGCATGACTTTATGGCAGAAGTGCTTAACTGCAATATTTCGTGTTTCTCTCCAAGCCTGCAGGAGAATGGATCTTTTCAGTCTGTAGTCCTGAGCTCACATTGTGTGATGGCGCAGGAGCAGCCCAGACTCTAAAGTAATTGTTCTCTTGTTCAGCAATTGCTGCTTCCGAGTCTAGCCCCAGCTACAAGGCTCTTAAAACCCACTGATCAAAAGCACTGGGGAATATGCACGTTTTCCCGATGACAATGGCAGTAGGATTCAGGAGAAGTGTGGCTCAGGCCTTTCATGATTTTCAAAGTTTCAATTCAAGTGCTCTTAAGACCTTCAGCTGGCGATAATTGGATTTGTAAGACAGTGCAACATGTGATAAAAGTGCCCCCGTTGGACAGGATCCCAGTTTTCTTCTATCATTTCCATTAATGTGATAAATGTCGCTGTCTCAACTGATCGGGCCATGTTGGATAATCAGATTGGAATTGGCTTTGACTTGTTCAGTTCAGTGGTGGAATGGAGCTCAGGGTGGACTGTCCTTCCTCATGCATGTGACATGAATGACATGGGAGCTGGAAAAGGAGGGAAATGCAGTGATTTATTTATTTTTTTAAATAGAAAATAAAAAAATTGGTGCTCTGGACATGCATTGCTCTCATGGCTGTGCTAGGGTTGTGAATTTCTTTTATTGCCTTAGATTCTGCATGCTGGGGCATGGGTGGCAGTATTGAGCAGATGTCGGTAAACTTTTCCACTGGTGTGTCAGATCACCTGCACTGCTCTTTCTCTGCTGGCTTTTGGAGCCATGGCGGGCGGGGGGTGGTGGTCTCCGGTTGCCTATTGGTGGCTGCGTCCTGGAAGTCAGTCCCCGTGCGGAGCAACTGGTGCAGCGTGGGGACTGACTGAGCGAGTGGCAATGGCTTCCTATCCTGCAGCCAATAGGAAACCATTGCTGTGCTGGTTGCTCCACGCAGGGACTGACTTCTGGGACATAGCCACCGCTTCCTATTGGCTGCAGACACCTCCCCCCCCCACCATGGCTACGAAAGCCGCTTCCCCCCCCACTCCTGTGCGGGGACTAAACGAGCAGGCGACAAGGGCTGGGGGCTGGTTTAACAACCCCCTCGGGCTGTATCTGGCCGGCAGTCGATAGTTTGCCAACCCCTGGTCTTGAGTATGGAGGGGCAAATCTGTTGATTTCATTTTTGTTCACACTCTCAGATTTCAAATGTGAAGTTCAGACCCCCACATTTCCATATCAGTTTGCAATTTCAGTGTGTGTGTGTGTGTTATACTTTTCATTGTGAAAATTTATTAGCAGTGTTGTGGAAACCAATACCCACATTCAGATTTACCCTAAAACTTATTTTTATTCAAGTGCTTGGAGACTCTTCTGACCTTATGAGGGTCATTGGGACTCTGAGAGCATGCAGGATCCAACAAATATTTATGTATGATTTGAAACGCAAGCAACAGATTTGCGTCCACAAACTTGCAAAGGAAAAGTACAAGCAAGTTTTGTCATGTTTCAATGTTTCTAAATAAAACTGGTCACAGCTTTGCACAGCAACTTTTGCAAAGTTTTTGCTCTTGCAAGCAAGGTCTGGTCACTCTGTTTCTTCTTTTTTTGTTTTTTAAACTAGGGCAGAGTTCCTGTCTTAAATCCCTTAATCCTAAACCAAATTTATTGATTCCTCTCACAGTGGTTTAGTGCAAATTGTACCCAAATATACACATTTTTGCAAACAAATTTCCCTACTGCAATGCAGTTTCGTATGTTTCTTTAACTAGTATGTGAAAATGTAATAGAGGAAACTGTGCCCCTAGGAGACACATTTTTGGTCATTGCGGGCGTGGGGTTGAGACAAGGCTAGATACCTGCACCACAAAATTCCGAAAAGTGATAATTTCAAACAGTAGTTCAGTTTGCACATACTGTTTCAGAAAGTGCAAATTAGGCTTGCATTAAAATGTGTACTGAACATTTGTGCATCTGAGAAATGGGAGGACAGGCTTCAGCATAGTACTGCCATTGCTGACTATCTTGGGTCACTCACAACTTGCTGTGCATCTCTAGGAAACTGAGAAGAGGGATAAGCGCACCTTGCATTGCCTCCTTATGAATGAATGAAGGAGTCAATAACTCCTGACCTTGCCAGGGTTTCTTTTCCAGTCTCTCCACTCACTCAGTTTGGCATGGGATGCAGAACAGCCACACACACACACACACACACCACCACCACCACCACCACCACCACCACCACCACCAAATAAACATTGCCCAGAAGAAATAAATTGTTTTGTCTTCTCACAAAAGTTGCCTGATGACTCATCTGAGGAGGAGCCTCCAAATTCAGAGGAAATCAGAGGGTGAAATTGTTTTCTCCCCAAGGGAACTGGCCTTGTGCTTCAGTGAGTTTTGGAGCTTCAAGCTCTAGTTTGGGCTTCAAGCTCTAGTTTGGGTCATATCATATGTGAAATCCCTGTGCATTCCCACCCCAAATTCCTCTGAAAATGCACCTATTCAAAATTACATTAAATCTAGCAAGAGAGAGAGAGTTCTTCATCCTTTGTCTTTGTGCAGTTGTGCACCTTCAAACCCAAAACAGGACTTGGAGGGGTGCGGAGTTTGAGCAAAAAGGTGTCATGTTTTTGCCAGCTAATGAAACCTCTCTTAATTAAAGCTGATAGCAAACAAATACAGGCTATTCAAACTACAGCTGGGATGCACAAGTACAATTTGGAACTGAGCAGCTGTGAAATTGGACCTCTCAGGCACAGCTGGGGCTGAAAGAGCAAACTCTGGGGTGGATGGGTGAGGCAGGGAGAACCTCAGAGGAAACAGCTCTGAGAGGGAGTTGGATGTGTGACTCATCTCCAATTCCTATTTTCTTATGTTGCGGCTTCTGAACACTGGATGCATTGTATGGATTTTGCACATTGCGCAAGCCTGCAGCTTAGATACCTCATCCTCAAAACATAATCCCCCATTTTACAGCTATTGGATCAAAACATCAGGATTTGTGGCTGAGTTGGGGATCCTGGTGTCCACCAGATACTGATGTGTGGGAGATTTGCTAGTTAGTATGCCAAGGGGTTGAGGGCCACAGAGTTCTAAATTGATAGAGTAGGCTCCGTGCCATCTTCTCCTAAGAGGGAAGAAGCAAGGCTTGCTTCCCACTCATTTATCTCTCCCTCAATATATATCTCTGTCTCAGACATATGTCTGAGACAGCCTTACTGTATTTTTTGACCCTGCATTTTATTGCTGCTTCGGACAATTCAGGACTGTAAGTAAAGTATATTTTAAACTTACTTCAGTGTGTGATTTGGTTCTCAAGTACCCAGAACATATTAAAAGAAGGTTTAGAAGCCTATTTCTGGGCTTCACTAAATAAGCTTCATGACTGGATTTAAACTCTGCTATTGTGACACTGTGCTACTGAGGCTCTTTATGTGCAAGCCTGTTATTTTTTTAAAAAAAAATAGGCAACAGCTGTTTTTCCTTTATTTTGCTAAAACACACACACACACACACACACACACACACACACACACACACACACGGGTCTATAGATTGTTAAATATAATTGATATATCCTCTAACCAATACCCATCATGATGGACTACAGCTTCTACTGTCCCTGTCCACCAGTCATGCTGGCTGGAACTAATGGGAGTTTGGAGTCCAGCAGCCTTTGGAGGGCCATAGGTTTTTCCTCCCTGAAATACAGTTTCCATTCAGGAGCATAGGCTCACAGAATTGCAGAGTTGGAAGGGACCAAAAGGGTCATCTATTCCAACCCCCTGCAATATAGGAATAACAGCTAAAGAATCCCTAACAGATGGCCATCCAACCTCTGTTTAAAAACCCGTAATGAAGGATAGTACCCCACCTTTGAGAGCCAGTGTGGTGTAGTGGTTAAGAGCGGTAATCTGGGGAACCGGGTTCGCGTCTCGCTCCTCCACATGCAGCTGCTGGGTGACCTTGGGCTAGTCACACTTCTTTGAAGTCTCTCAGCCCCACTCACCTCACAGAGTGTTTGCTGTAGGGGAGGAAGGGAAAGGAGAATGTTAGCCACTTTGAGACTCCTTCAGGTAGTGATAAAGAAGGATATCAAATCCAAACTCCTCTTCTTCTTTCGAGGTAGTCCTTTCCACTGTCAAGCAGTTCTTAACTTCAGAAAGTTTTTCCTAATCTCCTTGTCATTTGAATCCATTGGTTCGTGCCCTCCCCTCAGCAGCACCAAACAACAAGCTTCCATGTGACAGCCCTTCAGAATAAGGCACCGTGTATGAAGCCAAAATTTTGTGCCCCCAAATGGATCTTCTCGGTTTCTTTCTCAGCTCAGCACCCTGTGTGAGGGAACCTCCCATGAGGCCCTAAATCTGGTGTGGTCCTCCCTCATGCTAGCTGGGGTTGGTGGGAGTTAGAGTCCAACTAAATCTGCACCCTTCTACCCGGTGACAGCTCCCAGGATTCTTTGTGGGGAGATACGACAGTTCAGCAAGCATAACATATTCAGCTATGCCTGTACTTTAGATCTTCCCTTAGAGTTTGGGCAGAGTCACATCCCACAGATTAGTTTTGCCAAGTTTGCAAGAAACAGAAAAGTCCTTGAGAAGCCATCTGAATGGAAGGCACTATATAAATGTGAGATGGTTATTGCTATTATCACCATCATCACCATCAGCATTATTATCATTAGACCCCCTCCGTTACAGGCCAGCTGTTTACTTTGCTGCAAGGAAGTTCTTTGAGGAAGAGAACGGTGCCCGCTGCTAGGGACGGCAGCCAAAGCACCCCTGTCATGCTGAGACCCAGTTTTGTAAATGTTATTTCTATTCTTCATTGCTTTCCTGGTGTGCCCTTTTCCAATAGCCTTGATTGCCTGCCTATTTCATTTTGGGAAGTCAGGGGTTTGTGCTCTTCTCTGATTGCTTTGATCTACACAAAAGGGGGAACCCTGCCAGCAGCAACCAAGAGAGTAATAATAGTAATAAAAAAAAGACCCGTAGGTTCTCACCAGCCACAGCACTGAAGACAAAGTTGAACTTGGAGGGGTTTAAACCAGAGGCGGAAGTTCCCAATGGAAACAATGGGGAGTAAGCTTGCCATTGCTCACATCGTCCTAATGGAGGTGGAGGGAAGAGGATAAATGAGGCTGGCAGCATTGTCCTTCTTAACGGGGCATTGATTTGGGTCCAAGAATGGTCTAATTTTCCAAACGAGGACCCGCCAAACCACTCAGAAAGGAAACTGTGCTGGTGAGACCTCATGGGTTGGATGCAACCAAGTGCATCTCAAAGTTACAGGAGGTGAGATTCATGTTCCATGAAGTTGGGAGCAGCAGTAATTCCTAGTAGCTACCTCTAGCCTCATAACACTAGAGCTCATGAACATCCAGTGAAGCTGAATGTTGGTAGATTCTGGACAAATACACGAAAGCACTTCTTTGTGGAGCACATAGTTAAACTATGGATCTCAAGTAAGACTTGCCAGAGAGGGGAATGACCAGTGATGCTCCTGCAGGTGATCTCAGTAATCAAGCAGGGATACTGTATCAGGGTTCAGGTGATCCCGGACATACCCTGGACCTAAGTTGTTCAGAGCTTGCTTTCTAAAACTTTAAAAAATCAAAACCTCAACAACATCAACAAAACAGCAACCCAGAAATCCACAAGTCACAGCTATGCAAAGGTACCATTGCAGCTTCCACCAGCCAGACCTCCTGGACTGGCTTGGGACTAACATCTAGTGATGGGCCCATGGCAAAATCTGTGTTGAACCAGTCTGCCATGGGATAAAACTTCTGTTCCTGTTCTATGTGAGTGGACCAACCTGTGGGGACTTTTGAAAAAACTTTTTTGTCTGTCTGGTGCGATTTTATTGAATACATTTTAAAAAACACACAAAAAACCACTTCTCTCTTCTACAAGTCTCTAAAATAATCAGGATCAGTAATATCTAATTGTCTGAAAAAATATTTATGCAATATGGAACCCTTTATTCTTGGTACTCCTTGTCGTTTCAGTGATAGGTTTATGTATCCCTTGCAAGTCATGTGCACCACAATTCCCTCATTTCTTAAGATGGGACTCTTCACTTACCTGACTGTATCTCATTGCAAATATTGGAATAACCAGCTTTTTATCATCTTGTCAATGTAGCATTCCATGCCAGCTTTGGTTTAGTTGTTACAAAGTGTTTGTCTCAAGAAGTTTTATTTTGTTTTATGGGTAATAAATAAATAAATCTGCACACAATTCTTTTCTTGACATAAAAACATACGGCAAACAAGACACGTAAGAGGTAGTCTGAGTTATGGATGCTTCTGAGACAGTCCACAAGTTGCCTGCCTGTCTTATGTCATTGCTTTAAAAAAAATAAATCGGCACCTAAGAGCAGCTGGCTAGTGAGCAAGCAAGTGGTCCTTTCCACCATGCACTTTGGAATCAATGTAGCAAGTCCCAGGAGCAATGAGCCTTGATGGCACGATGTCATTCTCAGCAGGAATTTCAAGTGTGCCTTGTCTTAATTAACTAACTAGTTAATTGATTGATTGATTGATTGATTGATTAATTAATTTCTATCCTGGCCATCCTCCCAAAGGAGGACAACAACAAAGTAGCAGAACAGTACAGTGAAAAACTTAATAAAAATAAACATATTTAAAATGTTAAAAAACATATGGACCATCTTAAAATATTTACATTGTTTTCAATCTTACACATTTTACATTTTAGGGGTGGGGATAGAATGCAAATTAGGTACAGTGTAGATTAAAAGATAAAAAGTTCTCTCCGAGAGCAAACGCAAACACCGTCATGACCCGTTGCTCCAGGCGAGATGCATCTATTAAGCTTTGACTCAGAGCAGACTCCCTGAAATGAATGGATCTAAGTTAGCCATGTCTGCTAATTTCAATGGATCTACTCTGAGGGGGACTAGCACTGGATGCAACTCAGTGTGCCTGGTGGCAAGAGCCCTCCCCTCAACTAGCAGCTAAAATTGTTTTTGTTAAAAGAAGGACTAAACGCAGACCTCAGACCACCACAAATACCTATTTATATACAAGTGAGAATCCACAGGGCATAGATTCCAGAGCAACCCCTTGTATTGGCATGCTGGATCAGGTGTCTCCACCTCAGAAGCATGTTGGACGAACACCACCCCAAGACATTGCATCACATCCCTCATCCTGGAATTCTAGGTACCCTTTGGGTACCAACTCTACAATTCTATGATTCCAGGTAGGGCTGGGACCCAGGAAAGCTGCTGTCAGTCTGTATAGACAAGATTGAGCTAGACAGACCAATGTTCCTAATTTCTCCAAACACCGGGTGCATGTGATTCCTTCACTGCAGGGGGTTGGATTAGATGACCCCTGGGGAAACTTTCCAGTTCTGTGATTCTATCACATATTGGGATATAGCTATTGCAGCCTCCTGAGTGTCCCTATGTCATGTCTCATTTTGTATGACAGTCCTGGGATGCAGTACGCATTGTGACTCTCCGATTGCTGCAGCATTGCCTAAGAGATAACATCAGTGGTGAGTAGGAAGTTATCAGAGGATAACGATTTCCAGCTGCTAGATAAGTACCCAGTAAAGTAGAGATACTTATTTTCAAAGCAGGAGACATTGATCCTATGACAACATACTTCATTGCCCAAGAATCTGACACTCTTCATCCTGAATGATGGGAGGAAGATAAAGAGAAGAAGACATTTATGGCTATAGCAAAAGTGACAATTTATTCTGATGCCATGGCGGCCGATGCTTGCTTTTGATGATTTGGACAATTATAACCCCCTCCCGATTCTGCTCTGAAGATGAGAGCTCCTGATTCATGGAAGTTTAATTTTTCAATCAACAAATAGCTCTGATGGTTCAATCGGGGCACTTTCTCTGGATCTTGCAGCGCTAAGTCGGAGAATTTACTCTTTCACAGGAATAAGTGTGAACTCAAGCTTGATGGATAATAATAGGCTATCACTGATGCTATGGGTGCTTAGCAAGCTGTCCGGAACTGACTCACATGGCTGGTTCCTTTATGTGTTTGCAGGAGATTTGGGTAGATTGCGATGCTATTTCTCTGATCAAGACGTATTGCATCATGGAAGCAGAGATGGCGAGGGGTCCTGACTGATGGGGCTAGGAGGGCGATTGTTTCACCATCTCTTCACATAAGCCTTTATTCAGGCATTCAAAACCGAATATGAGACAGTGGAAGCAAAGGGCTGTATTTGTTTGCTCTCTTGATAAACTGCAAGCTTGTGTATTCAGAATTAAGACCTGTTGAGTTAAATGAGGAAGTGTATGGGACTACAGATTCTATCCTGAAAGGACTGGGCTGTCAGACATAGAATTTAGGAGACACCTAAGTTTCCTGGACAAGTTGTAATAGAGACCAAATTTATTTTGGTGGTTTACTTTTGAGGTGTGTGTTGTTTGTTTACCTGTAAATTACATATTTCTCAAGATCTGCCTCTAACAGTGCGAGCATATGTGCATCTCTAGTCAGATGTAAGCCCCACTGAAATTTACCCTTAGGGAGGCATGCATGAGACAGCAGATTAAGCAAACTCTAAAATATACTATGGACAACAAATTAAAAGGTGACTGGTGAAGTACTGAAGTTGAGTTTTTTCCTTTGACTTTCGGGGGTTGCTGTATTGTAATGACCTTTGCAGTATGGTCAGGATCAGGCTGGGGATGGTAGACTCCGATGAAGAAACTGGCGAAGGGGCTGCATGCTAGGAACTCAGCTTGGAGGGAGGAACTTTCCATTTCCACCCTGACTTTGGTTGCTTAGAAAGGGGGTGCAAGGATGCTAGCTCTCCCCTTAGACCTTCCTGCAGGGCACAGGGTCTAATGGAGGCTTTGGGTATGGAGTGAGCTCCCCAAAAAATTCAAATCAAAGGGCCACACCCCTCAAGTTATGTGCTGTCTTTGCACGGCCCCGGGCCCCCTCAATCTCAGGAGGAGCAACCACTGAGAAGGTCTTGTCCTGTTTCCCCAGCAGGCACACCTGTGAGGCTAGCAGGATTGAAAGAAGGACCTCCCCCACAAAAAAATAATCTCAGAACCTTTGTATGGGAGAAAACAGTCCTTCAGATAGCCTGCACCCAAGAGCCCCCCAAAAGCTGGTGACAGCTCCACTGTAGCCTTGATTCCAGGTTGCCTCCTCTTCTCTTGCTATTCTCTCTGTCTTTAAGAGTTGCGTGTAGCAATTGTGCTAAGTGCCATAATGACCCAGTACAGAATGCAGATTTCTCCCATTGGAATGTGCAAGATTAGTCCTCTAACTGCCCAGAGTGTTGATCAGGCTTCTGCACGTACGTGATCTGTGTTCAGCAGACCAGATGTCCAAAGCCAGCTGCTTTTGTTCATTGTTAGCCCCTCACACAAACTATTGGAAATGAAGGCCTAATTTGCAGAGCAATTCCATGTCCTTCTATGGATTTCAGAAAGTCATCATTGGTGTGTCATTCCTTCTTTGCAAAATGGCATTTCCAAAATGTACATGTAATTTACAAAAACAACAAAACCCAGCATCATGCCAGGTGCTGCAAACAATCAGATATCAGCAGTATGAACACACACACACACACACACACACACACACACACACACACACAGAGAAATACAATGGGGAAATGTGGTAGCTTGTTGGTGGAGCTACATCCTTTGCATCCAGAAAGTTCAATGTCCAATCCTAGGTATTTGTAAGTAACACTAGCAAAAGCTTCTGCCTAAAAGCAGGAGTACTTTAGTTCCACCCTTGGCCAAGGCGGGTGCAGGTGTTGAGAAAGGGCCATAGTTCAGTGGCAGAGGAGGTAACAGATTCAGAAGAAGAAGAAGAAGAGTTTGGATTTGATATCCCGCTTCATCACTACCCTAAGGAGTCTCAAAGCGGCTAACAATCTCCTTTCCCTTCCTCCCCCACAACAAACACTCTGTGAGGTGAATGGGGCTGAGAGACTTCAAAGAAGTGTGACTGGCCCAAGGTCACCCAGCAGCTGCATGTGGAGGAGCGGGGAATCGAACCCGGTCCACCAGATTACGAGACTACCGCTCTTAACCACTACACCACACTGGCTCTCGAATCTCTGAATCTCAAGGATTCAGTCCTTGCCATATCCAAGTATGACCTGTCTAAAACTGAATCTGGCCCCATATAAGTCAGATTCTTTTGTTCAATATCATGCAAATACATAGTCCTGATCAAGGGAAGTAATAGTTACAGATAGGTAGCCGTGTTGGTCTGCCATAGTCAAAACAAAAAAATTCCTTCCAGTAGCACCTTAAAGACCAACTAAGTCAGTTCTTGGTATGAGCTTTCGTGTGCATGCACACTTCTTCAGATACCTGGGGACGCAGGTGGCGCTGTGGGTTAAAGCCTCAGTGCCTAGGACTTGCCGATCGAAAGGTCGGCGGTTCGAATCCCTGCGGCGGGGTGCGCTCCCGCTGCTCGGTCCCAGCGCCTGCCAACCTAGCAGTTCGAAAGCACCTCCGGGTGCAAGTAGATAAATAGGGACCGCTTACCAGCGGGAAGGTAAACGGCGTTTCCGTGTGCGGCTCTGGCTCGCCAGATGCAGCTTTGTCACGCTGGCCACGTGACCCGGAAGTGTCTCCGGACAGCGCTGGCCCCTGGCCTCTTAAGTGAGATGGGCGCACAACCCCAGAGTCTGTCAAGACTGGCCCGTACGGGCAGGGGTACCTTTACCTTTACCTAAGGTGCTACTGGAAGGAATTTTTTTGTTTTGACAAGGGAAGTAATAGTACTGGCCACTGTGAGAACAGGATGCTGGACTAGATGGGCCCCTGGCTTGATCCAGCAGGGATCTTCTGATGTACCAAGAGAGAGCTCAGCTTGGGGCCCTTTCTGACCACACACATCCATTCAATCTCTTGGCCTATCCAAGAATAGAGGACCCACAACGCCCCACCCATGTCTCCAGCCAACTCTCCTGTGAGCATTCACCTAGTGACTCAATAACAAAGTATAATTGTTATGTAACTACAGAACAAAGCACAGGCACTTATCACACCTGTGAATTGCAGCTGGGTCCTGTAATTGTAAGCATTCCCAAGCACCCTCCTGCTGATTAATTGCTTTCAATTAAATCTACATGAAAACACACAGAGTTGCTCCAAGTGACCCATAGGAGTGGGCAAATAATGTTCCTCTTATTCTGCTGCCACCTTGCTTTTTATCCAAGTCAAGTAAAAGTACCCCTTAAACTTTTGTTCCTTCAATGGGCGCATGTGCCTCTGCAGTCAAAAGGGGAACAGTCTTTGAGCTTGCTTTTTCTCCCGTGTTTTATACTTCTTGCGGAAATGAGGGAGATCTGTTGTAAAATGTCCCCTTTCACCACCTAAAGAATATTGCAGAAATTGGGCCTGCTTTTCTGCAACTGCACACCTGGAGGCTTCGATCCAAGCTTTTGTAGAGGCTGTCTCTTGATTGCAGCAATTCACTGCCGTTCCATCCTGGCCACTTGGCTCCTCCATGGTCCTTAGAGTGTTCATCAGAGTCGAGGGCAGGCTCCTTTCTCACACCACCACAGAGGTACTTAAGTCATTATTTCTAGCCGTTTATAGTTACTCACTGCATTGAGTTTAACACTCTGCTTTACCAGGCTTTAAATGGCTACTTAGGGCTTGGAATGTCTTTGTCATTTTTTTATTTTTTTTTGGGGGGGGGGAAATGTGCCCATGTGTTTTCTTCCACATATCTGGCCTAGGAAAGAGCGTTGTTGATTTGCCATTATTAAATTATTATTTCTTAGATTCCACAATAAGTAAACGAAAATGTTAAATAATGACAGTAGTTATAAATAAAATGTACCCTCCCCCTACAAAAAAAAAATACATTACAATCCCATAATATACAAAAGCAGTGAAGAATACTAAATTGGAGGCAATATGTTTCTGAATATCACTTGCTGGAATCCACAGGAGAGAGAGTGTTGCTCTTGTAGTTAGGTCCTGCTTGCGGTGGCCACTGTGAGAACAGGATGCTAGACTAGATGGGTCATTAGGCTGATCCAGCAGGCTTTTCTTATTTTCTTACTCCTCCTCCAGAATTATGTGGCAATTTTGAGATGAATTTGCAGGTTCCAATATGAGTGAAATAGTGTTTCAATTAGACTTGTCATATTTATCAGGATTGATAGATTTGGGGGGTGTCTATGCATTCCTCCTAGGAAGCTACTGTTTTCTTAGTCCATCAGCTGTGTATGACAACCCCGGAGGACATCAGTCACTTACCTCTGCTCCCCTTGAAACTGGAGATTCTGCAGCAATGATCACCAGTGGAGAAAACTGAGTGCCTCTCTGTCTGGGCTCTGTCTCAAAAGCTGGTAGTCCTTACAGCACAAAGTGAACCAAACACATATGCAAACACACATGGGCATCTGGCACAGTAAACACAACTGTGAGCTGAGCATTGCTGGACTTCTCTCATCTTGGAGAGTGTCCCTCACACATTGTCACTTGCTTTCTCAAGGGCAACACACTCTTTAAGAAAAAGAAAGAGGTGTTACACTCATAAGAACATGACATATGAGCATAAGGGCTGGTGGCCCATCTAGTCCAGCATCTGTTCTCACAGTGGCCAACCAGATGCCTCTGAGAAGCCTGCAAGCTTGACCTGAGAACAACAGCACTCTCCCATCTTGTAGCTTTCAGCAACTGGTATTGGGAGGCATAAAGCCTCTGACAGTGGAAGCAGAAGATAGCCAGCATGCCTAGTAGTCTTTAATATAACCCAATTACCCCCCCTTCAATGACACATTTTAAAAGGGCATCAGATGTCAATCAGCCCAAGACCTGGTTAAACAGGAACAACAACAACAACAACAACAACAACAACAACAACAACAATGTTGTTGTTGTTAATACCCCACCCATCTGGCTGGGTTCCCCCTGTCACTCTGGGCAGCTCCCAACAGAATATTATTATTAAGAAGAAGAAAGCGACAAAACATCAAACATTAAAAGCTTCCCTAAACTGGGCTGCCTTCAGGAATGTTTTGCCCAGCACCTAAAGCTGTATAATGAAGGCACCAGCCAAACCTTCCTGGGGAGAGCATTCCACAGATGGGGAGCCACTGCAGAAAAGGCCTGCCCTTGTGTTGCCACCCTCTGGACCTGTCATGGAAGAGGCACATGTTAAATCATGTTAAATCATACCAAGAATGCTTCGCCCCTGTCTCTTTTGGTAAGCAACAATGACTCACCTGCTGGGAAACCAGCCTCAGAGTCTCCGCCCCACCCAGCAAGCCGCTTCTGATCTCACATTGTTGTGATCAGGGTGACGATTATAAAGTGTGATGTATGTTAAAAGCATTAGAGAAATTGTTAATAAGCTCCAGTTACCTTCTGTTTGCACTCATCACTTAAGAGTCCATTGCTGTTAAATGATTTGCCCGTTGACGTGCAGGCAGATCTTCCGTCATCTGTTCAAGTGCTACATTCTTCTTAGGATTGTCTGGCATTGTTGGTCTCCCCACCCCCGCTTCTTTTAAATTTGCAAGAACTGATATTTATAATTTACCACCTAGGGCTTTATAATTAATATTTGCGTGAAGCTCTAGGAGATGTCTTGCATGTGAAAACGTGCTATAAAAATAAAACTATCTTGGTAGCAGTGGGGAGAGATTGTTTTCACAGTTTCCTCAAGCTGATGCCACTGTATCCGGGTGTCAAAATCACCTTGTAGAATTGCAAGCAAGATCAGTGAGAAGCTTGTTTGTCCAAAGTTTGCTTTTTCTTTGGATGGCAATGACCTTCAGCTTGGCTATCATGTTTTGTTTCGTTTTTTTACATGCATTTATCAAAGTGATTCCTCCCCATCCCCCAAACTCATAGTTTGGTCCCAGAAGTGGAATCTAGGAAGCTGACTGACACCAGACCAGACAGTTGTCTATTTATTTATTTAATCATAATATCATGCTTTATAGCCCCTAGAGACTCTGAAAGCAGCTTACAGATTCACAAATAGAGTACAGGAACAGAAATTACATGGTGTCCATTACGGGATGGATGGTTCTGTCAATTTCAATTCTCTCATATTCTCATCCCCTCCCCGCACAAAAAAAATATTAAATTCAGTTCTCTAAATCATATTTTTTTTTAAGACTCCTAAGGTTTGTCAGCATTTTTGTGTGGATTTCTGAACTTTTTTTTGCAGATCAATTTCTCCTTCTTTCCCATCTTTCTGCTGGAGCCTGATGCAATTAATGGCTGCTTGGGAAACTCCTGGCTGCTCTGTATAACCAGGGAGGGGGTCTTTGCTCTTTCCATTGGAGCGGCTTTCCCTCTGTGGTAGGTGGGCTTCTTTCTTCAAGCAGAAGTGAGAGCATCAGAGTTGGACCCAGACAATATAAAAAAATAAAACTAGACAGTAAAGCCACAAACTGTTAAAAGCAATTTAAAGCCCCCCACCCCACAAAAAAGCAGAAACAAATACCAGCCTTAACCTACCTCACAGGATTGGTGCTGTGGAGATTAATTGAAGAGTGGTGAGAACAATGTATACCACCATAAGCTCCTCAGAGAAAAAGGGTGGGATATAATTACAGTCCTGTTTTTCAGCCGGAACTTGCCGGAACTCTGTTCCAGCACCTCTCAAGTGGGCACTGTTGCCATTCTATGAGGAGGTGTTCATGGTGATTTTCAGCACCTCTTTTCCTAGAAAAATTGTGCTGGATACAAATGCAATATAGATGAGTAAGAAATAGTAGCACAGGTACTGTCTGATGGGTTAATCTGTCGTGGGCCAGGGTGTGCAGGTCTGTGAACAAGCAGTTTACAAGCATGGAAGGGTCCCTCCCCACAGCGAATACCTGCCATCCTTGTGATTCTGCCTTGGTGTGCATGTGAGCATATTATTTAATTCCATTATGTGCTGGAATCGCCTTAATGCCTTTCTGATTTGTTACTCTTCCTTTGTTTCTCCCCTCACTTCTGCTTTGAACTCCACCCGCCTGCCCCCCCCCCTTCCCATCTCCCGGCGCGCTCTAATTATAAGGTAGCTCTTATGTAACTAATATGTACAGGTAATATTGTGATCATATGTAGAGAGAGCCATATGGTCCTCGGCAGTCACTTCCGATGCTGTTAAAGCCACCGAAGCGGATAAACTCCGTGTCCGTGCAGAAAGTAATTGCACAAAACTAATTTGTGTTTGCATACAGAACCGAAATTAACTATGTAAATAAGCAGAGCCGTAGACTAAATATTATAGCAGGGTGGGAGGGATGGGGGAGGGCAACCAGGGGGAGGAACAACTTCATAACAGCCAAAGGTACTCGGGTGAAAATTGAAACATTTAATAATGTGCGGAAGAAGCTCATCATGCCGCAGACGGCTGTCAGGCTGTGTCAGGAAATAAATCCTCCCTAAAACTCCTTTCCTCACCTCTTTCTCAGATATGAGGCCTCTTTCTCTGAAGAGCCGCATTATTCTAATGCTGTGTGTTTTGCTAGGAGAGATAGAGGCTTAGCTCCGGTGTCATTAGCGGGAAGACCTTGTTGCCCTTAGAACAAGCTGAATAATAAGAACAGGCATAAGCAAACAGCCCTCCAGATGTTTTGAGACTACACTTCCCATCATCCCTGACCACCGGTCCTGTTAGCTAGGCATGATGGGAGTTGTAGTCTGGAGGGCCGAGTTTGTCTATGCCTGAATAAGAACATAAGGCGAGTCCTCCTGGATTAGGCCAATGGCCCATCTAGCCCAGCATCCTATTCTCACCCATTGGGTGGTTCAAATATGGAGGCTCACCCCAAATAATGTCTCATTAATCAGCCATTATTATTACTGGAGAGAGTTTAAAGAAAATATACACCATCTTAGTTGTTTGTCTCCTAATCCAATCTCCTTCTGCCACCCCAGCACCCCACCATCTCTCATCAAACCACAGTCCTTGAAAACACTTACTCATCCCATTTTTCACTGTATGTATCAGAATCCTCCTTGTACCTCCTTGTATTTGGAGCTTTTCCCCCTCCAATTTAAGATCCAGTTATTAAAGGTAAAGGTAAAGGTACCCCTGCCCGTACGGGCCAGTCTTGACAGACTCTGGGGTTGTGCGCCCATCTCACTTAAGAGGCCAGGGGCCAGCGCTGTCCGGAGACACTTCCGGGTCACGTGGCCAGCGTGACAAGGCTGCATCTGGCGAGCCAGAGCTGCACACGGAAACGTCGTTTACCTTCCCGCTGGTAAGCGGTCCCTATTTATCTACTTGCACCCGGAGGTGCTTTCGAACTGCTAGGTTGGCAAGCGCTGGGACCGAGCAGCGGGAGCGCACCCCGCCGCAGGGATTCGAACCGCCGACCTTTCAATCGGCAAGTCCTAGGCGCTGAGGCTTTAACCCATAGCTAGGTTCCTCCAAAACTGGTTCTTCGGGATGTGGGTGGTGCTGTGGGTTAAACCACAGAGCCTAGTACTTGCCGATCAGAAGGTCGGCGGTTCGAATCCCTACGACTGGGTGAGCTCCCGTTGCTCGGTCCCTGCTCCTGCCAACCTAGCAGTTTGAAAGCACGTCAAAGTTCAAGTAGATAAATAGGTACCAACCTGGCGGGAAGGTAAACAGCATTTCCGTGCGCTGCTCTGGTTCTCCAGAAGTGGCTTAGTCATGCTGGCCACATGACCCGGAAGCTATATGCCGGCTCCCTTGGCCAATAAAGCGAGATGAGCGCCGCAACCCCAGAGTCGGTCACGACTGGACCTAATGGTCAGGGTTCCCTTTACCTTAAACAGTTTTGTGGTAAAGTTGCATTCTTTGTATATGTGGCATTGGCTTCAATGATAACAAGTGTAACTGAAATGGCACATCAAAACCCTTCCGCAAGGGACCCCAATTTGCCTCACAGTTGGGGATACACACAAACTTGTAACCCCCCTGCCTGCCACTTGCTTACCCCTTTTGCCTCCATTTCATCCTAAATTAGCCCAGAGTTTACCTTTGTGAAGATATCCGTAAAACACTTACCATTTCACAGATGGAGGAGCCTCGCGAAAGTGCAGCCATTATTGTGATTATTAATTATATCCATGAAATGAAGCAGCAGATTTCATCTCTTTTAGGTGGAAAAAAGGAAAAACCCTCAGAGTTTTTAAGAAGACTAACATAACCATAATTGATGTTTGCGGGAAACAGATGGGGAATGAGAGGGGAGGATGGTTCAAGGATAAGACTTTTCTTTTGAGGCTTTATGGAATCAGCCTAAGAAAGATACATTAATTGATGAAATAGATGCAGGGGTAAAGGAACAGATGGGGCCCATATAGCCAGAAATTGCATTTCTTTGTGTGCATTTTTACAACTTGCACTTCAGAAGAACCTCACAAGGGCCTGCCTAATTCACAAAGGCACATCAGCACAGTTTTATCGGTAAGAACCCCGAACACATCTGATCCAAAGTACTTTGCCCCAGGTTAGACAGATCATGCCATCTAATCAGTTTAGGATGTCAGCTTTGGCTTTGGAGTATCTGAGCATAAGGATTTGGGCCTAATGATGGCTGGCTATTTCTCTCCAGGCAGATAGAGCTGTACTAATAGATGAAGATGTTGAGCTGTGCCAGAAAGCCTCCCAATTTCAGCTTTTTGAGCATAACGTTAGTCTGAAAGGGCAATGTTGTTCCCCAGAAGTCTTCAGTGATGGAGACAGTCCCTTTTTATGACGGAAGCAGATACTGCTTCCTGTCACTGCTGTGACTTCAGCACCACCTCCACCCTTTCTAGATGGAATTGGCTGCTCCTGCTGCCTTCATTGCTCAGGCGAGTGATCTCAGCTCATGTACTGTAGTGAACATGATGAGGAATCATAGAATGGTAGAGTTGGAAGGGCCCCAAGGGTCCTCTAATCCAATTCCCTGCAATGCAGGAATCTCAACTAGATCATACATGATGGTTACCCATCCAACCTCTGCTTTAAAACGTCCAATGAAAGAGAGTCCACCACCTCTCGTGGGAGTCCATTCCACTGTTGGAAAGCACTCACTACTTGAAAGTTCTTCCTGATGCTTACTCAGAATCTCCTTTCTTAGAACTTGAATCCATTGGTTCGGGTCCTAGCCCCCATAGCAGGAGAAAACAAGTTTACACTATCTTCCATATGGCAGTGAGATGGCACAGGACCTCCTTTGAGGAGACATCATGCCTAGGAAATATGGACCTGAAGCAGTTTGGCAGCAGATGATCCCCCCCCACACACACACACCAGGATGAAGAAAGTGACTCTTCTCTTCTGCTTTAAAAAGCCAGCCCTCTTCTGTTTCTGCGTACATCACACCATCCATTCATTGTTTGTGAGGCTTAGCAAAGAAGTGAACCCACTCTGCCCTTGTATGTTTCTCTCCTGGCTTGTCTGCCACACTATATATCTTTTTTTTTTTTTCCTGAGCCACAGTGGTTTAATATGTTAACAGAAAGGTCTGCTTGATGTTTCATTTCCAGGATAGATTGTCTGCTCAAATGGGTAATCCTTCAGGCTTCCTTTCCTTCTATGATGCATCACTGAAGAAGTTAATAATAAGAGTTTGGAATGGCAATTTTAGGGATGCTTCAACCTCCTCTGCCTTAATAGACTGTTCCTTGTGACCATGTAAAAGCTTGCCCATGTGGTTTTCTGCTTAATGAGTGTATCGTTTGTTTCTTTACGTTTACCACCAAGATGCTTTCCTTGTGTGCAGACTTGCATGAGTGACCATAGGGCTGGCTTAACCAAAAAGTTGAGTATGTGGTAGAACAGCAAAACATGTTCTGGGAAATCTTTGGGTTCCAGAATGAACAGGTCCTTTATTTTATAATACACTCTTCAACAAAAAGTGTTGAGTGTCAAAGCCCCCAAGGCACCCCCATGAGAATAAAGACACAAGGACACAGAATTTTAGGTTAATGTTAATTGGCAAAATTTAGGCCACAACTTTATTGGTTACAGAATGTGAGCAGTATTGGCTTAGGCATTGGCATCAACAGACTATATCTGACTCTTGCCTGCCTTGCAGGGAGTCTGGTAAGGGTAAACCACCAGTAGGGGGAGCCCCATGGGACGTGGGTGGCGCTGTGGGTTAAAGCCTCAGCGCCTAGGACTTGCCGATCGAAAGGTCGGAGGTTCGAATCCCTGCGGCGGGGTGCGCTCCCGCTGCTCGGTCCCAGCGCCTGCCAACCTAGCAGTTCGAAAGCACCTCTGGGTGCAAGTAGATAAATAGGGACCGCTTACCAGCGGGAAGGTAAACGGCGTTTCCGTGTGCGGCTCTGGCTCGCCAGAGCAGCGATGTCACGCTGGCCACGTGACCCGGAAGTGTCTCCGGACAGCGCTGGCCCCTGGCCTCTTAAGTGAGATGGGCGCACAACCCCAGAGTCTGTCAAGACTGGCCCTTACGGGCAGGGGTGCCTTTACCTTACCTTTAGGGGGAGCCCCGCTGATGTGGATTGACTTGAGCAGTCCCTGGGTTCCCACTGGGGTCGTGGCATGGCCCTAGCCCCTCCCTGGGCTTCAGACGAGATCCATACCCCCAGATTCCTTTAACAGAATACCCTTAAGCATGGAGGTGCAGGTGATGGCCACACCTCCCCTCTCCCATACATTGTTATCCCAATGCCTAACCGTCACATGAGCCCAAAGGGAAAAGGAAAGGAAGAGGGAAATCAAAAACTCAGGTACCAATTTCTAAGCAGTAGCTTCTGTAATGACAAGCTGGTACAGTTCAGGGGCAGGAGGTGCCTAATGGACCTCCAGCAAATGTGATGGAATGAGTCTTGCTTCCACCTCTTCCAGTTTGATGTAAGAGCCATATCCATTGTTCTGCCCATTTTTGCCTTTGGCTCTGCCCACCACTGCTCCCATGAATCCTGGAAGATCCTCCACAAAGAAATATAGCCCTCAGGCTAAATTCCTTCCTTCCTGCACACTTCTTCAGGTGCATGCACACAAAAGCTCATACCAATAACAAACTTAGTTGGTCTCTAAGGTGCTACTGGAAGGATTTTTTTTTTATTTTGTTTCGACTACGGCAGACCAACACGGCTACCTACCTGTAACTAGCTCTCAGGCTGAAAATGTTTCCTTGCCTTTGTGGTATAGTGGTTAAGAGCAGTGGACCGGGTTCACTTCCCCGCTCCTCCACATGCACCCCACTCACCTCACAGGGTGTTTGTTGTAGGGGAGGAAGGGAAAGGAGATTGTTAGCCGCTTTGAGACTCCTTAGGGTAGTGATAAAGTAGGATTTCAAATCCAAACTCTTCTTCTCCTTGCCTTTTGTGCTGAGAACTGGCTTAAGGCAGCTAAGGGAGCAGGTCCTCTCACTTGTGTTCTAACACAGGTAAGTGAGTGCTTGCCTCTTTCTGGTTTTGTGTATCAGGGTGAGAAAGTGCCAGGCAAGGGCATACAATGTGGCACATGGGTCGGGCAGCTGTGGTGCCCCAAAGTATTTAATAGCAAATAGATTCAGTAGGTATTTTGAAACACAGAAGGAGGGCTTTGCTTGTCGTTGAAATCTGGCCTGTGACCCCCCCCACACACACATAGGAGCAAACTCCAAGGGGCCAAGTGGTTTTCGTCCCCCCTAAAATATTTGAGGGCTCCCCCAATGTTGATGGGCATTGCGATTCAAATGGTGTGTGTGCACTGTGTCATGTGATCAATTATGTGAGGAGGGGTTTACCTGCCTCCTATTTTATTCAAGTTGGCACTCCTGTCCCTTCAAATATATGTCTAGGATTTTCCAACCATTATCGAACCTTCATCTTTGAGCTCCAGTGTCAACTTTCTGGACTTTCCGGCTTCTGCAGCTGTGGTTGACTTTCTCTCTACTTCTGCTTCTGATTGAATGTCTTGGAAACGGTAATCAGGAGAAGGAGGGGGGAATGGAAGCAGAGTGGGCGATGAACCTCCCGCTTGATAGACACATCCCAAAATGTAGCTCCCGGCAGGCTTTAGAATCTAAAATCACTTCAAATGCATTCTGAATTACCATGAGCATATTTAGACAGAACTATATTTCATTTCAGGGCATTAATGTACTGACTCCCAGTTTGGGGGGGTTTTGTGTTGGTTTTTTTTTTTGCTTCCTCTACAAACATTTCCTGCCACACAAAGAAGGGTAATCAGAAAACCCGATGTCTAAAAGGTTGTTTTGCAAGTGGGAAACAGCGAGAGAGCCTGAAATTTAGAAAGTTATAGCAGACCACAGTGAGGTGGAAAATGCAATGTTTTGTTCACGGGCAAAGAGAACTGCAGGAATGACGAGCCAGTTCAAATGTTGAGGTACCACTGAATTTCACTTAACTGAGATAATGTGGCAGGGTTTTGAGGGAGTGCAGAGTAGTCAGGCTGTGTTTGGTCAGGATGGAGGGGGGGGTTAATTTGTGATATGTTCATGTGAACTTACATAAGAACATTGGAAGTTGCTGTATACCTAGTCAAACCACTGGTGCACCTAGCTTGATGTTGTTTACACTGATGGTCAGCAGTTCTCCAGGATTACGTAAAGGGACGCCTGACCATTAGTTCCAGTCGCGGACGACTCTGGGTTGCGGCGCTCATCTCGCTTTATTGGCCGAGGGAGCTGGTGTACAGGTCCAGGTCATGTGGGGATTGAACCTGGGACTCTCTGCATGCAAACCAAGTTCTCTACCACTGAGCTACGGCCCTTCCCCATATTTGCAGTTCCCAAACCAATACATGAACCAAAACATGGGTATCCATGGGTATCATGTCACCACATTTTGTGATGTAGTTTTCCAAAACAAGGAAGTGTATATTAGAGAAAATCGTGCAGAAAATATTTATCCATTGGAAAAAAATAACATTATATTGAAAGAAAGGGCTTTAAAAAAATGCGTCAATGAGGCAAATTTCATGCAATGCTTAATCTATTAGGAGAACATTTTGTACATGTATGGATTTTCATGGCTTTGTTTGCTTATTAGAGTTCTTGCCCACCCTTGGCCATAAGGTATGGATTAGGACAATAAGATATGCAATGATAAAACAAGGAGAAGGTAAAATTCAAATTCAAAACACTTCCATTTATAGGAAAATAAATACAGTTGAAAATAAAAATAAAACCGATGCAGAATTCAATTCACCAGAATTTTTTTTGTTTGGGGGGGGGGAGAAAGTAGGAAAAACTGAACTTGACAAATATGCGCATTCCCAGGATTTTTAAGGAAAGTCAAAAGAATTTAGATAAGATTAGTGAAATATGTGTGTTTGCACTTTGCAGTCATTTCCTGGGACCCACCAAAAACATTAGTGCAGGTTTGTTAGTTTAGCTACATGCTGTTGGTGTTGCTTTGCCCCCCGCCCCCAGCTTTAATGCCCTTTTGAAATTCTGAGGAAGTACCTTAAATGTGAGTTGCCAAGAAATTTCACATTGAATAATTTGGAGGTCTCTGCTTGTGAGAAGCATTATCTGATTGCAGGGACCACAGGGAGAATTCCTATAAGATTGGTGACATTTCTCAGAGCTTATACATCTCCTTAGGATGCCATCTGAATTGTATGTTAATCTCAGACTGCATACAGAAGCACACTGGCCCCAAAGCACCCTGAGCTCAAAATTTAACATGAATTGTGCTTGATGTAAAGCTTTCTGCATTCTGGTTTACTTCAGTATGGGATCAATGCTTTACTGATTAACAGTATCTGATATGTTTGGGTGCTAATTCAATAGACAACAAACCCTAGCCCTGTAGAGCACAGCTGAATGAGGTACAGTCCCTGAGGGGGTAGAAGGGGCTGTGTAATTTTAATCTGACCCCTCAGAATCCAAAACTGGACTTGTAGTTTTGGGTAGTCACAGTCGCCAAAATGACCAATGCAGGAGCACCCAAGATGTGCTCTGAGCAGCTCTTGGACTTAAGCAACTTACTGCTGTGGGTCTAGTACTTGCTTCCACTGTGTATAATGATGTGACCACCCACTTTGAATAATGGGTGAGCCTTTCATATAACTCTGATTAATGACTTATACAAAGGAATATCAAAGTTGCTGCCACAATAGAAATAGAATGTAGGCCGCCAGATGTCCCCTGTGAGTTTGCAAAACTAAGCAGTGTTCCTCCTCCCTCCTGGACTTTAAAGAGGGGTTGGATGGCCATCTGTCATGTATGATCTAGTTGAGATTCCTGCATTGCGGGGGATTGGACTAGATGACCCTCGGGATCCCTTCCAACTCTACAGTTCTATGATTCATCAAGATCAAAGTTTGCAACAAATTTAGAAGACAGCGTACCCCCCATTATGCTGCACAGAGATTATCTGCTAAAATAGCTTCCCTTACTTATTGCAAAGCTAAGAGATTGTGAAGCAATGCCCCCTTCGGGGAGGAGAAAATGGCCATTGCTTATTTACATATGTCAAATCATTTCAATGCAAGCACATTTTAAATTAGCATTTGAATAGCACCAAGTTTGAGTGGAACAGTGAACATCTGATTTAAATCAGGCCGCATGATAACACTAGTTCAGGCCTCTCCCTTGTAAGGCTCATCCGACATAGGAAATCCAGTCTGTATCAGCTCTGAGGAACTTAAGGAGCTCCTACTATTTTAAAAGTATTGTTATGAGTTTGTGGGTGCTAGACCTCTCTAAATTGCTGGATCCAGTAAGTGTTAGAATTTAATCAAGGCTTGGGGTGCTAAACTGTGTGCTACACTTCTAATCCCTTTACCCAGCAAGTGTTAAAAGGTAATTAAGCCAGGCTAGCTTCCTGTATTGAAGTGATCGCCTGAAATAATGGGGCTATAAATAAAGGTTTATAGAATTGGAAGTGACCACAAAAGTCATCTAATGGTCTCCTTGCAAGGCAGGGATATTTTGCCCACCATGGGGCTCAAACCCACAACCCTGAGATTAAGAATCTTGTGCTCTACCGACTGAGCTGTCCTTAGATCCAAGGAATTTAGGGGGAAGTCAAATATTTTTGAGTGATGTCAAACTAATCTGGGTGATTTCACACTGGGTGAATGACAACTATGGTGTTAATAGATATCCCAAACAAAGGAGCACTCGTGCTTAACAAATGGTCTTTAATAAAACAATTTTTTCTCTTTGCATCCTTCTCGTCACCTTAGATGATTGCTTGGAAACCCGAGTGGTTGGATAAGATTAGTGAAGTGTTTAGGCATCTATTTTTGGCACAAATTAAATTATTCTTTCCATGTTATTTATGAGACCATTTGAAGATAATGGTGCTTAAAGAGATGCATTATGTTTTAGGGGGTTTCAATACAATTATGTTTTGGTCTCTCTTGAAGTCAAACTCAAGATGTGCATGGCTCCATGTCGGCAGATGCTGATTCTGGAAAGGATGTTAAGAAGAGGGAGGGTGTGTGATGTTTTAATTTACATAGATTACGTGGCGATAGTGTGGAAGAACTTGCAGTAGAAATCATATCAGTAGAAGGACGATCTACAGCTCTGTAGTAGAGCACTTGCTTTGTGTGCAGAAGGTCTCACATCCAATCCCCAGCATCTCCAGGTATGACTGGGAATCTCTGTTGTCTGAGGTCCTGGATAGGCCACTGCCCGTCACTGTAGACAATACTGGGCCAAATGGACTGTTCTGACTTGGTATAAGGCAACTTCCTTTGTTGGTGCATAACAAACCATAGGGCTTTTTGGCCTTAGGCAGAAGGAAGGGTGTTACTCCTACTCTGCACCTTCTCTTTTTATGGATTCCTGGCAAACCCACAGAGCCTGTTCCTCTTTGTTCCTCTATTTCACACAAGGCTCTTCACTTGTACTCCTCTGTACGCCTCTGCTTTCTTGCTTATGAGTAAATATCCCCCAACCCTAAACAGCCTTGGCCCAGTATACCTGAAGGAGTGTTTCCACTCCCATCGTTCTGCCCAGACACTGAGGTCCAGTGCTGAGGGCGTGCTGGTGGTTCTCTCACTGCGAGAAGTGAGGTTACAGGGAACCAGGCAGAGGACCTTCTTGGTAGTGGTGCCCGTCCCGTGGAATGCCCTCCCATCAGATGTCAAGGAAATAAACAACTATCTGACTTTTAGAAGACAACTGAAAGCAACCCTGTACAGGGAAGTTTTTAATGTTTGGTCTTTTATTGTGTTCTTAATATCCTCTTGGAAGCCACCCAGAGTGGCTGGGGAAGCCTGGCCAGATGGGTGGGGTATAGTTAAATGATGATGATGATGATGATGATGATGATGATGATGATGATGATGATGATATTAACATTCCTCAGGTGAAAATAGGGACATTTCCCACTCTCCACCAACTGACCCTCCTCGGCCCCCGATTTTTGCCCCACCCCCTGCCCTGCAGAATATTTCCTGTCTGAAGAAGTGTGACTTCCACCATCAACAGGACACAGCACACATGCCCTCCACCATCCTGAGAAAACCCCTTAATCCTGATTTTATTTTGTTTTGTTCTTTGGTAGATTTGAAAAATGAAAAAGACACACCAATAAATAAATTTTAGAAAGGGGCAAGATTAGATGTGGACACACAAAGCATTCTTCTTCTTCTTCTTCTTCTTCTTCTTCTTCTTCTTCTTCTTCTTCTTCTTCTTCTTCTTCTTCTTGAAAACCAAGACTCCTTGAACTCCACTCTGCCCCCTCTTTCTTCCTGCCCAGGAAGGCCCTGCCATTTGCCTGTCCCTCAGATCCAGCTTGTCATGTGGGGCTGCTCCTTGGGGGTGGCCGCCTCTCCTCCACTCTGCCTGCTTTTCAGCAGCCTCCACAAGCTGCCCAAGGGAGGAGGCCAGCTGCGGAAATCATGGAGAGGCAATGGGATGTTTCCTCACAGCTGCAGTTGGGAACAAGCACCAGCTCATCCTCCTCCCCAAGGTTGGCGGCATCAGCACTGCCCGTGGAAATAGGGACATTCCAGGACCAAATCAGAAGCCAGGGTGGCTTCTGTAATTCCGGGACTGTCCCTGGAAAAGAGGAACCCTTGGAGGGTATGTAGAGTAGGGTATTAGGCTCTTACACCAGAGCATTCTTCGGCTTATAAATAACAGGCCTCTCTTCAGTTCAAGAAAACCAGCCAATGAAAGAAGCAAACTGCCCCTGGCTCCAGGGCAAGGCTGCTAATTCCTCTGTGGCTGTTCTTGTGGTTTGGCCCTCTGCCTTTTCCTCACGCCCTTCTTTGACATGGGAGGGCTTTGCACGTGAAAGGTTTCAACAAGGTGAGCGATAACCCTTGCACCTCCATGCATTATTTGTTGCATATTGTAGGAACCATTATCTAGTTGTTGTTTACAAAACTATCTATCTATCTATCATCTATCTATCTATCTATATATAATATGGGGGTTGTTGGGTTGTTGTTTTTATTTTGGTTATATACTTTGTGGCTTTATATTTTGATTTTATTCTGTGAACGGCTCTGAGACCTCTGGGTATAGGGTGGTATATAAATTCAATACATTATTATTATTACAGTGGAACCTAGGTTCTCGAACATAATCGGTTCGATTTACTTCTGGGTTTTCGGCGTTTGGAAGCTGAAATGTTCAAGTACCAAGGCATTCAAGAACCAAGGTTTTTTTAATAAAAAACCCCCCAGCAAGTTATACTTTAATAAAAAAACCCAGCAGGTGTTTCTCCCTTTTGGTGGGGCATTTCCACACACATCCCTCTCTCTGACTTATGTTGATTCTCAAACCACTTTTCAATCCAGGAAGGTCCCCAAGGCAGCTTATGTCAAATAAGAAAATGCATTGAAATTGATCCTCTTTCCATCCCTTCCAACATAGTATTGGTCTGGGAGATTTGTGTGAATAGTTTTCTTTTCATCCTAGGCCTCTAGGGAGCTGCCAATGTCTCACAACCATATATTGCATGTAGGCAGGACAGCCCACAAATGTTCTTATGTGCCATGTGCTTTTGTGGACTTAGCAGCCAAACCCAGGCATCTTTGGAACTCAGTTCTCACATCATCTTCTTTCTTTCTTTCTTTTTCATCCTAATGTGTGAGACTGTTCCTCTCTCTACACACCATTTTGTGTGTATAGCTTCAGCGAGAAATCAGGGGTTTAATTCATATGAATTACTTCCGGGACCGGTAATTGAAGTTTTCTTGCATAGTGTGAAGTATTATTGTGATAAAATGTGTCTGGGAGAAACAAAATGGGATTCATTGCAAGAACTGGGGTTATAAAACAGAAGGAAAATGAGATAAAGGGACCTGTCACCTCCCACAGCACGGTGGCAAAGAGAGAAGGAAGGCAAGGCAGAAAATGAGGGGGAGACATTTTTAAGCATAAGTGTTCAGGGAATGGGATACAGTCCATTCAGCGTTGTTCTTCCCCTCTCTCGCTCTTTCTTTCCTGCATCATTCACCAGAGACAGTGTGTATATGTTTGGAAGGAATTTTAATGACCAACCCCTACACTAATGTCATAACATGTGATTGAACTGAATTGCATGATACCATAATGCCATTACACAAATCTATGGTGTGATCACATTTGGTATACAGTGTACAGTTCTGGTCACCTCACCTCACAAAGGATATGATAGAATTTGGAAATGCTTCAGAAAAGGGCAACCAAGTAGATCAAGGTGATGGAGCGATTCCCCATGAAAACAAGTTTCAGTTTGGGGGACTTTTTGGTTTGGGGAAAAGGCAGTTTGATAGAAGTTTGTAAAACAATGCACAGCATAAACACTTTAGCCTAGGTGAAAAGCATCAATGAACTTTAATAATGCTTGTCTAGATGAACAGAGATGTGTATGTGAGTGCCTATGACACAGAGGTACTGTGTACTGTACTAGTCTATTGTACAAAGTGTAAAAAATGTGCATTTATTGATGCACTCACTTTTGCTTTGTTATGGAAATTACGGGGGGGGCACATCTTTAAAATTAAATATTACAAATATTATACCTGAATGTATCCTTTCAACTTGACAGCTCAGGGAAGTTACCTTGCTTTTAAAATAATATAAAATCATCTCCTTTCCCAGTTTCCTCCATTCCAAAGCTATTTCCCCCTTGAAAAGGGAATCCAGGAAGTTCCCAGAGGTGACAATTGCTGGGCTCATTGTTAGCCAAGGGAAGCCAAATCTCATCACCTGACTCGCCTCAGGCTCCAGACATGCAAAGGAACTTCTATTGTACTTTTGGGTGGTGGGTACTTAAGACATATTTGTCTATGCTAATCTTATATCTGAGTCTTGCCCTGCCATGTCTGCTTATGCTAATCTTGTACCAAAGACTTGTCTGGACCTGTTTGCCAAGGTTAACCCCTCCCCTTTTGTGACATGTCAGTGATGTAGCAATGATGTAGCAATGATGCTGTACGAACTGTATTCTGGGATATGGTGGGAAAGTTTTTAAAGTCTTTGTCACCCCATCCTCGGGGTTCAAATTTGCTCTTTGAACCTGTTGCGCAATAAACTTTGGTCTACAGCTATTTGCTCCGGTTGGTGGCGGGACTCCTTCCTTTATTCCGCAGGGACCCGTGGGCTCTGCCCGACAAGCTGGGTGACTGAGCAGCCTCGCACCTAGATTTTTCCTTAACAGCTTCTAGCCCACCCGCCACTGCCAGGTGGCCCGCAGAACATTTCCTAGGAGGTAATACAGACCCCAGGTCAAAAATGGTTCCTAACCCTACGTTAGAACATAGTAATGACATGTTGATGTCTGTGGTATTTGTATACTGCCCCGTAAACATATACCTTCTGGGTGGCTTGCAACTTTGTTTAGTGAAAAGTAATTAATTGCCTAAGAACATATGATGAGCTGGCTTGGTCAGGCCAATGGGAATTCTTCAAGCAGGATTTGAGCACAAGAGTTTTCTCCCCTCCTGTGGTTTCCAGCAACTGGTATTCAGAAACATTGCTGCCTCTGATCATGGAGGAAGAACATAGACATCATTGCTAGTAGCCATCAACAGCCATCTCCTATTTGTCTAATCCAGGGGTTCCCAAACTTGGGTCCCCAGCTGTTTTAGGACTACAATTCCCATCATCCCTGACCACTTGTCTTCCTGCTAGCTTAGGGACAATGAGAGTTGAAGTCCAACAACAGCTAGAGACCCAAATTTGGGAAACCCTGGTGATCGTTTGTTTAAGCTGTCCAGGTCATCACTGCCTTCCGTGAAGGGGAGTTGCATAGTTTAACTCTGCTGCATGAAGAAGTACTTTTTTTTTAATCTGCTCTGAATCTTCTAACAGAATTATATTATTATAATATATGTAAAAATGATAGCAGGCAAGGAGATTGTCACAGGCTGGTGATCAAATACTGATGATCAACTGGCTGTATCTCAAATCTGATTTCGGATGTTCAGGTGGCATCTGGCTTCAGAATCAAGAGACTGTCAGGAGGAAGGGCAGGGAGGCAGCAAATGTGTTGCATTGTTAATTTTGCCTTCCTCCCATATGCCCTGAGCAATCACGCCAGAAAGGAGGACAGACCTTATCTCTTCACTTACTTGCATGTGGTTGCATCGAGACTGCAAGATAGTCTGTTCCTTCAGAGATTTAACAGAACAATTTGTTTTTCCTTCTGCTGAGACATCCTGAGCCTCCAAGTTTAAGGTGGAACCCGCTCCTATAACCCAGGAATAAGCACAGGGAGGTTGGGGAAGAGGGGAAAGCTGCATCCAAGGTACAGTCAGCTTTGGGATGATGATGATGATGATGATGATGATGATGATGATGATGATAATTACAGGTAGGTAGCCGTGTTGGTATGCCGTTGTTGAAATAAATAAAATAAAATAAAATAAAATATTCCTTCCAGTAGCACCTTAGAGACCAACTAAGTTAGTTATTGGTACAGTGGTACCTCGGGTTAAGAACTTCATTCGTTCCAGAGGTCCATTCTTAACCTGAAACTGTTCTTAACCTGAAGCACCACTTTAGCTAATGGGGCCTCCTGTTGCCGCCGTGCCGCTGCCATGCAATTTCTGTTCTCACCCTGAAGCAAAGTTCTTAACCCGAGGTACTATTTCTGGGTTAGCAGAGTCTGTAACCTGAAGCGTCTGTAACCTGAAGCGTCTGAAACCCGAGGTACCACTGTATGAACTTTCGCGTACATGCACATTCTTCAGATACACTGAAACAGAAATATATATAAGGGTCTGTTTCAGATACACTGAAACAGACCCTTATATATAGTGAGAGGGTAGAGTGGGGTTTTTCTCATAAGGGTGGTGGGAATGGGTGATTGGCTGATAGGTGTGGTTAACCTGTTGATGACTGTTAAAGACTGCAATTGGTCTTACAGGAAAAAGCAAGGGGTGAGAAGGCTAAAAATAGCTTTATCGTGTATAATGAGATAAGAATCCAATGTCTCTATTCAGACCAGGTCTCTCCATGGTTTTAAGTTTGGTAATAAGTTGCAATTCGGCAACTTCTCTTCCCAGTCTATTTCTGAAATTCTTTTGTAGTAAGATGATGATGATGATGATAGGCTTGCAGACTCTGTAAAATTTGTATAGACACTTGGAGAATCAGTGGTCTTTCATTTGGTGACCTTGGCAATTATCAGCACTGCTGGAGATCTTTATTGCTTCCTTCCTTCATGCTTGAGGTCAATTTTTACTGATGTTAATGGGATACATTTTTTGATGACCTCATTGGTCTGGGAGCTGGTGGCCGGTGCTGTGTAAGGAGGGGCAAGTCTGTCAGTTTTGGTTTCTTGCCATTTCTCAGTTTTCCAAGTTCACTTCTCCACAGTTCCACATCAGTTTGCAAAGTATTTATTTATTTATCTTAAGTCATGGAAATATGTCAGCAATTTAGTGCACATTTCTCCTAATATAGATGTTTTCTTGCACGTAACTTTGCCTAATAATTGCAAAGCAATTTCCCCTAATATAATTCATGTTTGTATTATTTCTATTTATTTCAATGCGAACAAAATTAACAAAATGTATGCGCCACTTTATTGCAGTAAAACCTCTAAGTGGCTTGCAAGAAATATTAAAATTACCAATAAAAACATTTTAAAACAATTAAAAAAACTTTTTCAAATAATTAAAATTAAGAGTAAAGTGGATTAAAACACATCAGTGTCCACATGTCTGCTTAGGCTTGCCTAAACAGATACATTTTAAGCTCACGCCTAAAAAGTGTTCTGTAAAGGTGCCTGCCTGATTTCAATAGGCAGGGAGTTCCAAAGTGTGGGTGCTTCCACACTGAAAGATCAGTTTCCAACAACTGTGGAATGAGTATTATTTGTCACCTGTAGGACTGCCGATTCTGCTGACTGAAGCGGTCAATCTGTTTTCACTAAAATATGCATATTGATGCTCACTTTGCCTTGCTGTACACATTTGTGAATCAAAGTATATGCTATGTTCTCTTCTGTATTTTGATATCGGCTGCATTTATGCTTGGATTATTTTATTGTAAGATGCTTTGTACCTTTTGGGTGGGAGAGAGAAGCAACCTAATGGATAGATAGATGGATAGATAGCAGTGTGGTGTAGTCAGTGGCGTAGCGTAGGGGGTGCAGGGGGGGCCAGCCGCACCGGGCGCAACATCTGGGGGTTAGGGTTAGGGGGCGCAAATCCACAGGTTATGGGGTGCAAATTACTTGCCTTGCCCCGGGTGCTAACAACCCACGCTACGCCACTGGATGTAGTGGTTAAGAGCGATAGACTCGTAATCTGGTGAACCGGGTTCGTGTCTCCGCTCCTCCGCATGCAGCTGCTGGGTGACCTTGGGCTAGTCACACTTCTCTGAAGTCTCTCAGCCCCACTCACCCACCTCACAGAGTGTTTTTTTGTGGGGGAGAAAGGGAAAGGAGAATGTTAGCCACTTTGAGACTCCTTTGGGTAGTGATAAAGCAGGATATCAAATCCAAACGCTTCTAGATAGAGCCCATGATGTTGATTGGGTAAAAAAAGGAAATAAGCCCAAACTGGAGAGCTGCCATTTCCAGGAACTTCTTATGGAGTCCTGCTGCAGAAGAGGGTGGGCAGTGGAAAGAGTGGGGAGAAGAATTAATTCTGCTGGAGTGGCTCTCCAGTGAAAGAGGAGGTGGAGAAAACAACTTCTTAAAAAGCAAGTGGAATGTCCCCTCCTAGCCTGCAAAACTTGGAGTGAACAACCAATTGACTCCTCCGCTCAGAAGCTTATTTCTTGCTCTTCAGCCCTCCCTGCCTCTTCTCTCTTCCAAAATTGAAATATACTCAGAGTCGCAAAGTGATTTCATGCTCTTTATTCAGCTCATAGTGGTGAGGAGGAATGAATGAATGTCCCCTCAAGGTATCTGCTTTATATACATTATTTACACAATGGGCTGCACATGATTGGCTAATTCCGGAATTCTACTGTAAGCCAATCAGGTTGTGGATTCACTTAAATCTGGAGCATGATTGGGTGGTTCCTGCCAACCAATCATACTGCTGCATTGTTCTAGGACCAATCCGACTGCTGCATTCTGAATCCTATTGTTCTAGGACCAATCAGACTGCTGCCTTTTGGATCCTATTGTTCTAGGACCAATCAGACTGCTGCAGTTTGGATCCTATTCGACTCAGTACATAACACCCCTCCCCTCTAAGTTCCAGTCCTGCCCGGGAGGTCGCATTCATAGTCCTCAAGGTACGCTGGCGGCCTACGTGTCCGTTGCGGCCTGTGGTGTTCCCTGGTCCGGTGTTCAGGTTCTGGCTCGTGTTCCAAGGATGCTGGCTGTGATGGGGCTGTTTGGTCTGGCGCAACCGGCTCGCTCAGTCGTGGTTCTGGTTCCGGTGTCCTTTCGGTCTCACGGGTCCTCTCTGTATTTACTGATTCTGCCTCTCCTGCTGGCCCCTGCTGCTCTATGGGCCTCACTGCCCCACTGTTCCCTTGGGACTCCTCTGCCCTTTCCTCCTCCTGGGTTTCTCCCGGGAATCGTCGCCGTATCTGGTCGCAGTGGCGGCGCCAGCATTGCCCTCCATCCGTTAGCACCTCGTACGACACAGGGCCAGTGACCCTGGTGACTGTGGCGGGTACCCATGCTGGGCCTGCCCCAAAATTCTTTGCGTACACTGGGTCCTGGGCCTCGAAGGTCCGGGGGTTCCTGCCTTCCCCCACCACTACCTCATCCTGAGCTCTATCGGGGTGAAGGCGGTCCAATCTGATTGCAAGGCGCCGACCCATTAGTAGTTCAGCGGGGCTCCGGCCAGTCGTTGAGCTGGGGGTGCTGTGCTGTGCTAGGAGGAATGTGGCAAGGCGGTACTCCCAATCCCCTTGCGTCATGCGGCGAAGGGTGTCCTTGGTGGTCCGCACCATGCGTTCTGCTTGGCCATTGGTGGCAGGGTGGAATGGCGCCGAACGGATGTGGCGGATGGCGTTCTGCGCTGTGAAGGTTTGGAATTCTCCTGACGTAAATTGACCACCTGAGGACACGAGGAGACAGCACTTGGGGGGTCTGCTTTTCGGGGGCAAACAAGCCAAGCAACGGTTTGTGGTCAGTCACCACGGTGAAGGGCCGCCCGTACAAGAAATCATGGAATTTTTTTACTCCCTTCACAATTGCCAGACCCTCCTTGTCGATTTGTGAGTAGTTCCGCTCGGTTGCGTTGAGTGTCTGGGAAAAGTATGCCACCGGTACCTCTCTCCCATCCGGGAGTTGGTGTCCCAGGACAGCGCCAATGCCATAGGGCGAGGCGTCGCATGCTAGCACCACCGGCAGCCTCTCGTCAAAGTGTGCCAAGACCGAGTTTGAGACAAGCAAGTCCTTGACTGCCTGGAATGCGGCCTCCTGGCGCTGGCCCCACACCCAAGGGGCCCGCTTGTCCAGGAGTCTGTGTAGGGGCTCCGCTACCGCCGCCTTGTGGGGAAGGAAGGAATGGTAAAAGTTCAATAGTCCCAAGAAGGCCTGAAGTTCAGTCTTGCTCTTGGGCGCTGGGGCATCACAAATGGCCCGTACCTTGTCCCCAGTCGGGTGGACCCCTTCTGCGTCCACCATAAATCCCAGAAAGTCCACCTGAGGCACTCCTAGTAGACATTTTTCCCGCTTCACCTTGAGACCCGCTGTCTGGAAACGGTGCAGAACGGTGCGGAGGCGGTCCTCAAACTCCTCTGGTGTGGGCCCGGCAATCAACACATCATCGAAGAAGGGGGTGACGCCAGGAATCCCTTTAAGGAGCGAGTCCATTAGATTCTGGAATATGCCTGGTGCCACGCTGACACCGAATTGCAGCCGCTTTACCCTGAACGCTCCTCTGTGCGTCACAATCGTCTGTGCCTCTGCTGTGGCCTCATCTACTGGCAGCTGTTGATATGCTTGGGCCAAGTCCAGCTTGCCAAAAATTTTCGACCCAGCCAGGGTAGCAAGGACATGGCTGACCCCTGGCACTGGGTATGCATGGGCCGTGAGGGCCTTGTTTATAGTACATTTGTAGTCTGCGCAGATGCGGACCGAACCATTAGGCTTGACGGGTGTGACGATTGGGGTTTCCCAGGGGGCATTAGGCACCGGCTCCAGCACTCCTTGCTCCACTAGCCGGTCCAATTCCTCGTCTATACGTGGTTTCAGGGCGAACGGGACCCGGCGGGCCTTGAGCCTGACTGGTCGTACTGCGGGGTCAAGCTGTAGAGCAATGGGGGGGCCCGTATACTGTCCCAATTTCCCATCGAAAACCCCTGGAAATTCCTTGCATATAGCGTCCACATCCACTTGTAAGGTAGTGTGGTTCACTCCGGTGATGGCTAGTCCCAGTGGTCCAAACCATGCCAATCCCAGTAAGCTAATGTAGGGGCCCTTGACCACAAGCAAGTCCAGTTGCCGCGTCCGCCCTCGGTATTGCACCCTGAAGGTCCCCACCCCCATTGTGGGGACCTTACGTTTCTGGAAGTCCCGGAGGGTGAATGGGGCCGGCCTGAGTTTGGGACCCCCAGTAGGACACAGTTTCCTTAAGGTCCTTGCCGAGATTATGGATAGATTTGAACCCGTGTCAAGCTCCATGCGGCATGGGGCCCCCTCTATCCGTACCTCTACATAAATTTTCTCTATGTTGGGGTAGGGCAACTGGTATACCTGGAAGTCCGTGAGCTCCGTCGAGTTGCCTTGGTGCGTTGGGCCCCGGGACCTGGGGCTCTTGGATTGGTCATCTGATGCCTGGCGTCGGGTGGGCCGAGCCCGACACACCCGGGCGATGTGTCCCAATTTTCTGCACTGCCTGCACTCTGCATTGCGGAAACGGCAGGTCCTCCTCTCGTGAGTTTCCCCGCAGCTTGCGCAGTTCCCTCCTTCTCGTCGAGGCAGCTGTGGTATGTGGGCTGCTTGAGTGCGCTGCTGTACTCGGTGCACCTCCTCCCTGTCAGATCCTGAGTCATCAGTGAGGTCTTCATGGTGGACCCTCGGTTGGGATGGCAGGCTCGGCCGTGCCTCTTGCGTCGACCTCTTGGCAGCTTCCGTTGCCAGGGCCTCCTCCAGAGCGACCTGGAACGTTAGGTCCTTCTTAGCGTAGAGTCGTTGTTGCAGTTTCTCATCCCTCAGGCCACCGACGAGGCGGTCACGAAGCATGTTCTCCAGCTCTGAGAAGTTGCAGAACCGGGCGGCTTGGCGGAGAGAGGTCACAAACCCAGTTATGGTTTCCCCAGGGGCTTGCCGCTTTGCATAGAAGGCATTTCGACGAGCCACCACTGAGGGTTGCGGCGAAAAGTGCCCCTTCAGCTGTTCCATTATTGTTTTGTATGGAACAGTAGCGACGTCTTCAGGCGCAAGGAGAGCCCGGGCGATTTCAAACGTCTCCTCTCCGCAGACGCTGAAGAATATCGCCCTCTTCTTGGCGTCTTCTTCATCGGTGACCCCTTTGGCTTCTAGGAGGAAAGTGAAACGGGAGGCGTACGCTTCCCAGTCTCCCGTTGCTGGGTTGAACGGCGAGAAGCTGCTGTCGGTTGCCATTCTGAGTTCCTTGTGTCCCGGAGCTGAAGCCTGGATACACGGTGCGAGGCAGCGGTGCGGCAGGTGGCGGTGCTGCGGTGCTGTGTGTGGCAGTCAGCTCAGCGGGATCCCATCCTCGTCGCCAGTGAAATATACTCAGAGTCGCAAAGTGATTTCATGCTCTTTATTCAGCTCATAGTGGTGAGGAGGAATGAATGAATGTCCCCTCAAGGTATCTGCTTTATATACATTATTTACACAATGGGCTGCACATGATTGGCTAATTCCGGAATTCTACTGTAAGCCAATCAGGTTGTGGATTCACTTAAATCTGGAGCATGATTGGGTGGTTCCTGCCAACCAATCATACTGCTGCATTGTTCTAGGACCAATCCGACTGCTGCATTCTGAATCCTATTGTTCTAGGACCAATCAGACTGCTGCCTTTTGGATCCTATTGTTCTAGGACCAATCAGACTGCTGCAGTTTGGATCCTATTCGACTCAGTACATAACAAAAATGTTATTATCTATCACTCTTCTGGCATGAAAAGGGCTAGGAGCTTCTCCCCATTCCTCTCGTACCACTGATAAGCATGACAGGACATGGGGAACCAGGGTTGGGATTCATATTTCGAAGTGTTTGAAATGCCATTTACATGTTGCCAGGTGCTGTGAATTTTGATTAGCTCTGGCAGGGACGTTGCTGAGCAGTGGGCTGGGGTGGAGGAAAAAGAAAGAGCCTTGTGTATTGTTGCCTTCATATCTGATGCAAATCAAACAAAAGGGCACGTTTTGAACCTTTGGCTCCTTAAGATCTGGCCAAGGAAGGAGAAGGAGACGAAGGAACAAAGGCAACAATAAGGCGCCAGTCCTGATTAGGACTCCCAGCACGGCAGCAGTGGGGGAAATCTCAAAGCTGTGTAGTATCCACAAGGGACGGGAAAGGAATTAAAGGGAAATTTGTCATTCTGAGCATTTTCTTTCCCTTTCATTGGACTTCTGTGAGATGGTTCAAGTAGCCTTCTTTAAGCCAGATGGGTGTTCCTTTGTAGGAGCCAGCGGGTTTTATGAGGTTGCTTTTTGTTCTTCTTGCAAACGCTGTTTTCTTGCTCTATTTTCCAACTTCCTTCTACAGGAATAACCAGATTTTTGTTCCCACACACATGCCGGAAAGGGAATCATCCTGGCCAGCACATTGCATTTCTTCCACACCGATCAAGATCCAGGCTGAATATGCAGCATGCATTTAAAGCACATTGCTTTCCCTGAAAATAATCATGGGAACTGTAGTTTGCACCTCATACAGCTACAAATCCCAGCACCATTAACAAACTGCACTTCCCAGGAAGTAATCTGCTTCAAATACGTATGCAGCCCTGGATTTCTGACTCCCAAAGCATCCTGTTTACATGAAAGATTGTAAAAACAGTTACAGCTAATTTGCCCTCCGATGCTATAACAATCTGTGATTCCCCACATTCAAATCAAAAGGGTGGGGGGAAGCTTCTTTGTTTGCTGCTAGAGATAGATATTGCCAACAAACGGCATATCTAATATATGTTTTTTGAGATCACTGAGGATGAAAGAAGTGACCTGACGTGGAAGATGTTTCACAGCCAACTTACACCACCTCCCCAACTACAAATGAGAATAGCTTTTGAATGGGGAGCAATGGCTTTTGCCTGTGCTTCTAAATAAGGAACAGTGCACAGTTACCAGGCACCCTGTGCAATAGCGGACACATCACAGCAACTTAGGAACTTTGTAATAATTCCCATTAGCGAGAAAATTATATGCCAGCAGGTAAGGGTCCCAAGCACAGGATGCCAGGCAGCATCCAGGAAGGCAGAAACAGCTGTGGAAATCAATAGGAAGGTTTTAAGTTCCTGAAGCATCACATTACCTAGGAGGAAGCATCACTTTGATGGAGACAGCAGCTGCCTCTGCATTTCAATGAAGGATGCCACTGCATGGCAACACATTTTGTTTGGGCCTCATTTTGGGTACACCTGAAACGGCATGCTTGGGAGTTTTCTTTGGAATTACATTGCTCTGCCACCTTGCAGGATGTGAATCTTTGTCAGCGGAGAGGCTGGTGCCCTGTGCTCATTGAGGTGCCTGCCAGGTACTGGGTACGTGAGGCTGTCTGTGCAAAACAGTCAGCATCCTGTATCCTCCTTGACAATGCAGGCTGGGCTGATTGACAGTGACAGCTTCCCCGGTGCACCATTAGCTGCAGCGCTGCCAGACGGCCTGTGCTCACTTGATCTCTGTGTTTTCCATCTCTGCTGCATGGAAGGCAGCGGGGTTGTTTTAGAGGTGTTCACACTCCGTACCGATGCTGGGCTAATTACTGGCAACTGGTTCACCAGACGGGTCTTCCAGGCTCCCAAGATAACAGCAAGAGAGGCAGGGACTTTCTGAATGTCCTTTTCTTATTTTAAAGGGGGGACTGCTGCCACCAGCATTCCAGAGCATCACGTACCGGTGCAGCTCAGTGTATGTGAAATATTTCTGTGCTTCCTGCTGACTATAATGGGAAAGAGAGAGAGATGAGAATCCCTCATGGATTCTGATCCACCTCTGCCATTGTTTCTAAAAGCATCACTATGGAGTTCAATGGGACTTACAGTCCGATCCTATGAACGCTTACTGAAATGCAACTCCTATTGATTGAAAAGGGATCTGCAGCCCTATCCTATGTATGTTTACTCTATTTATGTATGTGTGATTTTGGCTGAAATCAGCGCTCGCTTCTGTGGGGCTGCTGTGTTGGGGACTTCGGCCGCCTGAGGCAGCCGTCTCAGTCCGCCTAATGGCAGAGCCGGCTCTGATTATTATTGTATAATTATAAGATCATTGTATAATTGTAGAAGGTTGTGTAATCTTAGGAGGGGGTGTGGCTATGAGGGGGTGTGGCTGTGACTATTACAAAGGGACCCTGCACTTCTGAATCTGCCAATGCACTAGGTTGCTATTGTAGGTTGTTGTGAAGAAGGCAATACTTGCAGTGCCTTGCACTCTGGGGGAGGCTTGGTCATGAGCATATTGGAGCCAGCTGCCCACTCAGAGCTCCACTAAAAGCAAATGGGTTGAGGATTTGCTTTTAAAAACCGGACAGAGCTTTATCGGTCAATTAATCAGGATAGATAATGAGTAAATTAAAGGGCAGAGTCAAGAGAGGTTGCCAGATAGAAAACCAATATGTGCAGGTTGAAAATGTATGCTCTGCAGCAGTTGGGGCTGGGGGAAGGAACGTTGTCATCCCCCCCAGGACTGCATTGAAGAGGTGAGGATGGCATGGGCCATGAAGGGTTAATAATCACGATAATGATGATAATCTTTTTATTTCCATCCCACCCGTCTGACATGGAGTTGACTCAGAGCATTGCTGCACGTAGCTTGGCACTGTGTATACCAGCAAACAATGGCTCTTGGGGGTTTTAAGCAGGGGGCGGTCCCATCCATACTTGGAGATGTTAGCCAATGAACTTGGGACCTTCTGCATGCAAAGCAGATGCTCAAACACTGAGCTAATATTCCCACCAGACTGCAGAGATTTAATCAATTCTAGGTAGGATTCTAGGTGGAGTTTTAGTGTGTCGTATGTGCTATGTTTTCATTGTCTCACAGCCATCCAGTATTCCCTCAGCACGACTTGTTTGAAGCTCATTCTGATTCCTTCCCTGGAAACATCCCCTTTCAAGTGATGGCTTTTCTCCCATCACAAATGCCTTCCCCTGGAGAGCAGGTGGCATCTTCCAGTATCCCACACCACCAAATTTCATTATACACTGTGTGTGGGACCATTTCTAGGTGACTTTCTCACCCTAGCTGCTTTAGGCATCACTTGAGAAGGCAGCAAAAGTGTGTGCTGTTTCTCTGGAAAACAAACACACACACAAATGGCCTTCGAAATGATTTCGCATGCAGGAAGGAAAGGAAACTTGGAGGAAGCGTTTCCTGCTGTCCTACTCATAACGGATTTTTCTCTGTGTGCATATTCCATACAAACCATTAAATAATTTCAAACCTCTGCATTGTCTGAGCTAGCAACCTTTTGGCCATTTGGTTCAATTTAGAAGAGGTTCTGGCGGTTAAGACCTAAGAGAATAGTTCATTTGTAAATGCCTGAAGTCAGTTTTAAAAGAAAGCGGCTCACTGATAACAGTGAACACTGGCAGCCACTCATTTTTACCTCACCTAAGAGTGATTTGCAGGTTTCTGCATTGTTTCAAAAGCCTAACCAACCTGTTTCACCAAGGGGTTAGTGTGTGACAAAATACAATGTTTTAGCATTAATAATAATACCTCCCTTCACCCAACGATCCCAGGGAAGGTTACAACATTAAAAGACATTACAGTGGTACCTCGGGTTACATACACTTCGGATTACATACACTTCAGGTTACAGACTCCGCTAATCCAGAAATAGTACCTCAGATTAAGAACTTTGCTTCAGGATGAGAACAGAAATTGTGCTCCGGCGGCGCAGCGGGAGGCTCCCTTAGCTAAAGTGGTGCTTCAGGTTAAGAACAGTTTCAGGTTAAGAACGGACCTCCGGAACAAATTAAGTACGTAACCAGAGGTACCACTGTATTAAAAACAAAAGCACCTTACAATCACAAAAATAAGGTGGGTCCTTGTGAGAACAAAGTCTCTTTCAAACCACACCAAATTGCTTCAAGCAAGCAAGAAAACACCAGAACACATCATAAGAGAAAGGGGGATCATAGAATTATAGAATTGGAAGGCGCCTCAAGAGTTAGCTAGTCCAGTCCCCTGCAATGTAGGAATTTTCACCCAACGTGGGGCTCAAACCCAGAACCCTGAAATTAAGAGCCCTGTGTTCTACCAACTGAGCTATATTTCAGTATTTATCACTGCAATACCATCTTTTTACTTCCTGGCAGGATTCCTGTCCCTTTAACACGATAGATAGAAATTCAGGAGGCCAGCATTTCCCAGGCACAGAGATGCAGCGACAGAGAGCTTTACTGATTGAATTTCTGCCTGGCACTCATACTGTTAGTCTTGCAGCCTAAAGGTGTTGCACAAGTTTCCCCTCTTTTGACTACCAAGTGCACATTCCTGTCTGATCCTATCCTCTCCCTTCTCTCTCTCTCTCTCTCTCTCTCTCTCTCTCTCTCTCTCTCCGCCCATCTCTCTTCCCCACCAATTTTCCATGTGTTGCACTACTTTTGTTTTTTTCCCTGAGCAGCGGGCCAAGAATCATTGTGTTTGCAGGAAGTCTCATTACAGAGCACAGTGTGTTCTTCTGCCCTCTCGCACCGCGCCGCATACGGACAGGGCCACACACTGCGTTCCCCCCTGCCGACAGCAAGCTGCTATGGCACCAGATTTGCTGGCGGCTTATAGCTTCAGTCAGCATTTGCTGCTAATGAACCCACTTGCTTCCTCCTGGAGAGGTTTAGAGAGCCATAATCACACCCTGTGGCTGCGCACTGTGGCTTTGGGGCTGGGAGGTAGCTGAGTTAAGGAGCTGGAGGGAGAGAATCTGCGAGAGCCAGGTAAATACACCTGTCCTATGGCTGCTGTTGTTGTTCCAGGTGCCCTTCTTGAACACAAAAAAACTGCTCAGGGAGTTCTAAAGATCCTGCACCCCAGACCTAATTTTCCTTTATTCCTGAAGGCATATACTGAAGCAATTATCGCCTATTCTTGCTTTTGCACTAAAACTGAGTAAGAAATCAATCTTTGACAATGGCGCCACCCACACTTTTGAACTTCTTGCCTATTGACATCAAGCAGGCAGGCTCCTTCACTGCACTCTTTTCAGCACCTGCTAAAAACATTTTTGTTTTGATGATGATGATCACCATCGTCATTTACCCACCTTTCACTCTTAAGGACCCAGGATAGGTTGCAACATTAAAACATAATGTTAAAAAAGTTTAAAACAACTGATAATTATAAAAAAAAAATAAGATGGGTCTTAAAAATATACACCTCAAGCCAATCTAGACATGTAGAAAGTTGACATCTGTTTTAATCTGGTTTTTAGCTTATTGTTGTTTTTAATTATTTTTGAATGTTTTAAATTGCTATTTGTAACTGTGTTGTTGTGTGTTTTTGCTGACAATGTTACTGTTTTCTTCTTTTTGTAAAGCGCTTTTGTATATCACAAGTGGCATATAAATCTTGAGAAGTAAATAAATATATACTTGTGCCAATGTTGTTGCTGTTGTTTCAATACTTGGTTTTTCATTGCTGGCCTTCCTCACCATTTAGAACATGCATATCAATAGGTTTATGGTGTGTAACCATGTTGCTTTTAAGCACTGGAGAGAGAGCTTTAGAAATACATCAACCCCCCCCCCAAAAAAAAAATGCCACAAGAAATTGGCAGAATCACAGTATTCCAATCTGGAGAGTGGGGTGGTGGCCAGTGAATTTTTCATCGGGGGGGGGGGGTGTGTGCTGAATCAATGCCCTTTCAGAATGGGTTTCAGATCTTAAACCCTGGCTGCAGGACTCAGTGGAAATCTGGTGTTTTCTCACTGGTGTTGCTGGTTTTGGCAGACATCTGGAGCACTGCGGCTGCCCATTGCCCACTGGGCCCTCTTCCCCAAACGAGGTATGATAATACCAGCACTAGGGATGAAGGGGGAATCTGTTTTTAATATATTTATACATGGAATTTGATGCTTATGGTGATACAACCAAGCTTTGCCTGCCTTGGGCCACTTGTGTACTTTCTTTCTTTTTAACCAACTAATTATATGCATAAAATACATACAAAACTCTCGAAGCCCCATGCAGTACTATATTTCTGCAGCACACTTTCCTAAGTATCAATATATAATTACTATTTTCACACAGTTGGGTGCAACATTGTGCGTATCTGTTTCTGCGCTGACTGCTTTAGGAAACCTGGAATGCACGTGCATAGACGATACAGAGAACATGACATGTTTAATATTGTGTACAATTGTGTGTTTAATAATGTATGCAGTATGCATGGACTGTTTGGTATTTTTAGCAGAAGCATTTTTTAAAAAAAACCCCTCACATTTCTTTGAGATAAAGGAGTGAGATGGGAATTAGAAAATACTTGTGCAGATATGTTACACATCAAGACTTTCAGGAACACCCACTGTCAGGGACTGGCTAGATGAGAAGGAGTGGGGGAAACCGCCTGACCAAGAACTTCCCAGGCAGCAGCGGAGGAAGTCACATGGGTGCCTGGGGCTGCACACCCAGGGACGGGGCGAGCTGCCCATAGGGGTAGGGCGAGGGTGGGGCACACCGTGGGGCCTCCGGAGTCTGGCTGCCTCCTCCCACTCAGCCGCCCTACACCTGGGGGGGGGGGAGGCAGTGGGTAGACCGTTTGGGCAGAGCGGAGCCTGCGTGCACCCAAGCCAGTGTGTCTCTCCCAGGAGAGATGCATGTCTTGGCACACTGCAGGCCCCGCGGTGAGTGCTACCCACCTGGCATTTTGTTACCCCCCCTCATTGGTGACACCTGGGGTGGACCGCCCCCACTGGGCCCCCTTCCTCCACCACTGTTTCCAGGGAAAGCATAGAGCAGGCATAGGCAACCTCGGCCCTCCAGATGTTTGGGGACTACAATTCCCATCATCCCTGATCACTGGTCCTGTTAGCTAGGGATCATGGGAGTTGTAGGCCAAAAACATCTGGAGGGCCGAGGTTGCCTGTACCTGGCATAGAGGAAGAAGATATGGAGCCAGACTCTTGGTGGTGGACAACCGGACACACCCCATGTCAGAGGATTATAGGAAGGAGAGCTGATAAGGTTGCTACACAGAAAGCTCTGTGGTTGCGGGATCTGGTTGCAAGAATGGGAAGTGACGGAGATAACAGGGAAAGTAGGAGAAAAACTTAATTGGGAGCATCTTCACTCCGAGAATGGCTGCTTTAGTCCTTTTCTGTGATCATTAAACACTCTTAAACTGGCAAGGGACTCTAATTGCTTTGTTCTGGTTATGCATGGGCAAAGGGGGAGGGGAGCCATTTCCCTGACGCCTGACACACCAGAAGAGAGGAAGAGCTGGGAGGTACTGGGAAAGGAGGAAACAAGCAGGTGCCCCAGCATGGAGCAAAGGCAGAAGTCAGCAGCTTCATCACAAGCTCCTCTTGATGGTGTGTCTGTTGACAGACTGCCAGCTCCTCCTCCCACTCCCAGAACAAGGTGTTTACTTCACATAACAGAGCATAGAGCAAAGGAGAGATGGAGGGGGTCCCTTGGGACTCTCCGTAGACAGAGGGAGGGGCCTGACACAGAGGGAATAGAATGAAGTGGGAGGTGCAAGACAGTCTGAGCAACAGCACACTATAAGGGACCATATCTCATGAGTCTCCCTATGTTTTCTGTTTGATTCCTTAATGGAACTACTAACTGTGGCCTTGTCTTTTTCTGATCTGCGCTGAATAGTGCTACGTGCCAGTGCTCCCATGACACCCACGCTTAATTGGTTCACTACTTCCATGCAGGATGTCCATGTAGCCCAACCTTCTGGAGTGTCATGAGTTTCCTACTCCACGCTGGCAAAGCTCTTCTATGGACAGAGCTGCAAATCTGCTGCAAAATTTGTTATTTGCAGAAGCAGACGACACCTCTAGAGCGCACATTTGTGAAGAGCCCTCAGCTAACACATTTTCGTCCCAGCGTGCAACTGACACCCTAAAACCAGACCAAGCAGATATGTTTTGAAGCCCATATGTAAGTGCTTTCCTTAATGGAAGCCAGAGACCAGACACCAGTCCCAGGGGTCCATCTGTCAAGCACAAGGAGGCGGTTAATGGCTGCCGAACAGCTGCCACAATGATGCATTGAGCATTGGCCAGTCTCTATATATGTTTTTTAGAAGAACCTTGCTCACATTTTTTTTCCTGGGCATGGCAGCTTTTTCCATTGTGGTGTTACTGCCCTGCTTGCTGTGACTTCTCAGTGTGCTGAAGTGTCATTGTCTTTTCTTAAAGGGGGGGGGGGCTCAGCTGTTTCTATGGCAAATCTGAAACAAATTGGAAAGAGTTGCAGAAGCAACATGAGGGATTTAGTGTGTGAATCTGCCATTGTTTTTTAAAAGACATCAGCCTGCAGATTGTTTCTTTCTTTCTCAGAGTTTAATTTTAAGAAAATATTGATTCCAAACATCTATTGATGTGTAATTTGTAATTTTCCTAGTGGAAAAAGTCAGGTTTCCTTATGTCTTCCTGCTGCACACCAGCCAGTCTTCTTATGGTTGGAGGTGATTACTTCCTCCACCAACTTCCTGTGAGCTGCTCCCCCTGTTGGTTACAAAAGGTAGAAAAAAAACTGTGCAGAGCCTTTACACTGGTGCTTGGTTGGTATAGTACTGTAGACTATTCCATTCACTAGCTGCTGAGACAACCAAAGAAAAAGGAACAAGGAATGAGTAAGAGAAGCATGAGCTTAGAAACTAGAAAGAAATATGGGGGGCCTTTCCGAATCAGGGGTAGGTTTGGCCTAGATGAGCCATTGGTTTGTTTCAGTTGTATACTAGGTGGACCTCAATGGTGAGAGCATTCCACAGTTGGACAGCCTCAAGTGGAAGGGCCTAATAACTATTATTATTATTATTATTATTATTATTATTATTATTATTATTATTATTATTATTATTATTACCACCCTGCCCATATGGCTGGGTTTCCCCAGCCACTCTTTCCCTTGTTGCTACCCTCCAAACCTCTCTCAGAGGAGGCTTCTGGAGGAGGTTCTCAGGTGAATATCAGAAGTTCATTTCGGGAGAGATGCTCAGAAATATACTGTTCAGGAGGTTCCCTACTTCAGAATTTTACACACACACACCACTTTTGTAGGGTAACAGTGGAGGGTGCCTGAGACAGGCAAACCAGAGAGGGTGACTTTGCACACTGTGCTTTTCCCACTCGTGTTGCTTTTACACTTGAGTAGAATGCCTGAAGAGGGCTTATAGCCCATCTCTTTGTTGGTATTTCAGTAGCTGGCTAAAATCTGCCTCTTCGGGGAGGTGCTGAGTGTTGGTTGAAGGGGGTTGAATTTTGCTTGTTTTCAGCTACTTTTGTTGCTACAGATATCATTATGGATTTTTTTAAAAAATGTAGCTGTTTTAATGACTGTTGTTACTGTGTTAAACTATTTTGCTGTTTTGGTTTTATTGGTATTTTAAATTGTTAGGTGCTGCTACAGCAGTGGAGAATGGAGCCTGGAAATTTTTGAATGACTACACCTAATAATGAATTTTAAGAGGCAATCTGTGCCACATGAGGGCTGGAAGAAAAGGACTCGGCCAACTGCAGAGGAATAATTGGGCATTCAAAAGGCCAATGCGACAATTCCAAAAACAAAGCAGCGTCAAAGGAGGCTGCTTCTGAAGGTGTCCCACTGACTTAAGGATCCTTCAAAATTCTGGTTAATGCAACAGAATCTCTGAGTCATCAGCATGCCAGTGTCACGAGGAGGGTTTTTTTATTTGTCTAAAATATGCCATTGATTTGTTTGGGTTGCCTGAGTCGGTGTGGTCTTGTTAAGTCGATGCAAGCTGAGCCCTTTCTGTATACACAGTAATTACCATGTTATAATGTATTATGTTGAGTGTTCATGTGAGCTTTTTGTATGCTTCTGAGCGCTATAAGACTTTGAGGGGGGAAGGGATCCAAGTGACTGCAGTGATTTGGAAGAAATGGGAATCTGTTATATTCATGTATTTATTTATTTCCCCCCACCTTTCCTCCAAGGAGCCCAAGGTAGCATCCACATGTCTCTCTGCTTCATTTTGTTCCCCTAACCCTGCTCTACTGAAAGATGGTAGCTGGACTACTGTGGCTCACAGGTAACATGGGAAAGAAACATGGCAGGGAAACAGGCTCCACAAACCAAGCATTCTCCCCAGGGATGGACAGATCGGCCTATTTCAACTCTGTATCACTTCCACATATGTTCAATCGTAAATCTGCTCCATCCCGCTTGCGTTTTTTGAGCCTGTCAGAAACAAAACAACACTGAACAATAACTCATGTCTAAATATATTCCGTCTTAAAATATGTATTTTTATTTTTTATTTTAGCTGAAAATCGAGCTGCAAATTTAAGAATTAGCAAAAATGGCTGTCTCTTGTTTGTCGTTATCCCATTCCCAGGGTATCCAATTTTGTTTTGTTTCAGGGGTTCACCATTCAACCACTGAAATAGTTTTGGGCTGGAATGATAGGGTTTTCAATCTCAGTACAGTGGTACCTCGGGTTAAGTACAGTACTTAATTAATTCCGGAGGTCCGTTCTTAACCTGAAACTGTTCTTAACCTGAAGCACCACTTTAGCTAATGGGGCCTCCTACTGTCGCTGTGCCACCGGAGCACAATTTCTGATCCTGAAGCAAAGTTCTTAACCCGAGGTACTGTTCCTGAGTTAGCGGAGTCTGTAACCTGAAATGTATGTAACCTGAAGTGTATGTAACCCGAGGTACCACTGTACATGATGGCTTCTAGTCTCCTATGTCACCCTTTTACTTTTTCTTTCTTTTTACATACACACACACACAGCAACTGACTTTGCACGTAGATCTGGCAGGGCAGCAGAAGCACTAGAGCTCTGAGACAGCCTCTGGGAGGAGAGAACTGCAACCCGAGCTGTGAAAGCTCCATCGTGCTTCTGCCATGCCCCCAAAGTTGGCGACTTAAAAAAAGAAGATCCCATAGACATGAAAAGGAATAGGTCTAAAAGGGAATAAAGAAACATAATGTTGCTATTGTGATTATTAACATTTGCATACCACTGAATGCCAAAGTAGGCTTCTAAGCAGTTTACATGTATACAAGCCTATTGAACAGGCATTAAAATATAAGCATCCATAATTAAAACACACAATAAAACACAGCAGTGGTAGCTGGTGCCCATTGGGGACTGGTAGGGTGTAAGGCAGGGAACGTAACAGTAAGGGGAGCCAAAACCAATGACAGGCAGAGCCAACTAGCCCACACTTCCGCTTGCCCCCTGCTTTCTAGGTCTGAAAGGTTTTTTGTTTTTGGCACATTCCCTGGGAAACCCCGCTGCTTACTATTCAGTTGGAGTAAACATGAATTGGATTTCCAGTGCGTTCCCAGAGATTCATTCCTCATGTGCTGATTAGGGAGCAGCCACAGGGTATGATAACAGGACACAAGATTTGGACAAGATGATCAAGGATCTGAAAAGCATGAGGAATGGTTGAGGGAGTAGGGAATGCTTAGCGTGAAGAAGAGAAGACCGAGAGGTGGGATGATAACCATTTTCAAATATTTGATGGGCTGTCACCTGGAAGATGGAGCAAGCTTGTTTTCTCCCGCTCCAGAGGGTAGGACCCAAACCAATGGCTCAAATAAGAAGAAAGGAGATTCTGACTAAACATTAGGGCCAACTTTCTGATGGTAAGAGCTCTCCAACCATGGAACAGACAACCTTTGGAAGGTGGTGGACTCTCCTTCCATGGAGGTTTTCAAGCAGAGGTTGGAGGGCTATCTGTCAGGGATTCTTTAGCTGAGATTTCTGCATTTCATGAGTTGGGCTATCTATGTGGCCATTGGAGTCCTAACTATGAATCTGTTATTCTAGGGGAGGGGGTTGCCTGTCAGCCTTTAAGGTGGAATCTACAGCCTTCATTTCCTGCACATTTGACAGGGCTGCTCTAATACAGCATAGAGGAATCCAGAGACCAACTCTAAAGCATTCAAACACACACACACACACACACACACACACACACCCGTATAGAAGGCAGAGTCAAAAACAAGCTATTAGCATTGGCTCTTCTTCCTCCTGAAATTTTGCCATGATGACAAAGCCATGCGTTCCCCCTCCTCTTTTTTTTATCCTACCAACACATTGCTTTCAGAAAGACTGCTTTGCTCTTTGAAGAACCGGAAGACTGTGTGCTGTGTTTCACCCACACACTTGTGTTTTGTGTGTGTGTGTGGTTTTGTGTGTGTGTTTGTGTGTGTGTGTGCCTATGTGCTTGGTTTGAAAGCGCCGGGCCAAAGCAGTGAGTCAATATGAGTGTTTGTTGGCAAAGCATCTCTGGAAGATGTGCACATATTTCTCTGTTCCTGTTGTACAAAACAAGACAATGGAGAGCAGGTTTTATAGCACAGAGAGTCCATTCATTCCAGCTTCTGGTGTCTCTCTCTCCCCCCCCCCCCAACACTTTATTTCTGCCTCCTCTCAGAGACAAAAGATGGTCTCTCTTACATGGATTCCTTCTCATAATAGTAGAATGAAGTTGACTGGCAGCAGATCAGGACAAACAAGAGGGAAGTCCTTCACACACAGATGTAAGGCGGCAATTCTAAGTAAACCCCCCACTGAATACAGCAAGGCTTACTTCTGAGTAATAGTACAGGATTTGCTCCTGTGAGGCAGCACAATGACTTTTTTTTTAAGTAGTGGAGAAATTTGTAGTGGGTAGGTATGTCAGCAGCTACAAGGCATACTGGCTGAATGGGGGATTCTTGAGTTTATTGGGTTGTTCTTGTTTTTATTTTATCATGTATTTTATGTTTTTATATTGTGATTTTATATTGTCAACCACTTGAGACCTGCAGGTATAGGGCGGTATACAAATAATAATAATAATAATAATAATAATAATAATAATAATAATAATAATAATAGAAACTTCAGACACATTTATTCATATTTTTCCCATTAAATGCATACACCACTTGATTATTAAAAAAAAAAACCAAGCAAACTTCAAGGCAGTTTCCAAAAAAAAAAGGATAAAACAATACAATGATGAATAAGAATTGACAATAACTCAAAAGTTTCAAAAAGTTAAAATGACATCAGTTTTAAATGTTTAGAAAGTTTTAAACTTTCTAAACATCACGGTAGGCTTGTCTAAACATAAATGGTTTTAGCAGGTGCCGAAAAGAGTACAGTGAAGGCACCTGCCGGATGTCTGTAGGCAGGGAGTTCCAAAGTGCAGTTACTGCCACAGTAACTGATTGAATTCTTACCAATGCAGAACGGGTACTATGTGGCGCCTGTAACAGGGCCAGTTTTGCTGATTGAAGCTGTCAAGTGGGAATGTATGGGGCAAGGCAAACCTATAGGTAAGTAACTGAATATGAGGCACTAAGGATAAAAACAGAGGAGGCGGTTGCCTCTGTCCCCAGTTTCCAAGCTTCCAGAGACATATGGGTGGCAGATTTTTCCATTGCAATACTTCAGCTTGAATGTAACTAAGACTACCATTCTAAGCCCCATTGGGATTTACGTACTTCCAAGCTGATCAGGATCACAGCCCTCACCCTGTTACCATGCAAGGTGACCCAGCGAGGCGATTTTGCATGTCTGACTTGCTCCAAGTGTAGTACGATCTCTCCTTTAACCACTCCCTGCAGACTACCCAGTTGGTCTGAGCAAATGACATAGGTAAAGGTAAAGGTACCCCTGCCCGTACGGGCCAGTCTTGACAGACTCTGGGGTTGTGCGCCCATCTCACTCAAGAGGCCAGGGGCCAGCGCTGTCCGGAGACACTTCCGGGTCACGTGGCCAGCGTGACATCGCTGCTCTGGCGAGCCAGAGCCGCACACGGAAACGCCGTTTACCTTCCCGCTGGTAAGCGGTCCCTATTTATCTACTTGCACCCGGAGGTGCTTTCGAACTGCTAGGTTGGCAGGCGCTGGGACCGAGCAGCGGGAGCGCACCCCGCCGCAGGGATTCGAACCGCCGACCTTTCGATCGGCAAGTCCTAGGCGCTGAGGCTTTAACCCACAGCGCCACCTGCGTCCCACAGTGCTCACCTGCGTATGAGCAAATGACATACAGAGCTGCAATTTGAGCTTAGCCGCAAGTGTCTGGCCACACTTGTTCTTCACTAAATGAATTGACCTTGTCTACATCCATGAATTCAGATGTGGCATTCCTATATCTTTCGTTTATTTTTATTACTTGAAAAATGCTTGTATACTGCAGTGTCATAAAGTACTTCAAAGTAAGTTACAGCAACGTAAACATAAAACCATACAATGAAACAATTAAAAGTTAAAATCAAACATCAATTAACCATTTTGAAGGGATGTATTTTTAACTGCCTGTGTAAGCCTGGCAGAATAGGAAAGTTTTCAGCCGGCATTTAAAACTTGGACCAGAAGTCACCTGCTTAATTTCCAGTGGCAGAGAGTTCCACAGGACTGGGCCAGTGATACTAAAGGCTCTGTTCCTTGTTGTCAAATGGGTCTCGCTAAGTTGGGGAATGACCAACAACACTCCTGCAGATGGTCTCAGTGACTGAGCTGGGATATAAGGGGTTCAGGTGATCCCTGAGGTACCCTGTACCTAAGTTGTTCAGGGCTTAGTACATTAATATAAGGGCCTTCAACCTGGCTTGTTAGCAAGTGGGTTATGCCAGTGCACATGCATTTCTGTCACGTCTCCTGTGTAAATGCAGCTCCATTTTTTGTGTGGCTGTCACTTAAACCTGGCATGGTGGAGCTGAGAAGTAAACGCCATTTAATCAATAGGCCAGCATCTCCCCAGGAGATGAGGGACAGCGGAAACCATGTGTAGTGCTCCACAGCACCCCCTGCTGGGTGCATTACAGTAATTTGCAGCGCCGTTCCTCCTCCCCCCCCCCATCCACCCAGGTTTCCTCCATCCCCGCTACTGCTTTGGCATAAGAAAAAGAATGAGAAGCCTGGGATCTGTATAGTCTATTAAAAACTCAGGAGGAAACAGTCAATGTTAGCCGAAGGGGGAAAGGACAAAACTGGCAGGGGGAAGAGAAAAAACACCATTTCCAGAGATGGCTAAGAAAGTGGCAAATTAAATCCTGAGAATTCAGTGTCTTGTTTGGAAGCACTTCTTTTTAAACAGGTGAAAAAAGAGAGAGGAAATAACGGGAATTTTCTTGAGCCTCTGGTACCCATCCTTTTAAATGTCTGCAACCTGCAAGGCTGCTAAGGATTGCTAGATATTTCTGTATGCCACTAACTGATTAATCACAAGGGCACTTTGAACCAGTTTCTGTGCAGGGATCGACCGACCCTGATTATACAGCTATAGGGACTGATGCTGTGCATGAACCTATTCCTTTTTTGTGCCCAAAGAATACTCTGAGCCTTGAGCATGCACAGCCCATAGTAAGTCATCAGGCTAGATCCCCTGACAGTGCTGTCAGCGAGTGCCAGACTTGCTCGCTCGGTCCCCCCCTCTCTTTACAGGACTGTGGTGCTGTGGTGCTGTGGGGGTGAACTTCACTTCCACTTGACTTGGCCTTTTGTCACGCGGGGATATGCTTTATCAGTGTAACAGAGGGTGCCCTAATTGGCTAAGAACCAGCCCTGAAATGTCACTGTAAGATTTATATCTCTGAGCAACTTCTCCAGCATGGGCTACTGGATAATGGCTTGCAGAGGGAAGGAATTTCAGGTGATCGTCAACTTTAGCTTCCCCATCTGCCTCCTGCTTTCTTCCTTCCCCCCTCTGTTTGCTCTTCTTGATTCTTGAAGCCTAAAGGAACAGTGCAATCCTATATGCTTCTATTCAGAATTAAGCCCTACCAAGTTCAGTTAGACTTCTTCTCAAGTTATAAGAGTGCAGGGTTCCAGCCTAAGTTACTTTCCCCCAGCCCAGGGCAGCGGGGGAAACACTCTTCTCTTTGTGTCATTCATCCAGCAGTCAAATGGCAAGTGTGGCTGTAAGATGCTTCTTGCCTGAAGAGGGCTTGGTGGGGTATGTACTGAGCGGAAGAGTCAGTTCAGACTCTGATGTGTGGGCTTTGGATAACAGCACAATTAGGTCAGGTGTGCTTTGGGGTTCACCTTGGGTTCTGAGCCTGCTTCAGAAGAATTAAGTGAGGAAAGGACCTTGAAGATCAAACAAGACTGACCACCATGGTCCCTTGAGGACAAACTCTTCTGTTCACTATGAAGAGGGGCTACCTGTGAGAAAAGGGGTTGGTAGAATCTGAAGGAAAGAGGGGGAAGCCAGACAACAGTGGAGATGCTAAATAACCAGAGGTATGGTAACCCACATTTTGCACCTCATGACAGAAAGAGTAGTCTTTGTGGGCAGAGGCAATGATTATGAGCCAATCTGACCTTGACCTTGTATGCTGAGTGATGCAAAGCTGGATGCTCTTGGAGATAATTGTGCAAAACAGGTGGAGGATCCTATTCTTAAAGGATGCAGATGATTGTTGATTTGGTTGCCCATGGATGTGATGCTTGTCGGAAGCAGAGTTTAGTTCTGGTGAGGACAAAGTGATGGCTGAATGCTCATGTTGCAAGATGGCAAAGAGATATGATGCAGAGATAGGCATTAACATACACCCAGAACTCTTGTTCCTCCCAGACACTGTAGTCAAGGTTGTCTCCTATCAACAAGGATCTGTCCTTCCTTTGCTGTGCTTCTAAGAGCCTACTGGTGTTGCATGGTCACCTGTAGAGTGAGCCAAAGGGAGCCAAGGGGTTGGGGTTATGTCTGAGTGCTAGCCGGACCGAGCACTGGGGTGACAGTGTGGATATTGCATGAGGGACATCAGAGCCAGTAGCCACAGTTGAAGTTGCAGTACCAATGTGGGAAGTAGTAGTGAAAACAGCACATTATCTGCTTGCAACATGGAGGCCCAGTTGCACAGTTCTGCGAGTTTATGCAGCATAGTGGGACATCTGCAACAGCAAATCCTGCTTCTGCCATGACTCATGTAGGTGGCCTTATCCAGGCCACTTCTTCTTGGTATTGCCTCTGCATGTGCAGCACAGGGATATGTGTGCTACATTGCCTTGCATCTCAATAAGGATTATTGAGATGAAGCTAGTGATGTGATTTGGAAACTCTTAAGGTGCACAGTATTCCTGTAAGCACATCATTGTGGCCATATGAAGCCCAACCCCATCTTTGTTTCCAAGGCAAGTGATCCCTTTCCCAATACTGCAGAGAGGCAACTGTGTTTTGCATTGTCATCTGGCTGTGTTTCAGATCCACCTTATTGGTACGCACAAGGAAAACTGTAAAATGTGCATTCGCTGTGAAGAATTAATGTGTACAAATGAGCAACAGCTCATTTCTTCCTCCTCCCTCTTGGAAAGAGGCCCACTTTTATCTGCGCTCAAGGAATGCAGCCACTTTGACCGACTTCTGTTACAATACATTGTCTAAGAACCAACTAATACTGAATCTGAAACTCTGGCATTGCATGTTTGTCCACTTGGCCCTGATTTAGGCGATCCTGAATTAGCTACGCCTTACTGAGGTTGCTATAGTCAGTCAATATCCCCCCCCCAACAAGATCCCCCCTCCCTCCTCTTCTTCCCTTCTCCAAGTGCAGCAACAGTATTGATCTTTCTGGTCAGTTACATAAAGACCATCTGCATTAATCTGATTTAATGGGGATTTAGCTGGCATCAGAGCAAACCTGTTGCTGTCCTAATCTCATTTCAGAAACACACCGATGTTTTTAAATACCATTTTTTTCCACGATTTCTTTGTCTTCCTGCCTCCCCTGGCCATATATCAAATCCATTTTGATCAGAAGACGCTTCTGGCTGCTTTTACTTTATCTCCCTGGTTTCTCCATCTACTTCTCCTCTGAGCCATTATACCCTGCTGCAGGATGTTGTCTTTGGGATTGACTGAACTATGAACCACAAAAACCGCAATACATTTTAAACTCCATTACAAAACCAGGCTCGCTTCATTATATAAGTGGTAGTGAAATGCCTGACAGGAGCAGCCTGTGGGCATTGGAAAGCAGGAGATGTATGCAGTGGAGCTCCCAGGTGCAGCTAGGCTCTCAATGCCTGTTGCTGGGTGGGAACTGCAGGAGGGGAGAATGCTATGGCATGGAGAAAGGAGATAGAGAAAAGTCTTTCCCTCTCTCTCCCTCTCTCTCCCTCTCTCTCTCTCTCTCTCTCTCTCTCCCTCCCTCCCCCCTCTCTCTCCCTCTCTCTCGCATAGCATTAGTCAAGGGTTAGCAAACTTTTTCAGCAGGGGGCCAGTCCACTATTCCTCAGACCTGGTGGCGGGGCTGGACAATATATTTTTTTGGGGGGGGGGGGATGAACAAATTCCTATGCCCCACAAATAACCCAGAGATGCATTTTAAATACAGTGGTACCTCAGGTTAAGTACTTACAGTAATACGTTCCGGAAGTCTGTTCTTAACCTGAAGCACCACTTTAGCTAATGGGGCCTCCTGCTGCTGCTGCACCACTGGAGCACAATTTCTTTTCTCATCCTGAAGCAAAGTTATTAACCCGAGGTACTATTTCTGGGTTAGCGGAGTCTGTAACCTGAAGCGTCTGTAACCTGAGGTGTATGTAACCCAAGGTACCACTGTAAAAGCACACATTCTACTCCTGTAAAAACATGCTGATTCGTGGACCGTCCGCCAGCTGTATTTAGAAGGAAATTGGGCTGGATCCAGCCCCTGGGCCTTAGTTTGCCTACCCAAGCACTAGATCTTGTGGACACCCAAGGTTGGGAGATTCAGGACAGACAAAAGGAAGGACTTTTTCACGCAGCACATAGTTAAACTCTGGAACTCACTCCCACTGGAGGCAATGATGCTACCATCTTGGATGCCTTTAAAAGAGGATTAGACACATTAAGCTGCCAATGTCTAATAGCTATGATGGAAACTATGCTACCTCTATAGTTGGAGGCAGTCATGAATGCCAGTTGCTGGAAACCACAGGAGGGGAGAGTGGTCTTGTGCTTGGCTCCTGCCTGCAGGCATCTAGAGCCTTGACACTTGGCCACATTATTTTATTTATTATGTTTGTATCCTGCTTTCACTCCCAGGGGCAAATATGGGGTTCCCCACCACCACCACTTTAACCTCACAACAGCTCTGTGGACTTGAGTTAAGCTGGGATGTAGAGATAGTCCTAAGGTCACCATGAGAGCTTCATGGCTGAGTGAGGATTTGAAACTGCGTCTGACCAGTCTTCACCCACCACTCTAACCACTACATGGCACTGGCTGCACATTCCCATAGAGAGGCTCTCCTGTGCACCGGAAACTGCAGGAATTAATCTTGTATTCAGACATGCTTTCATCTCGACAAATATATCCCCAACCATATAATTATTAAACTATCTTGCAGCATGTTTCCTAGGCTCATGTGCAAAAATATCACATGTGGCACAGAGGAATTAAAATTTCAGCAATGCAGAGGAATATATGGGAGTCGGTCATTTCTTTTCTTGTCTTGCACCCACAAAACCTCCCCTTTCCATTGTTTGGCGCTTTCTTCCACCCACTCTTCCTCCTCCTCTTTCTGAGTTCTGTCCATTTCCACTCCTGTCTCCAGCATGTTTATATCCCCCATAATCCCACAGCAGACTTTGCAAATATAGATCCCATATTTCTGATGGTGAACAGGCACACAACAGGGGTTTGTAATATGTGTTCGTATTATTTTGTGCTGTTTTAACATACAGGCATGCCAGTTCCAATTCTGGAATGTTTATACATTATGAAGCAGGCACCAGAAAACATAAAAGAAAACTTCAACTCCCTTTAATATTATTGCACATCAAGACAATAAGTTTTAGTCTTCCCTCCCCTCCCCTCCCCCCTTTAAAAAGATGTACATATAGAAAGATAATTCAGCTAGCAGTCTTGAGTATTCCAGCTCCCTTATCTGTAAGCTGTTTTGGCTGAGAATGCTGCATATACGTTACTTCCCGCAGTGAAAAGGAGGAACTTGGGGGGAAAGAATCAAGTGCCTTTCAGTTGTTGCTGGAAACTGACTCCCAGCAGCTCCAGCCAGCATGACCAATGGTCAGGAAAGAGGCAACAATAGTTCAGCAACATCTGGAGGGCCACACTTCGCCCATTGATTCTCAGTAGCCATTCAGCTCTGGCATGAATGTTGCAGCCCCTCTTCTCCCCACCCACCCAGAATCAGGGCTGATCACAGAGGCTGGAATTGCTATCCATCCATGATTCCACCTTAGATGGCCAATAGGGCCCTGGTTTCCCTCTGCCCAGGTGACAGAAGCTGGTCCATCCAGCATTGGAAAACAATTGGGCAGGGATGGTGGAGGAAGGACCTATTCTTTAGAGTGAGGTGTGGTGGCCAGAGCAGGCATCCCCAAACTTGGCCTTCCAGATGTTTTGGGACTACAATTCCCATCATCCCTGACCACTGGTCCTGTTAGGGATGATGGGAGTTGTAGTCCCCAAATATCTGGAGGGTCGAGTTTGGAGGTTCCTGGTCCAGAGAGTCCTCTGGCTGCATTTAGCAGCAGCTGTGCTCCATGGTGGGCTAGCTAGTGAGTTGGTGGATGAGTGGGCAACAGGGCATCTGTAGCAGCTGCTACATCTGCCAGCACTGTTCCTAAGGGTGCATCATGAGGACAAGATTGGAGGTGCTGTTTCTGGATCACGTCTGCATTCCTCCTTGCTGCTCAAAATAGCTGTTTTGGGTGAATGGCATGGCCATGGTACAGTGGCAGCAGAATGCAGCCCTGTGGGCAGCTGCTTGGGCGGGAGGCAATTTGCCAGCCATCTAGATCTGTCGCTTGAAGCAGTTTCCTCATTCTTACAGTACAGCTGCATGTTCACTGAGGCATAAGAACCTGAGAATAATCTGCTGGATCAGGCTAATGGCCAGCCAATTACTCCAGCATCCTCTTCTCACAGTGGCTAACCAGGTGCCTACAGGAAACCCACAAGCAGGACTCAAGCACAAGAACATGCTCTCCTCCTATGGTTTACAGGAACTGCTATTCAGAAGCATTTCTGCCTCCCACCTCAGAGGCCATTGATAGTCCTCTCCTCTGTGAATTTGTCTAAACTTCTTTTAAAGCCATCTAGGTTGGTGGCCATCACTGCCTTCAGTGGGAGCGAGTTCCATAATTGAACCATGTGCTGCATGAAGGACTTTCTTTTATCTGTGCTGAATCTTCCAATGTTCAGCTTCATTGGATGTCCCTGAGTGACACTCTTCTCTGTCTGCTTTCTCCACTCCCTGCATCACCTCTTATTCACTTTTTCTCTAACTAAAAAGTCCCAAACATTGCAAATCCACATCAGAGCCCAATGGGTTAGTGATGCTCTTTCATAATTTGAAGGCACCTTAGATGGTCAATGCTGGACTGGGCAGAAAATCAGTCTAATGCTGCAGAGTTTTTCCTATGTTCTTCTGCAGCTGTCATTCTCGTCAGGAGTTTGTTGGTGTTCTAATCACTCCCATTTTTCAGACAAGGAAAGTGAAAAACAGAGGGAAAGGTCTCCTAAACTAGGATCTCCCAAGCCTAGAAATCCAAGACAGGTCCTCTTCATTTCAGCCTGCAGCATCTGTTCTATGTCATCACCCGCCTCCTTCATCCTTTGCTCAGGTGGTTGCACTCCAGATTGCTTTAACTACTCCTTATGATCACAGAGAAAGCTTCACCACCCGTTAGTGCCACCAGTCGATTGGAGAGAGGAGGAAATTGAAGCCAATGTAGGGCAGATTTTAATTTGCTGAATGACTGGATATGTAGTTACTGCAGCATACTACAGCCAGCTATGCTTATATCCCTTGCACAGCTGGATTGCTGTCCTGACAGCAGGGAACACAGCACTGTTTTATCCTGGTACTGAAACAATGCTAATATACAGTCATTTCCTTCTCTTCCTCTCCTGGAATAAATTTGGAATTGGCAACAGTTGGGCATGGATGGCAGGTGCTCTCAGAATAGCATTCATGCAGATGAGATTAGAAAGAGCTTTGCAAGAGATGGGATGCTTCATCAAGCCAGATTTCCCCCTCAAAGCTCAACTCTTCTGTAAGCTGTTTCCTTTGCCAATGAAGGTTTCAGTTACCTGTGTAAGATAATAGAAACACACACACACACACACACACACACACACACACACACACACCAACACCAACCTTGAGTTTCACAAGTTAACTGTGTGTTCTGCTAGGCAATACTTCCTTTTGTCTCCTGCTAAACCTATTGCTGGTCATATGTGTGCTGGATGAACTTGCATTTTAATTTTTTTATTATTTATTAAATTTACACCCCACTTTTCTCTCTCTCCAAGGAGCTCAAAGGAGGTGTACAAAACTCTCCCCCTCTTCATTTTATGCTCTCAACAATGTTTTGAGATAGGCTAGGCTGAGAGATAGTGACCAGTAAGAGGTCAACTAGTGAGCTTAATAGCTGAGTGAGGATTGGAATCCTGGTCTCCCAGGTCCTAGTCCAACACTCTAACCACTACACCACCACTGGCTCTCTTATGAGAAAAGGAAGGAAGAGGGGGGAAAGTGTGTGAGAGCAAGAGATAGAGACACACACAAAGAGAATCCCTCTCCCTGTTGATACATTTATAAATCTGTTTTGCCCTCTGTTAGTGTTGTTGTTGTTGTTTCCTTTTGCTGAAGCTTAACCAAGAACACTATCTCTTTCCTTTGTTATTCCAAACCTAGCATGATGCTCATCCACTTAGAGAACAGAGAATGTTTAAAAGGTAGAGTGGGAGGTATTCAGTTGTTTCTGTAACACAGTGGAGGGGAATCTTTTTCTCTCAACGACCACATTCCCTTGGAGGTAATCTGTTTGTGAGAGAGAGGGGGGGAAGGGATGAGTATCCCCAGAGCTGCAAGCCAACCATCTCTCTCTTCTCTTCTCTCTCTCTCTCCACACACACACACACACACACACACACACACACACACATTTTCCCTGTCTCCTTCCCCCTTCCTACAGTGTCAATGGAGTACTGGAGGCACAGATGCCAAGTTGTGCCCAACATTATGGATCCTGGGGCAGTATCCCATCAGGCCACACCATGTCAGGGCAACATCCCTTCAGGCCTCCTCTGGGGCAACATCCCTCCAGAGCCCCGTCCCAGCAGACATTGGGGCAATGTAGAACCTTCAGCCCCTGAGAGATCTGAACTGCCCACTTGCAGAGGGCTCTATCCTTCCATCACTCCATCCATTTCAGTTTTCCCCTTCTTCTCTCATTGACTTTTGGAGTTTTATTTTTCATGCTTATTTTAATGTATGTTTGTGTTTATTTGTTTTAAATAATTAATAAGTTTCCTTGAGTTGCTGTGGCAAAGAAGTGACTTATAGATTTAATAAATAATAATAACAGCACACCTTATAGCAAGTCAGGATGCTTCTCCATCTAGCACAGAATTGTCTGCTCAGGGGGACCTATCCAGGGATTCAGTCTTTCCCAACATCAAATTGAATCATAGAATTGTAGAGTTGGAAGGGAAACCAAAGGTCATCTAGTCTAAGCACCAACAAGATGCCAGGGATTAAACCCAGGGTTTTCTATAGATATGCACTACTAGCCACAAAATTCAGTTGGGGCCCCAATTCAGCACTTTGGAAAACATCCTGTCTCAGCATGAGAGCTTTTCATAGGCCGTCTGAATTAGCTCAACTTCCATCTGAGTTGACTTTCCCCATTCCCACCCCCACTAAAAAAATAAGGATTGGCAAACTTGCCCCTGTTTGAACTTGTAATTTTCTGACTATTTATCAAAACTTAAAAGCATAATCTCAGCCAAGTGTTCACATTTTTTCTGAGATCTGGGAGCCATATTCATTTTTCTCATTCTAGCATAGAGCCAAGGTCACCCCACAATCTCTTGTATCCAAACCCCACTCTGTTTAATACCAGGTAGTTAATTCTGTAGATAAAGTGAACCAGCTAAACCGACCAGCATGAAACATCAGAGTAGTTTACCGTCATATTTTCATGCCTACCCTTGTGTTATTTGTTCACAAAGATGGATAACCCTCTAACAGATTGGAAATAGCACTGCTGCCTTTAGGATGCTCCCCTCTGATTTATTTAATAAGCAAAATCCTCTTTCACCACCATTTGGTTCACACAGTGAGGACGACCAACACAACGTAAATGAGCGGATATTATCAGCCACTCTTTCACTGCCAGATGGCAAGGTCTTATGCTTCTGAATTAATCTGTGTCATCAGTTATGCTGGTTTAATGATTTCTTGACAATTAGCAGTGTTAATTAGCAGATAATTCTATCAGTCTTTTCTGTAGATGAGACACAACTTTCCACTTTTTGAACCTCAAAAGATATAAAACTAGGAATGTATGTAATGTCCTTGAGAAATATTGATCGAAACATATTTTTCTCTGCAGAAGGTTCCTTGGATGTTTGTCTTGATGTAGAACTTCCTAATTTTCCACCCAAGTATGCTTTGCATGTTGAATATATTTGCTGGGAACTATTTGTTGACTTTACAACCAGTCTCTCAGTGATCTGTCCATGGTCCTGACTGGGCAAAGCTGACTCAGACAGAATGCCGCTAAGGGCTCCAGCATGGAACAACATATATTTCCTTGCCCACTGCAACTCTTCCAATTATAGTCTAAAATAACTGCTGTTCCAGTTTTCTATTCTTTGCTCATTGTACCCTGAAACTATCTTTCATGCAACCTTGGAGAGGCCACACCTCAGCAGTAGAGTGTTTTATATGCATGATGAAGGTTTCATGACAACTCCATATTCTTTCTCTGCCTGAGGCCCTGGAGATCCCCTTCCAGAATGAGTAGACCAAGTGTGGAAGGCTTTTTGCCTACCCAAGCTTTAAGGGACCATGTGCCAATGATGGGCAGGACTAGAGGCAAAAGAAGGCAGAGTGACAAATGAGAAATTTGACCTTTGGATGGTAGGCTAGCTTCCATGCACTCACACTGTCCTCCATCCAGCCAACTAAGAACCATGATCAAAGTGAAAACCATGAACCCCTGGCAAGATTCATCTAAATAATATCCATTAGCCATCAAATTCTATCCACTGGTTGCTTTCCAACTCTATAGATCCCCTAGGAAAAATACTGCTCTCTCCAGGTACCTGTGTGTTCCACACAAATAGGTTCTGGGTTTCTACCCATACTCTGGAGCAGATTTGGAGAGGGTGCATGGATGTGTGGGACGAGAAGGAAGAGGGGAAAGCACAAGCAGAAATCATTATAGGAATGGATCTGTTTAGTTGAGAACCACCAAATGATTTTTCTGGCACACTAATTTTGTACATCTGAAGCAAATTTCTGATCTCTAGTCGGTTCTGTATGTTGTTGAGCCAGTGTGGTGCAGTAGTTAGAGTGTCAGGCTAGGACCTTGGAGACCAGGGCTCAAATCCCTATTCTCACTGGGTGACCTTGGGCCAGTCACTGCGTCTCAGCCTGACCTACCTCACAGGGTTGTTGTGAGAGTAAAATGGGGAGAGAGAGAACCATGTACATCATGTACAGAGAGAAGGAGAAGAAGAGACAGAGACAGAGACAGAGACAGAGACAGAGACAGAGACAGAGACAGAAGGAAATTGTACTCAGCTCACCTAGTGTGGACTTTAACCTGTCTCTCTTTGACCCTACTCCAGTTCTCTAACCATTGTGCCACTTTAGTTTCTCGTGGCACCAGGGGTAACCAATGTGGTGAGCTCCATATGTTGTTGGACTCCAGTTCCCATCAGTCTCAGCCAGCATGGTCAGTGGTCAGGAATAATGAGCGCCACAGTCTAGAAACATCTGGAGCATAACACATTGACTAGCCCTGCCATTCAGTCCTGGTAATGCAAAAATCATGGTGTGGTGGAGCTTGATCTCAAAGTAAAGGAAGCATGATGCTATGTTGAGTTGCCTTGTTTTCATTGCAGTCTTCCTAACATCCGGTTAATGTCCAGACACCTGAGCTTCTATGCTTTCTGATACACTCTGTGGGTGCGATGCATGTGCCTGTCTTATCTAGCAAAGGGGGAGCCAGCACAGGAAAGCAGCCATTCTGCATGCTACAGAGCTATTAGGCTCCAGGTGTTCATATATAGATGCTGCCTTTTTCTTTTGGCAGTAAACTAGCTATTTGGCTTCGTTGCTTGTTCCCCTCCTGAACCTCTCTTTTAGTACGGTTATTCTGTCTCTCCCCCTCCCCCAACCGCCCCACAAGTTGCTATGGAAACTATGAAAGATGGAGAAATGGAAGCACCAGGGCAGCTTAAAGATATGCCACATCAACTGCCCGCTCCCCCAGTTCACTTGAAGATTATTGCACAGAATGATTATTGTGGTTGTCAGCTAACACCTCCCACCCCAGGTACTCCTGCAGGTTGCTGGGTCAAAGGAAGATGGGAAGATTTCCATTGCAGTTATTTGCTACAAGCAGGTTCCAGGCTGGATGGAATGCACAGCTTTGAGCAATTAGATGGCTGTTGTAATGACAGCCCCATCACATCAATAGATGAACGGGCTGGAGACAAATTTCAGCTACTTTGTTGGTGATGGCAAGGGGTAGCTCTAGAATACAGCTGGGCTATGGTACATCTTGGGATAGTTGGGGATGATGTGTTGTTGTTGATGGCAGCAACGATGTTTAGCATTATATAGCAATTTTGCTAAGTGGTTCTCATGCATTAGTAATCCTTACAACAGCCCTCGAATTTCTGTTTTTGCTTTTAAGCTGCCTAGCGCACCATTTGGTGGGAAGGTGGGATAGAAATTTAACAAACAAACCATTTAGCCCATTATTACTTCCTCTGTGTTGCAGAAGAGGGGGAAGCCGGGGGAGAGGGGCTTGTTGGCGGAAGAGATGTAGCTCAGCGATAGCTACATCTGTGTGCATGCAGGAAGTCCCAGGTTCAATCCCCAGGACCTCTTGGGAGAGTCGAGAAAGATCCATTTCTTATAGAGCAATCTGAGCCCTAAACTGTCAGCATAGGGCTTGACAGAGCCTTTCTGCTCATGCAGGCAGGGGCAGGCAAACTACACTGATTCACTGTGCCAGCTCCCAGGTTGGTGCAGTGAAGAGACCCAGGTCAGGCCACTTGATGTAATGCGACAACAGTACAGCCAGAATCACAGAATGGTGGAATTGGAAGGGACACCAAGGTTCATCTAGTCCAACCCCCTGCAATGCAGGAATGCAGTGGATAGTTTTCCAGCCCAGCTCTGCCCTCTCCCAACCATGAAACATCATGATTTGGAGATTTTCAGCTGGCTAAAAAGGGAGGACTAGGCAGAGGAGCACCTCTGCCTCATTACAGCTCCTACAGACCTGTAGAATGGGGGTTTGGATTTCCGCCCTAAGCCCTGGAGAGCTGCTGACAGGCAATACAGCCAATGCAGACTTTAATGCACCAATGGTCTGGCCTGGCTTCCAATTTCACTAAGGCCTCTTACTGCATACTTAGTGGTGGTGATATCTGAGCAGTGGATTTCTTGGGTCATAGGCTGATGCTCTTGGGTGGCCATTCCTCTATGCTGTCATCAATAGAGAACAAACTGGCCGTCTCTCTTGAAGACCCACGCCATTATTATTTAAAGAGTGCTGTTACCGCGCATGCATGGGGCATTGCATAATCCTGAGGATTATGCATTTGTTGTATTTAGGTTCCACGTTTTCCTTCAAGGAGCTCAAGGTGGCATGCAGGGTCCTCCCCTTCTCATTTAATCCCTACAACAACCCTGAGGAAGGCTAGGTTGAGAGGCAGTGATTGGTCCAAGGACACCCAGTGAGCTTCGTGGCAGAGTGGGGCTTCGACCTCCGGTCTCCCAGGTCCATCCCTCTTAACCACAACACCATACTGTACAGCTGATGCTTTAAGAAAAGAACATAGTGAGAGATGAGAGTAGTGGATAATATTTCCAAGTGCATTTACATGTATTAAAGGTGGATCATAGCTGGCAATAAGAATTAGTGGGGGAAACCCAATAAAAAGTGGGTTTTGATGGGAAAGGAGCCAGGGGACTTCTAGCAACTCTCAATACTTAAGAAACTACAGTTCCCAGAATTCATGGTGGGGGGGGAGTCATGTCAGTTAAAACTGGTATCACAGTTCTTTACATTCATGGTGCAAATGTGGCCCAGGTAAGGTCTCCTAATTTGAGCTGAAAAGGGGTTAGAAATGATGGCTGAGAGGAATGCCCTTAAGTTAAGAGATCACCTTAGCTGGAGTTGACAACAGTTGCTTGTTTATAATTGTAACTCTCCCTGTGCTCACATTATTAGGATAGGCAACAATTTGCTGAAATAAATAAATGAATCTTTTTTTAAAAAAGTATATCTATAACAAAGAGTCTTATGTCATCTTAAAGTCTAAGCATTTATCATAGCATGAGTAGTCTCATTAAAACTTGTACCATAATAATTCTGTATGGTTGTTGTTGTTTTTTTTAAGATGCCATAAGACTTTGTGTCACTGCTGCTGCTCACTACTCAAATGTACCCTTACCTTTGACCCTAAACCAATAAATGTGTGTTGCTTTGTGTGTTCATAGTGTGTATGTGTTCTATAACTTGTTCTCCGCTTGGCCTTTCCAGCATGGAGAGCATTTTGCAGGCGCATTACCAGCATAGCAGAGTTTGCCCTAATTGGCCAAGGATTGGTTGTGAAATGTCAGGGAAAGATTTATTTTCCAATGCAGTCTCTCCAGGTACTAATTTTTCTGTGGCTCTCTGGATAATGGCTGCTGCACACAATAGCCCAGAGACCCTAATCAGAATCTGGGGCTATAATTGGGTTGAAGGGATTTAAAAATCATTAAAGCCACATTCAGGAAGGGGAATAAAAATGGACACCCATCCCCTTCTCCTTTTTCCCTTCCTAGCCCCCCAAAGACTGAGTGATTCACTTTGCATTTAATGAGAGTCTCCCACTGTATGACTTATTATATTCCAGTAATTGTGTTTCAAGCGGCACAGTCCTGTGAGGGGGGTCTTCTCCTGAATCCATAACTCAGGTCCTACCAAGCTGATGGATTTCTAACTCGATGAGCAACCACAAAATCCACAAGCTGCTAGAGGCAGCTGTAAGCACTGTGAGGTCTTGACTCCCACGATATGCCCAAGCCTTCCTTGTTCTCATTACAGGAGTTCCCAGTATGGTGGCCACATGTCCTGCTCTACATAGGGAAGCCCTTGGGTCTATTTGAAGGTCTCTCAGAGGATTCTCTTCTCTTTGGAGGACCAAGCGCCAAAATCATAAGGGAGAGCAGAAGGGGCCTTGGAGGCACTCATCAATAGCTATCAGCACCTAGATAGTGGACTGAGCAGGTGCATACACCATGTGGTCACAGTCCTCCCCGCTATGATATGCCTTGGAGAAGAGCTGTGGCTCAGTGATAGAGCATCTTCTTTGTATATGGAAGGTCCAAGGCTTGCTCCTTGGCATTTCCAAGTAGAGCAGGAGGACTCTCTTGCTTGAAACCCTGGAAAGCCTCTGCAAGTCCATGCCAGTAATGCTGAGTGACACAGAGATTGCTTGAGTGGATTGGACCCTATTTTATTTTTTATTAAGGTTCATTTGTACTTCTTCAAAGCTTGGGGTTCTTCTGAGCCTGCTGATACATCCCCCTTGTTTCTCAGTGGTTCTGTATGGTTCCTGTCTTATCGACACTCAGCCACTTGAGTTTGCCATTAGCAGGAGTGATGGTGAATCAGCCACACGCTTAACCCTCCAATTATATGAACAAGTAGCAATCATACGTTGAAAGCAAAGCCACAGTATATGGACGTCTTAATAACAATGGAACTGCATGCAGCTCCACTGCCTTTATTGAATATTTTGAAATATAATAAGTGGAATGGGAAAATTACATATCCTATAAAGCATACTTCCGATATGGAGCAGAGCAGCAAAAAGTTTTTAATCTGGCGATGGATTTAAAATCCTTTAAAGCCTTGTAAAGGATTTCTTAAAGGTCATTTGGAGAGTCCTTGTCAGTTTCCGTATTTGATTATTACTTTGTATTCTGTTTACAAAGCATCAAAGTTATGTGCTAACAATAAAATAAAGTATAAAATCAAATCCTTTAAAGACAGTGTTGGGGTGTGGGGGTGTGTATGTGTGTGTGTGGGTGTTCTAGCATTATAGGAAAGAAATTGGATTGTATCCAATGTGTAGTCCTACTCAGAACAGACTTGTTGAAATAAACAGATATGGCTAACTTAGGTTCATTGGTTTCAGTGGCTCTACTCTGAATAGAGGTTAGTTGGATATGGCCCAATGCCTGCTGATGTTGGCTTATACAAAAGGTTGGCCAAAGAAGAACCTGTTGCATCAGACCAGTGGTCCATCCAGTCCAGTATCCTGTTCTCCCAGTGGCCAACCAGATGTCCGTAGGAAGCCTGCAAACAGGACCTGAGTCTGGCAGGTCTCCACTCTTGCACTTCCCAGCATTTGGTATTCAGAAACATTATTGCCTCTTACAGTGGAAGTAGAATACAGCTATCCTATCATGGCTGGCAGTCATTGATATCCTAATCCTCCATGAATATCTAATCCTTCTTTAAAGCCATCCAGGTTGGTGCCAGCCATGCTGTTCTATGGGAGTGAATTCCATCTGTTAACTCTGTGCTGTGTGAAGTACATTTTAAGTGCTCTTAACTCATGTGAGCAAACCGTGGGGACACGTGTCACTCCGAAAGGGAAACTTGTTGCACCATAGCTGTTTGACAGTGCAATGGACCACCTCAGAAGGTGGTGGGTGTTCCTCCGTTGGAGGGCTTTTAAACAGAGGTTGGATGGCTGTCTGTCAGGGATTCTTCAGCTGCAACTCCTGCATTGATGGGGGCTGGACTAGATGGCCCTTGGGGGTCCCTTGCAGCTTGGAAATTCTGTGGCATTAACAGTTCATAGAACTAGCATCACACCGAAATGCTCTCAGCCCAAAACTGACGCTTAAGGCAGGGCCCAACGTTTCCTCTCTTCTCCGAGAAATCATCTTGTGACCCACATTTAAATGGGCCTTTGCTCCTGTACTTCAAAAGCGCAGTGATTATTAACTAGACATCCTTATCTAACTGGCTGTTCCACAAGCTCAGGACTTAACTTCCCAGGGGCTGTACAAAGCATTGTTAAATTCCTTAAAAGCCCGTTGAGAGGGTGCACCGAGCAAATGACGTCAGGAGTCCCACCGATTGTGGCGGAAATATGTCTAGGTTTAATTGCCAAGGATTGTTTTTTGTCTCCTGTACAAAAGCAGCAAATCCCCTGAAGCTGGTCAGGACCACAGCTGTTTACGGCGAACAGAGGCTTGTTGCTTATCTCCTTGTAGCAACCTGTCTCTGGGAGATCACGGCTTAATTAACTTGTGCGTTATCGAGGCTGAAATTGTACAGACGTTGCAAAAGAAAAGAAGAAGATTTTTTAATTATTTTTTTGAAAAACGGGAAAAGAACCTGAAGCAAACAAATAAATAAATAAGTGGAATATAAAAGGAGGGGGAACGGAATTACGAGACCTCAGCAACAAAGCACCGCCAGCTCTGTAGAGAGGCGAACACAGACGGCTCTCATAGCTCCAGACAGAGTGGAAATACTTTTTTGTTAGTTCTGGGGGGTGAAAGGAGGAAGATAAGTTGGTCCTATGAGTGATTTTGAGCCCTTGTTCTCATTTTCCGATGTGGACTTTGAGGGCCGTGTGGAAGTGCCTATAGGGAAAACCTTCTTCCTGGCTGGTGAAAGGGCATCCCTTGCAGAGCGGGCAGGGCCATGCAGGAGCATAAGAACATCAGAAGTTCCTGTTGGATCTGGCCCATGGCCCACCTAGTCCATCATCCTGTTCTCACACTGGCCAACCAGATGCCTGTGAAAAACCCACAAGCAAGACCCGAGCACAAGAAGCCTCCGGGGGTAGAGATGGTGGAGGTCAGGTGTCAGGAGGTGGAGTCAGGCATAGGTCAGCAATAAAACAATAAAGCACCTGATGTCAGTGAAGTTAACTCTTTATTCAAAGAAACCAAGGCAGCACAAGTCTAGTGGTCACAGCAACCCTTCCCGGTAGTTCTTGCTCCCAATGAAGCGGTTGCAAGGAGTTAAGGTCCCTGCCTGCCTACCGCTATCTAAGGCCACCACCACCCCCCAGTTCCTCCCCCAGCAGCCTAAGGATTTGTTGTCTTGTCTCTCAGTGTTCCTTCCACTTCTTTTTTCTGCATGTTCTGGAATACCAGGAGGAGGGGAGCTGGTCAGTGCAGGAGAGGAATTCCTCAGGCTGCCTCATCTTTGTCTCCTGGACCCCCTCCTCTCCTGCCTCTGAGTCTGGACTGCCCACTGCCAGAGCTTATTCCTGTTCACTAAACCCTGTTGCCTTTTCACCTCCCAGCATCTTCTCCTCTGAGTCTTCTCCCTTTTCTCCCTCTGAACACTCATTGTCATCCGCCATCAATCCCCTGGCCGTGAGCCTTCTTCCCCTGGGGATTCCCTTGAGGATTCCCCAGCTGGTGCCTCCTACCACTTCTCTGCATCCAGCCAGTCCATCTGACAAAGAAATCAAGAAGCAAAACACATGAAGTCACCTAAGGAAAACTAGGCAGCTTCCAAGCCAGGGATGGGGAGTTTCAGATCCTGGGGGTCAAATGTGGACCTCTAAAGCATCTCTAGCTGGCCCTTGGGACTCTTCCACCCCATTCTCCTATGCCAGCCACTCCCCAGAAACAAGCCATCCCCAGCCCTGCCTTGCACCCTTTTTAAATGTTTATGCCTAGATGGAAATATAGCCCTGAACTCCTTTTGTGGCCTGGATGGAGAACAGAGAAGCATGTATTAAATGCCCCCAAGGGCACACCCAGTGAGCTTCATAGCCAAGTGACCATTTGAACCCTGATCTCCAATGTTTAGGTCCATTACGCTAACCACTACACCACATTACCTCTCCAACTATGTATTCGTTTGTTGCCTGAAATCCTGCAGCTACTGTTGGGGTTGGGGTTGACACCATTTGATTTTGGCCCCAGTTCAGGGTCGTGCATTCACTGCTTGCCAAATGCAGAAAATAATTTGTCCTCCTTAGTTTCCACCAAATGATGTTTGAAGGTGTCCGGGTTTCCACCGAGACTAAATGAGAGGGAATTTGCTGCAGGGATTTTTTATTGCAAAGCGGCGTTTGGAGCCAAATGTACTGAGTCACTTAGAGAAAGCAGAGAATAAAAATATGACAACCTTTTCCCATTCATCTCTCAAAGTGCTATAGTTGAAAGCAGGTGAGTCAATCACATTTTTTTTAAAGAGGAACATCCATTTGTATCTTGAGTATTTTAATAAATATCGAGTCTTTTCAGGAAACATTTTCTTTTATAAAAAACAAAAAAACCCCACCATAAACCTTTCATTGTATGCCAGTTCCATGTCACATCCAGCTTTTTCTCTCTTATTTTTCCTGATGGAAATGTTAACATTATAATTAGCATGTTTTGTTCCTTCAAAAGCATTGTCAAATGGATAATGGTCTGCCCCTCCATAGTACGGTGGTGGCAGTTATTCTGCTTTCCCTTTCTGACAACCACCAAGGTTGAGAAACAGAAGAAGCACCAAATAAGGATTCAAATAAATAAATAAACCCATAATTTATTTATTTTGTAATATTTATGCAGCACTTGACTGTAAGAAGAAGAAGAAAAAGCATCAAAGTGATTTACCAAAATAATAAGGTGATAAAATGATTGGTTAAAAGCAATTTAAAAAAAGAACTATTTTATTTCATGGAATCAGAGAACTTTAGAGTTGAGAGTGGTCCAAAGGTTCATCCAGTACAATTTCTTGCAATGCAGAATTTCATTTCTAATTAAAAAATTTTTAAAAAATTATATAAGTAATATGTATATAGCTATAAACTAAAAAAAAACAAAAAACCACCATAATCAACAGTCTTCATTCTTACTAATAATGTTGTTGCTTTATTCTTTTTGTAAACCACTTTTAGGTTTGTTTGTTTTTTGCAATCAGGCAGAATATATATATATATATATATATATGCAGGTTTTGGTGTCCTCGGGTGTCTTCCCGTGTAAAAGTTGGGGTGTCTAGGCGACGTTTCGACGAGGTCTCACTCGTCATCTTCAGGCTGGTGCTTTCGGCTTCTTGTTACTGGAACAGAGCGGGATCTCAATGTTTGAGTTCCTATAAATACTGTAGAGGGGGTGTGGTGTCTAGCCTCCAATGTTCTGGGCAGAGAGGAAGTTCCCAGGCTAGTGTGCCTTTTCTTCTTTTGTTCCTTAATTACTTGAGAGATACCTTGAGTGATTTCTTGAGTGATATCCTGAGTACCACTTAGGTGGGTCATTAGGTGTGGATTAGTTGCTAAAGTCTTTGTGTCTTGACCTCTTGAACTTTGTGAAGAGTTTTCCTGAGAAGATGGCTGTATTGCACTTAGTTGTGCTTTGGCTTGGCTTCGTGTATAGGGGCGAGCTGTGGTTTTGTGGCTTGTGTCAGCCAGATCTGTGTAGGGATTGCAGGGGGGTGCAGCATCCGGAGGTGCCACCATGGATTGGCTACTGGATGGTGTCAGTAATTCATCTGTGGAGAGGGTCTGGGTTTGGGTCTGGTGTGGTTGATTGGTGTTGGCGTTCTGTGTGCCTCTGGATCTGGTGTCAGTTTTTGTGGGGAGGGCTAATTTCCAGATGTCTGGCAAGCGGGATGTGTCGTCACGCTTGTTCATGTTGTGAGGGTGTTTCTCTATCTCGATGGCTTCCATGATTATTCTCTTGTGGTGATGTTCCGTGTTAAAGAGCAATTTGGAATCTGCAAAATTAATTTCGTGTCCTGTTTCTTTCATGTGTTGGAAAAGAGAGGAAGTTTTTTCTTCTTTTTTGACGGCATTCTTGTGTTCTGCGATACGTGCATTTATTCGTCTGTTTGTTTGTCCAATGTACGTGGCTGGGCAGACTTTGCAGGGTATTTCATAGATCCCTTGGTTTTCCAACTGGATTTTATCCTTGGGGTTTCTGAGGATATTGGCTATTTTTTGGTTGGTGCAAAAGGCTGTTTTGATATTGTGTTTATGGAGGATTTTGCTAATTTTATCTGTAGTGCCCTTGATATAAGGAAGGAGGGCCATGCCATTGTTTTCTTCTGTGTCTTGGTTTTTGGGGGGTGTTTCCTTTTGGATTAGCTTCGTAATCCTGTTTTGCTGGTATCCATTGGCAATTAACACATTTGAGAGATTCTGTAACTCAGTTGTCAAGTGGTCTTTGTCAGCCAGGCGTTTGGTTCTGGAGATGAGAGTCTTGGCTACGGAGTTTATTTGTGCAGGGTGGTGGTGTGATTGTGCATGTAAGTAGCGGTTGGTGTGTGTTTTTTTCTGGTAGATAGTGTGTCCTAGGGAGCCATCAGGTTTTTTGTAGATTAGGACGTCAAGGAAGGGAAGTTGGTTGTTGGCTTCTATTTCCATAGTGAATTGTATTTTGGGGTGTAAGTTGTTGAGATGTGTGAGGAAGCTATCCAGTTTTTCCTTCCCGTGTGGCCAAATTACAAAGGTGTCGTCAACATATCTGAGCCAAAGTTTGGGTTTGTGTTCTGACTTGTCTAAAGCATTGGTTTCAAAGTGTTCCATGTACAGGTTTGCGATGACCGGTGAGAGGGGTGATCCCATAGGTGCTCCTTCTATCTGTTTGTATCTTTGTCCATTGTGGATGAAGTACGTGTTGGTTAGGCAGTGGTTGGTCAGGTCCAAGATGTATTCGGGGGGATTGTATTTGTTTTGAATAGCTGTCAAGGCTTCATTAATGGGCACTTGTGTGAAGAGAGATACAACATCGAAGCTCACAAGTAGGTCATTAGGATGTAGGTTTTGCTTCTTTATTGTTTCTATGAACTGGAAGGAGTTTGGTACGTGTGAAGAGATGGATTCTGCATAGGGCTGAAGTTGCTTGGCGAGAAATTTAGCGAGATTTTGTAGAGGTGAGCCTATGGAGCTGACTATTGGTCTGAGTGGTGTTCCTTCTTTGTGTATCTTGGGGAGGCCGTAGAGTTTGGGGCATCTGGATGATTTTTCTCTGGGGATGATTCTTAGCTGGATTTCTTCACTGATAGGAGAGGCTTTTATTTTGGATTTGGTGGTTTTTTCCAGATAGGTGGTGGGATCTGTTTTTATAGGTTTGTAGGCAGGATCTTGGAGTAGCTTTGATAGTTTTGCTTGGTAGTCCGATGTGTTCATCACCACTGTGGCATTACCTTTGTCTGCTGGGAGAATGATTATGTTGTTGTCTTTCCTCAGGTTGGTGAGTGCTTTCTGTTCTTCTTTGTGTAAATTGCTTCTGGGTGGTTTGCTGGAGCAGAGGATGTTGGTGACTTCAAGTCTGATTTTATTGGCTTCGTCTGGGTTGAATTTGGTTAGGCTAGCTTCGACTCCGCATATGATGTTTTCCGTGGGGATGCGTCTCGGGGCGACTGCAAAGTTGAAACCTTTGGAGAGTACTTTGGTTTCAGTTGTGGTGAGGATCCTGTCTGATATGTTATGTACTGTTTGTTTCATGGGTTGCTGTGGACGAATAAATGCACGTATCGCAGAACACAAGAATGCCGTCAAAAAAGAAGAAAAAACTTCCTCTCTTTTCCAACACATGAAAGAAACAGGACACGAAATTAATTTTGCAGATTCCAAATTGCTCTTTAACACGGAACATCACGACAAGAGAATAATCATGGAAGCCATCGAGATAGAGAAACACCCTCACAACATGAACAAGCGTGACGACACATCCCGCTTGCCAGACATCTGGAAATTAGCCCTCCCCACAAAAACTGACACCAGATCCAGAGGCACACAGAACGCCAACACCAATCAACCACACCAGACCCAAACCCAGACCCTCTCCACAGATGAATTACTGACACCATCCAGTAGCCAATCCATGGTGGCACCTCCGGATGCTGCACCCCCCTGCAATCCCTACACAGATCTGGCTGACACAAGCCACAAAACCACAGCTCGCCCCTATACACGAAGCCAAGCCAAAGCACAACTAAGTGCAATACAGCCATCTTCTCAGGAAAACTCTTCACAAAGTTCAAGAGGTCAAGACACAAAGACTTTAGCAACTAATCCACACCTAATGACCCACCTAAGTGGTACTCAGGATATCACTCAAGAAATCACTCAAGGTATCTCTCAAGTAATTAAGGAACAAAAGAAGAAAAGGCACACTAGCCTGGGAACTTCCTCTCTGCCCAGAACATTGGAGGCTAGACACCACACCCCCTCTACAGTATTTATAGGAACTCAAACATTGAGATCCCGCTCTGTTCCAGTAACAAGAAGCCGAAAGCACCAGCCTGAAGATGACGAGTGAGACCTCGTCGAAACGTCGCCTAGACACCCCAACTTTTACACGGGAAGACACCCGAGGACACCAAAACCTGCATATATATATATATATATATATATATATATATATATATATATATATTGAAATAAGTAAATAAAATGTGATGCCTATGGGCTGTATTCAGTGCTAGACATAAGCTCCCTCAGATCCAGTTCTGGTAGTGTACTGTGAGCAGAAGTTAGTTGGAACGCAGCCCTTTGTTATTAAAATGCTGATTATCTTTTGATGCATTGAAATTATTTACTGGCCACTCTTTCACTGGGGCTCTCAGAGGGGCTTACAAACAAAAAACAAAAAACAACCCACTAATGTGCAATAAATATCAAACATAGCAGGCCCTGGCAGCCAAGAAATGCCACTCTGCAGCCAGCCTTTATTATGCCAATACAAAAGGGGGGGTTGTGTTTAACCCTTTAGATGCAGCCGTTTTATGGTGGAGCTCCCTTGCAAGAACTACTTGTAAGAACTGTGGCATTTGGCTGATATGTAAGGAGTTCTTCCCTTGCTCCATAGGAGTTACTGGTACATTGCTCCTGACAATGTCCTTACTGATTGGTCTCATAACCAAAAGGAATGACATTATTTGCCATTTTTGACCATAGCTGTGCAGGGGAGGGTTCACTGTGAGCCAGTGTGGTATAGCAGTTAAGACTGTTGGACTAGGACCTAGGAGACCAAGGTTCAAATCCCCAGTCCACCATGAAGCTCACCAGATGACCTCAGGCCAGTGACTACCTCTCAGCCTAACCTTCCTCACAGGGTTGCTGTGAGGGCAAAATGAGGTCATTGGAAGAAAGGTGGTACATAAACTTAAAAAATAAAAATAGAATATTTCAAACCCACTATGATAGCCTGCTCACTGTGAGGAGGCACTGCTAGCCAATGGGATGTGTGCTGTTCTGTGTAGGTCTGGCTGCTGTGTGATGTCTTGGGGCATCTATTTTTCCTATGCTCCTGACTCCTGGTAGATTCACACATTGTGGAGATTTGGGCAGAATGTGCTTGTGTGAAGGGTTGCATATGCACAGGGCTAGTGAACCAGCATGAGTTTGGGAAATCTGGCTTTGTTTCATTTTGGAAAGTTTCTTTGTTAAGGAGAGCAGCAAAGACATTCTTGGGAAACTGCATGCAGCATGCCTTAAATATGGCACTTACACCGTGCTATAAATAGTATACAACTTAACCTGCACATACCCATTTGCTAAAGAACACAGCCCCCCACAGAATTCCCAAACAAGCACCAGGCTTTTGTAGGAGACATTTCTTGACACACAAAATCACCTGCGGTGTAAAACTAGGTATTATAGATACAAGCCAACTGAAGTGAATGTCCAAGCCTGCTGCTTTTGTGTGTGTGTGTTCAGTGAAATCGTGTTGCCCATAATCTTAATGTTTATCAAACCTTCCTGCTACATAGCCACATTGCTCAGATTAACAGCATGAAATGAGCACAAAAACATTTTCTTTTTAAATAAATAAACAGTGCAAAAGTAGGAAAGTTTATAAAGGCAACGACCAATTAACGTGTGAACGGAAGATGCGTGGTCGCACAGTCATGCACAGCGCCAAACCAAGAAGTGACCAAAAACTTAACAAAACGCATCACTGAAAGGAGGGAATAGGGACATGATGGGGGGCAGGGGGGGACATAATGGGGTGGGGCACTCATACATCAAGCGGGTTTTCTCTGCATTGACGTTTGTTCTAACTCAGCAGTAAACATTGGGTTTTTCCGAGGAAAGTGGCAAGACAAAAGAAAAAAACCTCTCAGATCTGTGCCTAGAAATCTCAGGACAAATAAAACTTTGTAAAATTATGCTTGGCATGGAGAAAGTGGATAGAGAAAAGCCCCCCCCCCCCCAGCACATGACATTAGAGCTTGTGAATATCCAATGAAATGGAATGTTGGAAGATCCTGGACAGACAAAAGGAAGGAGTCGAAACAAAATACAGTGGTACCTTGTGTTACGGACGCTTCAGGTTACATACACTTCAGGTTACAGACTCTGCTAACCCAGGAATAGTACCTCGGGTTAAGAACTTTGCTTCAGGATGAGAACAGAAATTGTGCTCCAGTGGTGTGGCAGCAGCGGGACGCCCCATTAGCTAAAGTGGTGCTTCAGGTTAAGAACAGTTTCAGGTTAAGAACGGACCTCCGGAACGAATTAAGTACGTAACCAGAGGTACCACTGTAACAAACTTAGTTGGTCTCTAAGGTGCTACTGGAAGGAATTTTTTTATTTTGTTTCCACTATGGCAGACCAACACGGCTACCTACCTATAAAAGGAAGGGGTGTTTCACTCAATTCAGAGGTAAAACAATGGAACCTGCTCCCAAAGGAGGCAGTGAGAGATACCAACTTGGATGGCTTACAAAGAGGATTAGACAAATTCATGGAGGACTTTCCTGCTTGGCAGGGGGTTGGACTTGATGGCCCTTGTGGTCTCTTCCAACTCTATGATTCTATGACTATTGATGGTTATGCAGCTGATGCTCTGCCTCTACAGTAATGGAGGGGTGCTCAGCTCCTGCTTGGGGATTTCCAGCAGGCATCCAGTTGGGCACTGTGAGAAGGGGATGCTGAACTAGATGGGCCACTTGCCTGATCCAGCATACTCTTTACTTACCGTATTTTATTTCATAAAATTTATACACTACTTGATTAGCCTGGATATCATGGTTTGTCAGTGCATGGTGCTGATGACATTAAGGTTGCAGGTTCGATCCTGGTATGAGACAGCTACATATTCCTTCATTGTAGGGGGTTGGCATAGATGATTCTCAGGGTTCCTTCCAAGTTTATGATTTTATGATTCTGTGATTGTTCCTCAAAGTGGTTTACAAAAACTATATTATGTTCTTATGTTTATGCGTCTACAACTTAAGGGAAATGCCACAGTAAACCAGTATGAGTGCTACCCTTCTCAGCACTGGGATATGTACAGTGCTTGCTAGGCCAGAACCAGCTTTGACTTCAAATTTGCTCCCTGTGGTTTACAAGGGAATGGGCCCTGCCATCATGTTCATGGCAGAATGGCCCTCCATCCCAGTTACGGGTGCTTGGATATACAATGTGCAGGTGTTGGTGTGTTAAACTAAAATATGGTCTCCCCACATTCCTTCTCCATGCTGCATTGCCAATTTGGACAGTGGAGGCTGTACATTCCTCTTGGCTCAGGAAGCTTGTATATAATGCAAATTGGCTTTGCAGAAGAATAGGCTGGGGCACCAGTGCCAGAGGTTCTTTTTATTATTTTTTCATATAATTATCCCTTTTCTCCCTCTCCTCCTGGTGGCACAGCAGCAATGGATGCTTCTGTAGATGACCCCGAAAACCTACATGTGGAAGCTGCCCCTTCCACCATCCGGCGTCAGATTCAGCTCCTCTGGCTGATGGCTTTGACAGGCGGGTTTGCTCTGGCACTTTCTCATTTCTAGTTTGGAGCTGGCATGCCACAGGTCTGCGGGGTCCACAGCGGCTCAGAATAAAGTTTAGATCCAGGCTGTGGATTATTCTTGGAGCAGCCCAATCTCCCTCTGCTACGATGGTGGTATTTCATATCGACGGCTCCGCTCCGGCTTGCAGCTGCGGAGCTGCTAACCTTGAACCTCACATGGATAATTATTTTGAAGGCACCGATAGCAGCTCCATAGTTAAGGCTTTATTGAGATTTGTGCTCAAAGCAGGGCTGAAATCCCCCAGCTTCACACTTTAATGATTGAATTCAGTCTCCGGATTTTGCACCATGTCTGCACAGAGGAAAATTGATATTTGTCTGCTCCTTTCAGAGTTAAATTATTGACTAACTTACTTTCTGGAGGAAATATCTAAGAAAGTTCCTTGCAGAAACTCTGTACCCCTTTGTTCCTTGCATTTCCCTGGGTTCTTTGGCATGGATATCCACAACGCTCTATTGAAATCTATCTGCCCCCCATCAAAAAAAAAAAAAGGAGCAAATATTTATAGGAACATATTTGGAATAATAATGTGAATGTACACTCAGTTGCAATCTGTGTGATGGAGCAGAGATTCAATGACATTAGTACCTCTTCACCTTACTTACACGGGGTGGTGACATGGTGACCTCAAGGTCAGGGCTGCATGGATTCACAAGTGGAGCCAATTTGGTGCATCCACCATTGCACCCATGTACCCCCAACCTGGCCGCCACCTGAACCGCAGTCCCAGGTAAGTACACTGCAGAGCTATCAGCGTTGAGCTCCAGCCCTCCACAAGGGGAGGGAGGTTATTTTTAGAGCTGTATTAGGTCTGGCAGGAGGCACCAGGAAGCACCGCCCCAGTCTGATACACAGATCTCTATCTGCCCTGCCTTATCATTCAGATTGTGGTGAGTGGGTTCATCACAAGTAGGGATAGGAGAGAAATTACATTCAGTCAGCATGTGGAGGTGAATCTACATCATTTACACCTTCTGAAGTAATGTGAGAACTGAAATACAGCCCTGCTTTTAAATTTTCACTTCTCCGAATTTTGCAATGCAGTTCTCCAGCTAGGTAATGTGTACAAAATGGCATTTGCTGGGATAAAGTGTGCATATCAATGTAGCAGTGAAGATAAGATGCACAAATACATTATATTAGGAGAATTGCTTAGCAAAAAAGGTGCATATTAGGATATATATATATATATATATATGCAGGTTTTGGTGTCCTCGGGTGTCTTCCCGTGTAAAAGTTGGGGTGTCTAGGCGACGTTTCGACGAGGTCTCACTCGTCATCTTCAGGCTGGTGCTTTCGGCTTCTTGTTACTGGAACAGAGCGGGATCTCAATGTTTGAGTTCCTATAAATACTGTAGAGGGGGTGTGGTGTCTCGTCGAAACGTCGCCTAGACACCCCAACTTTTACACGGGAAGACACCCGAGGACACCAAAACCTGCATTCCTGTACCCGTGAAAATCTACGAAAGCAAATATATATATATATATATATATGCAGGTTTTGGTGTCCTCGGGTGTCTTCCCCGAGGACACCAAAACCTGCATTCCTGTACCCGTGAAAATCTACGAAAGCATATATATATATATATATATATATATATGAATAGGATAAATTCACACTAAAATGCTGGTGAATTTCCACAAGGAAATGTGGAGAACTGAACCTAAGACTGGAAAAATGAGAAAGGGAGAGAAATCCAAACTGACAATTTAATCCATCACTCACAGATTCCTTTTCTCAATGGACTTTACTTCATGCCACTGACTTGACTTGGCTGAATCTAAGTCTGGGGGAAATAGGGGAGGGGTATCTCAGACTACTGTGTTCTCTTGCAACATTGCCAGGAAGTCCCTTTCTAATGGTGGAACTATCCTTGTCTCTCTGGGATGGTCACCCTCCTTCTCCCTGCTCCATTCATTGCTTCAACCCTATGTTTGGTTATAGGTCCTGGAATTCTGCAGTGCAAACTCACATCACAACTGCTTCACTTCATTATAGGCATGCCTAGTTTAGATGTGATCGATTATGCTGCAAATATGATAGTTACTTCCTGTTTCCTCATCATTGTGGTGCTTTACATCTAGAATCACAGAATTTTAGAACTGGAAGGACCCAATGGTTATCTAGTCCAACCCCCTGCCATGCAGGAATCTCAACACATGGTCCACCATCCAATTCAAACTCATACTGAACCCTGCTTAGCTTTGCAAAAGTGCTAGCTGTTTTACTGCTGCACTGCTAGGAAGGGATGAATGATCTCTGACAGATGCCCACCCAGCCCCCTGGAAGCAGAGGCCTGGAGTGCAATGATTCATGTCCTTAAAGAAAGAAAGAAATGTCACTCCATATTATCGAGGCAAAGGTGGTTTATGATGTAGGATTCCAATACTACCGTGCTTATTAAAGGATACACTGGAGATTAACAGCAATCAGAAGTTCAGTGGCAGCAATGGAACAATGAATGTGCCAACAAGCTTTCGGCTGTGTGGTGATGACTGCAATGTCGATTTTGTTCTAAGACTGCCATTCTCTAAGAAAGATCAGCATCCTTAGATTTTGTAGGGAAAGAAGCATTTGTTAAGTATAAATAATGCAGACTGTGGGCTATGTGTGATGTAAATCAGAGTCATTCTGCTGAAAGTTGATGCTTGAATGTTGAATGTGACTATGAAACTCCCTCCCTCTAGCAGATCACCTGTTTGTTTTTATTGTGAATGGAGTCAGTAGTACTGGAAGCAGATGAGAGTTGCAGTCAGATTCTGCTCCAAATGGAATTCATTGTCAGATGGTGGAAGGACATGGCCTAGAGGACATAGGAAGCAAAGAGATTTCTTAATTGCATCACACTAGTGTGGTGCTGTGGGGAACATGGGTGGCACTGTGGGTTAAACCACAGAGCCTAGGACTTGCTGATCAGAAGGTTGGCAGTTCGAATCCCTACGACTGGGTGAGCTTCTGTTGCTCAGTCCTTGCTCCTGCCAACCTAGCAGTTCAAAAGCACGTCAAAGTGCAAGTAGACAAATAGGTACCAACCTGGCGGGAAGGTAAACAGCGTTTCCGTGCGCTGCTCTGGTTCTCCAGAAGTGGCTTAGTCATGCTGGCCACATGACCCAGAAGCTGTATGCCGGCTCCCTTCGCCAAATAAAGCGAGATGAGTGCCGCAACTCCAGAGTTGGCCACAACTGGACCTAATGGTCAGGGATCCCTTTACCTTTTACCTAGTGTGGAATCCGCAGTCATCTGCACAAGGGTGAGGTGAATATGAGTGTGCTAAGCTTGGGAAGTCCCTGGGGTCAACTGTGGAAAAGTTGTGCTCATGTCAACTCTCATATGGCACAAAAATAAACATGATGATGTAGAAGATTAAGGTTGCTTTCGGGGTGTAGCTTGGGGGGCATGACCCCAGGAGCACAGTTTTAAGGACATGCAACCCAGGAACCCCCACACAGGTACCAGCTCCCACAGGACACATGTCATGTCCCATGTCCCTGCCAGACACATCCTGGCCCCAACCCCAGCTCCCCATTCCTCCTTGCCTGCCACCAGGGGTCTCTGGGACATGGAGCCTGCCCTGGCCTGCCCATGCCACTGCACCCCTGGACTCCTGACTGAGTGGCCACCCACCCAGGTCTTGCTCCTTGCTTGACACACTCCCAGGATGGTGAGCAGGCATGGACGAAGGGAGGCAGGCAAGGGATGACCACAGCGTGGCCTGGCCTGGTGCTCCGCTCCATGGATGTCAGGGGGATTCACCCACCTAGGGCCTCATTAACCGGACAAGCTCCCCCATGCATGGGTGGGTAGGTAGCCCCATGCAGCCCCACTTGGCTTCAGTGAGGGGACACTCTGGTGGCATCCGTGGTGAGAAATGGGCACGGTGGGCTCCATTCTCCCTCTGCATGCCCCGGGCACCAGCCAACCCCACTATACCACTGAGCTGCTTATCAATGCAATGGACTGTAGTTAATGGCAAAGCCCCTGCTTTACATGAAGAAACAATTTTCATGTTAATCTTAATAAGGCACAAAATAAGGATACAAAAATCAATATCAATAACAGCAGCAACCCCACCCCTGACAAAATAACCTAAACAATGCCACAAGCCATCAGCCCCAGTCAGTACAATCAATGGTAGGTGATTATGTGAACTGTGGTCTAACAGCATCTGGCTTCCCCTGTTCTATGGAGAAGCTCTTCTCCTCTGCTACAAACTCTTCAGTATAATCTTTCTAGGACAGTCCAAGGAGAAGGTATCAGGGCCCTTGATGTCCCAGAACTCTTCTTCCTATGAAGGCATTTGCAACTCTGCAACCTGGGTCTTGACAACATAGGTCAGATGAAAGTTTCCAAAGGCTGTAATAACACAGGGCAGTGATGATGGCAGTAGAAATAATCAATCACCTAAAAGAGCCCACATTGGCATTTGGATGGGTTGGGATGGAGCCGCACACATTTCCATAGTCATCTGGCACCGTGAGGGAACTTTGTGTTGAGCTGAGCTGGAGAACAAATGGTTCCCCATTACTTATGCGCTTCCTGAAGCTTGAAACAATTGCCATTATCCCACATAATATTGCATGACCTACATTTTTACTTGAAAGCCTCCAGCTAATAATTAGTTTGAATTTCGATTTATAAATAAACACATTCATATTCCAGGTTGTGTGTGTGTTGGTTTTTCTTTTAACATCACAATAGAAACCAATTCCCTTCTCCCTCTCTTTTGTTCTACTTTTGTTTCTGCCAAGTGTGGATGGGGGGCAATGAGAGTCCAGGGATTTTTTTTTGATTTTTTTTTGCTGGTGTGGCTGAAAGGAGAAAAAGGAGGGTTTTTGGATATAATGAGACCACTGGGCATTATCCTGGAAAATGTCAGGAGCCCCAAGCACTTGGGAGGCTCGCACCATCTGGATAAATAGGGTTAAGCTCCCTTTTGGCAGCAGTTAGATGGCTCGCTATGGTTGGGCAGCTTGGCTTCCGCCAGAGGAGCTGCAGATTAGTAAACAAAAGTACCTAACAGAAGGTACCCAGGTTGGTCAGCTTTCCCAAAGTGGCCTTGGCACACCACATGGCTCCTGTGCCTAGCTGTCCATCTCTGCTCACATTTACTCAGGCATTGGAGACAGGGAAGCACTGAAAAAATGTTGGCATAGAAATTTGGCGTAGGAAGCATATCACCTTGAGCACTTGTACCTGTGTGGAGCTGTTGGCTCTCTGTTGCTCCCCTGTGTGGAGAACCACTGAACTGCAGGTGGAAGCCTTTTTAGTGATAAATCTCCAGGCCCTGGACTGACTTCAGCTTCTCAGGCTGGTCATTGCTCTCCTGGACACAAAGGAGCATAAAAATTAAGAAGAACTTCTTGATGGTAAGAGCTGTTCAACAGTGAAAAGGACTCTCTACGAAGGTGGTGGACTCTCCCTCACTAGAGTTTTTAAAGCAGAGATTGGGTAGCCACCTGTCAGGAAATTTTTAGTTGTAGTTCCTGCATTGCAGGGCATCACACTAGATGACCCCTTGAATTTTTTCCACCTCTACAACTCTATGATTCCAACTTAACATTGCTCTCTGTTACGGAAATGATGGGGGGGACACATCTTGACAGTTGTTAAATGTTAAAAATATTATGACAGAATGCATCTTTTTGCCTTGACAGCTCAGGGAAGATACCTAGCTTTATAAATCATCAACCCCTTTGCCAATTTCCTCCATTCCAATGCCATTTTGCCCTTGGAAAAGGGACTCTTTTCCTGGCCACCTCCTACCATAATTCCTCAGACACATACACTCCTTCATTCCCAGGAAATGCCCAAAAGTGACAATTGCTGAGCTTATTGTTAGCCAAAGGAAGCCAAATCTCATCACCAAACTTGCCTCGGGGTCCAGACATGCTAAGGAAGTTCTATTGTATTTTGGGTGGTGGGCACTTAAGGGGTGTTGCCTATGCTAATCTTATACTTGGGTCTTGCCCTGACATGTTTGCCTTATATAACCCTCCCCTTTTTGACATTCTAGTGATGTAGCAATGATGTATCAATGATGCTGTATGAACCGTATGCTAGGATATGCTGGGAAAGTTTTAAAAGTCAATGTTTCCCCATGCTCAGGGTTCACTCACTGCTGTTTGAACCTGTTGCGCAACAATAAAGGATCTAAGTCTACTGACTGCTGTTTTGCTCCAAATTGCTTGGCTGGAATTTCCTTCTTTTACTGACTGCATGAACCCACAGGGGACTTGTAGTCTCTCAACCCAGAATTTTCCTTATCATCTGGGAACAAGGTCTTCCTGGACTCTGGTGGGCTAGCTTTCCCCTAAATCCTGCCTCCATGTTTGTCCTGCAGTTTGCTCCTAAAACAGCAGTGGGCATCCTGTAGACCTCCAGATTTTTTTTTTTATTCCAACTGCCACGAGCTCCAGATAGCATGCTTAGTGACTAGGGATGCTGGGAGTTGTAGTCCATCAACATCTAAAGGACCACAAATTCACAATCCCAGTCCTAGATCATGTCCATTAGGTTTGCTCTTTGATCTTGGTTCATTCAGTGCTACCGGTATTGGTTTGTTCCACAACTGCTGTTTGCTGTCTTCTGTCTGACTGTTACCAATGATCCATTCTTGACAAACTGCAATGCAACTCTCCCATTGAAACAATAAAAAAATATAAACAGCCATAATTAAAATAAACAATAAAACCTATTCCATTAAAACAGCACAGCAATGAAAACAATATACTCAGGTCACAAGATCAAGGGAATGCAGGTGTAAACATCCTTAATGAGTGGCGTCCACTCATGGTACCATACAATCTTTCTAGATGAAAGGTCCTGGTTTGAATCTCTGGCTTCTCCAGTTAGAAGAACCAAGTGGCAGGAGAGATGAAAAGTGTCTGAAGAAGACATTGGAGAGCAGCTGCCAGTGAGATGTAGAGAATATTGGGTTATTTGGGCAAAAAATCCTGATCTGGTCTAAAGCAGCTTTCTAAATCCTGCAGAATCTTCCATTCTGATGGCCATTGATGGATGATATTTTGGGGCAGCATCATTAGTAGGGTCCCCAATAGAGATGGACATATCAGTTTTTATCTGGTCTGTACCAATTTCAGATGTGTTCAGTCATAAGCACATTCCCTCCTCTTATATGCATATAAACATACATACATACATACATACATACATACATACATACATTCCAGGCACATTTCGCCTGAAAATACATTGCATATAGATTTTCCAATGCATCCAAAACACGTTCTGTATGCCTTTGCACCAAAAGCACATATCATATGTGTGTGTGTGTGTGTGTTTTAAATGAGAACTGCATCCCAGAATGTATTATCCTGGGATGTGCACATTTGGTTGCTTTGCTGAAAAATGTGGATTGGATGAAATTCTCCTCCATCCCTAGCTCCCAACATTTCAGTAAGAAATTGTTCAGGGGTTCCAGGATTGTTGTAGAGTTGTATTTGATTTTGCTGTTAGCATCTGTCTGTCTTGAGAGAGGGTGGAAGAGTGTGCCTTCAGGGGTAAAGTCAAACCATTGGAGAGTTGCAGTGTCTGCAGAGACTGATACAGGAGAGATATGTTGTATTGCAGGTGCGGCAGATGAAAGCATCCAGTTTTGCTGCTACAGGTGCACCAGGGCATTTATTCTCTGTGTTTAAATTGATGCTTAGAATGCCTATGGGAGGAGATGGGTGATTTTCACTGTGGCTCCTCGCAAATTCTCCAAAATTTCAAATCTAGGTGAGCAGTCATATGCCTTGCCTGCATATTCCGTTCTCCCCTTCCTTACCCGCCCCCATCCCACGCAGTTAAGAATCAGTGTATATGGAAATCCCTGTTTAATACCTACAGAATTCATTTCCAAATACCATCCCTGCATTGGCATTTTGCAGCCAGATTCAGATGGAGGAGTTCTGTGTAAAAGGATATCACTTCCTCTTAAATCTCATCGGCCTTTCCATAGGGGTTTATCGTGGGCAGAATAACTCCAGGTGCTGTTTTTATTCCGACAAATGCCAAATCCTTTTTTTCTTTAAATTTGCTAAGCTAGTTGCCTCAGTAATCTTCTGTGGTAGCAAGCTTTTTTCTTTCCGCGGGCTAGATAGCCACTGTGTACATTTTCTTTATTCCCTCCACATAGTATGTCATATATAAATAAATAAATAAAGCTCTTTTTAAAGACTCAGAACCCTGTGGTTTTTGATGGCAGAGGTGGAGAGTCTTTTTCTCCCCGTAGTCTTCCAGCCCTTTAGAAAAAAACATTTTTCAAGGGAAGCAGAGGTTTGAATGCTCTTTGTTTTCACATCAAACAGCCCAATTCTAGGAACTGCTTTGCTGCAAGAACAGCTCAAGGGGTCAGGCAGCAAAATCTACCCCACTGCTAGAACAGAATCCCATCACTGGTGCTGCTACCGGGACCACCTTTCACCCAATTCTTCTGCCTGGTGCACCGTGCGTAAGCCAAAGGAGCCCTTGGTCCAAATCGCACCTCTGGCATGAACTTGCGAGGTTGCTGTAGCTAAGCCACCGCTCTTAGCCTCAGTTTTCCATCCACAGTATGGAATTAAATGTACTGATTTACTTCAGAGGCTTGCTGCAAATGCTTCAAACATTTTAATCCATGGCATACATGTTAGAAATCATTCATATTATTAGCTCCCACCTCTTGCACGGGATCCTAAGAGGCAACTGGAGTGGCAGGTACCCATGATTTGGGTAGATTTAGGCTGCTTGCAGACAGCCTGTTTTTTGAGCATTCATCCTGATTTGTTTGCAGCAAGTTTATATGGCATTGTGTCAAGCTAACCAATGTCCTTATCACAGAAAGCCCAGATGGGTTCTCTCTTTTGGGGGTGGGGAGCGGGTTTGTTGCTCAAGAAGTCCAAGGTCTACTTAAATTGTACAGCCTGAATTTGCCTGTGTGTGACAGAATCCAGGGCCAGCTCAGGGTGTGTTGTTGCTGGTGGCAGAGCTGCCCATTGAAGCTGCCACCACCCAAAGGGAATGCAGCAGAGTGGAGGATGCAATCCCATCACCAGTGTTGAAGTCAGATCCAGCTGTGGACAGCACTGATTTCTGCCCATAGACTAGGGAGTGGATGCTATCTGGTCCTTTGCCTCTGGCAAAATGGATTGGGTTGGGCCTGTCCTCTTTCAAATCTCTCAACACAGGGGCAGGGAAACTTTTCCAGTCCGTGGGTCACCTTCTCTAATTGCAAGGGCATAGCATCCGGGGGCCTGCTGGGATGATTGCAAAGTGGTGCAGGGTTGGTTTGGGGAGGTTGGCATGAGAAGGATGCAACAGCCATGTGCCCTTCGATCCCAGCCCCTCAAGGGCGAGGCTGGGATCCAAGGGCACATGACATCCTTCTCATACCACCCTCCCCAGTGCCACTTTGCAAGGCTGGGATCCTTCCAGCCTCACAAAGCAGCTTGGGGTTGGTGTCACTCTGGCTGCAGTGGCTGGGCTGGCATCCGGCAGGCTCCCTTGGCCATTTGCCCTCCGAGTCCCGCGGCCTGCCCCCCACCACACACATGCATGTGCTCCAGGCACCATGAAAACATGCTGCACCACTCTCTAACTGGTAACCTTCAAGGGGTCATATGCAATGGTTTGTGTAGCCGGACATACAGCACTCTCCAGCCACCATCCAGTGAGATGCCTTATTTCAGTTCAAGCACACATTGCAGCCAGGTAAAAACACTGGCAGGGGATGGAAAGGGGTTGACACAAAGCAGAGCCAGGGAGCACACAGCTTCAGCAGAGACCTGGGAACTGAATAGTGAGGCCTGGAGGGGCACATTGATTCCCCTGGGGCCTGAGGTTCCCTACCATTCCTGTATGATATTATTTGCCACAAACTTTCTGACTTTGCACTGGGTGTGCAAGTAGGTCAGACTCTGTATGGAATCATTCTTCATTAGCTCAAGTTGCCTCCTCTGCATTAAAGGGGGTGGGACTGAGTATGCATAGCACATAGGCTGGCCCCCTAAATTCTAAAGCCAGCACAGGGCAACTTGGGGGAAAAATGCTGTCGATTTATGGACTCTCCACCCACACAACGCTTACTTGGACATGGAATAATAAACGGATTGGTGAGGTTTGTCTCGCCAACAAAGCTAATGAACTCCTATTTCACCCAGCCATGCAGCGAGGAAAACAAACAGGAGCAAATTGAGTCTGGTCCTGGCAAGCGGTTGCTGCAAGATGGGGAGAGAAGGACAATGTCTTGTCTCTCCAATCACAACTGTATCCCAGGGGCCTGAAGGAGCAAGGCCTGGACATGATGCATGTGCTGCAGTAATAAGACATTTGCCAGAGTTTAAAGATCTCTGTGCTCCAGTCCGGATGCATACATATGAAACGATCAAAGTTTTCTGTGACTCCAGAGGAGCGGGCGGCTAATCAGATGTGAGCCTCGGGCATTGCTCAGTGCTGATTGTGCATGGAAACAAATGGCTCTTCTGCTTGCCTCTTTAAAGGATTCCAAAGATAATCCAGCTGGTTCGCCATCCAGGAACAGGAGGATCTGATTTCCTAATGGTCCCTCCCCCCTCTCTTCATTTCAGGGAAGAGCTTGGGAAGCAGGGACTGAAACAGATAGTGTGTTTGTGATTCACCTTAACGTCATTTTTTGCATTTACCTTTAATTAACTTCTTTCCCCTCTTTCATTTGTTTCCTGCTTGGGGCAGACAGGCACACCCTGCCTATGGTAGCTACTTGATCCAGGCTAGGCTAGAACTTTTCTCCCAAAATGTTATAGATATCTAGATGATAGATATAGATGATTGATAGATGATAGATAGATAGATAGATAGATGATACATATAGATAGATAGATACTGTAGATGATAGATAGATACTGTCCATTGATGGCAGCATACCAATTGCCAACATTCATGGCTAGTATTTTAAACAGAGAATTAATACATTGTGTTAGTTATTACATTGAATTTGAGGTAGGGGTTAATGGCATGCTACAGCTGTGATATGCATTTTGTGACATGTAGCTGCTTGTACTGAATGGCTGTTGTCCATCTAGCAGACCATATTTCTTGGTGCAGGAACTGCTTTTTGCTGAGATAGATCCTTGGTCCATCTAACTCTGCCTCCCCTTAAGTCGTGCCCTACAGATGTTTTGGACACCAGGTCCCATTAGCTCCAGCCAGTTATTTATTTAACTTCTGGATTTTGGGAAACATTTATATCCCACCTTTTTTCCATCCTGAAACCCTGAAATGGCATACATTTGGTTCCCAAGAGGTCACCCATCCAGCCACTGCTCAGACCCATTGCCTGCTTAGCTCCAGCAGAGTGGTGATCTCATGCACCTTCAGGCAACCCCCTTGGAACCAACAATATGGCTGATGGTATGGCCAATGGCCAGGGATTATGGGAACTGTAGTCCAGCAACATCTGGAGGACATGAGATTGGGGAAGGTTGCTCTAGCTCAATATTGTCTACACTGACTGGCAGGCGCAATCCAAGACCCTTTCCGAGCCTGACTTGGAGATGCTGAGGTTTCAACCTGGTGCAGGTACTTTAGATTTGATCTATGGCTCTTCCTCCTATATGCTTAGTGATAGTCATAATCTGTTGTGACTGTAATTCTGGATCCTTAGTTCTCCTGTCAAGTTTTCCTGGATTGGCTCCACCTTCCAGTCCTTTCAACAGAGCCTCACAGCCGAAAAAGGTCTCATTGTGTTTTGTTTTCTTGATAAGTTATGGCACCTTTCACAGTGACTCAACTTCCCCTGGTTTTCCCTCACCACTTTCATGTCATTCCTTAACAAGTTTCTGATCACTGGAGGTATCTTTAATGTATTTGAATGTATTTGATCACCAACAAATCTTGTTCTCTCATCCTCAGATAAAATATTAAATCAGGCCAAGCTTTTGGGGAAAAAAATCCCCCTCCTCTCCCTCCAAATATTACACTAGAGTAACTAAAACCTCTCTCTTTTAATGATCATGAACATCAGAGTTCCCACCCCAGCATCTTCTCTTTCAAAGAAAGAGGAAATGGAAAGAAAAGGTAGCACCGTATCATCCTATAGACACAGCTTCAAAGCCATAGCTATAAAGGATACATTTTCAAAGGGCTGAGTTGATTCAGTGGAAGATGGACCACCAAAGTCTTTTTGACAACATGCTCCCAAGATGGTAGAAACCTGTTGCTTCCCACAGCAGAGTTATTATTGCTCTGCTTAAAACAAATACTGCAATTTTCCTTCTTTAGAGGGAACTACAATAGCATTTTCTTTGCCATCAGTTGAGTAGAATTTTTAAAAAGTCACATGATGTATGGCAGGGATCACCAACCCTGCCCCTTCAATAAACCTGATGCAAAAGGCATCAGGAAATATCCTATCAAAACACCACAATGCACAAGAGACATTTCCGTACTGGCTCAGTCTCTCCTTCATTAAACAATACCCCCTGAAACATGATGGTGTTTCATTCTGAACAGTAGGGAGGTGCAGAAATCATCTCTCTGTAAGCAAGTGTGGTCGTGTTTGACGTCAGGTCCATGCCCCTTTCTCCTCGTTTAGATGTGGCACCCATTTAGGGTCATGCCACATACCCGAAAACACCTCTTTTAGTGACTGGTTCCCACAACACTTTCTCAACAGTCCAGATGTGCCAACTCCCCTACAAAGCTTGGGACTCCGTAGAGTGCAGTGTTAAAAATGACGAATAGCAGGGCGGCCTTTCAGGAGCTAGGGTAATTTTTCTGCCTCTTGAGGCTGCATCTGCCCTATTCAGTTAAAGTAGTATCCTACCACTTTAAGCAGCCTTGGATTACCCCCAAAGCATCCTGGGAAATGCAGTTTGTTAAGGGTGGTGAATGTTTTTAGCAGACCCCTCACGGAGGTACAGTTCTGTCAGTTCCCTGGGAAAGAGGGACTGGTTGTTAAGGCAGCCTGAGAACTGTAGATCTGGCAAGGGAAAAGGGAGTCTCCTAACAACACTCAGCACCTTTAATAAACTACACTTCCCATGATTCTTTGAGGGAAGCCACAACTTTTTAAAGTGGTTTGATATTGTTTTAAATTTATAATGCTGATGGGGCTTGGAGTGTTTTGGTGTGGTCCCCCGAGCTCTGAACTCCTGGCTTTCGCCCCTGAGTCTTTAACTTCTGGAGTCCAGTTCTTGGGATAACAGACACTGCCTTAATCACTGTGTAGTAAGTAGGGATGGATTAATTTCTCAGTATTGACCCCTCGCCTAAACCTTGACATCTACTCACCCTATTTCTGTATCCTTTGCAATTTATTACTATTAGAAGCCTGCAGGAAAATTTGTCTGCCTATTGTGTACATTTCTCCCACATGTATATGTATTATTTATTTATTATTTATTTGCAAACCATTTCCCTTAACATGATGTTGTTTTGTGCATAATGTTCAGTAATGTATGTACCTTCATGCACACCTTTTGGTTGGAGAGTAGCACCGTCAAATTTACAAAAATTTACAAAAGAGCTAGCTGTGTTTTGGTTCACCTTTTTGGTTCAGGAGGTGCAAATTAAGTAGATTTGCACAGAATGCAAATGGAAGGTACTTATCCCCCCCCAATCCCCAAAGGAAGACAATGCAAAACTGACAAGCGGCTTCTTTAAATTAACTGTGCAGCCCTTCCCAAAACATCTCCAGACTTCCTTCCTCTCGGCTAACTCAACTGAGTTTGTGACAACTTCATGCTCAATTAATCAGGTTGTATGAACTTTTGCTAGTGAAACTTCCCCGCCCCCACCCTTCCTCTCTCCCCTTTGCTTTCTGCAATCTCATGAGTGGTACCAGCTGGTTAGAAATGCTGCTGGGAGAAAAGCATTGAGTCCCATGCTGGGAAACATAAGGGGTGAACAGAACATAAATAACGTGAGAGAGTTTTAAAAAGAGAGAGAGAACAGAGAAGAACAGAGGGAGGCAGAAATGTGAAGTGGCCCTTTAAGCTGGGAGCCTCGAGAGCCCAAAGCCCAAGGAACGTTCCCTCAAGTATTCAAATGAGATTGCAGCCTCAGATTGGTATGCATTAGGCTGGTCTCAATGAAAATTAACATGTAATTGCTTCAAATGAAGTAAGTGAGGAGGTAATCTGTTCTTAAATTGGATTCACAGGATTTTGTGGTACCATAATGCAGCTGTGAAATGAAATATATTTTGAGGATGATGTCCTCAAGGGGAGAGGGGAGGGAGAGATGTCAGAGGGTGGAGGATTCCCCCTCCCTTCACCTTTCGTTAGCACTGATTTCTAAACAAGGGGTAGCTGGGAAGAAGACAGGCCAGCAAAAGCCCCTAAGACAGGCATGGCCAAACACGACCCTCCAGCTGTTTTGGGACTACAACTCCCATCATCCCTAGCTAACAGGACCAGTGGTCAGGGATGATGGGAACTGTAGTCCCAAAACATGGCCATGCCTGCCCTAAGAGAACCTAAGAAGAGCCAGCTGCTTCAGGCCAACAGCTCATCTAGTATTGCAGCCTGTTCTCACCCTGGTCCAGGGGTCATCAACCTAAGACCCATGGGCCTGAAGCAGCCCGCAGAGGTCTTTTGACCAGCCCACAATTCCCTTCCCGAACCAAGTTGCCCGCTCGTGCACTCTGCTAAACCAGTGCAGTGCGGCACAGGGACATGCTTCTGTGTCGCTGAAAATTGTGTGTGTGCGCGCAGAGGGATCTCCACAGGACTGATCTGGCCCAGGCAAGATAAACCTTGCTGACCCCTGCCCTGGTCAATGAGATGCTAATGGGAAACCTGCAAGCAAAATTCAAGCACAAGAACACTGTTTCCTCCTGCAATTTCTAGAAACGTGGAGGCAGAACATAGCCCATGAATTTGTCCAATCCTCTTTTAAAGCCATTCAACATGGTGCCCATCACTGCCTCCTGTGGGAGTTAGTTCCATAGTTTAAACCTCTTAAACTAATACCAAGGAATCTTTGATCTGCCTTGACCATCACAGCTGGTATACGCTGGTGTCCTGCTCCACTTGTTCTGTTTGTAGAACTTCCTTTGCTGTGGTTGAATGAACATGAGTCTTTGCCAAGTGGTAACATCCCATGGTATGCATATAACACCACTTGCTTGTATCACCCTACCAAGTGGGTGAGGAGAATCATATCACTCGCCTGATTATCCAGACTTCTCATCAGGTGCTAAAGGAATGTGGGGAGACTCTCCTGGCCATTTGGCAAAACAACACAGAGATGTTGTGTACCTGGAGATGATGGGGATTGAACCTGGGAGCTTCTGCACCAAGGCAGATGATCTACCATTGGGCTACAGCCAGTGTGGTGTAGTGGTTAAGAGCGGTGGACTCGTAATCTGGGGAACCAGGTTCGCGTCTCCGCTCCTCCACATGCAGCTGCTGGGTGACCTTGGGCCAGTCACACTTCTTTGAAGTCTCTCAGCCCCACTCACCTCACAGAGTGTTTGTTGTGGGGGAGGAAGGGAAAGGAGAATGTTAGTCACTTTGAGACTCCTTCGGGTAGTGATGAAGCCAGATATCAAATCCAAACTACTACTACTACTACTCCTACTCTTCTTCTTCTTCTTCTTCTTCTTCTTCTTCTTCTTCTTCTTCTTCTTCTTCTTCTTCCATTTAAGGCAAACTTACACATATCACCCTAGTATGTGTGTGGTTCTTCTAATGAAATGAATGCCCACCTTCTGGGAAGGGTCATCAAGAAAGGGTCTTTAGAAGAAGGTTAAAACTCCCTCTCCCTAGTCTTACCAACCTCTTGCATGGAGAGTTTGCCAGTCCTGGACTTCCAACAGAAGAGCCAGTGAGGTAGACAGCACCCACTGCTTGACTGATGCATTTCATTCTCTGAATCCCAAGTAGGGATTGCTAATCACCCTGCTGCAAACTTCTGTGCTAATATTTGCTTCCCTCTAATTTCCATGGTGGTTGGTCAATCAATGTCCGCCCCCCTCCACCCCCAAAGCAGGAACATCCAAATTTGATTGCCTTTCAGGCACAATTGGGCTGCGTCTCTAGTTGCTGCGTTTACAAACCCAAATTCTTTTTCTTTTTTGCAACTCAGGTGAGCGTAAGCCTCACAGCGGGGTCAAGGTGAGACTGAATTAACCGATGCATGCAAATATTTGGAGGAAGGCAAAGGAGAGAAGGAGAAATGTATCAGCATTGACTGGGGAGGAGGCTCAGGTGTAGAACACGCACGATAAATATTATCGGTACTAATGGGACATGCGCAGGCAGATGCCACGGGAGTCAAAATCAAACAGGAGGGACCTGAGGGGACGGATGTCCCTGGCACTCAGCCATCTGCTACCTGATCTCTCTGCTATATCTCAAATCCCTACATCCCTCTGCTCTTCTGGATGCCAGAGATTGGTATTAATGCAGACCCCGCTGATTTAAATAATAACTCCCTTTGTTTGCACACTTTGTGCTGATGTTCTCCCACTGCGCATGTGTTGACTAGTTCCAGCTGCATGTGTGATAAGAGATAATGGACCATGCAACCTGGACTCAGGTCCCTGGGTGGATCTCTCTGAGGGTACTTTTGTTAGCACGATACCAGGGATGTTTCTCCGCTGTCCCCGGAGAGCCACACAGCCATGAATCCAAAATAAGTGGATTAAAAAAGGGAAGTCAATCAAACAACGGGGCAGCTGCGGAGGTGGCTGAATGTGTGCAGGACTCAGGTTGCCCAGATTTATTTTCTTTTAATTTCTTTTATACCCAATAGCAAACTAAGATGTTGTTAGTCATTCTCTGCTATATCCAGCTCTTAAAATGAGGATTTTCTCTTTCGTTGCCTAACAGTATAGATTACATCCAGAGCTACTCAGCTTAGACCCATTGAAATCAATAGGCACAAGTAAGTCTATTGCTTTCAATGGGTCTACTTTGAGTATAGTCAGAATTGGGTACAGCCCCCAATCCCCCTTCCCTTGCCTCTGTATTTTTCTTCATTTGAGCCCCCAGAAATTTGATTTGAGCTCCAGAGATCTACACTTACAGTGAAATGATAATAAAGGGGAGTGTCTCTCGCTAATGGTTCCTAGAATCATAGAATCATAGAGTTGGAAGAGACCACAAGGGCCATCGAGTCCAACCCCCTGCCAAGCAGGAAACACCATCAGAGCACTCCTGACATATGGTTGTCAAGCCTCTGCTTAAAGACCTCCAAAGAAGGAGACTCCACCACACTCCTTGGCAGCAAATTCCACTGTCGAACAGCTCTTACTGTCAGGAAGTTCTTCCTAATGTTTAGGTGGAATCTTCTTTCTTGTAGTTTGGATCCATTGCTCTGTGTCCGCTTCTCTGGAGCAGCAGAAAACAACCTTTCTCCCTCCTCTATGTGACATCCTTTTATATATTTGAACATGGCTATCATATCACCCCTTAACCTCCTCTTCTCCAGGCTAAACATGCCCAGCTCCCTTAGCCGTTCCTCTTAAGGCATCGTTTCCAGGCCTTTGACCATTTTGGTTGCCCTCCTCTGGACACGTTCCAGTTTGTCAGTGTCCTTCTTGAACTGTGGTGCCCAGAACTGGACACAGTACTCCAGGTGAGGTCTGACCAGAGCAGAATACAGTGGCACTATTACTTCCCTTGATCTAGATACTATACTCCTATTGATGCAGCCCAGAATTGCATTGGCTTTTTTAGCTGCCACATCACACTGTTGGCTCATGTCAAGTTTGTGGTCAACCAAGACTCCTAGATCCTTTTCACATGTACTGCTCTCAAGCCAGGTGTCACCCATCTTGTATTTGTGCCTCTCATTTTTTATTTTATTTTTTTTGCCCAAGTGCAATACTTTACATTTCTCCCTGTTAAAATTCATCTTGTTTGTTTTGGCCCAGTTCTCTAATCTGTCAAGGTCGTTTTGAAGTGTGATCCTGTCCTCTGGGGTGTTAGCCACCCCTCCCAGTTTGGTGTCATCTGCAAATTTGATCAGGATGCCCTTGAGTCCATCATCCAAGCTGTTGATAAAGATGTTGAATAAGACCGGGCCCAAGACAGAACCCTGTGGCACCCCACTAGTCACTCTTTTCCAGGATGAAGAGGAACCATTGATGAGCACCCTTTGGGTTCGGTCAGTCAGCCAGTTACAAATCCACTGAGTGGTAGCATAGTCAAGACCGCATTTTACCAGCTTCTTTACAATAATATCATGGGGTACCTTGTCAAATGCCTTGCTGAAATCAAGGTAGGCTACATCCACTGTGTTCCCTTCATCTACCAGGCTTGTAATTCTGTCAAAAAACGAGATCAGGTTAGTCTGACATGACTTATTTTTTCAGAAATCCATGCTGACTATTGGTGATCACAGCATTCCTTTCTAGGTGCTCACAGACCAAGATGATAAAGGGTTTGGAAACCAAGCTTTATGAGGAATGGTTGAGAGAGTTGTGTATGTTCAGCCTTGAAAAGAGGAGAATGAGAGCAGACGTGAGAGCCCTCTTCAAATATTTAAAGGGCTGTCACATGGAAGAGGGAGCATGCTTGTTTTCTCCTGCTCTATAGGGTAAGGCATAAACCAATGGATTCACATTACAAGAAATAAGATTCTAACTGAAGATCAGGAATAACTTTCTGACAGCATGAGCTGGTAGATAGAGGAACAGATTGTCATGAGAGAAGGTGGAGTCTCCTTCCTTGAGCTTTTTAAACAGAATTTGGATGGCTATCTGTCATGTAAGATGTAGTTGAGATTCCTGCATTGCAGGGGGTTGGACTAGGTGATGCTCAGGGTCCCTTTCCAGCTCTACAGTTCTGTGATTTAAAGCATGTGTAGAGTTTATTCTCCATGGCATCTACAGTATCTCTAGGGTCAGGATCTTAACTCCAACAGCATAAAGTGACAGCCGATGGAGTATAGCGGCTAGAGCACTGAACCTGAACCACTGAGCTTTGAATCCCTGCTCAGAATGCATGCTGATTCCTCCTTGATCTTCACAACAACCCTGTGAGGTAGATCAGGTGATTTACAACTATACTAGCATTCTTTTTTTCTGAATGCAGCTGACACATACCTTCTTTCTATCTTGCTCTGAAAGTGCTCTTCCAGCCTTACATACAATAATTCTTACTTTCTTACTTTTCTGGCTCTGAATAAATCTATTCAGGATTTATTTATTGGGGAGTGGGAGGGGAAATCCCACCATTTGGGCTGGTGATTTCCCACTATGTAATAAATTGGATGCATCACTCTTGAGCATAGCAGTTACCAAGCTCTGTATCTGGTAAAAACAGTCTCCACCCCTGGATGTTCTGAGATAAGGTGGGTTGATTTCATTTGCAAACCATTAAGTGTTAAGTGTTAACAAAGCAAAAATGGAAAGTATTTGGGTACCCAGTTCATGGTTGAAAAAGAATTTGGCACTCATTGAAACATTGGTTGCATGAAGGGAGACGGACCATCACCTTCTGCTAAGAGGAATTTAACATGAGCATTTATTGCCAACAACCTTGACATATCAGAGGTGATGATGATGAGAGCCAGTGTGTATCAGGTACTACAGTATGTGCAATGCAATAATATGTTAAATTAGCCTTTTGAGTTCTGCAAAATGATTTCACATGTTAAATCCAGGGGAGCAGGAAGATTTCTGTGGAAACCCCAATAAATCATATTCTAAGAATTAGAATATGTTCCAGAGCACTTTAACAATCAATCCTTCTTCACAGAGAATTCTGGGAATTGCAGCTCTGGGGGGGGGGGAATAGGGGGGCGGTCTCCTAATGACTCTCAGCACCCTTAACAAGCTGCAGCCCCAGCATCCTTTGGGGGAAGAAGTTATGTTTAAAGTGGCAGTGTTGTGCTTTAAATGTATGGTGTGAATGTGGCCAATGACATGTTGCAGAATAAACCTAGGGGAAAACTCTAGAGGGGCCCTAGGAGTTGGGAAAGGAGTGACATGAGCCCACATGCCTTGGAGGAGGGGGAAGCTGGAAAAGCCTTTGGAGAGAGGACCTTCCTTGGCCCAGATGGGCTGATTTCTGCCTCACGACCCAGCTGTGCCACCTTCCTCACCCCTCCCTCTTCTGACTGATTTCCCGCCACCAATTCCCATGACTCATCCATCAAGGTTGAGAATATGTTGAGCTTCTTAGCCAGTGCTTCTTTTGAAAGGACTTAATCTCCCACTGCTCAGAAGCTCTCCAATTTCAGGGCCTGTCAAGAAGCAGCTCGGAATTAGATTCCTAATGCCGCATGTCGCACAAGCGCACACAGTCGTGCATGCACTATATGGGAAGGCAAGCACAAGGAGTGGGTGTCCCAGGCTGCCTCTGCCTGCGGCACCAAAAGCCTTTGCCCATCTCTCTGGTTTACAGGCTTTGCATCGAGCAAATCCAGGGCTGGCAGGCAGTGCAGTTGGTCAGCAAAGGACAGGAAGGGGGCTTTCCCCTGTACCACTGCATGCTGAACCCCAAGTTTGCCCTTTCATCCATTCACTTCCCAGGAAGAAAAAGGAATGGTTGTTGCTGTTAAAACACAGGATTCCTGCCTCTTGATTCTTACAGCAACATGATCCTTACAGTCTTAAGCGTGAGGCATTTGCATTTAAAATAAAATGCAACCTGAGATTTGGTTCTTACAAGCTGGATGTCTGAGCTTCAGTAAGGGGCTGTGGAGGAATCCTAGGAGCCGAGGAAGCTGCCTTAAAGGAGATCAGACACTTTGTCCATCTGGTATTGCTTCTTCTGACTGGCTGGTATAAATGAGGAGCTCCAGGGCTGATCAGGATGGCAACTGTAACGCCCAGCTTGTGGCATTGTCCCACTGACCACCGCAAACCCACACCCAAAGCTGCTATCAGATCTGATTGGGAAGCTTCCATTGTCACCAGTGGAAACATTTCTCCTGGGACTGAAAATGGTTTTGGGAGCAGGATTTTCATTTGGACTGTGGCAAGGGGGAACGTGTTAACCCCATCCTTCCCATGCATCACTGTCCCAATGTTGATTTTGGTTACTATTTAGTATTTACTATTTAGATTTTGAATACTTCTGTATATTATGTGCCTTAACATGATTAAGAAGACATGAAGTTTGTTCCTGTGGCAAATAGGTTTTCCATATAACATGCTGCCTGAGATTCTTTCCACTAAAATAGCATATTGGATAAATTTTGGGTTGGATTTGCAAACCTAGTAAATTCGAACTTCTCAAAACAATGCAGAACCTGGGCTTTAGCTTTTTTTGTAATTTGGGATTCTTCCAATGTATGTTGTGATACATTCTACATGAAATGTACAAAAAAAATTGGGTATATTAAGAGGAAGTGTGCATAAAAAATGCATCCATAGCTGAAAATGACAAGCAAAAATACATTATATTGGGGAAATTGCTTGCAAAATGTGTATATTCTAATATGCTGATGTTTAGTGACGTTCTATAAAAATGATTTGCAAACTGATGTGCAAATTTATTGTGTGAACAAAACTTGTGACTGGGAAACTGAGAAAAAAATGAAATTGGCAAATCTCTATCCCTGAGCTGGATTGAACCCGTGACCTTTTGCACCCAAGGTTATGGTTTGCCACTGAGCTATGGAAACCCCATCTGTAGGTTTGGGATCTTGGAGTATTCTTGAACCTGCAGACACACTAGCTAAATGAACTTCATTAGGTCTTTGGGAACTGACTTAGCTTTCCTTGAATATTTTCATGATTGAGCAGCAGCTCCCTCCTTTGGAGAATATGGGGTGCATGAGCTCTCTTCCCAAAAAAAACTTTTCTGGATAATGCTAGTGTCCCACAGCAATCCTCAGAATTTTTATTATTATTACTCTTATTCCAAACAGAAAACTTTGAAATTGCCTGTAAGTTTGCTTTGGGTGGCAATGGAAACTCATAAGTCACTCTCATCTTTTTCTTTTCTTTTTGAATCATTTCCTCCCCTATTCCCCTATGCCATTTCTCTCCACTTTTGCATTTCATTTTGTACATGTGGCGTTGAAGCGGTTACCTGCTCCTGAGGGTCATCACTGTATATCACCCAGATATCAGCTGGAGGACCGTGTGCCTCTGCCAACACAGAGCTGTCAGTGGATTTTACAGCTTCATCTAAATTTCCAAGTTCGCAGCAAGGACAAAGGGGAGTGCTGAGGTGTCTAACGACAGGAGAGGGAGAGGAGGGAGCTGTGTTGAAGATCCCATGAGCTTTTCACCAAGGAGACATGTGAAGGGCAAAGGCAAGATCACTTCCACCCTGCCAGGTGACTCTATTCCCCCCCTCACCTGTGCCCATGGGCCAGTTTCGTTTCTCAAGGCTTTGGTTCCTGTGAGATGGCACGCAGGCTATTACAACTTAACCAAAGTCAGAACCTGTCAGCAAGACCTTGGCTGTGTTGAGGGAATGGATAGAACAATTCAGCACAGTGGAACATCGGAAGCTGTCTTATCCCATGTCAGACCATTCGTCCATCTAGCTCAGTACTGTCTGTAGATTCCAGTGAAGCCATTGATGCACAAACAACACCCAGCTCACTATCCAGAAGTGATGGTGCCTGGTATGAACTTCTCTTTCATTGCATGATGGGAACTGGGCTGGGATTTCACCTCTGGAAACTCCTGGCTAGACAGGTGGCCAAGGCCTTGTGGACTTGATGCAGGAAGGGTGGGGCATTTTTTGGTGCAATTTGAAGAAAGCTTGCCGTCTCCCCACCCACCCTCCAAAAAAGATTTTGACCTCCTCTCCTGAATTGCAATGAGAACAGCAATCAGAGGGCTAATTTTGCTTTGCTCTTTCCCCGGGCCTGATTAATATTATTCATTCCCTCTGTGTCCTGCTGGGTTTGAAACATGTTCCATAGCCCAACTTCTGCAGGTGATTTGCATAAGAGGCAACAGCACACCAGGAGGAAGCATCTCTTGCACTTTGATCATTTGGTGTCCCACCCATCCCCATCCCCCTCACTTCATTCATTTGTGGGGAAATTGGGGTGTATGCAGGAAGGGGAAAGGAACTGAGGAACTCTGTGTCAAAGGCACTAAGGCTTGGCTGGGAGTCTTATGATCATATTCTGCATCTGGAGATTGGCTTGGTCTCTTAAGGGAGATGGGGTGTGTTCAGGGCTCAGGGTCATCGTCAGGTGAGGAAGGGAATAGCAGCGTATGGCTTGGGCCAGTGTGCCTTAGAATCATAGAATTGCAGTAGAAAGGACTCAGAGGACCATCTAGTCTAATCCCCTGCAATGCAACTGTCCCATCTGGGGATTGAACCTGCAGTCTTGGCATTATCAGCACCACGCTCTAACCAACTTGTCTTGTAGGCGGTATAAATAATAATAAACAGAAGAAGAACTTGCTGGGCTGGGCTAGTGACCCATCTGGTCCAGTATCCTGTTCACACAGTGGCCAACCACTTATTTATTATTTATTGTTAAGGAGCCCAGAGTGGCAAACAGATACACAATCTAGAAGCAAAAGCACTCTAAAACATTTAAAACATTCTAAAACCATTACAATCAAAAACATCTAAAAGCGGTTTCAGTTAAAAACATTCAAAAGGCAATTATGTCTAAAAACATTCTTCTACCTGATGATCCCTGGGTTGCATGGAACAGTGTAATGGAGCCACGAAACGTCTGGGTAAATAAGCTTGTTTTCATATTCTGCCTTGCGGTTAATAATGATGGAGACAGGCACACCTCGCTAGGGATGGCATTCCACAACTCGGGAACCAACACAGAAAAGGCCCTGTCATGGGTCAGTGCCAACTGGGCAGCCTTCTAGTGATGGTAGCACCAACAAGACCTCACCTTGCAAGGGGCAAGATGGTTGGTAGGTTGTTGATGGTCTCACAAGCAGGATCTGAGTGAATGCTACCCACTTGGGATTCCCAGCAACAGGCATTCAATCAATCATTATCAATCATTTTATTTGTTTGTCGCCTTTCCAGATTTAAAACCACACTCGGTTCAGAGGCACACAACCAATGGCACTTATATACCCCTCTATCCAGAGAAGCAAGAGACAATATCAGAGTTCAAGAACACATTCCAGCCAGGCAGAAATCCCTGAAAAAATCCTCACAAGGGAACTGAGTGGCATCAGTAGTGGTTGCACCCTGGGTAAATGGTGTGTGTGTGTTGTAGAGAATCCCACGTACCAGAGAGAGAAGCTTGAGAGGCAAAAGTCATTATCTGGGCCTGAGATTATTCACTCCCTGGAACAGGGTATTTCAGGGATTGCTTCTGTGCTATATGCTCCTACCACACTGGCACTTTCTGAAACAAGATGTGAACTGAAACCCAGTCATCCTTTGAAGTTTGCTGTTCTCCGAATTTTGCAACACAGTTCTCCCACCATGTAATGTGCCCCAAAAATGCATATACTAGGCTGAAATCTGTATGAAATGCATATATTGCTGAAAATAACATACACAAATGCATTATAATGAAGGAAATTGTTTTGCAAAAAGATGAACATTTTGGAGAACTTCAACCTGCTGGTGAATGTTCATAAGGATTTAAGACGAACCAGTGTGGAAATGGGGATAGCTGAATTTAAGTTTGGAAAAGTGAGAAAGGGAAACTGAATCAGACAGGTTCATTCACCTCGCTCTGACCAGGGCTCTATGGGCAGTGACCTTGGATCAGGCCTTCTCAGTAGTGGTATCCCAGCTCTAGGCTTGACGGCCTGATGCCTCATCCTGTGAATTTATGTGCCAGCCTACAACCATTTCATTTGACCCGTTTCATTTCAAAAGTGGGTTGTTTTGTTTTGTTCTCAAATTGCTTTTAGTGGTTTATTGTTCTGCTACTGCTGCTTACTCTTTTGCTTTTAAGAAATGTCAGGCTTTTATGACATTTATGTTTCTTGGTAATTTTGGTACATTTCATTTTATTTTGAATGTGTCTGCCACCGTGCAATATAAGCATGTTGAATGGCAGAATAAAAACACTGTAAGAAAATAAACAAAATGATCTTAACAGGATTAAATGTCCATCACTTCTTCAGGCTGGTTCCCTCCTTCTGCAACATGGGGTTAATAATACTGACCTGCCCCTGCAGGGCTGTTGTAAAAATGGGTGAGACAATGTATGTGAATGCTGTTTGTTAAAGCAGTGCAATCTTATTATGTTTACTCATAAGTAACTTCAATGTAGGATTCTGTACCAACTGGTCCACTGCTGCCTGCGTGGAAGTTGCTAAGTGTGATGGATCTGTAGGTCTAGCAGGACCCAGATCGACAGGAGCCCCGCACTTGAGTCCTGTCAGCTAAGGCCATACATAGGTATCACAACCAGTTAGACTAAATTCCCAGCTCTGCCTTCACTGAGCAACAGAAAAGAATGCATTCACTGACTCCATCTGATCCACTGGAATGCAGATGGAGAACGGCACATTGGAACGGGAGAACAAATTACCCATATCTAAACTGGATGATCAAACTGAGTGGCTACCTCCAAAGCCTTTCAGTATTGTTGTAGGTTTTTTGGGGGGGAGGGGGTTAGTCTAGATGATGCCCCGAGTCCCTTCCAGTTCTTGGGATTATGTACCCAGTGAATGTTCAGATCTAATGGAGGGTTCAGTTGTTGAACTGGTCAGATAGTGACCATACCTGGCCAGTTAAGTGTCCTCAGCAGCATCCCAAACGAAGGAGTCAGGTTGAGAGAGCTACAGTTAAGTGACAGTGCCCTCCAGGCTACCACCTGGCTGGTAGATAAAAGGACAATAGCCAATGCAGTGTGTGAGAGCTGAGCTAAGGAGCAGAATGGAAGCTGGATACACAGAGACCTGCTTGCTCTGTGCTGGATCCAGGGCTGCAACTAATGGAGAAGCAAGATCTGTTGGGGACCTAATGCTGTGAGGCCTTCCTCCATCCCATGCTCAGGTTGTAGACATGTGAAAATAAAGCCGTATATCCTTAAGACACGACAAGTCACCAGGAGACTGAACACATGCAAGTACTTGGAATCCCTGGAGTCTCTTGCTTTTTGGAGTTTGGGGCAGCATGTAACACCATATTGTTTCATTCTTAAAAAACGTTGTTCAGTTAGGGAAGCTTTCTATAGAAATTTCTAAAGAATGAGCAAGACCTGTTGGAGTTGTCTTCTGTGACACTTTGTTCCTCTTCCTGGACTGAATTGACTCTCTTGCTAGTGACTTTTCTCCTTTTATTTCCTGACGCAAAACACTACTTGTTGGCCTTTCTCTCGCTTTCTCCTCGTTGCCATGGCTCTGCAGAAGGATGTTTTGGTTTTTTTATGATTGTACCTCTATCTTTGTCTGTGCATGTGAGTGTGTGCCTCCTCCCTGTGTGTGTGTGTAAAAAGACTTTGAGATTCCTAGAGTTCAGCATAACAAGGGCCGATTCTAAGCTTGCTGTTGTTTGCATCGCCACAGCTGCCAAAGGCAGTGAGGTCTAGGGGATTGGGGAGTGAGGCGAGAGGCACAGTACTCGCTGAGCTGTTTTGAGCTCATCCTGTCAGGAAAGGCAAGGATCAGGCGGCGGCAGCCTTGAAGCGGAGGAACGCAAGCGGGTGCACCAACGGAGCTTGTGGAAAGATTTGCGTGCATAAGGTGGTTAAGGGGAGCTGGAATCCTGCACCCAGTTTAATGCACAGCTAAGTCCTGCCTGAAGAAATGGGATTTGTATGCTGCATGGAAGCTGACAGCAGGATTTGAGCTGGCAGGAGTGAGCCACAAATAAAAGGGGGAGGTGAGGAAACGGGGGGAGAGGGAGAAAGAGAAGGAAGCAGACCCTGCAACCTTCTGTAGCTGGTGCTTTTGGTGTTGTGGCCCCACTTGGAACACGCAAAATGCAAAGAAAGACACCTCCCCTTGAAATTAGGCATGATTGTTCTCGAGGGTTTGCGACGTGTCAGGGTTCTTGATGTATTTCCTGCCTGTCACTTTTTAAACAGCAGTGATTGCAAACCAACCAGTGTTTTCCTGAATGTTATCCTTTTGGCCAGTTGCCACAACCGGAGGTTGATGATTGGAAGTGTTTGCATATGTAAAAGATTGTGTTTTGTGAATACAGGTGGATCCGTTAACTAACAAGGACCCTAATTCTGCATTCTGGTTGTAGCCAAGGTACAGAACATCATAGTCTAAAGCATACCTAGGGCAACTTTGTGTGGAAAAGGGCTCCCGTCACACCCATCAAAGGCTGTTCAGTACCTCTCTTTAGCAGCATATTTTCAGTGTCAAGAAACTAAAGACTGAAATAGTGCAAATGTATGACTGTTCCTCTGAGCATATGAAAAGTGTATTTTCTTCATTGTTGGAGAGAGTCTCCATATACCAGGACTTAAGAGGAAGTTATGGCCAATCAAATGATGTTCTTTGTCACCTGTGTATTTATGCATTCACCTTTGCTTCGATTGGCAGAACTGGCACTGTTACAGGTGCCACCTAATAACCCTTCCACATTTGCAAGAGCTCCATCTTTTAGTTTGGCAGCACCTACACTTTGGAACTCCCTGCCTGTTGATATCAGGCATGTGCCTTCACTATACTCTTTTCACTACCTTCTAAAAACATCCTTGTTTTGGCAAGCCTACCCAGATGTTGAGAAAGTTGATGTGGGTTTTAATTCGCTTTTAGTCTATTGCTATTTTAATGTTTTGAAACTTTAAATTGTTTTATTGATAATTTGATTGTTTTATATTTTTGTAAACCTCTTTGAGGTGTGGTTGTTGTTGTTGTTGTTGTTGTTGTTGTTGTTTTACAACCAAGCAGTGTGTACATTTTACGAAATAAGTAAATAAAATAAATTTAAGCATTTACATACTGTTTTTTGTTTGTCCAGGATTTCTATGTGGTTTGCCCAAAAATGGAAAAGGAAGACGACAATGAAAACATATCAAGCAACTCAGTCCCCATTCAAACTAATCTGGGCATCATGTCTTTTGCTCAAAGTGAAGCACAGAGGATCCCTGTGACTGAAACCTTAGGCTCCTGCCCTTCTGGGGACCGTAAAAACTAACCCTTGTGTTGGTGCTTGACTCTGGAGCTTTAAGAAGAGATTGTGACCGGTGTGTGGTGGGCATCCTGGCTCTGTGCATCTTGGGGCCTTGAGGAGTGTCTCCATGTGATAAGGGGAGATTGTGTGACCAGGCGCTGTGAAGGGTGAAAACACTTATTTCACTGCATCGTCATGCGTTGCCTGTGCCCCGCTGCCTTTCAAAAGCACTTAAATGCCCATTTGATGGAGGGAATGGTTGGATTACACACTGTCTGCCTCCATTATTGTCCACAGGTTCCCAGACCTCGGCATTTCACAAAGGTCAGGCATGAGGAGAAGGGGAGAGAGAAGGGGAACTCGAAAGAGATTTTTTTTCTAAAATCCTTCTCGCTGGCATGAGAAACTTCCCACCTCTTCCCTTCCACAGTCAGAAATATATCATAACGACAGCATATCTCTCCATCTCTAGAAACCCTGTTTTTAAATTGTTGTGCTAGCTGTCAATTCATTTTCAGAACCATTTTAAGGATATATATATACATATATATATATATATATATATATATATATATATATATATATATCCTTAAAAATCCTATCACTGCTACTTTGAGAGGACACCTCCTTGCTATAGTCTCCTTGTATCCCCAGAGGCTCCCCACACATGAACTCATTTCCCTGGATTTGTGTTGAAATCACTGAGTCTGCTTAGCCAAGTCCCCAGCAGCCCTGTATAGGGAAGTTTGTGATGTTTGTGCTTATATACTGTGTTTAATTTGTTGCAAGCCACCCGGAGTGGCTGGGGCAACCCAGTCGAATGGGCAGTGTGTGTGTATATGTGTGTGTGTGTGTGTGCACTCTTCCTATCCATGGTAGTCGTGCATCTGTGCATTGTTTATACATACTTGGTGTTCATGGTTCATGATCTGCCAGGACACTGTGCTGCGCAATTCCTATTGAAAAGAATGGGAAGTGTGCAAGGCTGAGTCTCAATTAAGCACCGCTATTAAGCAAGGCCTTGTAGTGTCCTGGAAATGTTGATGTGCCTCTTTCCTAAATGGTGGGGGACTTGCCTTGGTTCATTGACTGCAGCAATCTGATGTGCGGTCCATTAGCTCTACTTGTGTTGGGTGACATCTGTGTAATATTTGGTGATCCATCAGTTGGGAACCCAGGAATCAGCTTGTATCACAACCACTGTTAAAAAAAGATGTCGACGACGACGTAATGGAGTAAGCAGTGGATGGAATACAAACACTCTGTCTTTAGCGTGAGCAGGTTTTACGTTTGGACATTATCCCCCATCATTGGCCTTTTAACATCGCTCTTCCTCTGAGTTATGAGGGCTGTTAAACATAAAGCATGCTTTAAAGGGAGCCTCTTCTCGGCCAGCTTTCTCGCTGGAGGGGGGTTGGTGGTGCTGTCAAAATGAGATGCCTTGGCGGCATGCGCTGCCTCCGTTTAATAGTGCCATTCAAGATTTGGGATCAAGGACAAGTGAGAAATCCAAAATGCGTCAGATAAAGCGCTCATGAAATGAGGTTGCAAAGTGGTTGATATGCAAGTGAGGAAATCTGGAAAAAAAATGTGCTGGGGATTGCAGTACATTGAATGTGACTGGAAACAGCTGGAAATTGACAAAAAAAAAAAAAATCCCCCAGTCCCACCTCTGATTGGGAACATGAAAGTTCCAATTCAGATCTCGGTGCTTTGGAGTGACGTGAAATAAACTGTCACTGGAAATGTTGACGTCCTGGGTGGTTTATTATTGTTGTTGTTTAATTGGATTGTATGGAAATGAGATTTCTGTATATTTTATGTTGACGCGATATGCACTGAATCTAACAGTGTCAGAGGAAAGGAGGATGGTGGTTTCAAATAAGTCTTTATTCTATCCAATCTACTCATATCATTCCTGAGCTTTGGCCATGTTGGCAGGGGCTGGTGGGAACTGGAACCCAACACCATCTGATGGGCCACAGGTTCCTCATCCCTGCCATTGAGGAACTGTCAGCCTTATCTACCCAACATACTGAGGATTGTGTTGCACAACCCGCAAAGTTCAGCAGGGTATCTCTCTAGTAAGTGTGGATTTATGGGTAAGGGAAATTGCTCAGTGGTGGGGCATCTCCTTTAAATTCAGGTGGTCTAAGTTTCAATCCCTGGTTTATCTCCAGATAAACTTGAGAATGACACTCTGTCTGAAATCTGGATAGGTGCTGCCAGTCAGAGCAGACAGCTAGATGGACCAATGGTCTAATCTGGTATAAGGTAACTTCCTAGATTTCTGTAATTTGAATGCAGACCTGTTTTGAAAACTTTTCAAATATATATAGAAGATTTTTTGAACTATTTATGAGATTTCTTACCTATCCTTCACCATAATATCCGTACGATACAAAGGAGAGTTACAACAAAGGATGGTCTGAGAAATTCAGTTCAGCTCACATCTGAAGGTGTACCTATCTAATTTGTACTATCCAGCAGGGTATGCAAACCAAAATCCAGCCATTCTTTAAAATTCACATTTCTCTGAATTTTGCAGTGCAGTTCTCCAGCCAAGTAATGTGTACAGAAATGCTTAGGCTGAAGCGTGCCTATGGATATGTGAATTCATATATAAGTGAACGTAACAAACAAAGAATTATGTGTTAGGCAACATTGCATTCAGGAATGTGTAGGTGAGGATAATTTCATACTACCAAGCTGATAAATTTTCACGAGGAATTGTGGGGGTTTTTTGTCTTAAATCACAAACTGATGTGGAAATGTGGAGAACTGAACTAAGTCTGGAAAAATGAGAAACTGAGAGGGACCGAAATTGGCAGATTCACCCGCCCCTGGTTACAAGAGTATAATAAAAGCTAAAGGGACCCCTGACCATTAGGTCCAGTCGTGGCCGACTCTGGGGTTGCAGTGCTCATCTCGCTTTATTGGCTGAGGGAGCCGGCGTACAGCTTCCGGGTCATGTGGCCAGCATTACTAAGAGGCTTCTGGTGAACCAGAGCAGTGCACAGGAACACTGTTTACCTTCCCACCCGAGCAGTACCTATTTATCTACTTGCACTTTGATGTGCTTTTGAACTACTAGGTTGGCAGGAGCAGGGACCGAGCAACAGGAGCTCACCCCGTCGCAGGGATTTGAACCACCGACCTTCTGATCAGCAAGTCCTAGGCTCTGTGGTTTAACCCACAGCGCCACCCATGTCAATACACAGTTTTAAATGCAGTCGGTCTTCAGCTTACACAACAGTTCAAATCCAGGGGTCCACATGCAAAAGCAAAAATGAATAACATGTGGAAAACCCCTGAATCTCCACCCCGTTTGACCATCCCTTCCTGTCCAGGGCAGGACATACCCTCTGTCTCACTTACTGGGCTCTGAGAAGGTTGCATGAAAGCCCTGGCATGACCTCCTCAGAGCCCTTGTAAGCAAGGTGGAGGGCTCAAAAAGCTCTTTCTGCAGCAGGTTTTCTCTACTTTCCATTAATTTATTTATTAGCTGTGCATCTAAGGTTGCTATCACATAGATAAATTGCAGGTTCGCTGTACATAGTACACACACAAGTAAAATTATCCTAACCAGAACAGAACAGTATAAAGCCAATATGAGAGGTGGCTTCCACAAAACTCTCAAAGGTGCATCTTTAACATACAGAAACAGCTGTACAGTGAGGTATTTGGATGCACCTCTGTGGGGAGGAGGTTCCACAATTGGGGGGAGGGTTATCACAGAGAAAGCCCTCTCTCAACACACCATTCCCTGCACTTCTGAGGGTGGTGGAACAACCAAGATTGCACCCCTCCTCCCTTCTGATCTTAGCACCAAAGAGGGTTGGTGGGGATGGAGGTTTTCTTTCAGATGTTTGGAGCCTAATTTGTACAGAACAGAAAGTTCAGGGGAAAGTTGCATGAACTTTCGAAGAAGCAAGAACTGCAGAGAAGTTAGTGGCGGATGCTAGCAGTGACCATGCATGGGGAAAATTAAGGGAATGGACTGGAGGCTTTGAGATGGCCAGGGAAGGGTGGGCGATCTTCCTTGAAAATGGTTTCTGGGTACCAAAGGGGCAGCTTAACAAGAGCTTGAAGGTGTGTGCTTCTGAAATAATTGATATTCTTTCCTTTGGAGGAGTGCCAGAATGGATCTGAGGGTTAAGGTTAAAATCTTTAGATGGAGGAAGATGTCCAGAGTGCAGCCCTTGGATCCAAGTAAAGTGCTGACATCTCCCTCTTGGGAGAACGGAGGTGCCGGCTCTGAGAAAATGCTTCTCACAGCAAAGCTAAAAAAAGGAGAGAAGGGAAGGGGGGAAAGGCGCAGTGTCAGAAATCATATAAAACAGCCTCTCAAAAGGCCCACATGCTGGTGATGACCATTTCTGCCCCTTTCTCTTTCTGAATCCAGGTGCATTGTGGATAACCGAGTGACCCGGGTAGCCTGGCTCAACCGCAGCAGCATTCTCTATGCTGGCAATGACAAGTGGTGTTTGGATCCGCGAGTGGAGCTAATCGCCAACACCAAGACTGACTACGCCATCCGGATAAACGAGGTGGACGTGTATGATGAGGGGCCCTATACCTGCTCCGTGCAGACGGACAATCACCCCAAGACATCACGGGTCCATCTCATCGTGCAAGGTAGGGGCTCAGGGAAGCCTGAGGGTTTTGTGCGAAAAGTGAGTTTCTAGTCCTCATGTTCTTGAAGGTGCGAAAGCATAAAAATCATGAAGAATAATCAACCCATGTAATGTCTTCGCTCTCTCTCTCACAGAAGCCTTCATGTTTTACTTCCCTGCCCCTTAGTTTTGCTGCTCTTAATTTTGACTGTGCAAAATATAAAGTTGTTTGCCTAGTTGAAGGGCATGGTGGCTTGGATTGTGCAGGCTGAAAAAAAAAATGTGTGAGTGTGAGAGAGGGGTGTGGGGATTTATCCATTTTAGTTTCTTATTCTCCCATTGTAGGTTAGTTTTCCACATTAGCACATCAGTTGGTGTTTTTTTAAAAAAATAGAAATCCTTGTGAAAATCCATTAGCATTTTGGTGCAAATTTCTCCTAAGATGTACTCATAATAGTACACAATTTTGCCTAATATATGCACATTTCTGCAAAGCAATTTCACCCATTATTGTGCATTTTGATGTGTTATTTGCACTAATGCATGCACATCTTACCCTAGGATATGCATGTTTGCTGCATTGCAATAATCTGTTGAAGTGCAAATTTTGAAGGGCTGCTGATTTTCAATTCATCTATTGATTCAGAAAGTGTGAATTAGGTTGGTTCTCCTTTAAATGGCAACTCAATTGCATTTCTCTCCCATCCTTTCTGGGGAGTGAGGGGGACGTGTGATGTCTGTGAATTGCTGCACTCTTAGTGCACTAGTGGGGCTTCTTGGGTAGAATTAATGTTGCAGGGGATTCTAATCCATTTGCCATCAGCCATCTCTCTAGGATTTGGCTGGAAGCCATCTTAGCATGACACAGTAGCTTGACTATTGGAATCTCATCTTGGGCTAATTTTCAAATGCTGATGGGTGTATTGATTTGGAAACAAGCTGGGTTAAGAAAGGCATTGGTCTTGTACACCAAGCCGACCTGAGCTAATCCGCTGTCGATATGTTGGGGCTGAGCGTTATTGACAGACTAATGAATAGGAGACCAAAAATAAAAAATAAAGAATAAATTCCAGGACTCTTTTTCTCTTCTTTTTCTTCCTCTTAAAGCAATCAAGGAAAAATAAATAGAGCTTGCGCTCCCCTCCCTTCTCCATCTCCACTGCCCATGAAACAACCCAAAATAAAAAAGAGGGATGCATTTTCTGTTTATCTTGCAAACTTTTATTACCTGTCCAGATTTCTTAAATCAAAGTCAATCACATGGAAGGGGGGGGGGAAATGTTGAAGCTGCAATCAAGCAGCTGAGGAGGTGTAATTATATTGGATCCATCCTCAAGCTGGTGCCTTGTTTCCTGACCCCAGCCCTTGATATCTTCTGGTATTTAAAATCAATCCTGCCTGTTTGCAGTGGTTGTTTTCTCTTCATTTCATCCTGTTTTCTGGAAGGAAGACATCTGGTTTCCTCAAGAAGGGAATACATAATGGCAGCTAAAGATTTGCAGCTCGCATGGGGAAGCTTTCGCAGGCTGTATTGCTTTCTGGGCAACCTTCTCTGGGATACCTGCCAGTCATGGACAGGGCCAGAGGCAAAAGTGGGTGGAGAAACTAACATAACTATTATTTTTGTACAGTTCAATACTTTCTACAAAAATTCACATGCCCCTCTCTACATACCCTCCAACTTTTCTCCAGTGAAAACAGGGACATCTTATTCCATAGTAGTAGTAGTAGTAGTAGTAGTAGTAGTAGTAGTAGTAATTGTATTATTTATACCACACCCATCTGACTGGGTTGCCCCAGCCACTCTGGGTGGCTTCCGACATATATAAAAACATAAGAAAACATTTTAAAAAAACTTACCTATACAGGGTTGCCTTCAGATGTCTTCTAAAGGTTGTACAGTGGTACCTCAGGTTACAGATGCTTCAGGTTACAGACTCTGCTAACCCAGAAATAGTACCTCGGGTTAAGAACTTTGCTTCAGGATGAGAATGGAAATTGTGCTCCGGTGGTGCAGCAGCAGCGGGAGGACCCATTAGCTAAAGTGGTGCTTCAGGTTAAGAACAGTTTCAAGTTAAGAACAGACCTCTAGAACGAATAAAGTCCCTGTAACAAAGCTACAGGGAACCAGGCAGAGGGCCTTCTCGGTAGTGGCGCCCGCCCTGTGGAACGCCCTCCCACCAGATGTCAAAGCGATAAATAACTACCTGACATTCAGAAGACATCTTAAGGCAGCCCTGTTCAGGGAAGTTTTTAATGTGTGATATTTTAGTGTATTTTTGGTTTCTATGGAAGCTGCCCAGAGTGGCTGGGGAGGCCCAGCCAGATGGGTGGGGTACAAATAATAAATTATTATTATTATTATTATTATTATTATTATTATTATTATTATTATTATTAATTTATTATTATTATTAACCTGAGGTACCGCTGTATAGCTACTTATCTCCTTGGCTCAGGGGTCGCATAACTCCTTACCCTCCAACATTTCTCCAATGAAAATAGGGATGTCCTAAGTAATAGGAGGACATTCTGGGACCAAATCAGAAACCAGGATGGCTTCTGTAAATCTTCTGTCCCTGGAAAATAGGGACCTACGGGGAGTCTGGTCTCTATCCTCCATCCAAGCAAGTATGAAAAATGATCAGAGTTCAAGGACCCAAAATCTCTCAAAGATTGGGAAGGAGGCTGTGAAGAAGCACCAGTGAGTTGTGTGGCCTGGGGAGAGAGGGTGGCTAGGAAGTATCTTGAGGGCCAGATAGAGAGACTTGAAGGGTCACATTCATGCCTCACACCTGAGGTTCTTCTGCTTTACAGGATATTGCTATGTTAAGAGATGATGTGTCCTGCTATCCAACCTGGAAGTCTCTCTTAACTGTCTTGGAAGTGAATATTTGGAATTTGGAGTATTTGCAGTTCTGCAAGTGTTTGTGGGTGTTTAAAGGCTGGTCAATGAACTGTTAACATCTCTTGAGCAGATTGAGGGAGATATGGAAGAAGGCAATAAGTTATTACTCTATGAATTGATAATAATAATAATAATAATAATAATAATAATAATAATAATAATAATAATGCCACGGTAGTGGCCTGTGGGCAGGTGTATGGAAGAAAGCACATGCTGCAACAGTTCACAAAGGAAAATAGGACTATGCTTGTAAAATACTCTAGGGTTCATTTCAAAAATCACCCCTAGCACATCCCCCTCCTCTTATGGATTGCTGAAGTTTTGCTCTGTGTCTTTTTCTAAAATTGAACTTATCTTTGATCTCTTCCTCCATGTAGCTCAAGATAGTATACATGTTTCTTCCTCCCTTTCCTCTCTTAATTCCCAGAAACACTTTGAGGTAGGTTAAGCTGAGAGGCAGTGATTCGCCCCCCAAATCACCCAGTGAGCTTCATGTCTAGGTAGGGATTTGAACTCCGGACTCCCAGATCCTCATCTGACACTCAAACCTCTCCATCATCCTGGTTCTCTTGTAAATGGATGCAACATACTTTTCCGTAGTCTGTCCTGCAATCACTTCTAAATAATGGTGTTTGTTCTTTTTGGTTAAAGATATACTAGAAGAGGAACAAAATTGTCTGATAATATGCTTTCACTTTTTCCAAATATATACCTCTCCATCTGCAGTGTAGGAAATGACAGGCTGTGCACTGCATGATTCTCTAATGTCTATGAGCGGGCATTTATGGCTCAGCTGAAATTCTCTCCACCACCACTGCCCCCCCCCCCCCCGCCAAATTCCACAGACCCATTTGTGAGTCTTCAAATTTGGGAGACACTCCAGCTATTTGCAGCTATGAGCTGAGTTTTTGAGAAGTGTCACAGAACTCAGCAACACTCATGCTGGCTGCTCACAGCTTGCAATCCACACTTAGAGCCTGCTCACATGGGCTAATGTCAAGCCAGATTTCCCACTGCCTGTGCTTTGCTGTGTCATTGACGTGTGTGTGTGTGTGTGTGTCCGTCTCTAAATGCAGAACATTACATTTATCCAGTGTTCCAGCCCATGAAGATTATTCTTAATATTGATTCCATCATTTAGTCTGTTAGATATGCCTCCTGACTTTGTGTCTTCTGCAGATTTGAGAAGCAACCACTCCACTGCAGACCTTCTTCCAGTTTGACTCAGAGCCATTAAGATGCATTTGTTGGATGTGGTTGCTCGACCATCTAACAATAGTGTTGTCCAGCCCACATTTTAGCATCTTGTCAACCAAGTTGCCATGGGAGACCTAATAAAACGTGTTTCTGAAACAGAGATATAATAGATATATGGAGTTCCTGACTACCTGGACCATTAACTTTTCCAGGCTAAACGTAAAGGGACCCCTGAACATTAGGTTCAGTCATGGACGACTCTGGGGTTGTGGCGCTCATCTCGCTTTACTGGCTGAGGGAGGCGGTGTACAGCTTCCAGGTCATGTGGCCAGCATGACTAAGCCACTTCTGGCGAACCAGAGCAGCACGGAAACATCGTTTACCTTCCCGCTGGAGTGGTACCTATTTATCTACTTGCACTCTGACGTGCTTTTGAACTGCTAGGTTGGCAGGAGCAGGTACCGATCAACGGGAGCTCACCTCGTTGCGGGGATTCGAACCGCCAACCTTCTGATCGGCAAGCCCTAGGCTCTGTGGTTTAGACCACAGCGTCACTCGCGTCCCTTTTCCAGGCTAGTAACTGCCAAATAGGAGATAAAGTTGCCCTGGCATTATAAACACCTGCTGACATGTAGTAATCAAGGCATTGTTTTCTAGATGCCCATTTACCTACAGGTCAGGAGTGATGGAGGGGGAGAGGTGACTCAGTGTGTCTGGGCTCTTGGCAGCAGCAGCATCACTGGTGCTTACTGGGAGGTAGAGGGCAGGGAAACAGGGAGCTCAGCACTCTGCTGGTGCACTAGTAGAAATGTGGGTTTGACTGAACCCACACACTGTCAACTTTTCCCACTCCTCCTAGTAACTAGAAGCACCACCCCTGCCAGCAATCCATTTTTAGATAGATTTTATTAAAGTCTGAAAAAGAATATAAAGATTATCAATTTTTTATCATGTATGAAAAACTAATCTAAATAAAAACACAAATATAAAAAGAGAGAGAGAAAGCGAAAACCAAGCAAGCAAGCCAGAGAAAAAGAGAACTTGCTATTCTTCATCTGTCAGCTATATGTAGAAAATTATTTAATGCACCCACTCCAAGACAATACCCAACAAATCCACTTTATCTTCAGTCTTTAAGCCCAGATATCATCAGCGGATTTATTCCATGCAAAAAGTCTATAAGGGGTTTCCACTGCCAGCAGTCCAGCTGCATGGAGGTACCCGGTCCTGACGGTTGCTCCTGACACAGATCATCTGATTAAAAATCTCATCCAGAATTTTGCCCAGCATTGGCATCAGACTGAGAAGCTTGTCATTGCCCAAATCTGCCTTTTTGCCCTCTTCTAAAAACTGGGGCAAAATTCCCATTTGTAGTTGTCTGCCATCTCACCCATTTTCCAAGAATTCTCAAAGATTGCAGTCAGTGGCTTTGAAACATCTGAAGGATGATTCAGCACCCCACAGAATCATAGAATCACAGAATTGTAGAGTTGGGACCCCAAGGGTCATCTAGTCCAACCCCCTGCATTGCAGGAATCTCAGCTAAAGCATCCATGACAGATGGCCATCCATGATGTAATTCACCTGGTCTTGGAGAGTCGAGGCTGTCGCCAGCTCCTATCCATTTCTTCATCCAACCAGCCCATGTCTTTTTCAAGGCTTTGTTCACCTTCTACAAGCTCATTTTGATCATTGAAATGCTTTTTCCATCTCTGCATTGCCTCTTGCCTTTTTATTTTATTTTATTTGTTAGGGATGGGCAAAGTGCTGAGGTTAACCACCTGTCTGTGTGGAATTGACTTCCAGCATAATATGTGGAGCCATTGAAGGCAAATTATGGGCCCAGGTGGCCACGCACCTAAAGCAAAAGGCAGAAAGGTAATGGGGATCCATTCCACAGAGCTCTCCGTAGCATCCTTCCCTCAGGGATAGAAAAGGGCCTTTGGGCAAATTCCTGCAAGTGAGATAATGAGGGGGACCCTCAACAAGCAATTAAATTCTGCCCTGGGGCTTGCAGCATTTCCTCTGGGGATGAGGCTCCAAGGACAGGGAGTTCTTCCCCTGTATATGTATCCATCCTATTTTCTTTAGAGTCCCAGCGATGGCAGGACTGATAGAAATTCTGCCCACGTAGCTGGGTGAACATGTCATATGATTTTACCCTTTCAACTTTCATAAGACACTAAGGCAGCAATCCTGTATCCAGTTACCTTGGGGCACAGGTAGAAGGAAGTTTTTGTCTCTTTCTGGTCCATGTCAGTTTTGCATGTGTCTATCCACAAGTCTTATCTGCCCTGTTCCACACTAATCTGTGATTATTATTATTATTATTATTATTATTATTATTATTATTATTAATTCTGCAATAATTTGTACCAATGAGTACCAAGAATAAAAGACTCTATATTACATCAAGAAAATTCTTTCCAGCCAGTTAGCTGTTACTTATCCTAAATGTCTTGAGACCAAATTTCATCACATGGCATGATTCATGAAAATGTTGGGGAAATTATAGCATAAAGATTCCCCCAGCTTTCTGGATTATTGAGGGTTTCTAAAAGGAATTAACATGGAAATGAGCACTAAACTAGATTCTGCTAGATTTCCAGAAGTAGCTTTTAAATCTTGTGAAAGATCACATAAAATGCAGAAATTATCAGGTAAGGAAATGTTGGGGGAATGGAACAAAATGCTGTCTGAACGCAGCCTTAATATTCTAGCATCCAAGGACCCCAGCCCACCTCTCACCTGGGCTAGTGCAGACCATGGCTGTGATCCAAAGGGCCCTGGTGCCCTCCATTATCAGGGGCACCAGCAGCCAATAACCACCATTCCATATTCACCCATCAAACAACATGCATTCATCCAGGCTTGGGGCATAAGCAAGGTCTCAGGGGGTGGCACCTTCCCCACATTGGTGACCCTCAAAGTACCCCCTCCCATGCTGGCACACTCTGCCTTTTAGGTTGTTCCATTTCAGGGATAGCAACTGGCTATGCCCTGCAGCCATTGGCTGTGCTTCATGTGTGATGTCACAGAATATTTACAACAACCCCATGATATTGCATCAGTAATATACGTAAGTCTGAAAGAGTGGAACTTTTGCAAAGGGTGTGGAGGTCAATTTGACTTGCAAAAGTGTCACACAGAACCTAAGTATGGGTGAAGCAGTACGTTTTTGACAGGAAGGAGGGGTGAGCAGCCAAGGGATTTTTGGAGGGGGGGGGAGTCAGGGAGGGAGAGAGGGAGTTGTATAGAAAACCAATGGGGCACAAATGCTATTGAGATAGACAAATAGGGTCTCCAACAAAACAAACTGCTTGGAGCAGTGATTGTTGTTTAAGTGGATTCAATGAACCAATCGATTCAAATTACAAGCAAGGAAATTCCGAATTTTATAAGAGTAAGAGCTGTTTGACAGTGGAATGGACTACCTTGGAAGGTGGGTGAGCTCTCCTTTGTTGGAGATTTTTAAACTGACATTGGATGACCACCTGTCAGGGATGTTTTAGCTGTCATTCCTACATTGCAAGCAGTTGGGCTAGATGACCCTTGGAGTCCCTTTCAGCCCTACAATCCTATGATGATTGGCTCCTCCATGACTTGCACATTTGCTTATTGACAGTTTGCCTATGTTGGCATCCTTAGACCCGATCCTGCTTCCCTGATGCAGCTGAGACAACCAATGCCCAGAAAGAAGAAAATAAGCAAAATACAGAGTCCCCCCCAAATCCACCAAAGTTACTGGATTCTGAGCTTGAAAAAGGTGTACGCGCTCTTCTTGGGTAGTTTCCCCACACCCTCCACCTGCAGAATGTTTAGGATGCATGGAAGGCTGTTCCCAGGGTCAATAGAATAGAAACAAAAGGAGACACGATTGTATTTGTATTGAAATGCTCCCCAACACATTCTCTGTGCCTTGTGAGATGCATTAAAGGAAGTCCGCCTTATCTCAGGGCTGGAAATGGACTTTGTGAAGGACTCTGGGCACCCTCTGGAGTTTAATCTCACTTAGACACGTGAATTTGCATGATAGAAAATTGTGGGATTCTAGCATGAGATGCTGGTAAGGGGAGGGGTGCATAAAAAAGGAGAAAAGAACCTGGGAGGATATTTGTGCTTTCTGGCTTCTTATCGGTTTCCCTGGCCCTGACCCTATCTGGATCTTTCCTTTGTGGCCGGGGAAACTAATCACCCCGCCCCTTTTGTTTGCTCCAAATGAGTTTTCCCACTCCTTCTGTGCCCTGAGTTAATCTCTAAATCCTGGCCATTGTTTGATAGTTAATTACCTGTCTGCTTTGGTGGCACAACTGTGCCGCTCAGGTGAAGAGACAAAACTCTAAAATCTTAGCCACTTGCTGAAATAGGATGAAGCAGAAGCAAGCGAAAGGCAGGCTCCATCTTGTGTGCAGCGCAGCAGACACAGTTGCTGAAGGGTAGAGTTGGTTGCACATCTCTGAGGGGCTTCCCCTGGCATGGTGTGTGCTCTGTAGATATTTCAGATTTCTTGTGGTGCACAGGATGAGTCAATTTCTCTTTTCGTTACCTCTGTTAATTTTAAATATATATTTTCATTTTGTAACATTTGTGATGCTTTGCTCCTGTGGGATCATCATGTGGTACATGGATGTAGGAGGTCCTGAGTTCAAATCCCTGTATCTCCAGTGAAAAAGTAGGCAATACTGTCTTGAAAGGACCAACGGTGTAACTTGGCTGAAAGCAGCATCATACTCACGCGACAGAATTTGGTAGGGGGTTAGACTGTATTGCTTCAGACTACTCACCCTTCCCACAAAATGCAAAATTTTCAAACCATGGTTTTGAAGGAATGTGCTGCTTGGGGAAGCTTTACCCCAAAGAGTCTCACCTCCCACCTACGGAGTGCATTTTCAGCACCAGGTAAAGATATATATATATATATATATATATATATATATATATATATATATATATATATATTAACCTGGTGCTTTTAACGTCAGCATTATGCTTTTTTTAAATGTGGTTGTTTGAATTTGTGGAACTTGTTGGGCTTTGTGGCTTGCTATGGTTTTTGGATTTCCTCTCTGATTTAAGGTGATGGTTTTGGCATTTTGGAAGATTTTAAGTTATTGGGTTTGGTTTTTTTTTTTAAAAAAAACAAATAATTATAATAATAATTTGGCAACCCTCAGAATTCCTTTGATGCTCTGCCTAAGTAGGAATCTTCAATTTGCCATGAATTCTGCTGAGGCAGTTGGATATTTATTTAATTATTTGCAGAAATTAGCAATGGATATCCCCTCACTGTCTTCCCTCTCCTCACTTTGCATCTTTGAATCCACTATCTTTTGTAACAACCAAGTGCCTTCATCTGATGGCTGCTTGTGCACTTCTGAGAGAGATTCGGTATCAGCTGTCTAAGTCAGTTTTCTGAATGACTTCCCACAGATGTCCCCATGTTGAGCAGCGCCACCTTCACCTGCTGCCTCCCATCTTTTCAGCTTAACCTATGTAATTTCTGGGTCCCTGGCAGTTGCTGACTTCATCCTTCTGTCTTTGTGAGCCCCTGCTGCTGTTCCTGCTATTTGAAGCCCCCTCTGTGTCTCTATACAAAGCTGGGGAGAGGGAGGGAGGGAGGGAGGGAGGGAGGGAGGGCAAAAAAAAATTGCATCCATTGAACAGGAGACGCTGCAAGCAGCTCTATATGAAAGCATGACAGAAGCCAAAGGGGAAATAGGTATCTGTCACATATGGGGTCTTTTATTATGTTTTTGAATATCCATTGCTGGAAACCACAGGAGTGGAGAGCGCTCTTGTGCTCAGGTCTGGCTAGCAGTTTTCCCACAGACATCTGGTTGGCCACTGTGAGGATAGGAGGCTCAACCAGATGGGTGATCGGCCTGTTCCAGAAAGCAATTCTTACATTATTATTTTGCCTTGTCTGCTTTCCTGACCCATGCCTTCTTGCCCTTAGCTCTCCCCAACCTCCATTCATCTGCAATTTCTGTTTCCAACTTGCACCCTAACAAGTACCTCCATTCTGTGGAGTGGCTAGGACTCTTCCAAGCTTCATGCTTGACCATAGGGCATAAGGTAAAGGTAAAGGGACCCCTGACCATTAGGTCTAGTCGTGACCGACTCTGGGGTTGCGGCGCTCATCTCGCTTTATTGGCCGAGGGAGCCGGCGTACAGCTTCCGGGTCATGTGGCCAGCATGACTAAGCTGCTTCTGGCAAACCAGAGCAGCGCACAGAAACGCCGTTTACCTTCCCACCGGAACCGTACCTATTTATCTACTTGCACTTTGATGTGCTTTCGAACTGCTAGGTTGGCAGGAGCAGGGACTGAGCAACAGGAGCTCACCCCGTTGTGGGGATTTGAACCGCCAGCCTTTTGATTGGCAAGTCCTAGGCTCTGTGGTTTAACCCACAGAGCCACCCGTGTCCTTATCCTTTTCATAGTACCACATTAACCCCCACCCCAAAAAAAGAAGCAACAGGATCACCCAAAACATAGGTTGCTGGATCAGGCTAAAGGCCCCATTCTTTTCTTACCATGCCCAAGCAGATGCCTCTGGGAATCCCACAAGCTGGCCCCATGCTCTCCCTACTTGTGACTCCCAACAACTGGTAATTACAGGCATGGAGACAGAACAAAGTGACTAGTAGCCATTGATGCCCTTATTTTTCCATGAATGTGTCTAATTGTCTTTTTAAACCATCCAAATTGGTGGCCATCACTGCCCCTTGTGGGAGTGAGTTCCAGAGTTTAACTATACACTGAACAAATCATTGAACTGTAGTCTGCAGTACAGGAATCACAGCTGAAGTCCAAATGAAAAGTAGTGCTTTATTTCCCCTGTTCTGAATCTTCCATCAAAACAATTTTTGGGTGCTCTCTTCTTGTAAGGCACTGAGCTGTTAGGTATGCGTTCAAACCACCCACTGCACATAACATACATTGATGCTGGTGCTGCCACATTTGAGAATTTCCCTGGAGACTAAACTGCTACCTTTCATTTAAGCAGTCTTCTCCTGCAGTAGCAGGACAGAGCGCATCCTGAGGGTGTGCCTCTTTTGATAACGCTGCCTCTGTTGGATTTGCACATCACACTTCTTAGTAGAGTATAAGCTGTTGTTCTGTTCATTCTTTCATCTTAACGGGTTTGTGGTATGTGTCTGGCTGTGCAACTCCAAGATATGTGTCATGTGCTGTGAAAGGCAAGCTAGTGGAAGGGGTCAGGGGGAAAGGTCAGCATCAGCCCTCATGAACCATGTGCCACTCTAAATGGCTACTCTTTCAGCACTGAGGTATATTAACAACAACAACAAACAAACAAACAAACAAACAAACAAATATTTATATCCTCCCCAGCCACTCTGGGCAGCTTCCAACACATAAAGGTAAAGGTACCCCTGCCCGTACGGGCCAGTCTTGACAGGTCTAGGGTTGTGCGCTCATCTCACTCTAGAGGCCAGCGCTGTCCGCAGACACTTCTGGGTCATGTGGCCAGCGTGACGAAGCTGCTCCGGCAAACCAGCACCAGAGCAGCACATGGAACGCCGTTTACCTTCCCGCTAGAAAGCGGTACCTATTTATCTACTTGCACTTCATTGTGCTTTCGAACTGCTAGGTGGGCATGAACTGGGACCGAACAACGGGAGCTCACCCCGCCGCGGGATTCGAACTGCCGGCCATGCGATCGGCAAGTCCTAGGTGCTGAGGTTTTACCCACAGCGCCACCCGCGTTCCAACACATAAAAACATAATAAAACATCAAACATTTAAAATTTCCCATTATAAGGCTGCCTTCAGATGTCATCTAAAAGCTATGTAGTTCTTTATCTCCTTGACATCTGATGGGAGGGCACCACTGCCAAGAAGGCCCTCTGCCTGGTTCCTGGTAACTTAACTTCTCATGGTAAGGGAAGTACCAGAAGGCCCTTGGAGCTGGACCTCAGAGATCAAGTGATCACTGTCATCCCCCCACGCCATCCACTGCTGAAGAACTGGTTGTGACACATAGAACGACATCAAGTGGGACATCCATGTCATGATATTCTTGTTAAATTCCTGATGAAATTGCACGACCCAGTTGTTACTTCCTGTGTTCATCCTACATGGTAGAATTTCTTCCTGGTCGATTTTAAGACTAACTAAGGATCTTCAACAGAAAAATATCTGCAAGAGAGCCAGGGAGTGGTGGTGTAAGTTTTGCAATTAAAATTCCTTTGCATTTTTTTGCTAAGATTTGCCTAAGTGGTATGGCACCAGCCCAGCACTGGGTGGTCAGACATCACAGGCAGCCTTCAGTGTTGACCCTCCATTTCACACACACACACACACACACACACACACACACACCACAGCCAAGTCACTTTTACACTCTGGCAATCAACATCTGTGCATTGGCGATAATAATCTTGGCCCGACTCACAGCAGGTTTAATTATCTAATATCTGCAAAGTGCTTTGAAAATGGAAAGTGCTAAGTGTTATTATTAATTAGCAATTACCTAGCCTGAGGTTGGGGAAGGGAGGAGACAGAAAGTACAGAAAGCTGGGGTGGCAATGACCGTTCTGTGGTGTTCCTGGGCTGGAATACTGATATGTGTGTGTGTGTGTGTGTGTGTGTGTGAGAGAGAGAGAGAGAGAGAGAGAGAGAGAGAGAGAGAGAGAGAGAGATTATATACAGGGTTTATTCCACTGCTTATGGCTGACAAGAGATGGCTGTGACAAGATACACAAAGCAGTGTCACTAGAAGATCCTGCCAAATCAGGCCAATGGCCAGCCAGATGTCCAACTGGGAAGCCTGCAACCAGGACCAAACACAGGAGTCCCTCCTGCAGTTCCCAGCATTGAGAAGCATTGCTGACCCCAACTGTGGAGGCAAAATATAGTCAGTTTGTCCAGTCCTCCCTTAAAGCCACACAAGTTGATGGCCATCACTACATTCTGTGAGAGCCGTTGGACAGTGGAATGGTCTCCCTTGGGAAGTTGTGGACTCTCCTTCCTTGGAGGTTTTTAAGGAGAGGTTGAGTGGCCATCTGCCATGGATGCTTTAGCTGAGATTTCTGCATTGGATTACATGACCCTCAGGGTCCCTTCCAACTCTACAATTCTATGATTCTAAATTCCATCATTTGAGATGTAGGGTGTTATACAAATTTAATACATATAAACATGTGATGTGTGAAGAAGTACTATGTTTTATCTGCCCTAAATATCCCAACATTAGAAGCAAGGGGATATTTTGTCCAGCTGTGTTGAACCAAAGATGAAATGTTCTGGCAGGCCTGCAAGCGCCATCTTTCCCCAAAACTAATTGGGAGTTTTTACAAGAATGAACTCATATATGTTTATATTCACTTGCTTTGATATATGCTAATTGACTTGCCTTGATGCTGCACTTATCTGTGGACCTTGAGATGCTGATCTCGGCCCAGAGTGGGGAGCTATCTGTAAGCTTTGAATTGACGAACTGGTGAACTGATGGCAGTCTGGCCCAACTGATTTATGCTGCTCTGTATATAAAGAATGTGCAAATGTTTGCTCAGCATGACGACCTCTCCCTGTTGTAGTGTCCATGCCATGTCTGTAACAGCAGTGGGATCCTGCAGGCTGACTTACTATAAGTTTGCTCCTCCTCCTAATAAAGCTCTAGATTGATCACTCCAGTGTTTAGACATCTTTCTTTGGTATCCCTGCACCAAACCACTCCCAGAAGCCCACCTTTGGGTCAGTGGATTGGGATGCCTTCTCCAACGTCCTTTCTCTCTCTCTGCAACAGTCACACACCTTAATTACAGACTCCACTAACCCAGAAATATTACCTTGGGTTAAGAACTTTGCTTCAGGATGAGAACAGAAATTGTGCTCCAGCGGCTTGGCAGCAGCGGGAGGCCCCATTAGCTAAAGTGGTGCTTCAGGTTAAGAACAGTTTCAGGTTAAGAACGGACCTCCGGAACGAATTAAGTACTTAACCCGAGGTACCACTGTACTATTTTGAAAAATAATATTTTTGAATATACTTCTGCAATATTACTATATCATATGGGTGGTTATTATCTTGATGGCTATTGGAATGAATGAATGAATGAATGAATGAATGAATGAATGAATGAATGAATGTGTGTGGCGGGTGACCCTTCTTTCACAGACCCTCCAAGTATCCCTATTTTCCAGGGACATCCCTGATTTAGAGATGCTGTCCCAGTTTCTGATTTGATCCGGGGATGTCCCACTATTCCTTAGGAAATGCCTCATTTTCATCAGAGAAATGTTGGAGGGAATGCTTTCAGTGAGATTGTCCCTTTTGTGCACCATTCCAACATGGAAGTCCTCCCAGGCATGGTGATAGATGGAGGGATGCATCGGTGTGCTTGGACCTGCCCTGCGTCATGAGCCCTGCGTCAGTGCAGCTTGAGTAATATCAGTTTTAAAACACACGTCCATACACGACTGCGCTGAATCAGTGCTGAAGCCTGAGGAATGACTGGCTGCACAAAATCACAAGCCTCCATCTCACTTGAGCTGTAGAAGCAGCTCACTTAATCATAAACTACTGAATTTCCCCCTTGCACTTGCATAATACAGTTTGTCACACATAACAAACCAGTGGGATGGAGGAGACTTTGGCAGCAAAGGGTAATGGTGCTGCTGCCAGTGCTGAGCCGCATCCGTTCTCCTTGTCAAATGCAGTTTGCAGCAGCCTCCAGGGGAGGGAGTTGTTGCTGCTGCTAATCTCTCACCAGCATCTGGGTTTTTCCCCCTCTCTCTGTGTTTGTATATATATTGCTCTTCTTTATTAAACCTCACTGGCCGGTATTTGCTGATTTTCTTCTTCAATCATAGCCAGAGCATGAGGTGAGGCACAGCATGAAAAAATGGCTTGGAGCTTAGCGGTAGAGCAAATGGTGACATGCAAAAAGTCCTCACATCTCCATTTATTTTTATTTTTAACAAAGGAGTCACAGGTAACATGGCTGGGAGAGACCTGCCTAATACTTAGGAGAGCTAATGCTACTCATAGCTGATAATGGTGAGCTAGATGAGTCAAAAAGGGTGGATTAATAGAGTTTCCAAAAGTTTGTGATGATGCGTCAGAGCCTCGGGCAGCTCCTTAAGGTTTGCTAAGTGAGGCCAGCCCTGCCATGCAACAGGGTGAAGCAGATTGCTTCAGTTGCCCTGGGGATGGAGAATAGATTACTGCATTATGTTCTGTGTGGGGCTGCCTGTGAAGCCGCAGCTTGTGCAGAGTGCCATGGTTAGGTTGCTAGGTGGAGCTCCCTACTACAAATAAATCATAAACTTTTTTAAAGGCTTTGCACTGGATGCTAATTGGTTACTGGGCCAAGACAGTTCAAATCGGGGAAACCTTTCTGTTGTGGCCACCACCTCTCTGAGGGAAAAGGGACAGCAACAGCAGCAGAAACAGAGCTACGCCTCCATCTCAGAGTGCTTGTGCCTTGAGAATGATGCTAGTGAACTGGAAGCAAGCATTCCAGATCAACACATGCCTAAGGCAAATAAGGAGTTCCAGACCTAGCTTGTTTGAGACACAGTGCAGTCTGAGTTGGATAACTGACCCATGGAGAGCTTGGTAGGCACCAGATCCTTCTGAGTAGACTGGATGGCCATTGCTATTCCTCCAGTTCTATGACTCCTGACCACTGACTGCCCCAGTCTTCTGACATTTCCTGCTATAAGGACATACAAAGAGCCCTGTTGGATCAGGTCAAAGGCTCATCAAGTCCAGCATCCACATCTCACAGTGTTCAACCAGATGCCTGTGGGAAGCCAGCAAGCAGGACCTGAGAACCACAACACCTCTCCCCACTTGAAGTTACCAATCTAAAGCACCTCTGCCTGGTTGGTGCTGGCTATCAAAGCAGCCCTGCCATTGCCTTCTGATCCTGACCTGCTGTTTCACTCATGGGACTCTCCTAGGCACCCATCATTACTGATTACAGTGTCCAGAAGCTTTCTATAAAAGAAGCTCTGTGATTGCAATTCTCTGCCTGTTCTTTAATTTAAAAAGATCTCTGGATACCCAAAATTGGAATCAATGAGACCCAAATTCCTGCTGTGTGCCAGCCCTTCAGGACCGTCTGGTATCGGATCTGTGCTGCCAACTCTGTCTCCTCTGGGAGCTACATGTTTGAAAACGGTGCACCAGCCTCATCTGCCGTTCAATGTTTTTCTCCATCATTTGCTTTATTAAATATTGATTTTCTGTTGCATTATTAAACCTTAAGTCTTGAGCATAAATCTAATCTTTTATTTTAATCCGTCTCTTCTTTTCCCGTCCCTCTTGCCCTTACTGGTCTTTAGATGTGCTTTCCCCATGCTTTTCCCCTGTTGGGTTCTTAGGTGGCAGGAAGGGAAGATGCTCTTTCACAAAGCAGGATCTTCAGTGGAAGTTGCCACATCAGTAACTGCTACATCATCTCCATCCATTGTGGGGGAATATATTATTCATAATAACAGCAGGAAGTTTACCGAGCAAATAAAATTCCCCAGCTAGCTTAAGGCCAAGCTACGCATAACACCAAATTCGCATATAGCTCCCTCTTCATTTCAGTGTATTTTGGAGATAGGTTTGGCCCCAGACTGAGGCAACTTTCTCAGCAACAGATGCTGGGAAGGGGGGGCAGCATTCTCCTCTTAGTGAAGGACAGAGTTGTGTGTGTCACAATTAGTCAGTTTCTGCATGTAGAACCACCATCAGTCTCCTCAGGCAGCAAAATGTCTTGGATCAGCTCTGTTTGGAGAGCACGAAATTCACCCTTTCCTTGAAAAATCTTACCCTTCATCCATATCTTGTTTTCTGGATGTATGTTCACTTCACAAATTAATTTGTTATGCCTTTGCAGACTACTCTGAAATGACAATTGGACCAAAACAGAATTGCTGTCAAATGGTTTACTAGAACAGGCTGAACATAACATGTTTCATCAAACTATTGGCTGCCAGTCCATTTCCAAGCATTATTATTATTATTATTATTATTATTATTATTATTATTATTATTAAAAACACTGTTGGTTTTAATTCAGGCTTGGCAGAAGGTGTGGCCTAGTCAACACTTTTGGAAGGCTGGGGTGAATACCACCCCCTCAAGATCAAAGGGGTGTATCTGAACATCTCACTGTGCGTGTACTGTGCTTACTAATGCTTACAGTTTACAAGGTGTCAGTTGTTCTCTCTTTCGTTTAATACACCACTTTGGAGGAAAGGTGGATTATAAATGGAGTTCACTGGCTGAAAGGTTGGATATGGATGTTCTAGGCAAGCCAGGGTATAGAAAACTATTGGGGGAGAAAGCAATTGGGGAATAGGTTTCAGGGGGGAAACTGGCTTTCAGAGGAAGAGTTCAGCACTCTACATTGTCTCTTTTCCTCTGCAAATTGCCCTCTCCAGACAAGGGGAAGGGCTGACTGGAAGAAGGACCATACCTCAATGGCAGAACTTCAGTTTCACATATAAAAGGTTCCTTGTTCAATCCCTGGAATTTCCAGGTGGGGCTGGGAACTTCCCCTATCTAACCCCCCCCCACACACACACACCACTGCTGCTAGGGAAGGCCCAAAGCTCAGTGGTACCTTTCATGCAGAAGGTGCCATATTCAGTCACTGGCATCTCCAGGTGGGCCCTGCAGAGCTGCTGCCAGTTGGTGTGTAGATCACTAGAGCTAGATGGTCCAGTGGTTTGATTCAGTGCAAGGCAGGTTCCCATGTTCATTTTACAGTCCTGAAGGGCCATCAAGCTAACATCACAAGTCTGCAGCTCAGAATACACAGCTTGGCATTTAGGCTGTCATATTGCATTTGTTTCAAGGACATTAAGGGATGTAGGAGACAGTACTGTGTGGGGGGGGGGTGGAGAGAGAGACAGACATGAATTAGCCTTTGATGTTTTCTCTTAAATGCTTCTCTTGGTACTACACCAGGTGTGGCAGGCACTTTTAAATACCCAACCCCCTTTTCCAAAATAAGCCAAGACTCGGGAGTTGCCAAAAAAAAAAAAAAAAAAAAAAAGAGGAATAGAGGTGGGGAGAAGCTGTGAGAAGCCACAGACTGGCTGGCTCTCTGCCTGCCATTGGCTGGGAGAGAGGAGAGTTTGAACACATGGAGACTGGTATGTGGACGATAGTCAAGGTGGATTGAGCTGACCTCTCTCGGCTGGGCTGTGATTGCTCTCCCTTTCCTATCTGAAAGCTGCATATGTGCTCCCTGCACTGAGGACTGGCACTGCCAGGAGCCAGGTGCCTGAACATGCTTCCAGAGCCAAACTGAGAGCATGAACACAGATTAAAGTCATTTTTATAATAAAAAAGGGGAGAAAGGAAGAGGCCACCTGGCAGCGTTGATCAGGGGAGGGGGGGGAGAGGGGAAGTTTGCAAGCTGCCTTTGAATGACTGATGAAAGGCAAACCTTGACAAATTTGTGGAGGAGAGGGCTATTGATGGCTACTAGCCATTATGGCTATGCTCTGCCTCCACAAACAGAGGCAGAAATGCTTCTGAATACCAGTTGCTGGAAACCACAGGGAGGAGATTACTCTTGTGCTTGAATCCTGCTTGCTGGTTCCCATGGGCAACTGTTCAGCCACTGTGAGAACAGGATGCTGGACTAGGATGGGTCATTGCCCTGGTCCAGCAAGCTCTTCTAATGTTCTCGGGACATCTGACTGCCTAGACCTCATACCTTTCTCTGTCTGTCCTCTGCATGTTTTACTGGTGCACCCTTGCACTCTTGTACATTGCAGAATCTTAATACAACAGAGAATACAGTCACATTCAGATTGGCTTTTGTCTGTTTCTTACAATCTCTTATCAGTGCACATTTCTATGTTGGGAGGGCAGGGGCTAGGGAGACACCGAGGAACTAGAGGCTGTGCCAGATCATACATGCTCCAAGTTCAAAATTAGCTGTTGAGATTTTCCTAGTTGCACTGGAACTCAGGGCGTGTGGAAGACAATGCAGAGTGGGAACAGGGAGGACTCTGTTCATCCCCGAAGGTCTGACATCTTCCTACTCCTTGTTTCGAAACAAAGATACTGTGGGCTAAGTTGAGTAAGTATAACATGCATTATTTGTGGCTGCTAAGCTGTAAGAGTCCTCTGACTTACCTTAAACATGCATGCTTTTATAGTTGTTCTTCAGGCAAGTAATTGCTATAGTACATTATCCAAAGTGCTAAAGAGAGATGTAAGGCAGTTGCAGAGTCTTCTGTTGTACCCCCCCCCCCCATGCTTGGGTTGCATGACAGTTCTGGTCTTCTTCCTCCCTATGTCCTAAACCATGGGGTACCTGGCAGTAAGTCCTGTTGGAGTTCCAATGGGAGATGCTAGTGTGCAGTCTGGCAGGCCAACTAATCCAAAGTCAGGACAGGTTCTCACCTCTGCAGCCGATCCAAGGGTCAGGACACCTAGAGGTCAGTCCCACACACAGAAAGTCCTGAAGAACATCCAAGCCATGCTCCAACCAACATGGGAAGCTGGAACAGACACAGTACCTCAGCTCTGCTTCTCCTTTATAGTTTGCATGCTGTTTTCAGCATCTGAGCTTGATACGGCATGTGACCCTCACCTGTTCTGAGCCTACTGCAGCAGAAAAATCACACACCTCCTCCCAGAGCTGCTGAGCCCTACATGGGCACCTAGTGAGCTGAGCTGTGGGCTCTTGCCTGCCTCAGCCTCCCAGAGCACCCCTGTTGCTTTTCCCTACGCCTCAGAGTCTGCCATGTTCATTGAGACAGGGGCCCCTCTGGCTCTGGTGATGAGTCCTGCTGCTCCAGTTCCTGTGCACAGACCGCTATCCCCTCACCATCCTAAATCACCCCATGAGTATTTCCTACACCAACCTCTCCTTCCCCACCCCCAGCTTGCCCTGGTGTGTCCCAGTCCCAGGTACACCCTTTGCTGCGATCCTCTTCTTCTTCCTCCTCCCTGTCATCCTCTCTCCTTCCTCTAATTTGATCTGGATGATCTGACCCTTCAGTCTTCTCTTTTGCTTGCAGGTGTTTTGAGTTTATTTTATTTTGCTCATGGCATCCCCCCCTTCCATTTGGCAGCACCTGTCTGAAATGTTATATTTTGCTCCTTCAGCTGTGGGGCCTTGCCACAGTCTCGGAGCCTAGCATTAAAACCTCCCTTGCTGCAGTTCCAGCACAGAGTTCATTACTTCTTGAAAAGGTTCGTGCCTGTTTGTGCTCAAATTATGGCTATTCGGGAGAAAGGAGACTATTGTCAGATGCAGAGAGAAGGGGAAGGCAAAAGCTTGAACTGAACTGGTCTAGAGATCACTGGAATTCTGCATAGTTCTCTTGGAAACAAATACTTCACTGTAAAGGAGCCTTTCTGTTTTGCTCTGTTGAATTCTGCTCTGCATAACTTGGGTTCTGCCCAGGGGCAGAGATTGTTCTGCTAATTGCTTGCAGTGTGGTGGATTGCTGGGGAAGGTTTCTCCTGACACCCTGGTGGTAATGGGGTAATATTTGCACTCTGATCTCTGGAGAGTAAGAGTAATGGATGGGAGGGATGGGCCAGCCTTAATGTTAGGCAGGGCTGTCCCCACCATTGCACAGAGTGAGGCAGTAACCTTAGGCAAGAGAAGCTGGAGGTGGGGAGTAGTAGTATTGTCACTGGAAGACAGAGCTGTGTCTACAGACTTGCCCTGTGTTCTCAAATTAGACTGCTGTCTTCAGGTATAGTTGAGGATGCTGTCCCATTGCCAATGTTGAAGTAAAATTCAACTGCCTATCTAGTTGGCTTCTGAGCATGATATTTGGGGTTGTGTGTGCAAGCACCAAATAGGCCTTTACCACAGGAAGCAAAATGTCTTGGGCATGCCCTGTTAGCTCACTATATGCTAGAGCTACCAAAGAAAACCTCTGGTAAATTAAAATTGCAGCAAATGCAGAGACTTGACAATGAAATCAAAACATCTGAATAATTTCACAAGTCGCCAAAATAGGTGAAGAGTTGTACAATCCACAACACAAAAATCAATTGAAAGCTTTTCTGTGGACAGATACTTTGAAAGTTGTTTTTCTTTCTTTCTTTCTTTGCAAAAATGGGTGTAATAAATACTGCATTTATAGGACACAATATCTTCAGATTCATTCCGCACACATTTTTTAAAAAATATTTTTTTGTGATTAAGTAATTGGGAAATATTCAGTGCAGCTACTCAGTCTACTATGGATTTTTGTTTTTGTTTGTTAAAAAAAGCTTTGGAGGTGCATGGTGGTGGAGAATCCATCCCCAGTCCTATTCTGGAAATTCAGGGATAGCAACAGAGGAGGGATCAAAGTAAGATCACTGGATCAGCTGTGAGACAATCTGTGCAGAGGAGAGGAGAGTGCTGTGGCAAACATCTCACTGCAAAACCTTCCCTACTCCAAGATTATGGAAGGCATGTGACATGACATTGCTCTGTTATGCTGAATATATATATATATATATATATATATATGCTTTCGTAGATTTTCACGGGTACAGGAATGCAGGTTTTGGTGTCCTCGGGTGTCTTCCCGTGTAAAAGTTGGGGTGTCTAGGCGACGTTTCGACGAGGTCTCACTCGTCATCTTCAGGCTGGTGCTTTCGGCTTCTTGTTACTGGAACAGAGCTATATATATATATGCGCATGCACACAAGCTATTAATAGTGCTGAATTTCTAAAACAAGTGGTGCCAGCCTTAATTCTTCCTTCTAGCCATCCTCTCTGAACTGCAAGCTCCTACTTGTGGTGCCTGCTATGGACTCAGTGGCAATGGGTTGGCTCTCTGTATGTGCCCAGCGGCACTCTTTTAACCCACATGCCCAAGAACACCACTCCAAAACCAGGATGCAAGACCAAAGACTGATCTATAGCTAAGATCATTTGAGCCTCTCCTTCAAGGGTGTGGGAAGACTGAGGAGTGTGAGAGGACTGAGTTCCTTTCAGTTGTTGATTCTGTTTTTATGGCATATTTTAGTCATCCATTCACTTATTTGTAAGAGCATTTATATGCCACAAGCTCATTCAAAATAATAATAAGATCAGGGTGGTGTACAATGAAATCAGTAAACCATCATAACATTATAACGTCGTGAAATGCAGAAGAAATGACCAATGCTAAATCATATTAATACTCTAAAAAAACAAAAAAAAAACTTCTTGGTGAAACAAAAAATTGCTTTCAGCATCAGGGGATCACTGTGTTTGTGATTTCCTTCTCTAATCCAAAGAGAAATGAGAAAGATAAATTGGGCTGGAGATCTCTCTAGTTCACAGGCCACTGATGGATTCGGTCAGGATCGAAATGTAATTGCACCCCAGAGTGGGTGATTTTTGCTTACTTATTTATCACTGCCTTTTAAGGCCAAAGCACTTGAGTTCTGTCCTTTTGTTTTTCTGCCAGGCTCCTTCCACCCCTCCTGCTCCCATAGCTTTTCAGCATTTAAGACGCAGCAACAGCAAAGTGATTACCAGGCTTTGAGATGCTGTGACACTTCCCTGCCAAAAAGTAATTGATTTATTAAAGATATTACAATACGTGCACGGCTTGACATAAGATGTTCCTTTGAACTTGCTCACTATAAAATCTCGAGGGAGTCTCTTTAGTTTCAGCACCACGGACAGCAGAGCCTCCTTATCCCGACCTCCCTTCCCCATCACCCGGCTTTCAATCCAATTTCATTTTCAATACTGCAAGTAAATATCTCAGCAAGATGACTATAGTCCAGTGACCGCAGTGCAATCCAATTTAATAACATTTAAAAATTCAAAGTGATCGTTAGCTGGATGGAAATGTATAATTTCACACCCAAGTCTGCCTTGGGGGGGAAGGAGGGGGGAAGAGAGCAACGAAAGGGAGGGGGGAAAGAAAGGATGGATAAAGAGAACAGAGACAAATGAACTAGATAAAAAAAAATTGGAAAAGTAACTTAATTAAAAGTACAGGAACTAAGTTAAAACAATAATGATTTATACACCCCATAGTTTCTCTCTCTCTTTCTTTCTTTTTTAAAGGGGGGGGGAATAAAACAGAAAGAAACCCACTGTAAACAATCTTCATAATGATCAGGAGGATCAATAGTAAGAAGGAGGCCAGCATGATTCCCCCCCCCCCCAAACAACTAGCAGGAAACAAAGAGGAGATGTCACAGCTGATAGAAAGTAACATTCCCAAACCAAGGGTGACATGTGGGAGAAGGGTAAAGATTTAAGAACATGAGTACATTCTTTCAATGAATATTTACTTGCAATTGCATTGGCTACCCCCCTGCCTAAGTAATATTTTAACTGGGGTGTGCTAGCAATAAAAGATGTGGAAGCATCAAACTGTAACTGTAAAACAGCAACAAATCCATTTCACAAGGCTATCAGCAGCTACTAGCTGTGATGGCTAGGTTCTCCCTCCTAGTTTCTCCTTACTGTCAGAGACAGTAAGCATCTGAATGCCACTTGCTGGGAATCACAAATGGGGAGAGCACTGATATTCTTAGGTCCTGTTTGCAGACTTCCCATAGGCATCTGACTGGCCACTGACAGTATGCTGGGCTAGCTAGATGATCCTTTGGCTCTCCAGCAGGGCTCTCTTTATGCTCTTATACTTCTGCAGGAGTGAGACAGAAGTGCCATGTCTGAGCACTTTTTCTTCACTCCCTTCCCCTTCAGTCAGCAGCACATTGTGTCTGGTGCACCACGAAGCACCTGGCCATAGGACAATGGAGAGAAGGGTCCTCCTTGCCTCCTATAGAAAGATCCTGTGATTCCCAAGGTCCCTAGAACACCACTGTGTATCTTTGATGTAAGGATAACATATTCACTGAAGGGCTGTTAGTAGATGGAGGAAGCAATGGCCGGGGCACAGCTTGCATTGTACAATACATAGCCAATTGAAGTAGAGTCACGTTCCAGTAACACATAATGGCTGTGTCCTGTATTGTTTTCGCTCTGCTAGAACACTGAAGTCACCTCCCTGGGGCCCAAGCCTGGGCAGTGTGTATCGAGGTCCTTCTCAGCCTCCCTGATATGGTCCAAAGAAAAGAAGAGCAATAAATTTGGCACAAGATGGGTTTCTGGAGTTGCCGGAAGGCGGCATACAGACGCCATTCAAGTGCCTTAGGGACTCCACTCTGGATTTGTGTAGGGCTTACTCCTTAGCCTTTTCGTCTCCCAAAGATGTCCCACAAGGCAGCGGGTATGAATAAAGTAAAAACATATGAAAACATACACCCACGTTCTGCAGATAAATACAATGAAAGCAAATGAATAAATATCACTAAACTGGGATTGTAGGCTGGTTTGTTTTGAGCTACAGCAGATATCCATAGAAATCCAGAATCTGATGGATGATCAGTATGTCATAAACTCAGACAATAAGCCTCTAGGCCAGGGTTAGGGAACCTCAAGCCCAAAGATCAAATGCGGTCATTCTGGCCCCTTTGTCTGGCACTTGGGACTCTCTCCTGGGCAATACCACCTTCCCAGCCACACAGCCTCTTTCCATAGACCACACTCCTAACGGATCCTGTTTTCCACCCTCTCTGAGTGTTTTGCCTGAAATGTGTTCTGGTAATGCTTTTTTGCTTTCTGGATACAGGACAAGAGGGTGTGTAGAATTATGCATAGAAACTAGCCTACTGTACAGAGATGCATTGATTGCTCTGCCCACATTTGCCTCTGGTCCCACCCACTAGGCTGCACTAGAAGGAAAATGCATTGATATTGATTTTTATATATTAGTAACTTTGTAATAATGTCACATTTTTATATGTAACTGTGAATTTTGCTAATATTTTGTTTAAGTTGTCTGTTGCTGCTTCAGGTTTTTGCACACTGCTTAGAGATATTTTTTACTATATTAAGCAATATAGAAATTAAATAATCAATCAACTGGCAGGATGCTTGAGGAAGACTTCCCAGTAGGGAAGGCAGACCTTGAGTTAAAAGTTTCCGTACTCATGTTATAGGTTAAAAGACAAGAGTTACAACAATGTCAACATTTCTAAAACTGAAGTCACAACCAGACCTCTACAATCCCAGAACAATGCTCATTATCATAAGGCAATGCCTGACACTCACAAGGTCTCTGGTTCATGACCTGGTCTCAGTGTGAAATGATAGAAATGAAACAAGGTTTAAATCTGAGTGGAGTTGTCTTGTTTGAAGAACAAGAAAAAGATGAATAGATCTGTGCCCTGGCCTTCATTGCAATGCTCTTTATTTGATTTAGTTAGCAGAGGGGGGGAGGTCATCTATGGATGAGTGACCTATTCAGTATATTTTTTTAAAGTTGCATTGTTCACCCAAGATCATCCCATTTTATCCTCACAACTTCCCTGTGAGATAGATTGGATTGAGGTGAGAATGCCTGGTCCAAGGTCACCCAGTAAGCTTCAGTTTTACTGCAGGTTTCAGTCCTAGTCTCCCTCACATCAAGTTGAGTGGGGAGAAAGTAGCACAACTCCTCTGGAATACTGTGCCTGGTTCTTGTCACTACAATTTAAGATGGGCATTGGCAACCTGGGAAGTGTCCAATGAAGGATATATTGGATAGTGAGTTATCTGGAAACAGCCCTATGAGGAATAGTCCCAAGATCTGAGTATGCTTAGCATGAAGAAGAGAAAAGTTTAAAGGGAGATAGGATAGTAACTTTGAATATCTATAGGGCTATCCTATAGACAATGGAGCAAATGTTCTCTCTCTTCCTCCAGAGGGGTGGACTAGACTCAGTTAGTGGAAATTTCTGTGCATTGAGCCCCATCACAAGATAGTAACCCCAATAAGATCAGGAATGTAAACTGTAGCATTTTCCTATCAGACACAGACATCTGTTGACACACATTTTTCATTGATAAGCCTATATGAGCATAAACGGAGATCTTGCTTTTCTGACAACCATCTCCAGACAGCGTCTTGTCATTTCAAATTTTGCTTTGGAAATTGAACAAATGTTGTCACATTAGGATATATCTGACACCAGACCCATGTGCCTTTTATGCAAACAGTGCACAAGAGGCATTTAGCAACACCTCTCTGGCTCATTTCCCCCCACTCCTGTCTGTGATGCTGAACAAAGAACTTGCCATCCCAGACCATGCTAAATTTGTCCAAGAGAAGGGTGTGTGGCTCAATTTGCTTTGCATACAAATGGTCCCAGGGTCCATCCCTGGCACCTTGCTGTAGGACTGGGTATGTCCCCTACCTGAAGTTGCTTCCAGACAATTTGTTTATTTAGCATTCATCCTGATTAGTTTCCAGGGAGTTTAGACATTAGCTGCTTACTGAGCATTTATTTCAATGTGCTTGTAGGGAGGTTACACAGTGCTGCTGTAAGCCAGTTTTATTCTACACTTCCCAGTACATTTTCCCATCTGTTTCTTTATTGCAAAAAAATAAAATAAAAATGATATTTTGGAAAAGCAGATTTGCTGCTCAACGCCTCCAAAATCAAATCAAATTGTACAATCTGAATTTGCCAGTATGTGATTGAATTGCCCTTGAAAACAGTGGTGGTCCAGAAGCATCCTGAAACTCCAGAGAGCTGCTGCCAGTCAGTGTAGACAATGCTAAACAACGTTCACCAATGCTGTGGCTCAGTGCATGGCAGCTTCCTATGTATCTACACTGACCTCTATTTGTTCCTTCTTTTTCTCTGTTTAAATCCTGTGACCACAGATGCTGTTATGACACATCTTATGCTCCCTTGTAAAAGGTTGTTGCTGCATATTTTAAGAACAGTGACAGAAAAAGACTCTAATAGCCTCAAATTAATCCATTCATTCTCTGTCAATTGAAGGACTCATTATGTTGCCACAGACTTCTGGTTTTCCTCCGCTAAGTCTGCCTGGGGGGTAATGAACCATTGAGCCACCACTATGTAGCATTGCCCTCCTGCAGGATGCAAGAGAGAGTGAGTGGGGGGAAAGATGCTAACAGTAGAAAGGGAAGGAGGAACCTTCATTAAGAAGCATTCAATGATGCATCTTCTTGACCATCCACGATGACCCCATGTTCCTCAGCTTTGCTGTGAATACAACATCCACAGCTATGCAGGCAGCCCGGAAGCATCTGATATTGTGTTTCTTTAGCACCTTTTGTTATCAGAGATAACAGTGCATGAAGGGAGCCATGTGTGGAGCTGGCTGCGGATGGAAGAAACCCATACCTGTTATTCCCTTGGGCATCTGGTTGGACCAGATGGACCTTTGGTCTGATCCAGCAGGTTCATCTTATCTTGTTAAATCTGCACATTTTCACAAGTCCTAGCCTCTCTCACAAGGGGTTTCTGCTGTTAGCTGCTAGAATGATGATTAGGGCTGGGTGATATCTGATTTTCATCTTCGTGATATATCACCAGCTAAACATCACGATATACCGATATATCACAATGTCTGAAATAAGGATGGAGCTATGTAGAGACATTGGCTGGCTCCATGGCTTTTCCCACATTGTGATTTTTGCATAGTGCATGTGTGAACACGCACACATCATGATTCACACTATATGATGAAACCGACATCACAATATGAACTTCGAACCAGATTTGGACGATATATTGATACATCATCCTGCCCTAATGATGATATCCAGCAACTTGAAAACTTCCTCTTACTCTCCTGGAGAAACTGATATGATCTTCTACAGTATGGCATGGGTAGGCAAACTAAGGCCCAGGGGCTGGATCAGGCCTTCTAAATCTGGCCCGTGGACGGTCCAGGAATCAGCTTGTTTTTACATGAGTAGAATGTGTGAAAATGAGTAGAAATGCATCTCTGGGTTATTTGTGGGGCATAGGAATTCATTCATTTTTCTCTCTCCAAAATATAGTCTGGCCCCCTGCTGAAAAAGGGACAGTGGACCGGCCCCCTGCTGAAAAAGTTTGCTGACCCCTGATCTATGGTATATACCTTTCTCACCATGAGGTTCACAAAGGAGTGGGCAGACCCTCTAACTTTGAAGCAACTTGGTTTCCTTTTATCTCCTTTTATCAATTCATTCAACCTGCAATATGAAACAGCGCAGTCAGGCAAGAGTTGTGTGATGTGCGTTTGCCAATCGTGTGGCAGCGCTGCTCTGAAAAAGGGATGGTCAAATGTTCCCTTGTTCTTCCTTCTCACAAAAAGATTGCAAACTGTTTGCTGAAATGCCAGGAAATCACCAAAATCCCTCTGGACTTGCTTGTGCCTCAGGCAAAACAAGACATCAGGGAAGGGGGGGATGATTGTGGGGAGCAAGTGGTAAGAGTGGGGGAACAGAGAGTTATTGTCAAATTCCCAGCTTGCCCTTTCCGATCTGAAGTTCACTTGTAATATCTTCGTTGACTCCGGTTGCTAATACATTTTGTTCTCTAGAGTGCCCGACGCCCCACTTCCTCTTCAGCCCTTAATTAGTTTCTGGATGATGACATCTCCGTAGAGAATCAGGCAGCCTTGTCCCTCCAATCTCGGGGGGAGATAAAGGAATCTAATAAAGACATTCAGCATTTCTAGGTGACGGGTTTGACAAGCTTTGTATTAACAAGAAGTCATGTTCAAACTTCCTCTCTTTTGCTCTCACCCTTCCTGACTCGTTCCCACACAGTGACATTTCACAAGGGGATTAACAGAGCCACTGTCAGCTCTGAGGACTTGTAGGATGAAACAGACACAGCCAAGAAGTGCCACGCCCTTGCGCTAACCCCAGCAGGAGTGGGAGAGAGCTTCTTTGGGTAGGACTCCAAACGGCTTTCAACAGCACTTGAGGGTTGCTTGCAAAAAGCGCAATGAAAACTGTTGGAGAGATGGTGGTTGGGGATGAGACAAAACTTATCCCTGCATTTCCATGTTCATTTCCATGAGTATTGCAAAGCACCTTCCATCTTCAGCAATTTCAGCGCTTGGTTCTCCACTGCTATTTAATGACCACCCACATAAGAACCTAAAAAGAGGCCTGCTGGATGAGGCCAGAGGACCATCTAGCCCAGCATCCCATTCTCATAGAGGGAGATGGTTATGCAAAACCATTAAGCAGGACCTGAGAGCAACAGCCATCTCCCCCATTTGTGATTCCCAGCAACCAGCACTCAGAGACATATTGCCTCTAACAGTGAACAAGAAGATGCAGAACAGATATCTCTTGCGGGGGTGCAATTAGTGCCAGCATCGTCTGTTAAGAGTTTGGGTGTAATCTTTGATACCTCTCTCTCTATGGAGGCGCAGATTACAGCTATAACAAAGGCGGCTGTCAGAGCTGCTCCTAGGTCCCAGCTCACAAAGGACCAACGCCAGGCTGTCGTTATGTACAAAAGTCTTTATTGAAGTTCAGTTTCCATTTCAAAGCCGCAGTGCGCAGCTCTACGTCTTAAACCCTAGACCGGCGAAGCTCTGTCTGAATCTCCTCCCCTCTGACACCAGTTTAAGATCCTAGCCCTGCTCCACCTCTTCCTCTCCTCTCTCCTCCTCTGGGTCCTCCTGCCCGCTGGGGCATTCACCATTCTGGACTCTTCTGACGCTGAGTCACCTGACTCCTCCCCCTGCCTCCTGCGGGCTTTAGGACCTGGTTCCCAATCCTCGTTCTCTGCTGTCCCGCGGTCCTGTACATTTGAACTTGGCTCTCATGCCAACCCCGTGATCCTCCTCCTGACCGTTACACTGCTTCTATCACTGCTTCCTTCCTCCTGGAAGCTGGCTGGACGTGACCTCCCCTCCGTTGCCTGACTCTCCGATGTAGGCGTGGTCAACCCTGACTCATCTTCTCTCCCTGGTGGTGAATACACTGGCCCCGATACCTGGGACTCCTCCCCCCCACTACGCTCTGGTGGGGAAGCTGGTCCTGATCTCCAACTGCTGCTCTGGGAGTCCCCGCTGGCCCCTTGTTTCTGGAGTGTCCCCCTTGGGGCCCCCCTTGCCCTGGCCACCGGCGCCCCCTTCTGTGACTCTTCTGATTCGCTGGAGAGGCTCATGGAATCTCTCGGGCTACTGTCATCTTCTCCTACACTGCCCTCGGATTGCTCCCCCTCGCTCTCCATCTTCTCCCTTCCCTGTGCTCCCTCTCTTGAGTCCCTGACAGCGGCATTTTTCATCTCCGCCAAGCTAAGCAGTTGGCTTATTATCTCTCTCGCCCTGACCTAGCCACTGTGATCCACACGACGGTCACCTCCAGACTGGATTATTGTAACTCACTCTACGTGGGGCTGCCCTTGAGATTGACCCAGAAACTCCAGCGGGTGCAGAATGCCGCGGCGAGACTCCTCATCGGGTCTTCGCTGCGAGATCATATTCATCCAGTACTATACCAGCTGCACTGGCTCCCGGTGGAGTACAGGATCAGGTTTAAGGTGCTGGTTTTAACCTTTAACCTTTAAAGCCCTATACGGCCTAGGACCCTCGTACCTTCGGGACCGCCTCTCCTGGTATGTGCCACAGAGAAATTTACGGTCTGCAAATAAAAACATCCTGAAGATCCCAGGCCACAGAGAGGTTAGGCTGGCCTCAACTAGAGCCAGGGCTTTCTTGGCCGCGGCTCCAATCTGGTGGAACTCTCTGTCACAAGCGACTAGGGCCCTGCGGGACCTGACATCTTTCCGCAGGGCCTGCAAGACAGAGCTGTTCCACCAGGCCTTTGGTCAGGGCGCAGCCTGACCCCCTCCTCTGGCAATCTGCACAGAATTTTGCTTAATGGTTGCCATCAATTTGATTTTAATTTGCTTTTAATTAATTTTATAATGAATGTTTTTAGAATGTTGGATTATTTTGATTGTTGTTAGCCGCCCTGAGCCCGGCTTCGGCTGGGGAGGGCGGGATATAAATAATATTTATTATTATTATTATTATTATTATTATTATTATTATTATTATTATTATATCATGAATAGCAGCTACTTATAGTGACAGGGTGAGCTCCCTTTGCTTGGTCCCAGCTCCTGCCAACCCAGCTGTTTGAAAGCATGCCCAAAAGTGCAAGTAGATAAATAGGTACCACTCTGGCGGGAAGGTAAATGGCATTTCCATGCGCTGCTCTGGTTTCGGTGTTCCATTGCGCCAGAAGTGGCTTAGTCATGCTGGCCACATGACCCGGAAAAACTGTCTGCGGACAAACGCCAGCTCCCTCAGCCTGTAAAGCAAGATGAGCACCGCAACACCAGAGTCACCTGTGACTGGACTTAACTGTCAGGGGTCCTTTTCCTTTATAGCTTTGTCCTTCATGAAAATGTTTAGTTCACATTTAAAGCCATCCAAATCCATCATTGAATCTTGTGGGAGCAAATTCTCCAGTTCAACTATGCACTGTGTGAAGAATGACTTTACTTTGTCTCTTCTGGGTCCGCCAACATTTTGCTTCGTTGGATGGTCCCAAGCTTGGGTATTATGAATTTATTTGCAGAACTCCTGAACAACCTTTCCTTTCAAGGAATCTCTGCAAAGAACGAACAGTTAAACAACAAGCATAAATATTTCCACAATATTGTTTTAGAAAATCTAAATCAAAGAGAAATAAATTAAAGTGGGTTGTTGTTGTTGTTTTTGTTGTTATACAATTTATTTTAAAGCTTTGCATGTTCTAAGGCTGGAACTGTATATGATGATGCAAATGGGAATACCCACATTGGTGAAAGGGAGATCAGAGTCAGCTCCCAGCTTGGAGCTTTGTTAATGCATTGCCTAGAGTGCTGAGCTGGTTACACTCTGATGCAACAGCACTTTTTACAAATACTTTCCTAATGCATGATTAAAAATTTCCCCTTCTCACGGAGCAATGAATTATGGTGATGCTTTATCATATAACATGCTGTCGAGATGCATGTAAATAATGTTGTGTCCTCCAGCACAGAGAGGAAAGCTCTGTTGCCGCAACAAGAGAGGCTATTTGTTTTTTGGGGGGGGAATCATTTAGAAACATCTCTGCAACATATGACATATCTCATTAGGCCTCATTTTGAGGAGAGCAATTTCTATTAGTTATTTATTAATTGCCTATTAAGTCTGTGTCATATGTCCCCTTCATTTCCAGGATTCTCAAGTTATTTCTGCAGATGGGCTCTGAATTCCACTTATAGGGCTCAGATCTCACAGATGCTTTTTGTCAAGCAGGATGGGGGTTGCAAATATACTGTTAGGATATTAATCTTGCTACCCTCTGTCACACCCCCACCCCCCAGTGGAATAGGATAATATTTTAAGCCATAACTGAACCTAGAGAAGCTCAAAATCTAGTGCAGTGTTGTTCAGTTAAATTGTAGGATGGGCTGGAACACACCCTGCCCTAACACCTGGTGGGTGGGGGAATATAATTTATCCCATGCAGCTGCTGTGCATGGAGACTGCACCCATCCCAGGCTTCCTGTTTCCTTATAATCATTGCAGTGCATGCAAAACCAATGAAAAATGAAGAGCAATAGTCTTCTTTTCCCTTATTTTGACAAGGGCTAAACACATCAGGAACACGGGTGGAGCTGTGGGTTAAACCACAGAGCCTAGGACTTGCCGATCAGAAGGTTGGCGGTTCGAATCCCCGCAACGGGGTGAGCTCCCGTTGCTAAGTCCCTGCTCCTGCCAACCTAGCAGTTCGGAAGCACGTCAAAGTGCAAGTAGATAAATAGGTACCACTCCGGCGGGAAGGTAAATGGCGTTTCCATGCGCTGCTCTGGTTCGCCAGAAGCGGCTTAGTCATGCTGGCCACATGACCCGGAAGCTGTCCGCCGGTTCCCTCGGCTAATAAAGTGAGATGAGCGCTGCAACCCCAGAGTCGGCCACAACTGGACCTAATGGTCAGGGGTCCCTTTACCTTTAAACACATCAGCCTGCTTTTGGTCTTAGTCACATTCACATGCTTTTAATTTTTGCATTAATTTGTAAGCATCATCTAACCACCCACCAAACCCCTTCCTTTATATGCATATTGGTATATTTTAAATATTTTTTTAAACAAAAGGAGCATTTCCAAATGGACTTGGGTGCATTTTCTATTAGATGAGGACTGCATTGGAGGATTTGGGAAGTGCAAAATCTGGTGGCTAATGCAGTCCCAATTAACACATGAGTCTTGAAGGTGCAGAGCAGGTCAACTCATGTTGGAATTCACAAAGATCCAATTCCTCAAGCATCCTGTTATCGACCCCACCTCACCTGCTCTTGAAGTCATAATTGATCTGTTTGAAAGCAGGTTAACAGACCCTCCAAGTGTCCCTATTTTCCAGGGACATCCCTGATTTAGAGAAGCTGTCCCAGTTTCTGATTTGATCCCAGAATGTCCCACTTTTCCTTAGGATCAGTGGTGTAGCGTGGGGGGTGCAGGGGGGGGCCGGCCGCACTGGGTGCAACATCTGGGGGTTAGGGTTAGGGGGTGCAAATACACAGGTTAGGGGGCGCAAATTACTTGCCTTGCCCCGGGTGCTGACAACCCACGCTACGCCACTGCTTAGGATGTCCCTATTTTCATCGGAAAAATGTTGGAGGGTATGGGATAAGGCTGCAATCCTCACCTTGATGTAAGCTTTACCTTGATGTAAGCTTTGCTGTAATTCTTCTTCTTCTTCTTCTTCTTCTTCTTCTTCTTCTTCTTCTTCTTCTTCTTCTTCCCTGCCCATCTGGCTGGCTTACAACATATCTAAAAACATAATAAAAGCACCAGTCCTTAAAAACTTCCCTAAACAGGGTTACCTTCAGATGTCTTCTAAAAATCAGATAGTTGTTTATTTCCTTGACATCTGAAGGGACGGCGTTCCACAGGGTGGGTGCCACTACCGAGAAGGCCCTCTGCCTGTAAAGACACATATAGAACTCCCTCTAAAAGGAGGTCCGTGAGATTTCTGTGGTTTGTATTGATGTGGTCAAAAACAGCTCAAATTTCTACACTGAATGATGCTTCTTAAGCCTAGCTATGACCATTGTTGCTAGTCCTCTTGAGAGCTTTTACGGGAAAGGAGGGGCACAAATGCTTGTCTCATAAGAACATGAGAAGAGCTTGCTGGATCAGGCCAATGACCTATCTAGTCCAGCATCGTGTTCTCCCAAGGGCCAACCAGATGCCTGTGGGAAACCTGCAAGCAGGACCCAAGCACAAGAGCCCTTCCCGTGGTTTCCAGCAACTTGGATTTGGAAGCATCCCTGCCTCCAGCTGTAGAGGCAGTGCATAGACATCCTTGAAAATAGCCACCAATAGCCCTCTCCACCATGAATTTGTCTAATCCTCTTTTAAAGTCATCTAGGTTGGTGGCCATCACTGCCTCGCATTGAAGCAAATTCCATAGCCTAACTATGCACTGCAGGAAGGACTTCCTTTCATCTGTCCTGAATCTTCCAACATCTGGCTTCACTGAATGTCCACAAGTTCTGCTGTTATGGGAGATGAAGAAGAACAGTTCTCTGTCCACTTTTCCCAACTCACTTTTACTTAGAGTTGTCAATGGAAATGAATGGATATAAGTGTTGGGATGTGTCCAGGGAGACAGGGGTATTTGGCAGGCCCCCAGATGGCTCCAGCCCACCGGCTGGCAGCCGGGCAAACTCCGGTTCTCGGAACAGCATCAAAACTGTGACTCATGCCTCAGAGACCTTTAGAGACTGAGCACGCAAGCCAGCAGAGATAAGAACTCTTTGCAATGGAAGTAGTGGACAGAGGCATATGTAAGCATATTTACAAGCGTTTATTCAGGATCAGGACAAAGGAAAACATGTCTGCTTCCCTTCGTGTCCAAGCAAATAGCATAGGCAAAAGCTATATACAACGGAAGTTCCCAGCAGACTGTGCTGGAAGTAAACAGACATGTGACACACAACAACTCCACATGCCTGTTCTAAAGGTGGAACGGAACTATATCCTAACAATAAGTTTGCCATGTCTATTGCTTTCAGTGAGTCTACTCTGAGCATGACTGACATTGGACAAAACCCATCATTTTAATATAAATAAAGAAATCTAATGTGTCATGTATCTGTGACAACGGTGGGGATCTCTAGCCCATAGACCTAATTAATAGGGCTGTGTATGGCTGCCTTGAGGTTGCCTTCCTCTCCATCTTCCTGTCTGAGTCCCCATCTCCTGACAGCCCCAGAATGCTCCAGGTAGCTCAACCTAACCTGGGGTGACCCAGGAATCTGAATTGACCCAATTCAATTTGGGATTCAGCCTTTGGTCAAATCCAGTACACAACACTTCTAAAAAGACCAGCTAGGTCTCTTAGGTTGCTTGCAAACATATTGTAGGCAGCTTTCCAAACCATTATTGGTGAGTCATACTCAGCCTTCCCACAACCTGATATCATAAATGAGGTCAGTCAGGAAAGTCCAAGCCACAGCTACTACAAAGGAAGAATCAGAAATGCACTTTGTGTTCCCAATTCTTCGTTTTAGAACTGTGTTGCCTTCAAATAGGAATAGTGACCCTTTGCAGTTCAAGCCACAGCTGCAAAGGAAGATGCAGCTTGAATTCACTCTGGGGCTGTAAAGCATTAAGAGTACACTTAGAAAAGGAGGGTACATTGCATCATATGTGATGGGAATGGAAGGTTATTAAAAGCTTCTGGGAAATGAGCTATAATGAGCTGAAGAAAATGTTTAAAACAACTTTTGTTAAAAAAACCAGAAGCTTTCTTATTAGGATTGATAGGAATTGAACTACCTAAGAAACAAAAGAAAATATTTATGTACACTACAACAGCCTCCTGAATACTGTTAGCCCAAAGATGGAAGGAAGAAAAGACACCGACAAAAGAAGAATGGCAGATCAAGCTAACTAACTATCCAGAAATGGCAAAATTAATGACTATGATAACGAGAAATTTAACAAAGAGTGGGAATTGTTTATTGTTTATGCGCAAATTACTGTAAAAACGTTGATACATTGGCAGGCTTTTAAATAATGATTGCAACTAGTAGAAAATTAGATAAAGGGAAATAATAATGGGGAAGTTAAAGAATGGATATGCAGAAGAAATTTGTTAATATAAGGAACCAGAAGGGGGTATGGAGGGAAGTCCAGAGATTTTAAAAATCTCAAAGGGAAGGTTTGTGAAAAGGTATTTGTTCTTATTTGTAAAAATGTAACTGTGAAAAAGTAATAAAAAATTATTTAACAAAAAATATGAAGAGTACACTTAGAGCATGCTCCTGATCCTTCCTTCGTAATGGTAGACTGAAATTTGCAATGAGGCGATTTCACGTGACACCAGGTGGTTGACAGGTGAGTGGCTCCACTCACCCATCAAAGTGGCCCTCTGCCATATGAAGTTTCTAACATGGCTCTTCTGGGCACAGTGCTATGCATGGATGCTTGAGGGATTCAATCCTTTTGAATTCCAAGACCTATCTGCTTCTACTGAACTAATGTGCATATCAGAACATAATTAACTCTCACATTTCTCTAGATTGTGCAGTGAAGTTTCCAACTAAAAAAAAAAAAAGTATTTTTAAAAGTGTGTTCTTGGATAAAGTGTCTTTAGGAATGCATATTGTGAGAGAAAGCATGTTAAGAAAGGCATGTATTGAGTTGTATCTGTTTTTGAAACCAGACCACGAGATAATCTTTTGAAACCAGTGCCAGGAGCATTCCTTTATTTCTGATACACATAACAGGAGAGGCACATCTGTGCCACGGGTGCTCTGAACATGGTACAAAGTGCAAAATATCTATACAGTAGTTAGTGCATAACAAGCATGTGAGTCACTTCCTTAAAGATACTGAAAAATTGTGAAAGTTGCAAGAATATATCAGCATGTTATTGAAATAGGTTTGCTTTTTTAAAAATCAGCTTATTTAGCAGCTTTCTTGGCAGTACGTGGCAGCCTGCAGTTAAATACAGTAGAACAATTTTGCACAACTTCATTCCGGAGGTAAGAGGAGAATACGAACCAAGCAAATGTCACCCTCATCCATCCTTTGTTATATATACACTTTAACAATTGACCAAAACAAAGTTCATTTTGCATGTTTTGTTTAAAATGAGGATTAATGCATAAATGGCATGGAATGGGCTCATGACTGAAAATGTGCAAAAGTGATGCTGACCAGAAATAAACTGATCCACCCATCCCTTGAGCTGATCTGTGAATTGGATGGCAAGCATAATTACTTTGCATTCCCCAGTGTATTGCAGTGAAGAAAAAAGAGAGTGTGAAATGAGAACATTTGCTTGTAAGAACACACACACAAACACAGGTTGATAATTTTATCAAAACTTAGATGCGAAGGAAAGAGGAGGCTTTGCCCTGCCAGACTTGAAATTATATTATGAAGCATCCTGTCTCTGTTGGTTGAAGACATGGATAAAATTAAAAAATAACAAATTGTTAGATCTAGAAGGATTTGATAACAGATTTGGATGGGACTCGTATTTATGGTTGGAGAAGAAGAAAAGTCATAAGGGTTTTGAGAATCATATCTTCCGGAGATCTTTAATTGAAATATGGGATAGGTATAAAAATGTATTAGAACCTAAAGTCCCACACTGGCTGTCTCCATTAGAGGTTATGATTGTAAAGAAAATTAATATGAGAGAGAATTGGATTACATATGGAGAATTAATAATTAAAGAAGGAGGAAAATGGAAAATGAAGCCATATGAACAAGTAAAAGAATATGTGTTTGATTGGTTGCACTATTTTCAGGTAAATGAAATGTTTAAAATTTTTTTTAAAGAAAGTGGATATGCAGAAAGTGAATCAAAATTTCAAACAGAGATAATAAACAATGATTATAAAATATTGTCAAAAATGTATAAAATGTTGTTGGAATGGCATACGATGGATGAGGAAGTAAAGTTGGTTATGATACATTGGGCTAGAGATTTTGGATATAATATACAAATGGATGATTGGCAGAAAGTATGGAATGAAAATATAAAATTCACAGCATGTACTGTGTTAAAGGAGAATATGATGAAAATGGTATGTAGATGGTATATTACACCGGTTAAGTTAGCAAAAATGTTTAAAACATGTAATAAGTGTTGGAAATGTAAAGAAAAAGAAGGATCATTTTACCATATGTGGTGGGAGTGTAAGAAAGTGAAGGGTTTCTGGGAAATGATATATAATGAGTTGAAGAAGATGTTGAAATATACATTTGTAAAGAAACTAGAAGCCTTTCTGTTAGGAATAACAGGAAGAGGGATAAATAGAAGTGATCACAAACTTTTCCAATACGCAGTAACAGCAGCAAGAATCTTAATGGCCCAAAAATGGAAACAGGAGGAACTACCGAAGAATGGAGGACGAAACTCATAGACTATACAGAACTGGATAAACTAACTGGGAAGATAAGATATCAACGGGACCACAAGTTCATCGAGGACTGGGGAAAATTTGCAGAATATCTGAAAAGTATATGTGATGCACAAATAACGCTAGTGGGATTTAAAGAGGCTTTGTGAAGTGAGAGGAGTATTGTTAAACAGAAACAGGACAGTAAGGGTAATCTAAAAGTGCAATATTAAATTTAGAAAATGTGTAAAAATGGGAAAATATGGATGATTGGCAGAGAAGCTGAGGGAAGTCCAAAAAGTTGAAATTTGTGGAAATTGTTTGATATGCCAAATTTGTATAATGGAAAATTCAATAAAAAATATTTTTTAAAAAAGAAGATAATTTTATCAAAACTTCTTTTGCTTCCCTTGGATTTCCAGGTTCATTACACCTTAAGAGAGACCTCTAAATTTGTCTTGAAATAGACTTCCGGGTCGGCGCCATCGCCGAATGGCGGACTCCCTCCGAGCTCCGGAGGGAGCCGGCTTGGCAGGGGCTGGGTCCTACCGCACCGGCGATGCGGGGACCCTTAAAAACCACGGCCAGAGGAGGCCGTGGACATGGAGACTCGGCTGGCACCGTTAGCGCTCTCCCGACTCGTGAAGGAGCCTTTTTAAAGGCTACGGATCGGGTGCCGGGGAGAAGCGTGGTGCTTTGAGTTCTCTGCTATCCCTGCCGAGCGCAGCCGCATGCCATCCGGCGGAGAGCGCTGACTTCTTCTATTGAAAATTCGGCTCTAAAGAAGAACCCGTGAGTAATTGGAATATGGACTAAAAAAAAGGGGGATAAATTTTTAAAATTCGGAGCGAACGGGGGAGGCGGAAAAAAGGAAGTCAGCCCACCCCTAAATTGTAGAAGAGCCAAAACAAAGGACTGGACAACTAAGATCGAGTGTAACCTTATCTTGCCGAATCAGCAACTTCGCGAGGGAAAATTATAAGATTGAGCTGGAGGAGAAAAGTGGAATTGTTTTTTTTTTAAAAAAAGCAACCCCCCCCCCCCCGGAATCCCTGGAGCGATTCGTGAAACTGCCTGGAGAAAAGCGATGGAGGTTTTGACAGCTGTCAAAGAGCTGTCAAAAAGGAAGATTAAAATAGAGATTTTGTTATGAGGACTTTGCCGGTTATATTTGTTATAAATTGAATATAAACTGTTTTAAATATCGGTCAACAAGCTACTTGGTCTGGTGGATGTGATTCTGGAAGGGAACTTTGTTACTGCAATGCACCTAGAGGAGCCGAGGGATATTGCATGTGTTTTTCACAGGAAACTTGAACAGTTGAATGGAACTTTTAATCTCCTGGGAAACTGCAGGAATGGAACATTATTTTGTCTACAGAGGTCTACACACTACAGGAAACAATGGAACTATTTGTTGGAAAATGAAAGGAACATGATGCAATGCTTTGCTCCAGGAATAACAAGCCTCTACAGAGACACTAGAAACTTTTGGAAAAAGGACATTTCTGTGGGAGAACAGAGAAATAAAAAGGAGGAGAATGATTGACAAGAACAAGGAAATAACAAGAACTGGACAGAACTGGGGGAACATTTGGGATATTCAGGTTTGACAAGCTTATGGATACAAAATTGGAGTTTTTACTCCTGGATATAAAAACCTGGATAGAAGAAATGGGCCCTTTTTTGATAGACTCCTTCTACGATTGGACATCCGTAATTAAAGACTGGCAAAGAACCTGAGGGACATAGTTTAATGTGGGAACTCCAGGAAGATATTAGAAGTGGAGGGATAGGTGAAACGCAAAGGGGGAAGAGGGGAGGGAAAATTGGAATCCAAAGGCTGTAAAATTATTATTCATATTTATCTTATTTCCATCTGTACTATGTTTGAAAGGGGGAAACTCGTGGAAGGGTATAGATCGATCTTAGGGGATGGGAATTTGGATAAATTGGGTTATTGATGGTGAGTGTAATTTGGGGATAAGAACTTGTTGAATTTAATTGCTTATTTGGAAGATTTGGAACACAAGAGGGGGTAGGGAGGGGAAGTCCTAGTTATTGGCAAAAAGTTTATAGATTGGATTTAATTTGTTTTGATTTGTTTTAATTTGGAAAACCTTAATAAAAATTATTATAAAAAAAATATAAAAAAAATAAATTTGTCTTGAAATATTGCTTAAGCAAAACCTAGAGGCAGCTTACTGGAAAATCCTACTCAGAAGTAAACTCCATTGACTACAACAGGGCTTGCACTCCACACATCCCTGGGAAATTTCACTAGTCCTGTAAAACAAAAAAAAACAAAAAACAAATCTGCTTTCCTCGAACGTGACTGAACCTTTTCAACAAGTGGGGCTTCATCTTTGACGATAGCTCTAGTGCACAAAGACACAGGCAAAACTCTCAGTGGCCATTAGTTCTCATGATTGCTGTGTTGAACCTCTTGGTTTGTAAGCACTGCATGCCACTGAAGACCAGTCTCTGTAGATGCAGAAGGGTCTGTTGAATTTACACCCTGCTTAGGGGCACCCCAGAGACACCTGATGGGCTACTCTCAATATTGGTAAGTCAACAGCTGGAAAAATAGAAACAAAGCTTTTAAAACAGTAGAACTTGTGCTTTGGGTTTCTTTTTTTTATTTTAAAAAAAATATGCTATGCATTTAATCCTTAACTACAAAGTTCTACCATTTCCCCCCTTTTCTTCTTTACTTTCTTTCTTCATTGGTTGGAGGCAATGGAGCGTCCAACCTTCATTTGAAAAACAAACAAACAAAAACCTTCTACCCGGCCAACAAATTACAAAAACTACATCCTGGTGACTGTTTTCGAGCAGGAAGCCAGGAAGCTGCCGAGCATTGCTCCAACATCAGACACAAAGCATTAATGCACTCCTCTCTCTTTCTCTTTGGGGACTTTATATTTGTTGTTTGCCTTAATCTGACACAGAACTCGGCTAGGCAGAAATATGCATGTTCTGTGCTGCTTTTGTGTAGGATACATCCCTGTGGTATTCTCCAATGACAGTCTAGCACGGCAGTGTCTGAGTAGCAGTTTAATAGACTCTTGCTGCAAGATATTGCGGCGTTCTTTCATAAAGGTTGTTTGTTACCATCAGCATAGCGTTTGGACTAGGCGTGCTGAGTTATTGACTCACAGCCACCACCTTCGTGCCACTGCCACACAATTTCTTTTGCTGCAACCTCCAACCCTTATTTTATCCATCTTGACAAAGTAGCACGGAGGCTTAACTGGGCCTCCGCCCCATTGACTGACCCATAAGGAATGGCGCTGCTAACATCAGTGATTTCCTGCTCCTTATCAAAAACAACCACCCCCCACATCCTCACTGTTTGGGGGTAAGGGTCCTGTACTGGTACCAGGGGTGCAAATGTTATCTCTGGGTTTGTAGGGGATACAGCTGAATAACCCAGCAACCAGGTGGGAAAGTTGTTGTACAGGTAAGCTGGTTGAGGATGCAGTGCTCAACAGTAGTCCAGGTTTAGATATGGTTGGATCCAGGACCAATATGTGACTGGTCCCAGTTCTGCACAAGTCTGGTGGAAAGCCCAATCTTGGTTCTGTGCAAATATTTTAGGAGGAATACATACAAAAGTCTTTTTTTTTAATGAAACATACAAGGTGGTCTGAGGGATACTCTTCGGCCTTCTATTGTTTACTTTTTAAAAGTACTTATTGATTTGATTTATTGCATTTATATTGCTCCTTTTTCTCCAAGGAGCTCAGGGTGTCATGCATGGCTTCCCCCCTCTTCGTTTAATCCCCAGCACAACCCTGTAAGGTGGGTTAGGTTAAGAGGCAGCGACTGGCCCTTGGTCACCCAGTGAGCTTCATGGCTGAGTAGGGATTTGAACCCTGGTCTCCCAGGTCCTAGTTCAACACCCTTATACCACAATGGTTCTCAAAACACAACTCTGATGGGACTCAACCCCAAATGAACCTTTGCATAACTCCACCCATTATCAGTCTACAAGTCCAGTGCATTGTCCAATGACTAAGTAGAACATGGGACTTCTGGTACCATTGCATGAATCAAAAACAAAGAGAAGAAAGTCCCCTTGGGAGTGACAGATCTTGATGACATGCTGTACCTCTCAATAAGAATTGTACATTAAACATGTGGGAGGTTGTTACATACTGTATCTTTTGCCTATTTTTTTTAAACATACAATTTCCCATAATAATGTCATTACACCATCAAGAGCTATCACTCACATTGAGACTTGCTTTGTGTTCAGCATGAATGGCACCAGGAACTGGGTGTGCCAGATCAGGTATCTTCAATTTTTTCAGATCCTTTTTTTTTTAACCCAAACATGCATTTTGGGACTGAATTCTTAATCTTTTGTCATCCATTTTGGGTTGTGACTGACCTTGGATCAGGCCCCAATCCACTAGTGAGTCCAGACCCATCAGTTAAAGACCTGTGCTTTAAGGAAAGTTTCATAGCTCAGCCACAAAGCATGCATGCAGAAGGTCTCAGGTTCTATCTGTGGCATATCCACCTCCCCCCCCCCCTCCCCAGGATCAGATATCAGCTTATGGGAAAAATTACCCTTCCCTGTCTTGAGATCTCATAGAGCAGCTGCACTAGGTAGTCTCGTGGGGGCATCTGTAGCTACAGTGGTACCTCAGGTTAGGAACTTAATTCGCTCTGGAGGTCCGTTCTTAACTTGAAACTGTTCTTAACCTGAGGTACCACTTTAGTTAATGGGGCCTCCTGCTGCTGCCACGCCACTGCCGTGCGATCTCTGTTCTCATCCTGAAGCAAAGTTCTTAACCCAAGGTATTATTTCTGAGTTAGTGGAGTCTGTAACCTGAAGCGTCTGTAACCTGAAGCGTCTGTAACCTGAGGTACCACTATACTTTTTTTTTAAAAAAACAAACAAACCAGCAAGAGATGACAGGCCCTCAAACCACCTCATATGAGATCTACAAGGTCACTTGGGGGTTACTCTGCAATATTTACTAGGAGAAGAGAATGGATTATAACCACTAAAGTATGAAATATCATGAAGAAGCCTGTGTTGTGAGTTGGCTATTTGTGGTCAACATCAGCAGCAGTTAGCATCATTTACTTACTTACAGTGTGATCCTAACCACGTCTACCAGATGTCAGCCCTTATAGGGTTGAATCCAACTACATTATTCTTAGAACAGACCTACTGTATGGAATTCATTGGACCTCAGCTAGTCGTGTCCATTACTTTCAATGGTTCTATTGTGCATAGGGTTAACACTGGATGCTGCTCAGAGAATTCAGCAGGGCTTCCTCACAGTTAATTGGAGTTATAGGGTTGCAAACTTACTTATCTATTAAACTTATCTATGTTAGTATGACAACGTCTGGTGAGGGGTGTGGGGCACCAGGTTGGGGAATCCTGAGTTAGACTGATCTGTTGACTGATGTTCTGGGGACTTCACATAAAGGAGCACATCTGCTCTCAACAGCACAAACACTTCTTTGAAATAAGATCATCTTCACGGCAAAGCAAATGAGATCTGCGAAAGCACCAACCTAGCTCTGGGGAAATCTGTGCTTGTGTCACTGGAGTGGCCAGCAATGGTGCTGCCATGTTTAATCACCTCCAAGCAAGAGTAATATGGCAAGAACAGGGACCGCAAGGCAAGCAGGAGCTCCAAGCAGGGAGACTGGGACATATATATTTATTTGCCTCCAACACCATCCAGGAGGGGCTTCCATCTGCATTTTCCGATATGGCTTTAGAATTCTTGCTTGCACCACCTGCTTGCCTTCCAAACCTCTCTTTTTATTTTATTTTATTTTGCCCAGATAGGCTGACATCTTAATAAAATATTTTGATATAGCTGAGCCGAGATTGCCATTGAATGTTAAATAATACCGGGTTTATATTTATTATCACTTATTTATTAAGTCTTTGTTCCCCGGCGTAGAGGGGGAAATCTTCCCATTATACCTGTTATGTCGCAGGAAAAGGCACTTTAAATAATTCATTTGATTAATTATTCAAACATTTAATTAGCATATAATAACTGTCGTGTTAAATCCGAGCTTTGCAGGCTTGAATTAAAAGGGTAACTAACGGCAGGCTTTGCCTCTGTCATTCCAGCTTCTTTCCCATGCTGGCTGAGGCTGTCATCGCTGCTTCTCCGCACCTGATACTGATTGATGCAAACCTTTTCAAGTTTTGCATTTCAGAGATAGGTGCAAATGGGAGCCCATTGATGGCCAGTTCATAATAATTAATTGATTATCACAGCTGACATTTCCAAAGAACCTTTTCAAGCAAAGATAGGGGAAGGGAAGAGAGATGGGTGTTGAGCGCTTCTGTCATGGAACCTCACACTGAGGCCAGAACTCTGTCCTTCCTTGAAAACGAGGCCACGCGAGTTACACAATTTCATAATATTTGTCAATTAAAAATGTTTTCTGTAATTTGAGTGATTTCTGATTGGGATTCTGAAGTTCCCAGTCAGGTGCAGCTAATGAAACTGAATTTTTCAGCAGGGTTTGGCATTCCATCACAGCCATCCATCCACACAGCTTACTGGCAGGAAGAAGGGTGAGCCAGCAGTGAAGTCAGTGCAGTGCAAACATACTGTCCAGAACTGCTGGATTGGCTCTGCCAGTGCATTTGCACCCACGCTGACCTTGCTGCCCCTCCCTTGCCCATTCCTAATATGCCAGAGGGATGGTGGTGATGGGAGGTGAAAGTAAGTTGTCATCCCCCACCCCCACCCCTACCAACTGCTATAGGTTTTGAGAGCATGAATGGATTTTTTTTTTTTTTTTTTGGAGAAGGGTGAAGTAGATTACACTGCATCTGGGCCCATATCTTCAAAGTTTCATTTGGCTCTAAGAATCATGGGGTGTTTGTTGTTGTTGTTGTTGTTGTTACTACTACTATTATTTCTACTACAAATAATAATAATACAAATATCTGTATGATAAATTTATCATTTCCTTCAGATTCAAATTATGACAATTATTTATTGCATTTTTTCCTTTATACTCCACCTTTTTTCTCCAAGGAGCTCAAGGTGACATACATGGTTCTCTCACTTCTTATTTAATCCTTACAACATCCCTGTGAGGTAGGTAGCCCAGTGCTCTAACCATTACACCACACTGGCTGATATCTCATTGTAACATCAAGCAGGAGCTCAATGGAAACAGATCCAGCCATAAACAGTCAAGAGGACAGCAGTTGTCTATCCATTCATCTGCTCATCAGTCCACCTGGGTCAGATCCGTCCCATGGCTGGATCCACCCAGATGGTTTGGAATAAGATATGCAGACATTAGACTGACATCACTTGGTTGTCACATGAACCAGCCTTGGCAGACTTCGCATTTCAGTTCAGATTTCTCTCACTTCTTTGTCTAGCGAATCTAATGACATCTTTATGGTTTGATGGCACCTGTTCCTTTATACTATACTCAGACAACGGCTTTATCATTTACTTGTTTTCTTCAATGACTTACTTTGGCTAACATGCCATTGGGACAAACCCATGCCTAGATGAAAATTCAGCCCCATTCCCTGCCTCACCCAATGCCAAAGGCCTGTTCCATTAGCTTGTGTTCAATCCTCTGTTGTCCTCTAGTGTACAGTTAGAATATTAGCTCTTGATTCAGAAGCCAGGAAAATGAACTCCCAGCAGCCCTTCTGAACGTGGTATAATTCATTACCTACCTTGATTTCCACTTAAAATGTACTTTAACTACACTTCCAGCTACAAACCCTAAATCACCCCCCGTGTTCACAAAAAGTCCATCATTTTTTATTTTATCGCACAGTGTTGGCATGACATAATCCCTTCCTGAGCGTCTCGAAGTGCTTTACGGATCAATAAATTACTTACCTACGCACGTCAGAGGCAATGTATGCAAGGCCACTGCAGTTCCTCTGCACTCAGACGGCTCACTTGGAAAGGCTGGAGTCTGCGCCAGACACCGTGGAGGGAATCCTAGAGGAGGAGGAATCTAAGAAAAGAGGGGTGGACCTCAGAGCAGGACCAGCAAAGGGATTTTTTGCTCTATCATGCAGAGGCTTCCAAAGCCATGGGTGCCCTGATCATATCAGCTCAAAGCCCCCATTCATCTTCTGCAAAATAACTGTGAAAGCGACTACACAGTGTTTTGACACACCAGTCACCTGGTATGATGACAGTTGCAGCCATTCTTGGACCAGGACAACCAATGTGGCGTAGTGGTTAGAATATTGGGCTAGGACCTGGGTTTGAATCCCCATTCAGATATGATGCTCCTTGGACCAGTCCCTGCCTCTTAGCCTATCCTACTTCACAGGGTTCTTATGGGGGTTAAATGAGGAGGTGGAGAACCCTTGGAGAAAAAGGTGGGATATAGATGAATAAATAAATAAATAAATAAATAAATAAATAAAGCAAGCAATAAAACAATAAACCATTTTAGTTAAGCACTGGTGATTTCAGAACTGGAGTACTGCAATACAATCTAAAGTGGGGTTTCCCTTGCATTTGTTCCGGAAAATGCAGTTAGTGCAGAATGCTGCAGCACGATTCCTCAAAGGAGTGAAGCTCTGTCAGAACCCCCTTCTCCCGCTCAGAAATCTGTACTGGTTGCTGATTTGCTACTCAGCCAATTTCAGGGTGTTGCTATTATTATATAAAGTCCTCAGCAACTTGAGACCAGTTTGCTTGATGGATCACCTTAGCCCATTTGTGCCCACTTGACCACTTTGGTCTGCGCAACTGGCACTCTTACAAGTGCCATATAACATTTGCTTCACAGTTGCAGGGAATCGATCCTTTTAGTGTGCTGATTAATATTGGGAGGTGCCTTTGTTGGACCATTTTCAACACTTTTTAAAAAACCTGTTGTTTCTTTAGGAAGGCCTTCCCAAATGTATAAATTGTGGTTTAGAACCTGTTGGTTGTATTTACTGTACTTTTCCATGTATAATACTATGTTTTTTTCCTTTAAAAATCAGGCTAAAAAGTGGGGGTGGTCTTATACATGGGTATTGCACAGGGTGGATGTTTGATAGGTTGCTGCCAAGGCTGTCAGCGGCTATTGTGCATGTTATTGGTTGCTGTGTCAATGGGTGGTGTTGATTGGCTGACGCTCCAGCAGTTGAACGGGCGATTGGCAGCTTCTGCTGGCAATGGGACAGACAGGAGGTGGCTTTTGCAGGTGAGCAACCCCCCCCCCCCCCAATAATAGCTCAACAACCCTGGGCAATCCAAGCTTAACAACTCTGTGCCGCCATCCCCCATTTTCTGAAATTTGAGTGATTACATAGGGTTTCTTTCTACATATAAAATTGGGCATGGAAGTCTGAGATAACAAGGGATCATTGAATCCTATAGTTCTAAGGGGTTTCAAATGTCATCCAGACCACTGCTGCAGCATCCCTGATAGGTAGCCATCCAGGCTCTGCTTAAAAACCTCCAGTGACAGAGAGCCCACCACTTTCCAGTGCAGTCTGTTCCACTGACAGCCACCTTGTGCCATCAGGAAGTTATTTATAATGTGTTGTCTAAGTTCTTTCTTCCCTTGTTAGTTGAACCCGTTGCTTAGGGTCTTACTGCCTGGAGCCACAAAAAGCAAATTTGCTCCATCACTTTTGTAACTCCTCTTCAAATATGTGAAGATGCCTATCGGACCACCTCTTAATCATCTGTCCTCCAGACTAAATGGGAACAGGAGGGCAGTTCTTTCCAGGCACTTTTTCCATGGTGCTCAAGACTCCAATGTCCAGACAAAAGCAGTACAGGTTTGGCACTCTCTGAGAACAGAGTGTCTTTTCCTTTTGGGTTCTTATGCTGAGTTCCCCTTTTATTGAATGTCTTTGCTGGTTTCCCATTCTTTGTTTCTGCCCAGTGCTCTTTTGATTAATTAGTTATTTGGCCAATAGTTTTGCATACTATGTTTCAATTGCTGTTTCGGATTGTTGCTTGGCAACCTTGCTTGGCTACGGCTTTTTCCGTGTATGTGCAACAACGGGTGCACAAATATCATACAGAGAGTTTGTGTCTTAATTAATACACATATAAACTAAAGTACAGTGGTACCTCAGGTTAAGAATTTAATTCGTTCTGGAGGTCTATTCTTAATCTGAACCAGTTTTTAACCTGAGGTACCACTTTAGCTAATGGGGCTTCCCGCTGCTGCCGCACAATTTCTGTTCTCATCCTGAAGCAAAGTTCTTAACCTGAGGTACTATTTCTGAGTTAGCGGAGTCTGTAACCTGAAGCGTCTGTAACATGAGGTACCACTGTAGGATGCTTTTATTAAGAACCGTGGGTCTGATCGCATTCTGTTCCAAATCAGTTTCACTGAAATGCAATTTAGGCCACCAAAGGAGAGGAGAACAGAATAGAAGAAGGCTGCTGCATCAGGACAATGACCCCTCTAGTCCAGCATCCTGTTATCAGAGTGGTCAACCAGATAGTCCAATGGGAAATCTGCAGGCCGGGCTCAAGCACAAGAGCCCACTCCCCTCCTGTGGTTTCCAGCAACTGGTATTCAGAAGCCACGCTGCCTCCAACTGAGGAGGCAGAGCAAAGCCATCACAGCTAGTAGCCATTCATCCTTCCATGAATTTGTCTCATCCTCTTTTAAAGCTATCTAGTGGCCATCACTGACTCCTGTTGCCAACGTCTATAGACATTGGTTTTGTCTGGATGAGACTGGAAGTCCTCTTGTGGATGTGGATGGTCCAACTACATCATAAAGTCACTGGCACCTAGGGATGGAGGGATGGTACAACTTTGGTATCTGCTAGTTTCTCAATTTTCCAATCTTAAATTGAATTTGCCAAATTGCTGCACCAAGTTGCAATGGTCTTTATTTTTTTATTAAAAAAAAATTATCATGAAAACCCATCAGCATTTTACTGCACATTTTCTGCAATATGCATATTTTTTATGTGATTTTGCCTAATATACCCAAATTTGCAAACAAATTGACCCAATATAATGCATTTTTAATATTACTTTCACTAATGTGCTCATGCAACTGGACACTACTGGAGATTTGCATCACAACATTCAGAGAAATGCAAATTTTGAAGGATAGCTGTGTTTTGGTTCACATATTGTTTTAGAAAGTGTAGATTTAGTAGGTTCACACTAAAACCCATCCTTACTGCAAACATAACAGCTTCATAAATTTTTTTGAGCATATATGCCTGGGCATGGCCAGAAAATTGCATACAACCTTTAGAGAAAGTTGAAATAACAAATAATAACAATATCTGTTACATGTTTTGGAAAGAATTATGGGTGAAAGCCTGAGCCAAAAAAAAGTTATTGCACCTCAGCTGAAATTTTGTGAGGCCTCCAGGGGGCGGTTAAATTGTTTTGAAAGCCAGATCAGGTTCACAGATTGGTGGTGATCATCCTTAACCTAGTTGTACAGAGACTCACAAAGAATGGTCCATTTGTAAGAGCTTTCAGAAACTGAGACTTGACTTTCATATCTTCTTGTTTGTCATTGCAGTACCTCCCAAAATTGTTGAGATCTCTTCGGACATCTCCATCAATGAAGGTGGCAATGTCAGTCTCACCTGCATAGCTATGGGCAGGCCAGACCCTACAATCACTTGGAGACATATCTCACCCAAAGGTAAGAAAACTAAGAAGATGCATCTCCCTGTTATAGGTGATGGGACTTCCCCTTATCAGACATGTCATACTTTGGTGGGGATCTTAGATTTGGCACTGCATGTAGTGTTTGATGATGATGATGATTGAGAACAAACTGCAAACAGTCACTCTGACCTGGAAATGGCTGCTGTCCACATGGATGAATGTTGCCTAGGGCACACACTGTGCAAAGGCTCGATGTGTCTGATTCAAATACGTGGAAGGAACAGCATCCGTTTTCTTATGGTGGATCATGTGGTTGAATTCTGCTCCACGAAAAAGGCATTTCTGCCTATGGAAAGTTAAAATGTTGGGAATTTTAGCCTAGCCTTCTCTCTGATCCACCCACTTTCCAGACACAAGGGGTTTGTTTGTTTGTTTGTTTGTTTGTTTGTTTGTTTTAACTTGAGGAATATTGATGCATGCATTCACTCAACTTCCAGTCTGAAGTGGTACAGTGTGAGAATGGCTGCATCATCTCCTATTGCTGCTTGTTTGAGTCAGTTCTGAGTCCAGGAAGTAGGAATTAAAAACACTCTCACACAAGTCATACTAGCTCTCATGCTGCTCTGCCTGGTTACAGGGATTTACTGTACAGCTCCACCCCTGGCATCTCTATGTGCAGTGTAAACATCAGTAGTGAAGGAGTGGGGGCAGCGCATCCCATTTCACTGCTTGATGCAAAACAGGAAGTGCCGCGATGTCCTACCACTGCCACCATCCCTGCTGCTGCTGCCACCTTCTCCTCCACTGCCTGCTCTGTGGCTGCGTGCCCCGCCAGAGAAGCCACACCACCATTGGTGCTCATTTTGGGTAAGATCACACTGATTTGGGAGGAGATCTTGAATCTCACTTGACTTCAGGCAAGATCTCACCCATCATGGACACAATCTTGCCTCTTCTCCACTGTTAGCGGAAGTTGTGGAGCAGGAGGGCACCCTCAAGGGTGCTGCCTCAAAGGTTTCTGCTTCTTGACGCAGTGGCTATTTAGTAATTTAATTCATTGAAATTGTAAGTGCTTATATGCATTACCATGTGTTTAAATATGATTGGTTGGTAACCGAATTCTAGTAGTTCTCATGATTGGTTAACGTTGGTCACATGGGACCAGTGAAGGAGAGAATCCATTTTATGTGAAACAAGTTGACTGTGTTTTAGAATCCACTGTGAACACTGCTAAGTTGAATAGAAAGTTGGAGTGTTTCTTCTCTGCTTGAAATAAAGACAGCAAAACTGCAGGAGAAGGTAAAAGTCAAAATCCCTTATAGGAGCTTCAAGGCATGGCCTAATTGAGATACAGAAGGCTGAGTGCTGAGCTCCGGAAAGAGAGGAAAATAAAGTTGTTTGGAAGTTAGAAGAAAAGCCTGTAAACCAATGTTTGGATGAGCACGTGACTGTAGATATTGTGATTTAATTCATCTATAACTATATGCAAGTAAAGCTTTTGAATGTTAAAGTCTGGACACTGGTTTAACTTCCAAAGAAGGCTGTCAGTCATATATATGATTTAAGCTTCTTAGTCGTGTTTTCTCTATTCTTAATTCAGCAGTGACATCACGCTAACTAATGGCTGGGTCAGTTCTGTGACATGCAGGGGGACATGCAAATACATCAATGTAACATGGAACTATGTGTGGTCATGGTTCTGAGTTGTATTGATGCTGAGGTTTCCCTTGCTGTAGATGTATCTGTACAGACACCTGGCAGGGCTGCTTGGCATGTCCTAACTCCCATGTACACAAACAAGGGAGGGATAAGGACCAAAGAAAGCTGTGTTGGGTCAAAGTCTGAACAACATAACCCACAAGCATAGATTTCAACACAATTGCCACCAATCTTTGCCTAAACTTCAATTTCAGCGTGAATCTGGAGGCTCTTGCTTAGAGGAGGCATCATCATGGATTCCAGATGGAGCCAAATACTGCAGCTTGGCCATTTAGGGTAAATGAAGCCCTGCACCCCACCCAACTTCAATCACCCCCACCTGCCTGCATTCCTACGTACAAGTCCTGGATGTGCTGCTGCCTGCCAACTTCCTCTTCCTCAATCTCGTTGTTATGAAATTCAGCAGGATGGGAACAGATTTAGAATTAGCTAGCCGTGCCTGCCATTGCCTCTGGTGCCACCTGTTGCCAGGTTCCCTGTCTTCCACCCTACCAATTCCAGCAGGCACCAGCCACCACCGAAGCCCAAAGAGTTTTGATTAGACTGTTGCAATTTTACAGGATGCTTACTACCCATCTTATTGTTGTGTCAACCCATCTAACTCCAATCAGGCCCTCTGCCTGCTTCCTGTTACCTCTGCCACCCTCATCAACAGTTCAAGGCCCCGTCTGCCACCCACGGGGTTTCGCTCCAGCTGGCCTGTGATGCTGTCAGGTGTTGCTTCTGCTGCTGCTCACTTTCCTGCAAGGATGTTTTATTTCTCTGCTGTCAACCAGCCAGTTCCTTTTTCCCCCAAGGGAGCTTTACCTGAGTTTGAACCAGATGTCTCCATTTTACTTAGGATTTAGCTGCTATGGAAACAGCCGAAGCATCAAGGGGAGAGGAGCAAGCTAATCAGAAATTACCTGCAGGGTTAGGTAATTTACTGGAGCAGCTTTCGCCAGATTTCATGTCCAGATTACATGCTCTGCATTAGCAGCCTGGTCACCCTCAAAGATCGGTCGACACAGGCTTCTCTTTTCCCACTCAGCCTGCCGGATCCAGAGGTGGCATCCGGGAGAATGGCAAAATGTTTCATTCCTTTGCAATGCATTTGCCGAGCAATTCAATGTAATTGTCATCAGAGTCCTGCAAAACCTACAGTCCCCAGGAGACAAACTGCCTCCTCCAGCAAATTCCATCTGAACCAGTAGAGATGAAACCGCAGGACCCAAATAAATTGCCCACCATCCCATCATCACCACAGTGGCCAATCCCATATTCAGGCACCACTTAGTTCCTGGGATGTGAACTGCTGTATGCAGAAAGATTATTTTAAAGGTTGGCTTCCCAGAGATGTGCCCAACTGCAACCATGCCCACCACACACCTACCTTCTCACATGCAGGCCGTTGCAGGAACAATAAGGACCTTTGATTTTTCACTGTGTGATTCCAAACTATGGCTTTGCATTTCATGCATGCTATTTTCTATGAGGGCAAACTGCACTCTCTTTGGCAAGAGTGATCTGTTCCCTGCCCCCAGCAGTTTGCTAAGTGGGGAAGAAGAGAGAAAGAGAAAGTGAGAGATAGGCAGCTTGCAACGACATTTGCTCTAGCCCCACCCAACAATGAGTTCAGACCCACTTACTGTGGTCATGAAGCCTCTGACAGATTACCCTATAATGGAATTCAGCTCTTGAAAAAAGTTACCAACACTTGGGCAAAAAGTAGTGCAATCGATGCCTGAATCATTGTTGACCATGTATTATCTGCATGTGTTTCAGGCCCCATCTGCCCTGAAAAGGATGAGGCACAATAGAAGCAAAATGAGAATCTTATTTAAAGACATCTGATTAGGGTTAAAGCTTAATGGCTATTCCAACTAGGCACAATACTATGTTTCAGGCATAAACCCTTTATGGAAATAATTAAAAATGTTACTTAGAACTTCCACTTTAAAGTTTTTTCTAACTAAACTGATTGGTTGTAGGGCTTGTCCTCACTTCCACTTCTCCCACACTTCCTAGGCACAGGTCCAAGTAGCTTTGTCCTTGCCTGGCCAATTTTCCTGGGAAGACTTGCTCTTTAGCAATAAATCAGAGCAAATATCAGTCTAGAGGAAACCCAATTGATATCTGTTCCAATTCAGTGGTAAAGATTGGGTTACCTTGGGGGAAAGCGGTGGGGCAAGGATGAGCCCCTAGAATGGCTGTTTCTCCTCGGTGGCATCTGGCCAGTGGACTAGGGGGACTAGGCTAGTTCCCTAAATGTTCCCGATAAATTTGATTACCAAAGTATCGAAGCCTGGTGCCTCCTTCCCAAAGCCCAGGAAGCTTCTGCCCAGTTTAGGGAGGGGGGCACAATGCTCTGTCAGGATCCAAGAGCCCTTCCACACAGCTTAGGGAAGGAGGCAGGGGATCTCCAGCATCCTGTCAGAGGCCTGGGTGGAATCTACACACATATTAAAAAATGCTGTGAAAATGCTTTTTTTAAAAAACATTTTGAAAAATACATTGAATTTTGCATAGCTCACTTTCGTCATCTAGTGTCACGTTTGTATATTGCACTTTACAACACATTTGAAACGTTTTACTTGCAGCTGTATAGCTGAGTCTCTGGCAGCTCCTTCCCAAAGTCCAGAATGCTTCTGCCCAGCTTAAGAAGAAGGTGTGATACTCACGCATGCAGCATCCCCCCATCACTCTTGCGAGCTGGCGCCTCTGGCCCTAACCGTTCCCTTATGGAAAAAATTCACCACACACCACTGTTTCTCCTACTAAACCATTAAAACACTTCCAGCCCCCTTTTAGGCTCTCTTCCTTCTCCCCAGAGAAATATCTGAGATGCTCTGCCTAGCAAACCCATAAACACCCAGCTAATCCCTAGCCAATTCTCCATACTTAGCTTCTAATGGAGAAAACGTTTAGGTGCCTTTATCTTTTCTGTTTATGAGATGAAAAGCAGATCAGGGGAGGGCTATTGGGAGTGCCAAAACATACAGGAGGGGGAGAAAAATACATACCCACCCCCCACAACATTGCCATGCTTCTCTCATTTCTCCACTGGAACTGATAGGTCCGTGGTTTGTTGGATTGTTCTGATCTTTTTAAAAAGCCACTTAAGCTAATGGCCATGACAGCATTCTGTTGCAATCACATTTCTAGGTTAATTTCACATTATACAAAGAAGTGCATCCTTTGTCTGTCCCGTGCCTGCTGTTGATCGTTTTCATTGAAGGGCTCCCAACCTCTCATATTTCAAGAAGGGAAGAGAGTGGGAGAAGAAACCACCCAACCCATAACAAATGCTTATGAAGAAGCATAGGCATAGGTGGATTCCTTGGGTTCTGTTTGTCTCCCTGTCCTTTGTATGCTCCTCTTGCGGCAGGAGTTATTTTCTGTCCAGCTCCTGGCACACAGTTGATAGTCCCCAAATGTAAAGTTGCAGTCACGGGATTATTTTTCAGTGCAGTTGTGACTCAGTCAAGAAGCAAGTTTTTGACTCATTGATACTGCAGACCCAAATGCTGTGTGCCCCCAGAGCTGGCAGATGCTGTGGCATCAAATGCTACGAAGCATGGAGGGTACCGGGATGGGCTGTGCTAGAACCTGGCGGGGACAGGTTCAGCCCAGCAGCTGAGAGCCCGGCATGTATTTTTGGAGTCCTGTGTAGGGCTGAGATGATTCCAATGGCAGGTAAGAGACCCATCAGCTGTAGTGCCAGCTGAGTGGGCAGAAGGAGAGTGGCATGCCAAAGGCCAGGAATTAGAACAGTGTGTGGGAAGCAGTCACCCAATTTCTCTTCACAGTGTACTGACCCTCTCTCCTATCTTCTTGCACACACACACACAGGTTGTGCCAGTCCCAGTGAGCAACACTTGCTCAGAGCAGTTTCAAAGCTGCTATATAATTAATTGGTTTCAGCCACAGACCTTTCAAGTCTACTAATGACAAAGGAGGTCTGAAGAGTTCACCACACTGTAAAGGAAGGGTATACAGAGTTGCTAGCCTGAACTCTGTTTCTCCAGCTTCCGTGGTTTCCAAGCCAAACCAACCTCCAACTGTATGTTTGTGTGGCTGGAACACTCCAGAGCATCTGAGCCTGAGGCAAAATTCGGGAGCTCCAGTCTGCTGCTGTGTCCGTATTGTTGACTTATCCTTTGGATTTGCCGCTTTAGGCCTCCTTGATGCAAACTGTGTAAACATGGTTTGCCTTGTGAAATAGGACAGTGGGAGGCAGAAATATTACAAGGGAGGAAGGAAGCAAAGAAGAAAGGAAGGAAGGACTTTGGCAAAATAGGGACTTATGCATGGAATGTATTAGGATGCCTGCTTTATTTGAGTTGCATGATTTGTGATGTGCAAAGCATGGCCTATCCAAACCTTACATCCATCACTTGAGATCCTTCTCTGTGAGCCCCTCCAAGGTGAGACAGGAGGGTGACAGCATGAGAGAAGGCCCTTTTTGGCTGAGGTCCCTGGCTGTGGAAAGTTCTCCCCAGCGAGGCCTGCCTGGAGCTGACCCTAACCTTTTTTTAAGCACTAGATTAAGACCTCCCTCTTTCCCCAGGCATTGGTTGTGTTGTGATGGATTATTGTGACTGTATGTTCCTTGTGTTGTTGTGATGTGATTCTTGAGGTTGATGTTCTGCTAGCATATTGATTCTTGCTATGTTTTTATCTTTTACCTTTATTCTGATTGTAAATAGCCTGGAAACTATTCTAGTCTATTCTTATTTTTTTAAAAGAATGATTCTTCCTCCTCCTTCTATTAATACTAGTACTACTACTAGTACCACTACTAATGATGTTGTTTTTGCCCTGGCTCCTCTGTTTTAGCAGCTAAGTTGCTCAAGTACATTCTGAGCTGTTTGTGGAATACTTCTTCACCACCTCCTTATTACCAGACTACCAGCCCTTATGCATGGGTGTGAGTGTTCAGGAAGTGTGAGAGAGTCATAGGGAGGGGACCTCACCAACTGTTGATAAAGTACTACGACTTAAGCCTGCTTGGGGTCCACCAGGTGTGCATGTTATCAGTCACTGGACTATCTTAAGGAAAGTTTTTTTTTCCTTTTTTTGGCATATTGCATCCTCTCTGACCCTGCAATATCGACTGTAGTTACAGGAATAAGGTCACTAGAGTCTGGTTAAGGAAATCCAGATACAAGCAATCGCTTGTTTCCATGGTTACTGCTTTCCCTTTCATTGGAATCTTCTGTGTTGTCAAGGTGATGGTGTTGTTGGCAAGTGTATGTCCATTGACCTTGTGTAGGCCTCTTGGTTAAAATGCCCCCGTGAGCTGTTTGCAGCGACATAGGGAAGAGGAAGAAATCTGGTTCAGAATTTTAATGCATGCCTACCTAAATCTGCACATTTTGCAACAATATGTGAACTGAAATGAAGGTATCCTTCAAATTCCAGATTTCGCTGAATGTGGTACTTGCATTTATCATTTTTGTACCTAATGCATTTGTGATAAGAAAGAACATTTAAAATTCATCATATTGGGAGTCATTCTCTGCAAAAATGTGTACATTAGACTAAATCACATCCAGAATCTTGTGTATTAAGAGAAATTTGCACTAAAATGCTGGCAAATTTTCACGAGAAACTTTTTGTTTTTTTAATGCAAACTGTTGCAGAAATGTGGAGAACTGGACTTGAGGCTGGAAAAATGAGAAAACAAAAGAAGCCAAAATTGACAAAATTATCTTATCTTTCTGAGAATCAAGCAGTTGTCTGGGTGTGTTACTTTGAGGAAGCAAAAGGCTGCCCTGAATAAATAGTAGCCGCCTGTTCCTTAACAGAGCCATACCCCAAAATATCTAACAATGCAATTGTGCACCCTCACTCCTGTACGCACTAAAAGCCAACATCTTTAGGTCTAGAATTCCCTTCCTACTTAGCCTCATCTCAGAACCAGAATTGCCTCTACAAACATAGTTATAGGTGGAAGGGATCACGGTGCTAAGATTTCCCAAGCACCTTGTGTGAGGTGCCACATAAGAAGAGCTACTGTCTTTTTCGCTCTATAAGATGCACCAGACCATAAGACACATCTAGTTCTTGGAGGAGGAAAACAAGAGGAAAAAAAATCTGAATCTCAGAAGCCAGAACAACAAAAGGGATCGCTGCGCAGCGAAAGCAGTGATCCCTCTTGCTGTTCTGGCTTCTGGGACAGCTGCGCAGCCTGCATTCACTCCATAAGACACACACACATTTCCCCTTACTTTTTAGGAGGGAAAAGTGAGTCATAGAGCAAAAAAAAATATGGTATTTCTGGACGGACCAAATGTCTGCCCATTACTGCACATGCATAAATATATTAGTGGTAGGTAGAAATGGAGACTCAGCATACCTCCCCTCTTCCCAACCCCGGTTCCATTAGATAAACAGAGTCCAGTTTGTTGGAGTCTTTAAAATGCAGTTTTTGGAACAGGCTGGTTTTGCAGGAAACTCCACTTGTAAATGTGGAAAATCTTGACAGTCAGCAGTTTTCCTGCTCCCTGTCACATGAAGTACATTCAGTGATTCTGTTCTGCATGACGAGCTCCGTTGAGACAGTCATGGAAATAGACAGCGAAAGATTGGAGGGAATTGTCTGCAGATGGATCCGATTATTGATGGGCAGGATAATACAGAGAGGTTTTCATTTCATTTTTGGTTAAAGCAATAGAGAGGTACTGAATGTGAGGAGCTGCAATATACTGGAAGGGGGAAAAAGAGGGAAGCTGCATAATTGCCTAATCTGAAGAAGAACATTCCCGTAGTATTAATAACTTACAGTTTTATTACTCTTGTCAGGTCTGTGCCCGTTTTATATATGCCACATTTAAATAGAGCAGAATTTGCTTTTGGGGGGGATTTCAAAATCTAGGTGTCAGACATTAGCCATGAAAAAAATGGGGTTTCAGTGCTCATTCTAGTTTAGAAGTTTTCTCTCACACAAAAATATATGCAAGAGTAAATAATGCACACAAACATATTTAACCTGTGATATCACCGTAGCCCATATGTACTCATTTGACTGCTTTAATCTCAGTAACTGGCATTATTTCAGGTGCCACATTATGCCTTTGTAAGGAATCAACCTTTTAGTGCGGCAGCATCCAAACTTTGGAACTCCCTGCCTATTGACATTAGACAGGCAGCTTTGTGTGTTTTTTATTGGTGCCTGCTAAAAGCATTTTTGTTTATGCAAGCCTATCCAGACATGCAAAATGTTGGCATGTGTTTTATTCTGCTTTTTTATCAGTGAATTTATTTATTTTTGAAGGTTTCCAATTGTGTTTTTTTAAATTTTTTACTGATAATGCCAATGGTTTAATCTGTAAACCCCTTTGAGGTTTGCATGTTTGTTTTGCAGTCAAGATATACATTTTACAAAATATATACATTTTACAAAATAGAAAAATAAATGTGGCTGTTAACTTTATTAGTATACCTCTCCTATCTTTGCTACATGTTGCGAGAAAAAAAAGGCTAAGGCCATGAAGCTCCTCCCTCCTCTTCTCACACGGAATTCCACTGCTCCCACCCAGCCTACCACATCTGAGCAAGAACCTTCAAATTTCAATTTAGGTGAAACTTTGGGGCTGCTATACATTTGCTATCCCTCCCACATTCATTGTTCATTGTGTGTGTGTGTGTGTGTGTGTGTGTGTGTGTGTTTTCAATTTCATCCCACCTAGCTTCTGTGGTGCCCTTTAATCTAGGTGACATGGTGTTCCTGTCTCTTTGAAGAGATCTCCATATGTTGTATCATTCCCCATTCTGTGGTGCGTGTGGCCCATATGCCAAGATGTTCCATTGCATTCTGGGTGGGAAAGATGGGCCTTGGCTCCATGGAAGCCAGCCAATGACAGAGAGACTTGGCTCCATTGCTCGGCAGATGAGAACTTCACCTTCCTTTGAAGAGCCAATCCACCATCTTGGAATCCAGCTAAATTAACTGAAGCATTTCAACGGGCTCTAATCCTGTCGGCAGCTGAACTGTCTCCTTGTTTACTGTTGAAATAATTACTGCTTTGCCATAATATTAGCTCTGAGCCGTGACTCCATTACCATTATCACTGGGATATTACCCATTTATTATCTCCCAGCAACCCTGGAAGATGAACACTAGACTTCGGAGACCAATTGTTTTACAGCAGACGGGATCTTGGCATGCATTGTTTAATGAGGTAAACTATATTATAGCCCGCATTAATTTGACTGCAGTGCACTCCACTAAATCATGCTTTAACCTGTAAATCTGCCATGGTTTCTGATGTGCACTTAATCAGGGAGGGCAAGCAAAAACCCTTTGTGGTGGTGGTGGGGGAATGGAAAGGTCATTCCGAGCCTAGGTCTTCTGTCTCCATGGCAGCAGCTGTGGCGAGAGGCTCACAGGCAATGTCAAGGGGATTCTTTGCACAAACTCCACACTCCTTGTGACCCAGGAGCATTTCTTCTCAAGAGCTTTGAGCTTGTTGCATTGCATTCGAACAGCAAGTGAGTTTAGGAAAAATACATTAGAAGGAATGAGGCAGGGATAAAGGGAGCAAGATGCAAAGTGAAACCCCATATCAAGCCTGTTTAAAATATTCCTTTTTTAAAAAAATAAATAAATAATGCTTTTTATTGCAAAGGAAAACATTCCACGCAATTTTTCATTATCATTACATATAACAATACAAATGTTTGAAAGATGCAGAAACGAACAACGGCTTGCTGTTTGATGTCCCAACTTAACAAAGAAAATGATGCAGAGCAGGCAAATGGTTGTTGCCGAGAGATAACAATGCTTCAAATAATAAGATCGTGATTCCACAGACGAACAATGGAGGGGTCAATAATAATTCCTGGACTGCAATCAGATCCACATAAAATCAAACTTTCCAAGTCGTAAGTTTGTCTTCTGACATAAGTCATGAATGGTTACCATGTAGCTGCATAGACTGTCGGTTTGGTTTTACCCCTGGAAACTCGTGAAGAATGAGTGAGTTTTCCAGATATTGCAATAAATAAGATCTTCTTAAACCAGGTATCAAAGGGGAAAGCCAAGATAGTCCTCCATCCCTGGGCAGTGGTCACGTAGTGACAAGCAAATAAATTATAATGGGTTTACACATATGTTTATAGGAGAGAAAAAGAATAACACATGGTGAATATATATATATAACAACTGAAACTCGGTTGGACTGACACAGAGCCAGTTTATCATTATAATGAGTGATGGAATCCAACCATCTCTCAAGGGCCATATGTTCCCCATCCTGTCATAACAGGACTTAAGTTATTTTTGCCCTCAAGTTTGTCTATAAAAATGAAAGACCATATTTTCTTCATCTTGCTGACCCTTCTTTTGGTGTGTCATTTCTAGACTTGTACACAATATCTTGAAGTTCTTCTCCAAAAAGTACTTCACAGTGCTAAGTTAGTTCTAGGTGCAAAACTACAAGGTGCGATTGCATTAATTTCAGCAAAGAGTTGCTTCCTAAACCTGTTGAAGACATTACATTGCCACCATATGTGAAAGTATATTCCCATGCCTCTACAACCTCTCTGGTGTTTCAGAGCAACATTATTGTAAATGCTGTTCTTGAAAGCATCACTGGGGGAAAAATGCACCTCTATTTTCAGTGGCATTAACTCTCGCTTTTGGATCCCAAGAGATTCAGTAATGTAGCGTTAACAGCTGAGAATGACCATCTTTGGGATGAAGCAAGGGTGATTGCTGTATATTTTGACTCAATTGTAGGGTGCCCCAGTGCAGCCACTAAGTCAGAGTTACAACCTCCAAGAGCTGTCTCCTCTCTTGTGCACCTGTTCCTTCCAAAACCAAACATGTTTGTGCATATGTATGCCCATTATCTGTGCCCAAAAACTACCAACTGCAAGTAGAAGAGAAAGATTTGGGAGCAATGATGTTGTAAGACAGCATGGCTCAGCATGCTGGAGAAGCCCAATGGACCTGATTCCAATGTATCTGTGGACTATTTACTGGGTGGGGAGCACAGGGAGGACTTATAAGGACAAGTTTATGAGCACAATCCTTTCTGAGTTTTCTGACTGGTGTTTTAAAAGCCCAGCAGTTAGACAGAATATTTAAATAGCTACGATGCCTAGATAATTCAGGCTACACAGCCTTTGAAGCAAGGGCTGTCTCTTTCATTTCCATGGTATGCCTTTGGGTGCAACAAGGAATTACTGTGACTTGGATTGCCTTGAGCTGTCGTGTTTTGGGGATAATTGCACGCCCCAACAAAGAGCCACAATTGAAGGAGGCATGTGCCGGGTGCCTTGAGCAAAAAGGAATGAAAAATTCCAACTCCCAAGCTTCTACCTATCTGCTCTGCTCAGGGACCCTTTGCCTGGAAACTGTGCTTGAGATGTTAATTTAGTCTCCAAAGTGGAATCTGCTGGAGTTTGCTGGGCTATGTTTCCTGGCATGAAAAAAGTTGTGTGTGTGCATGTATGTTCATGAGTGTGTTTTGAGATGAGAGGGAGGGAGGAATGGGAGTAGCCTGGTCTTTCCATATTGTCATATTCTTTTTTAGCAATAAAGATGGCTGCAGGACAATAACCTTATTCCTTCTACAAAGACAGAAACCGCTGTACCTCTGCCTGGCTTGCCCGCCTCTGAGGCAGCAGAGGAAGAGCCGGGGACAGAGTATCTGAGATTCAGGAGATCTCCGCACAAATTAAAACCTTTTATCGGGCTCTAATAGATGTGCAAACTAATTATATTTTGGCCAAACTTTGCCGGCGACTCCCCCGAGGTATTATTATAAAATTCCGAGCTGGAGTAGCGAAGCGCGTCCTCATTCTGTCAATGCTAGGATGCTTCAGCTGCAGAAAACTGTGCTCTGGCTCATTTTTGCGTTCTGTGATGTGTGTATGTTTGTGTGTGAGTGAGTGCGCATTTCATAAGCTGTGGTGGTTGCATTTTGAAAGGCATAGCTAACTTAAAAGGGACTGGAGTTTAATTGTAGTTGCATTTAATGGCTTGTCATTGGCTTGCTGTATGGATCATTTCAATCCAGCAATTTGCTGTGGTCTTAAGAACCTTAGATCAGGGGGTGGGATTCCCCCCACCCGGATGATGCATTCTCTGAAGGGCAATATGTATGGAGCTGCAGGCTGGTGGGTGGTGCCAAAGTCAGCTCTGACTGGGGGCAGAAATAAAAATAGGAAGGATCATTTGCCTCTCCCCTCCTCTCTCTTTCTCTTTCTCTTTCTAACTCTGCCACCCCTCAGATCTGGGATAGCTAACTCAGTAGCAAATGAGACTCTTAATCTCAGGGTCACAGGTTTGAACCCCACATTGGGCAATAGATTCCTGCATTATATGGGATTGGACTAGATGACCCTTGGGGTACCTTCCAATTCTACAGCTGTGACTCCTGTCTGTCCCTGACATCCCCTTATCGCTCTCTCACCCTCCTCTATCTCCTTGACACACCTCTCTCTCTCTCTCTCTCTCTCTCTCTCTCTCTCTCTCTCTCTCTTTCTCTCTCTCTCTCTCATCCTCTCAGGGACAGCTCTATGTATTGCCAAAGGGCGGTGGTACTTTAGAATTCAGGTAGGCAGTCTATAACACCAGATCTGCAATTAAGCAGATTTTATTAAAGAACATAGGCCAATGATGCCATTCTCCATATGGCAACAGGTACAGACTCATGGCAGCCAAGATGCAACCCTCATGCCAGCATTGGGGTCAGCCTAATTACCTTATATGTTTTTTGTTATGTTGATATAACTAATTAAGACAATAACCACCCATTCTGGTATTTGGGTTTCCCACCAGTGTAAAAGGCTACTTCATACTCTAGGGCAGCGGTTCTCAACCTGTGGGTCCCCAGATGTTGTTGGACTACAACTCCCATCATCCCTGAGCTCTGGCCTTGCTAGCTAGGGATGATGGGAGTTGTAGTTCAGCAACATCTGGGGACCCACAGGTTGAGAAAGGCTGCTCTGGGGGGTTACATCAGCAACATCTTTGTTTGGATGACATGCCAGTTTCTCACCAAAGTGAAAGACTTCCTTTCTTCCTTTCCTCCCCTCCCCCACTTTTAATTTGTATACTATCTTTCTATATATACTATACAGAAGGCAATTTACAAGCAGGAAAAAATATATACACACATTATAGAAATTTGATCCAATACAAAGAATCATAGAAACATAACTATAAAATAAACAATAAGGCAATATTCAATAACCCATTAGAATACAGTAACACACCATAAAATTAATTGTCAACAAATAATAATAATTAGACAGAAATTCAGTATCAACCATTACAATAAACAATTGTAAGGCTAACTAATACTTGGCAGAAAGTTAACATGGATAGCCTTTAAGACTGGCCTGTACTTCCTAGAGCAGGTGTCAGCTGAAGCTTTATCTTAAAGATAAAGATTCCCACACAGAGCCATCTCAGCCTAACTAAGTGTGAGAAACTACCAGTTTATGGAATAAACAGAGTCAGCCACATATAGGCTCTCAGGTCCACAGGATTTCTTGGGCACATGAGGAGCAATTCTCCTCAAGGCAACCGCTCTTGGGAAGTAGCCGTGACGTACCGAATAGCTTGCTTCGTGTGTGTGTGTGTGTGTGTGTGTGTGTGTGTGTGTGTAATTATAATTATACCCCTCCCTTCCCCCCTGAAGGAGACCATGGTGGCAAACACATTCATGATGTTTTCTTATGCATTTTAAAACACTTAACACATTTTGGAAACAGTTACAGTTTCCAGTTCAATGAAAAACTTTTTAAAAGCAGCTGCAGTTTGTTTCATCTGTATCCCACCTTTCCTTCAAGTAGCCCAAGCTGATGTGCATGGTTCTCTACTCCCCATTTTATCCTCAGGTCAACCCTGTGAGACAGGTTAGGCTGAGAGACAGTGACTGGTCCGAGGTTGCCCAGTGAGCTTCATGGCTGAGTCTCCCAGGTCCTATTCTGACACTCTAACCACTATACCGCATTGGCTCTCAGGCTATTTGCCCATCTGCCCACCATTGTCTACTATGATTGACTCAATCTCTCTAAGGTTTCAGGCCCAAAGAGGCCTCCCCTCATCATCTGCCACTGGATCTTTCCAACTTTTTGGCTTTCTTTTCCTCTTTTACAACCGAGGTACACTATGGCTGTCATCCCACATCCCATAGCAGAAAGCATTGTACATTAATGCTCCCTGCTATGTGAATTCATAGCACACTGGATAGAGGCAATTTGGTATTAGGGTTTTCCATTAAGTGGTCCAGTAGACAGATAATGATTGATTGCATTTATATTTCATCTTTTTCTCCAGAGAGCTCTAGGTGGTGTACATGGTTCTCTCCCTCATTTAATCCCTACAACAACCCTATTTAGGCTGAGAGTCAGTGATTGAGCCACAGTCACCCAGTGACTTTCATGAACAAGTAGGGATTTGAATCCTGGTCTCCCAAGTCCTAATCTAACACTCTAACCACTACACCATGCTAGGTGGTGGTGTACAGCCAAAGAGCACCCAAACTATGCCCACCTTTCTGGTGGCAATGCAGATCATCCTCTAGTGAGGGCTGGGGGAGCCTGTGCCTTCAAGGTGTTGTTAGGATCCAGTGTTCATCAGCTGTGGCCACTGGCCAGGCTGGCTAACATAGATGAGAGCTGGAATCCAACAGCAGCAGCAGGGCAACAGTTTTCCATATTGTGAGTTATCCTCAGTGGGAGTTGTAGTTCGGCATAGGGAGCCACCTCTGATGTATATAAATATATGTACCAGACATGGTGTCAATGACTTTTTCCATTGCTAGCCTGATACCATATTCTCCTTTGGAACATTTTCCCCCCAGCAATAGGGCTCATACATTTATGCCAGAGTAGTGCTTGAAATATCTATTTGATAAACTAATAAGAGGAAATACTGGCAAAAGGTTGGGTGAAAATTCAATTATGTGCTAATTTTGAAAGACAGGGGTAGATAGAGGATGGGATCAGCTGTGCAAATACATCCATATATCAAATGTACTCAGAATTTCTGTTTCGGCCCTTTCTTTATTCCTTGAATGGGTGGACTTCACAGATAGAAACATAATTTAGAGAGAGAGAGAGAGAGAGAGAGAGAGAGAGATTAACTCAATGGTGCTAGAATGAAATCCTATTTAATTCAGGGTTAAACGTTCAAGGAGAAAATGTCATTTATGTCAGTGGTAACCAGAGGTGCTGCCCTCCAGATATTGTGGGGCCCCAACTCCCACCTGCCTTGGTCAACATGGCCAATGGTCAGGGATGGTGAGTTGTGAGGGCACTATGTTGGATATCCCTGATTTGTGCAGTTGATTTTCCTCCTAAATACATTTATTTTAGCAGGAAGGCTAAAGAAAATATTCAACTGGGATGCTGGGAAGGGGGGCAGACAGCTATATCCAATTATTAAATTGCCGGTCTGAGCCCAAGATCTATATCCAATTATTGGTCTTTTGATTAAGCATTCAGTTCTAATTTTGCAGTTTTCTCCTTTCCATCTCTATCTGTCTCTACTTGTTTGGGGGTCGGGAAAAGCATATACATTTTAAAAAATAATAAATAGTTTTGTTGCATACCTAGGCTCAAGCTCACAGGTGTGAGAGTTCTGAGTTCCTAGAGAGAAGCATCGGTGAGCAAGCCTACCCCTTACCAGAGGGCCTTGCGTTTCATTTTCCTCCTTGCCATCTGGCATCCCGTCTCATGGGTGCCCGCGATTGGCTTCCCAGATACTGGCATCCTTTCCAATTGTCACTAATTACATTGCAGGTCGGTAAATCATTGCGGGCGAGGGAGTGACAGAAGAAATGGGAAGGACCCCTGCCATGCTGTGGAGGGACAGCCTGGTGCTTGGAACAATTTGTCAACTCCTTGGGCTGCAGGCTGTTTTGAGCTCGCTGCCTGTCACACTGTCACTATTTGGCACACCAGCCCTGGGCACAGGCATGCAAAGCAGATGTGGCAAATTCACAGCACTAGCCACTAAGGCAACGGGTGGCTATATCTACCTACCTGCCTACCTACCTACCTACCTACCTACCTACCATCAATCTATCGATACTGATATATATCTATATCAAGAGGTCCTAGGCAAATTCTAGGTTGCTGCCTGTTCATGATCACACTGTACATCAAGGGTCTGCAAACTTTGTCAGCAGGGGGCCAGTCCACTGTCCCTCAGACCTTGTGGGGGCTATATATATTTTGAAGGGGAAAAGATGATGCAAGAGCCCCAGTGGCTGCTTAACTGTGTCTTGCGAGTGGCAGGGGTTGGTGGCGGTGGTGGCGGGATGATGAGTGGTGCGCAAAAGGGCTCTGGAGAGGGGCTGCTTAAAATAGCGGCCACTCAAGCACTGCTGCTGCTGGGACCAACAAAGCCCAGCCCCCTTCCTCCTCTAGGCAGGGCAGGGAGAAGGCAGGAGGAAGGAGGGAGGAGGCGCCGTGTGAGGGAGAGGGAGGGAGAAGGAAAGAACACGCGTGCTGGTGATTCATGCGGAGATTCCCGGACCATCTGTGGGCCAGATCCAGAAGGCGATTGGGCCTGTGGGCCTTAGTTTGCCTACCCATATTTTACATTATTAGGATCTGGCTGTTAGCACACTTCCTGTGGTATCTGACAGATTTTTGAATATATTAAGTTATTGATTTTAGATAAAGTTTCTAGTCCTGGGGTGGGGGGCGGGGGCACAACAATATTGAAAACCATATCTTCTATTGCCTCTTTGACCAGAAAATAGGGAAGTTTTCAGGATAAGATTTCTAAAGGTCAAAGAAGACAAATCACCCCTCTTCTCTTCTTTCTTTTCCCTAGCTTCCAACACAAAAACATTAGTTTCATTATATGGAGAGCTGCCATGTTCTCTCCTATCTACACTACTGTTTTCTATTCAGACATAATTAGACTGCTTAATTTTCTAATTCCCAGGCTAAGGAATTTCAGACATATAATCTGTAACCTGTAATATTATTATCATTATCATTTATTACCCACCCTAACCTCAAGGTCCCTGGGTGGGTTACAAGACAGTATTGAAACCAGTTTAAAACAACTTACAATCACAAAAATAAGGTGGGTCCTATAAATAAAAAAAAAACATGTTTTCTGATTTTGCTTGTTCCCTCCTCTCCCTCGCTCCCCCACCCTTCCCTTTTCATGCAAATCTTCCTAGGGAACTCTGGGAACTGTAGCTCTGGGCGGGGAACAGAGGTCTCCTGATGAGTCTCAGCACCTTTAATGGACTTCAGCTCCCAGAATGCTTTGGGGGAAGCCATGGGTATTAAAAGTGGTTATTCATGGTGTTTTAAAAGAATGGTGTGAATGTGGGCTTTGACTGAAATCACACCCTGCAACTGTCCTGATAAAACTGGGATACTGTGTGAGCTCACTGCACCCCGAAACACACAACAGGACAGCCCTGAAAGATTGTGATTTTGCACAAGAGCACAGCACCTGGAAACACATGTTTGGAAGCCATGTTCTCTCGTGGGTCATGTGACTTGTGCAGGAGTGAAGCCCCGTTTTTTCGCTACGACATGTTGGAGGGGATGTGATATGCTAGCATGTCACACTAAATTTTATTTGCATCAGTGGCGTGACATAACAACAAATGCCAATGAACAACTCTACTCCCCCATGTCGCCCCCCCAACCCCCCCCCCCCACACAGCAGGTAATAACTGTATGGTGTTATACCACACCAAATTTCTTCACCATGATTTTCTGGGTTAAGCGGTTTGCAAACAGATTATTTCTTGAACCAATTAATGCAGAAATGAATGCTAAACTTCCAACAGATTCTTGCTAGCTTTCCAGAAGTGGCTATTAATTTGTTTAAAATCTGAATCAGAATGCAGAAATTAACAGTTAGGGAAACATCAGGGAAAGGGAATAAATTGCCGTGTGATTGCAGTCTAAGTTAATGAAAGGTAGAACCAACTAATTCTAGTTTTGTCATCATCCCACCTCCCTGGTGAATTCTACAAAGGCAAAACTGAAGCTAAGCAGAAGGAAGCTGAGAGTCAGGGTCACTGGCAGGGGTCTCTCCAGAATTTCAGGCAGGGGTCTCTTCCAATCTTAACTAAAGATATTGGGTGTTGAACCTGAGACCTTCTCCATGCAGACCAGATGCTCTCCGACTGAGCTGCAAGGGCCTCCTGGCTTTCCTCCGAAACACTCCAGAAATAGTGGCAATGAATCCCATTACCTTGTTGTGCAATTCAGCAGGCAAACCACCTCTCCAATTCACTGTTGCTTCTGCCAAACAGAGTTTAACTCTAACAAAGCAAATAAATGTGATTGAGTAGCTCAAACAATGAAATGGTGTTTGCATAATGTGTGTACTTGCAACAGGTTATTCAGAAATTGACTTTCCATTTGGTGTTTGACCTGCAGGTGAAATAAATATTCTGGTTTGAACTAAGGGAGCCTGTTTGCATTGTAGCCCTTAGTGCATCCATTCAAGATCTTTCCAATGTTTCTGCTGCTTAAAGTTTGGCAATCTGTTCCAGAGGAGTCCCCATTAGGCAGTGACCAACTATTTTGAGATCACCTATCCCCCACTAATAATTATTATATTATATTATAATATATTATATTAAAGGGACGCGGGTGGCGCTGTGGGTAAAACCTCAGTGCCTAGGACTTGCCGTTCGCATGGTCGGCAGTTCGAATACCCGCGGCGGGGTGAGCTCCCGTCTTTCGGTCCCAGCTCCTGCCCACCTAGTAGTTCGAAAGCACCCCACTAATAATTTATATTATTGTATTGTATTGTATTGTATTGTATTGTATTGTATTGTATTATATTGTATGCTTTGTAGCCAAGACTGTTAAACATCAAACAAACTTGCTTGTCAAAAAAGAGAAAACAATAGGTTTTTTGGACAAAGGTTCTGTCTTGCGCCTTCTCTCCCCATGCTCAGCTTGCCCAAGCCATAACACCCTTAAGCTTTTTCGTTGCACAGATTGTTGGCTAATGGGGCGGAGCCAGCTAAGGATGCCTTCCATTAATGGAGCAGAATATAAACAGAATAAAGCCTTCATTTCTCGGGCTGCAGTTTCATTATTAATATACTTTCCAGTTCACAGGTTGTTCATTTGCTTCCATGTTTTCTCAGCTGGTGTAATCTTGCAGCGCTGAGTGAGAACAGTCATAAAATTTCCATTTCCAGTTGAGTGTGCATCCAATTCACCATGAAATGTTCTCGCTGCCGTGAATATTAAGTGTGCTGGGAGAGGTTTCTGCAGGATTAACCTGGGAGGAATCCCGGCTACGTTGGGAATCTGGGGGGGGGGGGGGCAGATTGCCTTGGTGGGAAGAGTGGGTGGCAGGAGTGAGGAGCTGATAAGGCCATAAAGGGAAGCAGAATAGAAAGGCCTGCAGTGGACCCAGGTGGAAAGTGAGGCATGGTGGGAAGGAGAGGAAGAAAGTAGGTTTGGCAGAGTAAAAAAAGTGCAAAAAGTAAAAGAGTGCTGTAAAGGAAGTTCAGTGGTCGAGTAAAAACATGTATGGCATAGAATAGGGGAAAGAGAGAAGTTTTCTTGCTCTCTCATAGTGTTGCAACTCACAGAGACCCAATGAAGCTGAAGGTTCCAAGATTCAGTAGATGGCCTTAGGCTGCATTCTGGGATTCTATGAAATTGTCCCAAAGTTAACATGAATCAGGGAGCAGGGAGGGAAACTATGTCATGTGATGCCTCTACTTGATAAAGGGCTCACTAGACCAATGAACAGCTCCTAGGTTCTATAGATTCCATTGGATGTGCCACAAGACTTGTCAAACATTTTGGATAAGATTAATTTAGAGCAAATTGCAATCTGCTTCTGGGTTTTTAGGGGTGGAATTGTTGTTGTTTTGCATCTGGCAGGGAAAGATCTGTTGGAAAGGGAAGACTATTTCTTTACTACTTTCCTGTATTAAGATTTGTGGAAGCCAACCAGAACAGTTGGTAGGGCAATGCCCAAGCCCTGTCTCTTGAGCTCTGCCACTCTGCCTATTATTTTCTAACACCAGGCACATTGGCCTAACTTTTTGCCATCCTTAAAAAAAATAAAATCCAGCCAGATGCTGCAGCATGCTGTGGCATTTGAAAACCAGCTGGAGGAGACAAGGGGAAGGCTCTGAGCTCTCCAGGCCACAGCAGGCTGTGTGAAGCTTCATAAGCTAAGCAGGGTTAATCTTGGTCAAGTGCTTGGCCACAGAGCCCTAGCTTGTATAATTAGATTGACTTGTCAGAGTTTCGGAAGTTATCGATTCTCAGGTTTGTTATCCTCAGTCAACAGTCCTTGTTTTCCCCACCAGCAGGGAATCAGAACAGGGAGGTTTCCCATGATGGTCCATTTCATAAGCACAACACATAATATCTTTCCTGGTCCGCATCTGTAGTGGAATTGTTTTTAAGGTATTTTATCGTGTGCCATTTGCCACCCTGGGCTCCTTTTAGAGAAAGGTGGGACATTAATTTAATTGCATTTATATCCCAGCTTTTTCTCTGAGGAGTCCTTCCTCATTTAAATCACAACAACCCTGCGAGGTAGGTTAGACTGAGAGGCAGTGTCACCAATTGAGCTTCATGGCCTAATGGGGATTTGAACCCTGATCTCCCATGTCCTACCTAGTCCAACATTCTAACCACTACACCACATTGCTGGCTATGAACAGATGTGTAAAATTCTCCTGATAAATGTTGCTAGTCTTTAAAGGACACTGTTATGTTTTTTCATCATCATCATGTTTTATTTATACCCCGCCCTTCTGGCTGGGTTTCCCCAGCTGTTCTGGGTGGCTTCTAGCAAAATATTAAAATACAATAATTCATCAAATATTAAAAGATTCCCTAAACAGGGCTGCCTTCAGATGTCTTCTGAAAGTCAGATAGTTGTTCATTTCTTTGACATCTGGTGGGAGGGCATTCCACAGGGCGGGTGCCACTACTGTGAAGGCCCTCTGTCATCGTAGACATTCTTCTGGTATTTTTAATGAACAGGGGAAAACAACCACCACCTAATTTTATCTTTTACTTTATGTCAAGCATAGCCAATGTGTTGTGTACTGTACTGTGAACCACAACTATTCTTCCTGGCCTTTGGCTATACTTGTAGGGATCAATGAAAGTTGGCACCCAAAACATCCGGGGGGAATATGGTTGAAGAAAGTGTAATCAACAACAGCAACCAAGTTTATTATATAGTCAAAATGTAGGTTCATTTGTATCTTGCAATGCAAACAATGCAAACAAATTTAGAGTTTTCCCCAAATACTGCTTTAGATTGTGCAATTGCATGATGCTGGGAAATGCAAGGTTTGCTCCTGCTGTACAGATATATAGGAATTCATTTGTTGTCCATCCCATCTGCAGACATGGTGATTTTCAACAGTTCTTTAGCTGCTCAGTAGCAATACACTGAGTATTAAGTCCTGTCTTCGCTTAAAATCCTTCAGATGTTTTACTAAAGGAGCAGCCTCCCCCCACAAACATACTTTGAATGTTGCTTTGAGCCAAATTTCAGTGCCAAATCTAGGTGTCAGGCAGGATATGCTGAAGCATCACAGCAACAGATGCCTGCCTCAGATTTTATTGGAAAAAAATCAAGAAAGGAGGGAGAAGACTAAAGATAGGCACATGTCAAATTTGCTTGGCAATAGACCAAGCCATTTCCAAGCCAGTCACCAGGATGAAAAGCCCCGGTAGCTCATGGGAAATGCAATTTTCCACAAATCTATTGTCCTTAGGAAAATTACATTTCACAATGGAAATGCTGCCTTTTGTCCTGGTGTCCTGCAATGCTGCAGGGGGAGTCAGGAAGGAAAGAGGGCATAGGATTAGGAGATCAGGAGATCAGAAGATCAGGAACTAAGTGAAAGGAAGAGGACTGATAAACCCATAATTTGTAAGGATGCCCAGTTTTGTGTTGCCAAAAAATGAGGATTTGCATCACACACAAAGAGCTCAACGGTTTGCATGAAATTTGCATGTGATTATTGATGCATATATATGTCATGCAACACATTTCACCTCAGTGGGGAAGACAGCAGGTGACTTGTGTCCCTGCTCTATCTGTTGTCCAGATGCTGCTGTTGATGGGCAAATTTCAGGGCCGATGTTCACCCTTCTTTTGGTTCCTTATTGTTAAACCAGACCTGGGCTGGACAGCTGCCACATAGAGGACACCTTCAAGCAGGGAGCTGACCTCTGACAGCCCTTTCAAATAGAAGTCTGTCAAAATAGGACTCCTGGCTCCCCTATGATTTTTTTCCCAGCTTTGGGAAGCACATTGTGGGGTTTCTAATGCTCATCTCCATGCACAAATACATATAGTGTGGCCCAGATACAGAGAGCTTTGCCAGCATCTGTAATGATTATCTCACTTCCAGGTCTGCTTATTCCATAGCTAAGGTGCTCAGTTTAGATCTTGTCGGTGCTTAACCCAAATCTGCCTCCCCAAAATTTAAACCCATTGCCTTTTTTTGGCCATATAAAGTTTCCATTTTAGTTTTTTGGGATCATTAAAAAGATCCCTCTGTGTCCATTTGGTTTCCTGCGAGGCATGTTTTACAGCTGTGCTTTCAGTATCCTTTTCTTTCAAAAACTTGCAGCCCCATTAACCTCCTTTTTCATTTATCTTGTCTCTCCACGGGGAAGACTTTCAAGGTGTTTTAACTGCCCCCCCCCCTTGGCTTACAATGCAGGGTCACATTCAGGTCACTGTCTGCTTGTGTTGATTTCAGAAACCTGCCTCTTGCTGCATAGCTTTCTGTTATTTGTATGATCACTGATCTCAACATAACATCTCAGGCATTTTTTTGGTTGACTGATGGTGGTAGGTGGGCTTTTCTTATAGTCAGAATCTGAAAATCTTACTGGGTGTTGTGAAAGTATCCCTACCCCACCCAATCAGCCTTCCTTAACTTGGTGCCTTCCAGAGGTTTTGAACTATAATTCCCATGCAGCCCACAGAACATGGCCAATAGTCAGAGATAGGTTTAGTCTGAAACATCTGCAGGGCACCATTTTGGGGAAGCCTATTCTAAGTCAAGAATGGTTAGTATCCCTGAAAGACCTGCAGTGTGTGCCCAGCTCAATGGAGTCAGGCATCAGCAAATACTTACTACTCTGATACCGTGAAGAACATAAGAGCATAATAAGAGCCTTGCTGGTTCAGACCAATGGCCCATCTAGTCCAGCATCCTGTTCTCACAGTGGTCAACCAGATACCCATGGGAAACCCTCAAGTGTCCTTGCACAGGCCATGCACTTTCTGAAAATGCTAAGGGAAATCAAATCTGACAGGCCTCCTCTTTGCTTGCATCCAAGAAACATGTAATATAGCACAATGTTGTTGTGAATTGTTTCATGTAGTTGTATTGTTGTCTACTGCCTTGGGTTCCCCTTGTGGAGGAAGGGCTTCCCTTGAGATGATAGATAGAGATAGATAGATGATAGATAGATGATAGATAGATAGATGATAGATAGATAGATAGATAGATAGATAGATAGATAGATAGATAGATATAGATAGATAGATAGATGATAGATAGATAGATAGATGATAGATAGATAGATAGATAGATAGATAGATAGATAGATAGATGATAGATGGATGGATATGCCTGGATTGTGGTTAGACTTACATAGACCTTCTGAAGGATGAGGCAGCATGTTAAACCATGTGGCACCTTGGCCATTTCCAACCATACCATCCTGTGAAACAGTGGGAAGTCATTAGGTGCAATAAAATTTGGTGGAGCTCAATGCAGTTAAAACATATAGTTGAGAGTGGGCAATCCAGTAGATCTGGGGGCAGGTGGCTGTTGGAAGGGGTCATGGAGAATAACCTCATTGGATCAGGCCAACAGCCCATCTACCACAGCTAGTGATCTTGTGTACCCACATACACCTTATTCCAGCATCACCTTTATGTTGGTTTCTGCTCTTACCAGAATATAAGGATTTGTTTGCCATGACATGATGGATGTCCTTGCACCTTCCAACTTGAGTATAGTAATGCACTTCACGGACCTTCCCTTCAAAGGGGTAGCATCTTTAAATATTTGCAAGCTATCACTCCTGTCCCCATTGGACTGTGTTGGTGAGGTTTTCCACCCTTAGGTATCCCACCTAAAGTTTTGTGGTCCTGGGAACTTTGGAGTCCCACCTCCTTCTTTTGTGCTGATGATTCCTTTTGCCTCTATAAGGACTGCCACTAGAAGAATTGAGTTCTCTTTTAGTATATATGATTATCTCTGACTAGCTGTCTCTGTTAGCATGTCCTGAGCTTCTGTTTTATGTTCAACAAAGAAGCTTTGCAAGGGAGGTCTTAATCCTAAAGTATTTATAGAAGTGTTGAGGTTACTTGAGCGTCCTGGCATGATTCCAGCCTTGCATAGATTTGCCTCCCCTTCTCTCCAACTTCCTGTGTGGTATTGCTCTAAAATAGTGGAGGTTGGCTGGCTTTGAAATGCAAGGGCTTTGTTCTGTGTGTGGCTAATTTGTATGTCATCTTGGGACTTCCCCTGTGATGAAAAAAGCATTAGAGGATGAAAGTAGCCAATTGCAAAACTTGAAGGAGCTCTTTGGGGTCCACTAGGAAACTGCAGTAGGTCAGAGAGGCGGGGGAAGCAGTTCAATGCTTGTGGTGAGAGGTTGCAGCAAGGCAAATCTAGATGTTTGGGGAAGGGAGTGAAAGCTAAAAGTCCAGGGTCCCTACTGACTTACGACGCTAGTGCATATGCACCCCTGGTGTGTCCCCTGTTGATGGCCCTGTGAGTGGGATGTGCCAGTTCAGTGGTTCCCAACCCTCTTAGGGGCATCATCTCTTTGGTTCCATAAACTCATCCCCTGTGCCCCTTCCCTACTCTATAGAAAGCATTATTCAGGATAGCAGTTTGCACAAGCTACTAAGGAAGATAATAACACAATAAAATTCAGAATAGTAGCAGTTAATGGCACATTTATTCAAAACCCAGTTAAAACTATTTAGTTTAATTAACTCAACAAAATAGATGAACTTGATCCACTGATACCAGCTTTTAAAAGTCTGATAGTCAATGACACCTCCATCACACACACCCTGCTGTCCCCTTGCGCCTAGATAATCCTACCCACCCCAGGGCATGGTTCACTGCCTACTTTAGGAACCACTGTGTTTGTTATTGCTATTGTCGGACAAGTGAAAGTCAGAAACCCTTGTAGATCAACTGTGGATGTGCTGGTATGCTACAGTAGTAAGCCAAAGGAAAAGCCCTCATGTGACCCTGGAGGACCACCACTCATCAAAGCAGAAAGCACTGAGCATGATGGACAAATTGTCCAATTCTGTGGAAGGCAGTTTCTACGCTCTACTCTCCCACCCTCTCCATGCCAGCATGACCTCAGGGCAACATTGCTTTGGAGGAGAGCTATAACACAAGCTCTTCCAAAGAGCTCGGCACTTCAAGCATGATTGGGGCAAGAAAGAAGGGAGGACATTCTGTGGCAGTTTTCATAGCATGACCTAAGAGGGGGGCAGGTTAGTGGCAGAGCTATTATGTGCCCTTCCTGCCAGAAAAAATAAATCCCCCAAATTCTCTGAACAAGAGAAAAAAGGTGAAGCAAGAAAAATAAATTTGTGTGCTTAAAAAGCAGTCATTTTTACTGCTTGGACACTGTAGATTAGAATCTGCAGGTAGAAGAGCAGGTGGAAAATAGCAGGTGAACATTTGACCACTGTGAATGCTTTTTACCCTTTGGTTCATCGCCCTGCTTAGGTCCTGAACCAAAGCCCCTCGAGGACAATGTGAGTCTTTCTATTGACTTCAGTGGGCTTAGGATCAGGACCTTAATGCATAGCTGCTCTTGCACAACTTCTGCCTGTCCCTCTCACATGATAAAGCCCAAGGTGTGTTGTGCCGTTCTCAAGGCCTGTGAGCTGGGTCAAGACCACTCTAAGGCCTTGTGAATATGCCCCAGCATAAACTAGGGTATTTGCCTAGATTTTGAAGGCTGAGAGAGGGTGTCCACCTGGTTCTTTCTTCTTGGATACAAGCATACAAGGAGGGCGGGAATCTCTTTTAAAATTGAGGAATAAGAGCTAGACTGTCAAGGAGCTGTCAGGCCATCCTTATAGGTCATTCACAGGGCAAGAAAGAACATCAGACACGAAATGCAATTAGCTTTTATTCACAGAAAGTAACAACACAGCACATTTACTCTATCTTGACTCATTCAGCTTGGGATGTTGCTGAAACTGACCACAGGCCCTGTCCTTCCCCTTTAGTCTCTCACTCTGGATCCCTTCCAACAGATGGACACTGTGACAAAGGAGTGGGGCTCCTCCTCTAAACCTGTTTGGCCCAGGACTCTCCTCCACCTGGGTGTCAGAAGGGAGGAGAGCCAGCAGGAACAGGAGTGTTCAGTTGATCAGAAGCAGGGGCCTCTGACCTCTCTGTGTTTGAGTCTGCACTGACACTGTGACTCTAGCCCTGTCCTGGAAGGGCCTCCTTCTTCTTCTGCCCCCCCCCCTTGATCTCTCAAGACTCCTGCTTCAAGTACCTCCCAGCACATCCCTTCCCCAGATTGCTCTCCAGGTGTCCCAGCACCACGATCCGGGGTCTAAGTCATCTTCTGTGTCATCCCTTGGGGGCTGTAGGGCAGGCGGTACCCACCACTCTTCCTCATCCAGCCAATCCCTGACATAGACCCATTCTAAAGGTTTTTTGTTAGCACCTAGGCTAAGAGGGCTTCCTTTTGACTGCACATGTGCAGATAACATTTTACAAAATTGTAACTAGTCTCTGTCTTGACATAACTACCAAGTAAGCTGATCATCAATATCCTGAATATTTCAATAAAACTCTGAATACATTCAGACGTCTTGTGGAACAAGGGAGTGGTACCAGTAGCTCTTGTAGTCCAGCATCCTGTTTTCAAAGGGGCCAGACAGAGGAGTATAGAAAGCCCGAAAGCAAAAATTGAGCACAAGAGCACTCCCTCCTCCTGAACTTTCCAGCAAGTGGTATTCAGAAGCATTGCTGTCTACAACTGTGGAGGCAGAGCAAAGCAATTGTGGCTGGTAGCTAGAGGTAGCCCTCTTCTCTGTGAATTTCCCCAAGCCTCATTTAAAGCCATATAGGTTAGTGGCCATCACAAAACACACAAAGCAGGAGGCTCCTGAGCTAAGGAATGCCAGGCCCACTGGACAGGTCCCTCCCCTGTCTAGACGAGAGATATTTTATCCTGCTTCTCTGGGGCATCAGGCAAAAGGAGGCCAGCCCTGGAAGAAAGGCCATTTGAAATAACTGCAGTGTATTAAAAAGGTTGTGGAGGAGCGGGAGGGGGAGAGAAGGGAAGGGAAGGGACCCAGGGGCTACTGCATTGCCATGGCTTTAAATTACAGAGTAGGAGGATGAAAATAAGAGAGAGGAACGGGGAGAGAGAGTGGGAGAGAGCAGGAGGAAGAAGAATTGCCGTTGTTTTTCCAAGCAGATGGGAAAGTTCAGGGGATCAGAAAAAGACTATTATTATCTCGACTCAATAGTGACAAGACTTGAAAAGAATGGGATCTCTCCCCCCCCCCTTCACCCCTCTCTACCTATGTGTGGGACATTGGCGGAATCCATTTCCATGAGCATCAGCAGGGAAAGAGTCAGGCGAGAGAAATATCTTCAAAGCTAGCAAGCGGGGGAATTATCTCCACAGCTGGGCAGAAGCCTCTCATTTTACTGTCCTCTGTCTCTTTTTCTTATCCGGATGCCCTCGGGGTTTTTGTCTTCTGCAAAAGTGGAGGCAAGGGAGGGAATACACCTGAGTCTTTTGTTCTTGATTCAGATGGTCTGTGAGTTATGGCTGCTGCTGTGGCCATCCTGCTTGGTGCTCAGTAACCCCGAGCATCACCAGGGAATGCAGAAAGCTGAGTAGGCTCTGATGTTGGCAGGATGCAGCCCTCGGCTATGCAAAGTGAGGTGGGGCTGAGAACAGAGAATAAAAATTAGCATGTATAGGGGATGAGTTAGGTCCTTGGTGTCTGGCTGACACCACCAGAAGCCCAGTCACCCGTATACACAAAGAGCCAGTGGTGGTATAGTGGCTGGATGGACTAGGACCTGTGAGGGATTAGGTTCCAATATCTGCCCCCTTCATCTAGTCCTTGCAACAACCCTGTGAGGTAGGTTAGACTGAGAGGCAGTGACTGGCCCAACATCGCTCAGTGAGCTTCATGGTCGAGTGGGGATTTGAACCCTGGTCTCCCAGGTCCTGGTCCAACACTCTAACCCCTATACAACCACTGGCTCACCATCCATGCTTATAGGCAGGAGAGACATTGGTTCAGTCTGCATAACACAAACCTGCCTAATTTGTTCTTCCCCAAACAATACATGACCTAAAAGAAAGCTATCCTTTGAAAAATCCACATCTCCAGATTTTGTATTGCGGGTCTCTAAACAAACAAACAAAAAATGTGTGCAGAAATGCATTTATATTTGGGCAAACCACTTACCAACAAAGGGGGGAAGTTTACCAAAATGCTTTCATTTTTGTGTATGAGGACTTTACGATTTTTCTAAAAGAAAAGAAAAAAAAGCATTGAATAAATGTGACAAACTGAACTTAATGTTAGGGGAAATGAGAAACTCACAAGAAATGGAGAGTGACAGTTTTGTCCACCACTCTCCCCATCACCCTGCCCCATGCTGCATATGTAGGTTAGCTGTGCACTGCCATTCTACCCCCCTCCTCCACCTGCCCTTCTTCTGTCCCTCCAATCACTTTCCTCCATATGTGCAGCACAACCACCTCAATGTTTTGCCCAGAAATGGAGATATCAGCACTGTGAAACCTGAGAGGCACAGCAAAAGCTGCTGGGCTAGAAAATAGCGTGTCTGGAGGGGTGAAAGAAAATAAAGATGAACATGATGGAGAGTAGGCATAGATCATCGCTGCCAGCCCAGCCTGAATTCCGATCATTCGTCGAGTGCTGTGTAAATGCAGCAAAGTAGACTGAAAGGGGAACATAGGAATCTGCCAGATGCTGAGCCAATGGCCCATTTAGCTCAGTGTTGCTTGCACTGACCAGCAGTGTCTCTCCAGGGTTTCAGACAGGGAGCCTTTCCAAGTCATAACACACATATTTGCTTTTTGTAAGCAGAATGGTAGTGGGACGCAGGTGGCGCTGTGGACTAAACCACTGAGCCTAGGGCTTGCTGATTGGAAGGTTGGAGGTTCAAATCCTCACAATGGGGTGAGCTCCCATTATTCGGTCCCTGCTCCTGCCAACCTAGCAGTTCGAAAGCACACCAAAGTGCAAGTAGATAAATAGGTACCGCTCCGGTGGGAAGGTAAACGGTGTTTCCGTGTGCTGCTCTGGTTTTGCCAGAAGCGGCTTAGTCATGCTGGCCACATGATCCAGAAAAACTGTCTGTGGACAAACGTCGGCTCCCTCGGACAGTCAAGTGAGATGAGTGCCGCAACCCCAGAGTCGTCCGCAACTGGACTTAACGGTCAGGAGTCCTTTACCTTTACCTTTTTAAGCAGAATGGTCACTGGCCAGGGATCTTAGAAGTTGGACTCCCAACAGCAACTAGAGGGAGCCAGGTTCTAGAATCCAAACCAGGGTGTAGGGGGGAAAATACAAATTGGCCCCTCCCTGCTGTGGACAAATGATACTTCAGTAGCAACAGGGCACTAGGGAGGCCCCACTCCTCACTGTACAGGCTGCTTAAAGGATCTTAAAATAAACCACAAATTGCTGCAGAAATGTGGAAAACAGAATTTAAGCTTCAAAAGAAGGAAGGGGGATGAGCAGATTCAGCCATACCTAGTGATGTTTGGGATGCAGGTGGCGGTGTGGGTTAAACCACAGAGCCTAGGACTTGCCGATCAGAAGGTCGGCGGTTCGAATCCCTGCAACGGGATGAGCTCCCGTTGCTTGGTCCCTGCTCCTGCCAATCTAGCAGTTCGAAAGCACCTCAAAGTGCAAGTAGATAAATAGGTACCGCTCCGGCGGGAAGGTAAATGGCGTTTCCATGCGCTGCTCTGGTTCACCAGAAGCGGCTTAGTCATGATATGATAGCCATGTTCAAATATATAAAAGGATGTCACATAGAGGAGGGAGAAAGGTTGTTTTCTGCTGCTCCAGAGAAGCAGACACGGAGCAATGGATCCAAACTACAAGAAAGAAGATTCCACCTAAACATTAGGAAGAACTTCCTGACAGTAAGAGCTGTTCGACAGTGGAATTTGCTGCCAAGGAGTGTGGTGGAGTCTCCTTCTTTGGAGGTCTTTAAGCAGAGGCTTGACAACCATATGTCAGGAGTGCTCTGATGGTGTTTCCTGCTTGGCAGGAGGTTGGACTCGATGGCCCAACTCTATGATTCTATGATTCTATTCTATGCTGGCCACATGACACAGAAGCTATACACTGACTCCCTCGGCCAAAAAAGCGAGATGAGTGCCACAACCCCAGAGTCGGTCACAACTGGACCTAATGGTCAGGGGTCCCTTTACCTTTTCCTAGTGATGTTTGGGTCTTTGGCCACAATCGCGCCATACATTTAAAGCTCTACAACTTTAAACAATCATGGCTTCCCCCCAATAATCCTGGGAGCTGCTGTTTGTTAAGGCTGCTGAGAGCTCTTAGGAGATAACTATATCCCTTGCAGAACTATAATTCCCAGAGTTCCCTGTGAAGAGGGACTTTAACAATAACCACTCAGAGAACTTTAGCTCCACAAGGGATCTCCTAACCCTCACCACCCTTAACAAACTACACTTCCCAAGATTCTTTATGGGAAGACAATTTAAAGTGACATAGTCCTTTAAACGTATGGTGTGAAGGTGGCCTTGTACCTCTACACTGCTGTCCCAAATTCCCTCAGACTTCTGGTAGTGTTAACTATCCAATGACTCCAGAAGAATCACTGAAAAATACAGCAGGAGGGCTTTAAGAATCATCCTCTGGTCTGGCAGCAACCTGGAGAGTCTCTCTCTCCCCAGCCCCCATTTGCTTGTGCCTGCCCTATCCCTTTCCCTCTGAGACACAGCAGGTCACTCCACCAACACACTTTATCAGGGCTTTTCCCCCTGTCTTTTTTATTTTAACATTTGTTCCTTGTCTTATGATAAATTGGAAATTTATCTACCATCAGTCCCCCGCTCGCCTCCCAGCCGGCTGCCCCCCTTCCCCCCTTCCCTCCCTTCTTCTCATTTATTTCTGACAGCCGTCATGTAGCAAATTCCTAATTTGACGAGCCAGATATATCCTGCAGGCAAAAAGAAAAAGGGAGAAGAAAGAATGGTAGGGGAGAGCAAAACGAAAAAAGAAGCAGGAATGTGCTGCTACCATTTATCTCCTGCTTCTGTATTCCCCAACACCCTGGAGGTGGGTAGGAAAGAATAAAAACACCTGCCTTCTGCTGTTGTTAAAGAACAACCCCTTGCATTGTCCATCCTGCCATTGTTTCTAGGAGGCATGAAAATTTCATGCAATGAGAGTTTGGGGCTTCTTAATGGGAGGACAGGGAAGCCAAGCATAGAGCATGGGGAATGTTTTTCAGCCCACATGCTGCATTCCCTTAGAGCAGTGTTTCTCAACCTGTGGGTCCCCAGATGTTGTTGGACTACAACCCCCATCATCCCTGACCACTGGTCATGCTGGCTAGGAATGATGGGAGTTGTAGTCCAACAACATCTGGGGACGCACAGGTTGAAAAACACTGCCTTAGAGGCAGACCTCCCCAGGGTTTGAACCTAGGACCTTTTGCATGCAGACCTTTTGCTCCACCACTGGGCTACAATTCTTCCCCAAATCCTTCCCCATTAAGAGCACACAAGTTCTCCATCCCTGGAAAGTTTGTGGAACTTTACACCTATTGGCAGCATATCTCCAAGGTTTCAGACAATGGCTTTTTCCAGACCTCCCTGGGGATGGCATTGGGGATTGAAGCTGGGAACATCTGCATGCAAAGCAGAGGCTCTACCACTGAGATGCGTCTCTTGGAAAACGCTCTCGATTTTGCAGCTCTCCTTTGTGCCCCTCTCCCTCTCTCCTTACTGCATGCATGTAATACCATATGCTTCTATCTCAGGTTTGCTTCCTCCTTCTCTCATCCTCCTTCCAGACACATGGATGCTGCTTGGCAAACCACTAGCTGAGTTGGGCTGCTAAATAAAGCTGACAAGCTCTCTACTCGAACGATAAGTAGGTCTGAAAGACTCCGTGTGCCACTCACTCAGCTCCCAGCTATGAACTGATACCTTATTTCCCACTCACTGCATTCCCCCAACATAGTCCAAGGCTTTCATAGAATCATAGAATTGGAGGGTAGGTTGTAGTGTTTCTCCAAGTTTCTACATGAATACATATTTTTTTGGAAAAAGGTTCACATGGTAATTCATTTGCATTTTTTGTGTGAATTTCTCAACTTTGTATGCAATTTTTGCATGTTATTTTCACCAATACTGTATATGCATTTATATGCTCACATTACCCTTGAATTTGAATTTATGTACAAACTACTTGCCTGGAGAACTGCATTGAAAAATTCAGAGAAGTGTGAATATCGAATGATGGCTTTGTTTTGGTTCACATGTTGTTTTGGAATGGGCAAGTTAAGTAGGTTTGCTTTTACATGCAAACTGAATTGAATTTCTCCCTCATTCCTGCACACACCTAGAAAAGTCACAATTTTCAACTGTGAAAGGACCATAGAGTTGGAAGGCACCTTGTTGTTGTTGTTGTTGTTTAGTCGTTTAGTCGTGTCCGACTCTTCGTGACCCCATGGACCAGAGCACGCCAGGCACTCCTGTCTTCCACTGCCTCCTGCAGTTTGGTCAAACTCATGTTTGTAGCTTTGAGAACACAGGAAGGCATCTAGGAAAGCACCTAGATGATACTGAAAATCTGCTGCTACAGCATCCCTGATAGGTTGGAAGATAGGTTTGGCTGTTTAATGGAACAGTGCTTCTTCCTTTCCAGATAAAGCTTTTCTATTTACAGCTCAAGTCCTGAGTTCCAGCAACTGATGGCCCTTAGCGAGCTTCAGCTGGAGAGAACATTCTCCAGGTTCTCCCTTTGCCTTGGCCCTCAGACTCACCCTGATGCTTGCCTCATTGTGCCTATTTCAGGCAGAGCACAATGAGGCTCCTGCTCTCTTCTGGCAAATCAAAGAGTAGGGTTTTTATTTTGATGGGTATGTGTGGTTCGCAACATGCCTAGCAATGAAAGATCAAGAGCTTTCAGACTGATTGTATTACCCAAAAGCACAGCTGAGCCTCTGCCTTAAAAGATAATGGATGTTCTTCCAAGTGCCTTTTCTTCCCTGCCCGCCCCGGCCACATGGAGGCTTTTTGCTTTGCTTTTTTGAGGGGTTGGCAAAAGGAAGTTGGAGAAGGAGACTGGGAAATGGACAGGGAAATAAGCCCACATGGCAAAAGGGTGTACCTTCGGACCAGAGGCTCCTTCAAACATGACTCTCCCTCTCTCTCTGCATTTGAGTAATTTTCTGCTGGATCATCTGTTACTCTCAAACATCTTCACGTTGCGGCAAGGCATTTAAGTGGTGCCCGGCAAACCCCATCTGTTGCCAGCACCTCCCCTCGACATGCACACACACATTTCCCCACCATCCTGATGGTGTTCCTGCATCCTGGGCTCAGCGGAGAAGAGTCCTCAGCAAAAGCCTGCGAGCCAAACAACAGGACAAATTAAATCAAAGCATTGCTCCGGCGCCTGGAGCGGGGGAAATGCACATCAGCTTTGACTTATTGCATGGCACAGGCTTACAAGAGAGGAGCAGCGGCTTTTGTCACTGCGAGGGGGCCATGAAAAATGAATTAGGGCTGCTGCTGCGAGAGGGCAGGGAGGGGAATCTTTCATTCCAGCAATGCTGTCCTCTCTCACCTTGCGAGTGGGGCGGGGAACTGAGCAAGTACAAGAACTCCTCCTAGGGAGAGAGGACTCTAATCGCCGCGATGCTTTTGCATCCCTGCAGCGCGGGGCAAGAGAAGGAAGTGTTTAAGCATGCTTGGAGAGGCATGCAAGGAGAGCTCCGAGCAGGGAACTAGACCGAGGAGAGGCTTTTGGAAGTAAATTAAGCGGAGCAACCAATGAAAGAGAAGCAATTTGCAAGGGGGTGTGTGTGTTTGTGTGTGTGTGTTTGCCAGATGCTGAGCCATACTTACCCAAATCTGTAAGGGAGTAGAGCTTTTGGTGTTAGATTTTAACTGGATGCAAGCAGAGGAGAGGCACAATGGAAGTGTGTATGTGAGGGATACACCCATGTGCTAGAAGCACACAGATTGCACATTTTGCCCCAGGGGGAGGATGTGCACTACCTCTCTCCTGAATTGTTCAGAAGCCTCTGCCTTTCCACTGACTGCCACTGTGTGCTCAGGACTCTTACCTGAAAGAAACAGAAAACTATTTCTATAATGCACAACTGCAACCTTATTATTATTTATTCAATTTATCTATCTAAAGATCCCAGGGCAGTATACAACATTAAGAACATAATTTATTCAGCATAATAAAAAATATAATACACAGCATAATAATAAAATTAGCATAATAACAGCCCCCCCCCCTTTAACAGGCCATATATTACTTTTGGGTTGAAGGTCTTGGGTAAAGCACCTGGCACCTAAATGTATGTAATGATGGCACAAGGTGAGCTTCTTTAGAGAGAGCATTCCACAGACTGGGAGCCACCACAGAAAATGTCCATTCTTGTGTTGTAACCCCCTGAACCTCTCAGGGAGGGAGGGACGTAGAGATGGGCCTCAGATGACAAGTGCAGGGTCCGTGTTCATTTGTAAGGGGAGAAGCAGTCCTTAAGGTTTTGAGATCCTGAGCTGTGTAACACTTTATAGGTCAACACCTTGTCTCACATAGTATATATCTTGATCAGCCGTGATGGGATTAATTGCCCACCATATTTTCCAATCAAAAGCAGGGGATAAGCAATATAATGTGGGATAATTAAGCTATGGAATTATGCCTTCAGGAAGCAGTCACCAACCTACAGTAAAGTAACGGTAAAGGGACCCCTGACCATTAGGTCCAGTCGTGACCGACTCTGGGGTTGTGGTGCTCATCTCGCTTTATTGGCCGAGGGAGCCAGCGTACAGCTTCCGGGTTATGTTGCCAGCATGACTAAGCCACTTCTGGAGAACCAGAGCAGCACACGGAAACGCCGTTTACCTTCCCGCCGGAGTGGTCCCTACTTATCTACTTGCACTTTGACGTGCTTTCGAACTGCTAGGTTGGCAGGAGCAGGGACCGAGCAATTGGAGCTCACCCCGTCGCGGGGATTCAAACTGCCGACTTTCTGATCGGCAAGTCCTAGGCTCTGTGATTTAACCCACAGCGCCACCTGCGTCCCTTCAGTAGATGGCTTTAAAAGAGGATTAGACAAATCATGGAGGAGAAGGTGATTGGTGTATACTAGCCATAATGGATGAGCTCTGCCTCCATAGTTGGAGGAAGTAACACTTGTGAAGGGGAGGGATGCTGGACTAGATGGGCCATTGGCCTGATCCAGCAGGCTTAGCTTTTTAAAATAAATAAATAGCAAAGTGATGTGGAAATGTGGAGAACTGAACTTAAAACTCGAAAAACGAGAAGCCAAAATGAGCACGTTCCCCTATCCCTAGCCACGAATACCCTACACCTGACCAGTGTGTGAACAGTATACATGGATCTCAGGATCTAGCTATTCCTTGTGTAGAATGTGGGTTTCCTTGGTGCTGAATTTCCATTTAAATTGTGTAGCGTAGAGCAGGCTCAGCCCTGGTTTAACCTTGATCATAAAGGCAAAATCCATCCAGGGAACATCCCCAAGAGGCCGGTCTCAAAGCGCAAGCGAACCCTTTGCAAAGTCAGTGCCTGTCTCGTCCGATAAAAGTTCATGTCCTTCCAAGCTTCACCGGCTAACAAACCCTGGGAGTTATATGGGAGATTAAGTAGCTGCTGTCATTCTCTGCCTGAGCCCAATGAAGATTGTGTGGTGCCATTGAACTCTGTATTGTGACTTCCATAGGGAACATTATCTCTTCCTGGTACTGGCTGCAGAATATCGGTATGGCCAGAAATTGACTTGCTGCCATGCCTCCCTCCTAGTCAATTTAATATCGCACAAGATTTGATCCCCGGCAAAGGGTTTGAAAGCCTGAGAGTCATCACAGCAGGGCAAGGGGGAAAGAAGGGAGCAAAAGGGATGTTGTTAAAAATACTTGGACAGCATTAAGCAGGAGTTAGAACAATTTTAATGACGGAGCTGGCATTAAGAATGGACCAGGCAAGCGGTAACCTTCACAAATCGGAGCCCTCCCTTGTCTTTGTTCAGTGCAGAGTTCAAACTTGCCTTTCCTGGGGTTTCACTTCAGTAACAAGCCGAATGCTGAAGCAATAAAGGGCATTTATGTGGCACATAATGGGGATTTATTGCCATTTTGTACATTGTATTGAGTACTTTACAGTGCAAATGAGACGCCACAATTTTGTAAATAATGCATAGCAATCACCGTAATAACTTACTGGGTCTGCAAGTGGTTCTGTCCGTCCAAGTTGCTTCTCTTGGATTGAGATATTGGCACAGGTGGGAGAGGTACCATCAGAATGCTGAGAGCAATAAGAAAGTAGCACGGTGGGTTTGAGCAACATATGAAATTGTATCTAATGGAGAAATCTTCTGCAAAAGCCTCATTTACGCTGGAACAGTGGTAAGAGAAAAGACCCCTCAATGCAAAGTTTAGGGCAATTGTGATATTAGTAGCCCATAGACCAATTACTGTATTTTCCCGTCTATAAGACGCCCCCATGTATGCGACACCCCCTATTTTGGGAGACTCAGACTTAAGAAAATCTACCCTCGGCACTATCCGTGTCTAATTTTGGACATTATTTTTTAGGGGGGGAAACCTAGTCTTATACACAGAAAAATATGGTATTTCCATTTGCCCTCTCACTGATAGGGATGGGGTAGAAATTCAATTTTGTTCACATTTAATCGATCAAATTTGCACCTTCTGAAATTATACGAGAAGCAAAACACCGGCATCCTTCGAAATTCACACTTATCCAGATTTTGTGTTGCAGTTCTCCAAGAAACCATCACTTACATATTAGGAAGAAGTGTCCATTAAAAAAGTTACAAAAATGCATTATATTAGGGAAGTTGCTTGGGGAAATGCGTGCATTAATCAAAAATGTGTATAAAAATATTAGGAGAAATCTGCACCAAAATGTTGGTAAATTTTCCTGAGGATTTTTTTTTTAATCTCAAATTGTTGCAGAAATGTGGAGAACTAAATCTAAAATTGAAAAAATGATTTTGCTCCTCCTGTCACTGAAGCCATTGCCTCTGGCTCCCCCTGCTGTTGGTCTCCCTGGCTTTTGCCCTACCAATCTCTACAGGGACCATCCTCTATTGGGCCACCCATGTTTCTGGAGAAAGTCATTCTCTTTGGCTGATTCGTTTTATCATCCTTTGTTATAGTCTCTGGTCCCCCTCCTAAGTAAGTTATCTTCTTCTCTGCCACTGTCCTTTCTTTTCTCCTGTAGTGTAGCTCACTCTTGCACTTCATAGATTTGCTGCATAGTGGGATCAAGAGGATGGCTGCCTAGATCTTTCCCTGGAGGCTGGAGCTCAATCTCATATGTTTTCAGGATGCTGAATTGATGTTGCCCTTTCGCTGTGGCTTTTCGCTTCTCTCTCCTGCTGCAGCACAGACTGAAAAGTCTAATGCCAGCGTTATTCCTTTAATCCATCCACTCCCTTACATTTAGAGAAAGGGAGGGAGTCAGAATTTATTCCTTTAAAAAAAATAATAATAATTTTTATTGGAAATTTTATTTACAACATAACATAAACCCCCCACCCCCAATACAGAAATACAATAAGCACAACATACAACAATACAAACAGCCAAATAGTCAGAATTTATTCAATTAATTTGCTTATAAGAGTTAAAGATGCATGCAAAGGAAGTTTGTGAACATGAACTTCTTGTTCAGCCCTTGTATTTCTGAACAAAACAATGTGTGTGTGTGTGTGTGTGTGTGTGTGTGTGTGTGTGTGTATGTGTGCACGCAAATAACCAAATGCTGCTGGGCGAAGTGGGGGAGGGGGGCGAGAGTTGTTAACAAGTGAGTGAGAAATTCCATACTGTAACAAGCTGCATCCCTTTGCACAAATTTCCATTAATAAGCTGTGTTGTCAAGTAGGCATCCACAGCAACCAGCTCTGTGTGCTAGTTAGGAAAGTGTTGGACCATTTTTGCAAATGTTTGAACAAATCCCAGCCTGATCTTTTTTTTTTTTTTTTTTTTTTTTTTTTTTTTGCAGAGTGGTGGGAATCAAGAGGTCAGCTTGCTCTGGAAATAGGAACTATAGAGACTAAAGTGTTGTGGCAGTTTGGTTTTGCTACAGTTGCACCAGTGATAGGACTGGGACGCCTCTTGGTGGCAGTGCACCACTCCAAAATGTGAATTTGGGGTGGGGGTGTTATGGTTTTGGCAGTCTGGAGCCAGTACCCCAAGGTACTGAACCAAGATTCATTTCTGTATCTTTGGTGATTCTGGAGTAATAACCAATGAACTCAATGAGTCCAACCATTAAATCAGATGTTAGAGAGATTGGAAATACCTAAAAAAACCATATCCTCTCCTACAGACACTCCCAAGTGTTAAGATCAGCAGAGGAAGCCCTCTTGGTAGTTGCACTATTCTCAGAAGTTTGTTGTGAGTGTGTTCCAAGAGAGGGCCTTCTCTGTGGCAGCCCCTAAATTGTGGAATTCCCTCAGAGCTGTGTCTGGCTTCATCACAATACAACATTTGGCAAAATCTGAAGATGCACCTCTTTACCCTGGCCTTCAACACTGGAGACATGTGTTTTCAGGAGCCACCCAATTCTCATGAATTTAATAAGTTTAAACTGTTTTTAATTCTGAATTAATTCTGAATTTTAATTCTGAATTGTTGTAACCTTCCTTGGGACCTGTTGGTGAATAATAAAGTTTGGGTGGTAATTAATAATAATAACAATAATAATAATAATAATAATACGCCAGCTCAGCCTTCCCAAATCAGCTTCCCAGCAAGATCACCGATTCCCCAATTCCTCATCTCTTTACGCAACAGTCTTCAGTGTCCTGCAGAATATTGAGGTTCCTTGGGAGCATCTTTGGGATTCTCTAAAGAGAACATTGGCAGTGATAAGCAAGCCAATGTGGTCTGATGGTTGGAGCAGAGCAGTGCCATTTTTTTCTAGAAAAAGAGGTGCTGGAACTCACCATGAACACCTCCCTTCTTCTCTTATAATGGCAACAGCGCCCACTTGAGAGGTACCAGAACTGAGTTCCCATGAGTTCTGGCGGGGGGAAAAGCAGGGTTTGGAGAACTCTTTCCAGTCCAAGGGCCACGTTTACTCATGAACAATGTTCTAGAATCTGCAGGCCAGTAGTGGGTGTGACCAGGGATGAATCCAGACAAGGCAACAGGTATGCCTCTTACCTTTCTACGGAAAGCTAAATTCTAACCCCAGAAAAGACAGTGATCTCTTCTAGAGGTTTGCAGCAGCTTTGTATAATCCTTGGGTTGAACTGGGGCACCTTGGGGTGTTTGGGGACTTGCCCAGCACTAGGTGAGATCTACAGGAGCTGAGCACCCCCACACACAAACACATTCAAATGGATACCTGCCAAAAGCCATGGAGCGCTCTGTTGGCTTGGTCATAAGGAAAACACCAAAATACTCCATACAGAAGAGTTTTTTAAAAAAATTGCAAAAAGTGAAACCAAGCTTACAAGAAGCACCCCTGATTAAATGGGAAACCACAAGCAAAGCCAGAGGCAGGGGGAAGGCATATCCTTTGATTCTCCTAGCACAAAAAACCCTATGGGTCTATTGGCCTGCAGTTTGGCAGGCTTATCACCCAAGGACACCTCTCTTATGCCTGCTCTTTACAGACCGGTTGCCCACAGAACACTTGGGAAGCTTAAGTGGTTCCTATTTTACCCACCCCAAAAGTTTGCAAAGTCTGCCTTTGTGGGAGAACTGCTGCAGTGATCATTCTGAAATTTGGGAGAGTTCAACCATTCAGAAATATCTATGCCTGCAACCTGTATCAAATTCTGCCCAGAAATAATAATAATAATAATAATAATAATAATAATAATAATAATAATAATGCCTCTGGGGTCTGAGATGGGGTTTCTGCAGACCCACTGTACACATAAAAGATGCAGAGTTAAAGGCTGGTGTGGCCAAAAGGAGAACAAAGCTAGGATTCTCCTTTATGCAGAGTCAGATCGATGGTCCACCTTCCTCAGCATTCTCTGGCTGGCATCAGCTCGGGTTTCAGAAAGTGGCTTTTGCTAGCCTTACCTGGAGATGCTGAGGATTGAAACTGGGACCTTTTGCATGCCCAGGCTGTGCTGTACCACTGAGCCTCCCGCCAAAGCAGGTAGTGCCAAGGCAGGGTTAGCTTGCAGATGGAGGCATCTCTCTGACGTGATTGAAGATTTGAGAGCCAAAGACTGGGGAAGGACAAAGGAAAGAGAGCAAGCTTGTACCTCATTGTCTAGAGAATAGATGAGCTGCAGGATGCAAAAGGAAGGGAGCTGTCAATCAGTCAGTTCTAACAGAACAGGCAGCAGATGGATTTCAATACGAGAAATGAGCATAAATATTTCTTAGCTGAGACGAGACATAAAGCAAAGAAATATCTTGTTTGACTAGGCACAGCGGGAAACTTCCAAGGACTTTGAAGTTTTTTTTAAAAAAGAGGGAGAGAGAGAGGTGGGGGGAAAACCAACCTTCGCACCACCAAAATATTAATGGGCAATTTACCCTGCAGCATTCAAGAGACACCCTGAAGGTTCTGAGCAGGTAACAATAAACGGAGAGAATAAATAGAATGGAACAATGTGGCATGCTGTGTCAAGCAGAGCTGCAGTTGCAGCATAATCCTATGCACAGCTACCCAGAAGTTAGTCCAAGTGCATTTGGTGGTACTTGCTCCAAATGTGTACAGAATTGCAGAACACACTATTGAAACTGAGTATCGTATGCATTGAATAAACGTGCAGAGAACTGCAGTTTAAGACATGATAGACATGATGTGGTTTGCCCCTGTGAGAACAGGATGTTGAATTAGGGGGCTCATTGGCCTACTCCAGAAGGGCTCTCCTTATGTTCTCGTAACCATGGTCCCATAGAATCAGTTCAAAGACAGAGGTCTTAGTGAACCATGCTTCTGAGGAGAAAATCCTCAAGCTCTGATTTTGGTGAGCCTCCAAAAGGAAGGAAGGAGTTCTGAAAGTGGAAGCCTACCACCAAGCATGCGACTCCCTGTGCTCTTGCTGTCAGAAATGGCATAGCCCTGTGCAGATGTCTGGTGTGTCTACCCTCAGTATATACATTCATAGGGGAGCTGGATCAAAACTCACATCAGCCCATGCCAGGATGATCAGGGGTGATTGCAGTTGTTGTCCAAATCATCCAGAGGACATCAGGTCAGGGAAGGCTGTTGTAGACACAATGGGTCAGTGCATCTCGCTATTAACACCAAGGTTGCCGGTTTGAGACCACCCAGGGACAGCTGTGAGCAGGATTCCTGCATTGTAGGCAACTGGACTATGATTCTATGCTCGTTTCTTTATTTTAGCCTGGATAGCTCAGTTGTTTAGAGCATGGTGCTAATAATACCAAGGTTGCAGGTTTTATCCCCTTAAGGGACAGCTCCATATTTCTGCATTGCAGAAGGCTGGACCAGATGATCCTGGGGGTCCCTTCCAATTCTATAATTCTATGAGACAGGGAGGAAACATTTTCTATGAGAGACCTGTGCAGGCCCTGCAATGGGTTTTAAATATCCACAAATCTATTCAAACAGGAGTAATGGGGGAAAGCCAGAATTTTTGATGGTATATACCTGATGTGATTGATTGTGAGGTGCACATGTCACCTATGAACCTTTATATAAGAGTCTTGGACATATGACCAAGAACTGTCCATATCGAAATCTTTGACAGGAAACTCTAATGAAACAGCTGAGAGCAATATCAGAAGGAATGAAGGTGGAGAGAGGGAGGGAGGGCAAGCCAATTTAATGAACTGTATGAGTGGCTGGGTGTTTGTGAGGCAAGGAGGGAGGGACAGAGGGAAGAGAGAGCATTGTTTCCAATCAATCAAGCGAGTAGCCATGATTGGCAGACAGAGCAGAGAAGAATTTAGGATAAGTAGTGAATATCAAATGCCCTGTGTTCCTGAAGGCTAATCCTCAAATCCTACCCTCTATCCTTACCTGACTGTGTAAGTATCTCTCCGGTGGATGAGAATGAGAGAGAATTTGGAAATATCATATTGTTTAGCTAATTGCCAGATTTAGATTGTAATACCAGGATCTTCACATTGTGCGAACAACAGTGCCAACTTGCTCTTTCTGCAGGACTTCTCTCTCCCCCTCCCTCCCTCATATGCACAGACATATACAGTGGTACCTTGGGTTACATACGCTTCAGGTTACATACGCTTCAGGTTACAGACTCTGCTAACCCAGAAATAGTACCTCGGGTTAAGAACTTTGCTTCAGGATGAGAACAGAAATCGTCCTCCAGCGGTGCAGCAGCAGCGGGAGGTCCCATTAGCTAAAGTGGTGCTTCAGGTTAAGAACAGTTTCAGGTTAAGAACGGACCTTCAGAACGAATTAAGTTCTTAACCCGAGGTACGACTATACACACAGAGCTCATCCACATGTCTTTTTGTCCTGTGATTTCGTCTGTCCTATGATTTCTAGTTGTGAATCCAAGAGGTTCCTTTTTTTGTCCCACCACATTACTTGGGGGGGGGGGGGGAGCACTGCTTACTGCTGAATTGGAACAAAGGACAATCAGCAGACAATCTGATTGATGTTTATTCTGATTCAGCAGGAAACAGTGAGGTTTCCTGGGGAAAACAGCAGGACAAAAAAAGAACTTTTCAGAGTTGTAAATAGAAATCATGGAACAAGTGGAAGTGTGGAAGAGGCCACACAGTCCCTTAGAGATGTACTCCTTACATCATTATACAATCATCAAATAACAATTGGAACTGACCTTAGAGAACATTGTTTCAGAGTGGCTGGGGAAATCCAACCAGATGGGCGGGATAGAAATAATAAATGATTATTATTAATAAATTATTATTATATTGTCCAGGGGTGGGAATCATCTGGCCTGTGGCCTAGTCTTGGCCCACTGTGGAGGTGGAAGGGTCAAATTTGACCCGTGAGACCAAATTTTATTTTGGGGGGATATTTCTGCAAACCTCATGCTCACCCCGAAACTGCTGATACATTATACATGGCTGGTATCATTTGCTTACAAAACCAACTTCGCTCACAGTCTGGACATTGACAATAAAGGGAGTGATGCAACACCAGCTTTAGATGAAGCAAGGAGGTTCCTCCTTCCTATGCCCTACTATTCTCCCTCCCTCCCTCCCTCTCTTGTTCTCCCACTCCAACTGCTTATAATTTAGATTGCAAAGGTCCTCAGGCCAGGATTTTCTGTTCATGTTTCTCTGTAAAGTGCCATGCAAACAGTTGATGATGTATAAATCACACATAATAATAACAAATGTAATGTGGCAGCTACCGGTACAAAATCATAATTCATTTCATAGCTGATTTTAAGGTAATGACCTTCAAGTACCTTTGAAGGCGTAGATTGTAACCATGCAACAGGAAATGCCCCACAGCCATGGGGAAGCAAGAGAGGTGCTTTTTTGGGGGGGGAATGATAGCTCTTCACAAAGTCTGTGATAAAACCCCAATGCTGTTACTGTTTTAAAGTCATGAGCCTGCCATTTTTACTCCATCACTTCCTATTAAAAATACAATACAAATCTGTGATGAGACGATCCATTTTCCGAGCTAAGAAAAAATGCATTTCATGGCCCATGTACAACATGCAAACTGAGCTGATCCGCATAACGTCGCTTCCTTTGCTTGTTTATTTATTGCATTGAAATCCCACCTTCTCCAAGAAGCTCAAGGTAGTGTATGTGGTTCTCTGTCTCCCTGGTTAACCCTGTGGGGTTGGTTAGGCTGAGAGGTAGTGATTGGCCCCCAAAGTCACCGAGTGAGCTTCATGGCCCAGTGGGGATTTGAACCCCCTCGTCTCCCAGGTCCTAGTCTAAAATGCAATAAGACAAACTGCGAGCCAACTACATTGAGTCTGCATCCGTCACTAAGGGCCCAGAAGCGACAGGGTGAGCAGACCGTGCATGCCCACCCTCTGCGAATGAGTTTGGCTTTGTTTGCCCAGTCCCAAGGCTTGGGACATCATCTCTGCAAAGAAGCTGTGCTTGCCCCACTCTTGAAAAGGAAAGTGCAGGTGGGTTGTCAAGAGTTGGATGAACTTCATACCTAATCCTAGCCATGTATCTTAGCACCCCCTTGTGCTTTTCCTGCTTCAGATCTGTAGACCCATTTTGGGATACTGTACTGATTTCATCCGTAAAGCTTTCAGATCTTCAATGGGAACTATTGAGAGAAAGCCAACCCAACCACTTCTTTCCAGTCTAGGTGCAAATGCTGCAGTGGAACAGCTGCCCCAGTCCCCATGTCCACTAGGGCATATGATAGAGTTTCTGGGGTGCTCTGGAAGCAGTTATATAACTCCATGCAAAACAAATTACTATCAGGGACTGTTGCAATATGGCCCATTAGTGATTGTTGGCAGCACATTTTCTCTCCCCCTTCCCCTGGCTTCTGTTTACAATCTTCTCTTTATTAGTGTTGTTTAATGTCCGCATTTATGATTCACATTTAGACGGAGGGCAAAAGGAGAGTGCCATGTGAAACGAATGACCCTTCATTTTAGGATGTCACTCGGAGCAACAAGTTCTTGCAGTGTTAATTTTTATTACCAGGAGGCAGCCGTAAATTGGCTCTGAATTGCTGTAGGGATTGTAATTAAATAGTTAGTCTTTCGCCTCCAAAAAAGAAGCAATCTTTCATGCCCTTACTTTTACTTATCTCAAATCAGCCGCTGTCAACCTCAGCTGAGGTAGTGTAAAGATTTATAGACCTTAGGGGTAAGTATTGACCATTGGGAAGCCTGCCTTAATGTTCACCTTGAAGGACGATAAATTGTGCTATTGATTAAAGCTGAATGCCAATGGCTGTATTGTTGTAAACATTTTAATAAAATTATCTCCATAAAATATTCTCCTTCTGAAGCAAGCCCACTGCTAGTCTGAGTCCTGATTCACACGGGAGAGCTGTTGGGTGTTGGCCACATGAGCTTACTGTTCTGGGTGCCTTTTTTGTACCCCAGAACCACTGGGGTAGAAAACCAGGATCCCACCACAGCTGCAAGATGTGGGCATTTGTTTGTCTGTTTGTTTTTCTATAACACCACCCTTCATCCAAGGATCACAGAGTGGTTTACAATATAAAGACACCAAAATACATAACATAGTAGCAAACATATAATAAACTCCATCTCTCTCTCTCTCTCTCTCTCTCTCTCTCTCTCTCTCACACACACACACACACAGAGAGAGAGAGAGAGAGAGAGAGAGAGAGAGAGAGAGAGTAAAAGGCCATTCATTGTTTAATTAGCCAAAGGCCTGGGTGAAGAGGAATGCTTTTGCCTGGAGCCTACAGAAGTGTAAAAAAGGCACCAGGCAAGCCTCCCTGGGGACAGCATTCCACAAATAGGGAGCCACCACAGAAAAGGCCCATTCTCGTGTTGTCACACATGAAGAAGGGCCTCAGATGACAATCACAGGGTTCTGGTCTGTTCCTATAAGGAGAGGTCCATCCTTTTTTTTTTTTGCATTTATATTCCACCTTTTTCTCTCTCTGAAGAGCTCAAGGTGGCATGCGTGGCTTCCCCCCCTCATTTAATCCACCCAACAGCCACGTGAGATAGTCTAGGCTGAGAGGGACAGTGCTTGGCCCAAGGTCACCCAGTGAGCTTCACAGCCAAGTGGGGATTCGAACCCTGGTCTCTAGTGAAAATAACACACAAAAGTGCATTACATAAGGGGAAACAGTTTTGCCAAAATGTGTAGTTTAGGGGAAATTGCAGACAACAACGTGTATGTTAGGAGATATTTGCACTAAAATGCTGGTGAATTTTCACGAGCACTTTAAAAGCACACAACTGAGGTGGAACTATGAACAAGTGAACTGAAGATTGGCAAAAAAAAAATGAGAAAGTGGAAGGAACCAAGAAATGACAAGTTTGGCCATCCCTCTTGGCTGCAGCTCTGCAGACTTTGGCTTTTCCAGCCTCACCCAGAGTTGATGGAGACCTTCAGCAGACACTGCAGATGCTCTGCATCCTTTCCCTCCCTAACTCTCTCTTCCCTCCCTGCTTGAGGTAGCAATGGGAGTCTGCCCATTCTCACCTCTTGCCCCTTTGTGCCAAGCCTACCCTTCCTGCAGCCTGTCTTCGAGTGTTGCCATTTCCTGACTGGCCTGCTGACACTCTCCCCCCCCCCCCCCCGTTCTGACAGATGAGTCCCCATCAGCCAGGGGCCTTACGAAGCGAGACACTGTCCTCCAGCTTGTAGATGGCAATCTCTTTAATGTACCCGCTCTGGCTTATCTCCGCTGCTCCACGGGAGACACATCACTCTGTTATTTATACCTTTCTGTTTCGGGCCCACTGCTGCTGCGGATGCTGCCGTCGCCACCGCCTCTTGCCTGCCTCTAGAGAGGACATGGGGACCTTATTGACATGCCAGTGCTATTAGCAAACTCTGCTGGGTTCCTTTGAGTCGTGTTAGTAATATCGGCCTCATGCCTGCCTCATTATCCTTTCTTGATTCTGGCACCCCTGGGATCCCTTCACTGGAGATGCTGGAAAGGGAACCTAGGGATTTATGCATGCAAAACTATGTACGGTGCTTTGGAGTGAGAGACAGTAGACAAGCCCAGAAGGATGATGGGAACTGAAGTACACAGGGCCCTCAGCTGTATCATTCTGTATGAGAAATGCAAATGAAGGTGACTGGCAGATACCTTGGATTATTTATTTATTTTTAAACTACACAAAACTACAATAAAAATGAAAATCCACATTATTGCATTGATCTGCCGAAAATTCTGTTGAGGGGACTTTTGGAAGGAAGGAACCAGCTGCTGCTTTGCCTTGAAGATATCCTAGTTGTTCAGACGATTATTTATTGAGTGTATCTTGTTTTTCCTCCACAGATCAGTTTACAGATATTTCCTGGCAGAGTTTGTTATAATCTGCAGCTAGTCACTGTCTGTGCAGCAGGAAGTGGGGAGAATTGTGTAGTGGAGACGTAAAGTTTTTCTGCAGTTGGGTGTACAGAGTTTAACAGGAGATGAGGGAAAACAAAGAAGGCAGAAAGAAGATACTGCAGATGAAATACCTTTCAGTCTTCATAACCTTATCCTAATATTTAATACAGAGTCATTTGATTACTTCTTCATTTCTCACTAAGCACCTCCACTTTTCCCTTTTTATTTTATTTCCCCTGCTTCACTATTCCTTCATTGCTTCTTCTCATTGCTTCTTTCATTTAGGAAAGGTCTGGCGGGTGTGTGGGAGAAATACACCTTGGGGGTTCAAGTACAGGGACTTACACCAAATTCCCAACTGGTCATACTTTATTCTGTAATGCATCACTGGACAGAGTCCAAAGACTCTGCAAGAGCACTTCTGTTGGGACACATAATCTTAGCTGATCATCATCTACTCAGCCACCTTCTGCCATTCCAGCACGCAACCATCTCTCATCCAACCACAATCCCTGAAAACCCTTATTCAACCCATTTTTCACTGTATGCAATAGAATCCTTTTTGTACCTTATCTGGATATGTTTTTCACTTTAACATACAGCTGTTAGATTCCTCCTTACCAGTTTTGTGGTCAGGTTGCATTCCTGTGTACATGATATGCACCTCACTGATAATGAGGTTGTTGTTGTTTTTAATCCACATGAGGGGTGCCCATGGATGAAGCACAGAGGCTGCACCAGGTGTTTGTACAGCAGAGTTAGTTTGTTCGGCGTAAGTGGTTGTATCTCTGAACAGCCTCCCACAACAAAACATACTGAAGTGATGTACACCAAAAACAAATTACACTAATAAAATTAAGTAAGCGTATTAGAAACATAATCAAAGAGAAAACATAGAAGCAGATGTAGCTGGACTTCGTTTCCCATCAGCCTCAGCCAACATGGTCAATGTCCAGAGATGATACGAGCTGTATTCCAGCAACATCTGGAGATGTGATACATGATTAAAATTCTGGGTAAATTTCCAGGTGAACAAGTACCTTATTGACTGTTGATGCCACAATGCAGTGGGGAGGACGCTGTTGGATGGGTTCATCTATCATTGATAGCCACAAAATTACTCTTGCAGGCATTGACTTCTTCTTCTTCTTCTTCTTCTTCTTCTTCTTCTTCTTCTTCTTCTTCTTCTTCTTCTTCTTCTTTGTATACCACCCTTCATGTGAAGAGCACCGGGCAGTTCAGGCAGGGCACAGTTGTTGCAGACAGGGTGGGAGGAGTCTAAATGCCAGATAAAAGAAAGGATTTCTTCACATGGTACATAATTAAACTATGGAACTCACTCCCATAAGAGGCAATGATGGTCACCAACTTGGATGGCTTTCAAATTCATGGAGGAGAAAGCTATCAATGGTGATGAGCCATGATGGCTATGCTCTGCCTCCACAATTGGAGGCAGCAGTGTTTCTGAATACCAGTTGCTGGAAACCACAGGAGGGGTGAGGGCTCTTGTCCTTGAATCCTGCTTGTGGTTTCCCTACAGGCATCTGCTTGGCCACGGGATGCTGCACTAGATGGGCCACTGCCCTGACCCAACAGGCTCTTCTTGTATTCTTATGCTCAGTGAATTTCCATGTGTATAAAAGAAAGGGTTTCCATAATGAATGTGTTTCCTGTCAAAAGGGCACCAGAGCGGGTGGAGGGGATGGTCAGGAGCAAGCTTTTTGCTGATTTACTTAAGTTGCTTGCTAATTGCTCTGCTGCAGCCACTTGCGTTCTGCTTGGCTTCTTCGCCTGACAGCACAAGTTATCATCTGCTCTCTCGGAGGCTGGGCTGCTCTCGCCAGCTGTTGATGGTGCACTGCCAGGTTACAGCCGCTCCTCCCCCAGAATGCACTGGGGCAGCCGTCTCCTGAACCTGCCAATCCCCCTCCGTTCAGGGAGGCCATTAGCAATATGGATGGAAGCAAAGCATCCCGGGGCTATACAGGTGGAGGGCTGGGCTGGCTGTAGGAGGTGGGGGAGCAACAGATCCTGGACTTGCTGGAGAGGTTTTAAAAAGATGATTGCTCATGTCAGCTCAGAACCACCAGTGGAGTGGAGCGGGTGGGGGCAGCTGAGCTGATTCTTTAGCCGTGTGCGCTGTTAAATTTTGCTGAGTTTTGCTGAAGTCCTTTTTATGTTGCAAAACTGCCTACCAGGGCAACTCTCGGGGCAAAGGCTTGCTGTCAGATCTGCTTTATTCCTTTGCGAGATTTTCTTCAAGCTCTCCGCCCCCTAGGGAACTCTTTGCACGTTAACATCTTTGCTGAGGAACCACTGGAATGTCTGCTAAAGGAACCCTGCATGTTGCAGAGGATTATGGGAGAATGCTGTCAGATATATCCACAGTTCAGGCAGGGCACTGTTGTTGGGCCTCCAGCATTCTTTGAGCAGAAGAGTTGGGGATGCTGGAGGAATTTGATCTTTGTAAATTCCTTTGTGAACTGACCTGATCCAAACCTCCTTGCTTCGTTTGCAGATTTGAACATAGATTCCCACCAAATTTCACAGTTCCCATAAGTTCACATGGAGTTCTCAACTTAAAAAAAAAAAGAAAGCATTAAAATACAAGATAAAATGCATGCTCTGCAAGAAAATATGTGGAGAAAATATGTATATTGGAGAAAAGGTTTTAGCTCACAACTTATGAAGATGTTACTGTTCTGGGGATTGACATGCAAAGGCAAAATCTAACAAAGTCCAGAAGACCCCCAGAACTGCCCTTGTGTGATTATCCCTACTTTATTGGGCTCTGGGAAGGTTGTGTGATATCTTGTGGAGCCTTTGTGAGATCTCACAAGGTCTCAGGGGCTCCTCTTGAGTGTTTTCCCCTCTCTCCATTAATTAATTAATTAATTAATTTTACTGCCACCCACAAAAGCTGCAGTAGTATAAGTGAATCCCATTTAAGTTGTGGTTCTACTGTATATGTTTAAATGACAATATACATAAGGCTGTATGTTAGTCATACACAAAGTATTGCCAGGCCACATGCACAGCTGTCCTTTTAAGTGCTATGATAAAACTCTGAACAGTAATGGTTTCCCTGAAGGGTTCTGGGAGCTGTAGTTCATTAAGGGTGCTGAGACCCCTGTCCGCCTCCCAGAGCCACAAGTCTCAGAGTTCTTTGTTGGTGGTTGATGACCCATCTAAGAGGAATCCTTGGGCCTCAGCTGATGGAGGTTGCCAAGGTGATGGGTGTGTGAGAGAGGTGACAGGAAAAGAGTGTCTTTAGCAAGGCATGATGGGAAGTAGAAGGGGGAGAACAAAAGACAGATCCATCTTGGGCAGGCTGGCTGAAGGGAAGCTGGGAGAGATGACTTGGACTTCTGTGCTGCACTGTTGTGGGGAACAAGTCTTCCTGAGATGACCATGCTGTAAGATCTGGACTCCCTCCATCCAAACTCAGGTGTAAATACAGTGGTATCTCTGGTTTCAAACGGGATCCTTTCCAGAGCCTCGTTCGCAACATGAGCAGAACACAACCTGTGTCAGCGCGTGCGCAGGTCGCGATTCGCCACTTCTGCGCATATGCATGATGTCATTTTGCGTGTCTGCACTTGCGTGAGCTGCAAAACCCAGAAGTAACCCTTTCCAGTATTTCTGGGTTGCCGCGGAACGTATCCTGAAAGAACATAACATGAAGCGGACATAACAAGAGGTATGACAGTATATGAAAAAATCTAATTCCTTAAAGCTACAGCAGTTTCTGCTGCATCTTGATTATCAAATGGACCCAGACCCTTGGTGAGTGCCTAGAACCCCCCCCCCTAGAATCTTGCTACTGCTCAGCAGAGAGTGGGGGTGGCGCCCAACTTTTGTAACACTATTAGCTGTGGATTAATGCAGAAACTGGGCGAGATGGACTTATTGGTATGCTCATCTGGTGACGGTGAGAGAGAATAGAAAGAGATGAAGGTAGAATCATAGAATTGTAGGGTTGGAAGGGTGCCTGAGGGTCATTTAGTCTAACTCCCTTCAATGCATTAATCATAATTTAATAATCCTTGGCAGATGTCTATCCAACTTCTGTTTAAAAACCTCCAAAGAAGGAGAGCCCACCACCTTCCGAGATGGTCCGTTCCACTGTTAAACAGCTCTTACTGCCAGAAAGTTCTCCCTTCTTGCAGTTTGAATCCATTGTTTCAGGTCCTCCCCTCTGGAGCAGCAGAAAACGAGTTTGCTCCACCATCCATGTGCCAGCCCTTCATATACAGTGGTACCTCAGGTTAAGTACTTAATTCATTCTGGAGGTCTGTTCTTAACCTGAAACTGTTCTTAACCTGAAGCACCCCTTTAGCTAATGGGGCCTCCTGCTGCTGCCGTGCCGCCGGAGCACGATTTCTGTTCTCATCCTGAAGCAAAGTTCTTAACCTGAGGTACTATTTCTGGGTTAGCGGAGTCTGTAACCTGAAGCGTCTGTAACCTGAAGCGTATGTAACCCAAAGTACCACTGTATTTGAAAATGGCTGTCATGCCACATCTCAGTGATCAGTTCTCAAATGTATCTGCTCTTAAATGCCTCACCATTCCAGAAAGTACCCCTTTACAAGGCAATGTGAATGCTGAATTTGTGTGTGAAGAGGGAGAGCGGGGACATGAATCCAAGCATGATACAGAATTTCCTGCCTTCAATTTCCATAGATGGTGGTGGTCTATCAGTCTCTAGATGAAGGTTGCCCTCCATCACTGATCTCCCTGAGAAATCCATAAGAGGTTTCTAAGGAACCCCAGAATTCCCTGGGGATAAACCACTGTTCTGGAAGGCGTGCTTGTGTGTTTAAGATAAGGAAGTGTCCCCAGGAAAGGAAGACTTCAGTTTTGTCTGAGGTTTGACACAGGCTTTGATTGCAGGCAACCTGTATGTGGAATCCACGCAGGCTGTGGGCCAGAGGAGCATGGCAAATTAGCACAGCTGAGTAAACCAGCTCATTAACCTTACACCTCACTCTGTTGTCTCGGCTAACAAGTGCTTTTGTTTGTGGATTTCAGAAGCTGCTTTTAATTAGGTGAGGTCTGAGTGATTTACAAAATTAATCCCCATGGAGAAGCACTGGGCATTTCCCTGGCATTGCCTCTAGAGAGTGTGTGGCATAAGAAAAAAAAAAAAAGAGGAACTTGTTTAAGGTTCAACCACAAAGCAAATTTTATTATTCTCGAAAGAGGGAGGGTGTTGGTTTAGTGGCAAACCCAATGCGATTTATGTAGGTATGTTGTTCTTTTTTCCAGACACTGTCTCTGAGGGTAGGGGGTTGATTCCTGCAAAGTTAGTTTTCAGGGCTGGTGCCCAAAGAAAGAAATCTTAGGGTACAAAGACTGATGTATGGAGAAAATCTCAATGCCATACACAGCCCTGAAGGCGTCTATCAACAGGGCAGCTGTGCTGTTGGAGGAGTACTCTTGCTACCCTCTGTTTGTTCTGAAGTCTTTAAAAAAATGGTTTCCCTTATATTGGAAACAATGGAAGTGAAAGAAGAGAAAGAGAGCTAGATCGGCTCCTGTGCTGGTCTAAATTTCACCCCCATTTGAAGGTGTATTGGGGTGCTTGTGTGGCTTTGGAGAAGCTCGGATCCAATCCGTTTCCCCATCTTCCCTGGCATGCCTCCAAACTGCCCTAACAAGTCACCTTTGGGGCTCAACTCACATCAGAGCTGCAAACCTGGTTGGTCCAGGTTGTGGAAGCTGTTGCAGTGCTGGAGAGGATCTGGGGATATGACTTCACGTCCCCCTCTTGGATATCAGAGCTCTGTCTCCATCCTCTGGAAGTAAGCAGCAAGGTATCCTGCGACCCCTGGGAAATCCTCCCAAAACTTTAGGACTTCACCCATAGTAGGGTTGCCATATGTCCTCTTTTTCCAGGACACACCCTCTTTTTCATGGGTAGAGTCATCACAGCGATCCATAGTTAAAAGTAGAAGTCGGCAAATGTGTCCGCTTTTTTGCTCTTCATAATATGGCAGCCCTAAATTAGTTGCACATGTTCTAGTTGATCACATGATTCATTTATTGATTAAATCTGCATTCATATCCAAAGGAGGAAAGGGAATAGTTAGTGCAGCAGCTCAGAACAAATTAAATGGTGCACTTCATGATAAAGCATGAAACTCAGTGCATAGAACTGATACCCCAAGAATCTCCATTGGATGCCTTCCTATTTTCCTAACATGAAAAATGATGGCCGCAAATAGTTATGGACAGTTATAAACAAAGCAAACACATCTAGTTCCATGGATCCAATTTACATTTTCTGTATAGCAGCATAAAGAGTATTCACTAGGCTGTAATTAAATGTTTAGCATTGGTGTCATGTAATGCATTATTACTATTCGATAGTATGCCAAATAAAAATGACTAAATTCATATTTATATGCAAGTTTGTAATACACTTTGTAAGAAATTCCTTGTTGATTCAATTAGGATTTTAAGTTCCACAACTTTCAGAAGCACCTGTCAATTACTTGACTTCTTAGCCAGCCAGTGACATTTCTGGCTTAGCCCTGTAATAAAACAGGAACAGAGTGAGATATATGTGGTCAGTGTTGTTTTTCTGGTATTGTTTCAGAAAGTGCAAAACAGGTAGGTTCACATTTACATGCAAACTGAATGAAATTTAGCCCCCAGTTCATGGTTGCTGGATTAGAATTCCTGACAGGCTGGTTTTGCATGTGGATAGATTTTTTAAAAAACATGGGAGTACCTTCAAACATGTGATACACACACCCACACCCAAAGAAGGAGTGTCATTTTTTCTAGAAAAAAGGGTGCTGGAACTCACCTTGTTCTCTTATAATGACAATGGTGCCCAAAAGAGAGGTGCCGGGACTGAGTTCTGGCAAATTCCAGCTGGAAAAAAGCCCTGCCCAGCAGGGGCAAATTTAGCTCACTGCAAGCAGTGTGTTCGGACAGGGGATGCAACCAAAAAAGAGACTTTCTCAAAGATTCAGAAAGGGGGCATGAAGGCTCTAACAGGGTCCTAGGGTCCTAGAGTCCTCCACCATCCTTCTCAAAGCTGGGCAAATACTTACTGGGCTTCAGGAAGGAAGTAGGAGGGCTCTAGGACCCTGCCAAAGCCTCTCACCTACTTCCCAAAGCCAAGCCCAACCCCTGCCCTCAGCAGTCCAAAATGGCTCAGTCTAGCGAAAGCCACACCTGTGATATGGGCTTTGCTTGAGAAGAATAACCCCCGCCCCAAAGCACCATTTCCACTTATTTATTATTATTTATTTATTCAATTTATATACCGCCCTATATCCAGAGGTCCCAGGGTGGTTCACAAACAAGACCACAACATATAAAATCAAACCAAAAACAATAACCCAGTGAAAACAAAACAAAAAAGAGCCACATTCTAAAAGGGTGCTGGATGTCAATACTGTTATGTACTGAAGTTCTCACCCTGGGCCAGCAGGGGGATACTGTAGATAAAGTAAAGGTAAAGGTACCCCTGCCCGTACGGGCCAGTCTTGACAGACTCTGGGGTTGTGCGCCCATTTCACTTAAGAGGCCAGGGGCCTGCGCTGTCCGGAGACACTTCCGGGTCACGTGGCCAGCGTGACATCGCTGCTCTGGCGAGCCAGAGCCGCACACGGAAATGCCGTTTACCTTCCCGCTGGTAAGCGGTCCCTATTTATCTACTTGCACCCAGAGGTGCTTTCGAACTGCTAGGTTGGCAGGCACTGGGACCGAGCAGCGGGAGCGCACCCCGCCGCACGGATTTGAACCGCCGACCTTTCAATCGGCAAGTCCTAGGCGCTGAGGCTTTAACCCACAGCACCACCTGCGTCCGTATACTGTAGATAGTTACGCAAATAAGGGATCGAAAGTGACGTTCAGTGATTGGATAGTTTTAGAAAATTGTTACAGTTACGTTGTACCGGAGCTCTATATAAGCAGGCTGACTGAACCCTTCAGTTCAGTTCTGTTCTGGCCTGTGAATAAACAAGAGCTGTTTGAAGAATCACTGTGCCATCTGATATGTTCACCCACAACTTAACAAATACGATCAGCCAAAGGCCTGCGTAAAAAGGAACGTTTTTGTCTGGCGCCTTCTCCTTCTTTGCAAAGCCAATCAGAACAAGCTGCACACCCAGCCACCCAAATCAGCTGCAGCAGAGCAGAGGTGGGATCTCATTCCTGTGGATGAATCAATAGTCCTTTTTGTGCAATTAGCCTATGAATAGGGAATGTGTATTTGATGAAAACTGGCTCTTGCCTGTTCAATTTTCCAGCTTGTATTATACTACTATTATTATTAATAGTAATAATAACATCAGCTGCCAGAGCCGGCCTTCGCAGCCCCGAGGAATGAGTGATCTTAATATTAATGCCTGCTGTATTTCAGCCCCTAATTGTGCCCTTTTAGAGGGATCCTTTTAAAAGTTCACAAAAGCTGTTTCAACGAGGAGAAATTGAATGAGGCCTGATCATGACAGCAGGGAGCTCTCAGGAGAGTCTAGCGAGCTGCAGCTATTAAAGTCTCCAACAGAATGCTTTGCCTCCGGTGGTAAGAGAGAAGAGTCTTTGGAACCATTTAACGGCAGTTTGCTAGATTCAAGGATATAGGAAAGTGGCGTATGTACATTTTGCACTGAAAATAAATGTGAATTTGAAGGAATGAACAGTACGGATTGCCTTGCCATGGCCTCATGCAAAAACTCCAAAGCTCAGAATAACAAAATCATATATCTTCCAAGTGTCCCAGTTTTCCAGGGACAGTCCCAGAATTAAGAGCAGAAAACAAGGTTGTTTCATATTCCATGTGACAGCCTTTGAGATGTCGAGGGAGCCTACAACTGCCTCCCCTTCTCTCCCATTCCTGCACTAATATGAACACCAGTTACTCTGGGGCCCAAGTACAGGAAAAGGCTGTTTGTCTTTCAGTGATGGCTGTGGGTTTCCCAGAGGCTGACCACTGCAGGAAGTAGGATTCTGGGCAACATCAGGAATCTGGTCTGATCCAGAAGGACTCTTTTGTTTGTATGTTGTTTGCATTAAACCCAAATCATGCTTATTCACTCTTGTTCCTTGCTGCTTTTCTCCCCACTTCATCCCCCAACTATCAAACTTTAAATCCGTGTTTCCCAAACTTGGGTCTGCAGCTGCTTTTGGATTACAATCCCCATCATCCCAGCCTAGTGGTCTTGCTAGCTAGGGATGATGGGAGTTGTAGTCCAAAAACAGCTGGAGGTCCAGCAGCTGCTAAAATTCTAGGCATAGGATAAGGCTACCAATGGCTAATAGCCATGTTGTCTATGCTCTGACTCCACTGTCAAAGGCAGCATACTTCTAGGGATCACAAGTGGGGAGAGTGCTGTTGTGCTCAGATCCTGCTTGTGGGCTTCCCATGGACTTGTGGTTGCCTTCTTTAGAACAGTTTGCTAGACTTGATCCAGCAAAGCTTTTCTTACATTCTTATTTCTCATGCTCTGCTTTCCCTTCTGCCTGCAGAGCAAAATTACAGCCTGGCTGCACGTAGGAAAGGTTGTCGAGTGAGCTCAAGGAGGAATGGGGCAGGAGGTCTAGTGGATGCAGGCTTCCTGAATGTATTGGGGCATTTAAAAGCGATGTCTCAGGGCGCTTGTGGTATTTGAATGCCAGTTGATATCTATATGGTTCTGCTTCCAGCATATGTTCTGGTGCTTAATATATAACAGTGATGTGTGTAAAGCGGCCAGCGGAGATGGTGACTCATCCAGCCTGGCAATCTGTTAAGGCAAGGATGAAGTTTATTTTTACAGGCCAAAAGGTATTGAAGATGATCGTGATTACATTTAGCCATTGCTGCATCTTGTGGTAGCAAAGTCCATCGTGAAGAAGTATCTGAAGAAGTGCTTTCTTTTCTCTGTTCTTGCTCTCCCAACTTTCAGCTTCATTGGATGTTCATGAGTTACAGCATTATGAGAGAGTGAGGAAAACTTTTCTCCATCCACTTTCTCCAAGCCATGCAGATTAAAAAAAAAAAAAAAAAAAAACTTCTATCACAATGCATCTCACTCAACTTTTTTATAATCTAAAAAGTCAAAAATGTTGCAACCATTCCTCATAGGGGAGTTGTTCCATCCCCTTGAACATTTCGGTGGCCCTTTCCTGGACCGTTTCCAACTCTGCAATATCCTTTTTGAGGTGAGGCAACCAGAACTCTATAGAGTATTCCAGATGTGGTCACACCATAGGCTTGTATGCGAAACAAAATTAAAAAATTCCATCCAGTAGCACCTTAGAGACCAACTACGTTTGTTATTGGTATGAGCTTTTGTGTGCATGCACACTTCTTCAGATACCAAGTATGCATGCACACGAAAGCTCATACCAATAACAAACTTAGTTGGTTTCTAAGGTGCTACTGGGTGGACCTTTTTTTATTTTATTTTGACTACAGCAGACCAACGCCACTACCTACCTGTACATAGGCTTGTGTGATAGCATTATGTATAACAGCACTGCAATCTTGCCAATTTTATTCGTAACACAAGGTATGCCTGTGTATACTAAGGAGACTTCTAGACCATCACTGTTTTGTGGGAAGGATCCAAGAGCATCTTGAAACTCACCCAATTAAAGTGGATTATAGTACTCTTCTGATCTAGCATAACAAATCCACTTTTTAAAATTAAAAACAAAGAAACAGATTTCCTTATGGTTAGCAAACTGATGGGAAAATGCAGTGCAAAGGATGGGATGAAGGATTAATGAGATGATGAGTGCTCACTGTCATATAACTCCCCCATAAACAGATCAGTGCTGACTCTCTAAGACACGTGAGTGGGACTGAGCATCTGAATTGTGCCTAACCCAGATGACCCTTCACAGAAGACTGTCTTCTACTGGTTCAGTCCAAAGCCAATTTAATTCCCTTTGAAGGGGGAAAAATTGGGCTCTTTTTGTTACTACGTCACACTGCTCACCTGGCCACATTATTCCCCATCCCCAATGTAAATGATTCAGTTGTGATACCTGCATAGCAGAGTGTTGTACCAGATGACCTGTAGGGTCTGTTCCAACCATACATTTCTATGATTCTATAAAGACCAGACATAGTCTAAGCACCCATAAGCTTTGTGCAAGTGAATCAGGATGAACACTGAATAAGCAGGATGTCTGCAGGCAGGGCTGGATTAACCATTAAGCAAAATAAGCACATGCTTAGGGTGTCAAGGGAAGGAGGGCATGACATAAATTTTCCATTGCCGGATTTACCAGGGACCATATGGTGCAGCTGAACCAGGTTGCATAAAAAATGCTCCCAGGATAAATAAATAAAAAAAATACATGTGTGTACACACATACACACACACACAACAGCAACAACGTAATAATACAGATTAATGATATACGGTTTATTGTTTTTTATATTTTGAATTATGGGGGCCCCAAAATCTTTCAAGTGCTTAGGCCCTCTAAAGGTCTTAATCTGGCCCTGTCTTCAAGTACCTTGAGATGCTCCTATGCTACCTCCCCAAACTCTCTCCCTTCTATCTTATAGGTACCATAAATAAATGCATCTTCTATGTGCCAGCTGCCCTGGGACCTTGGAAACCATAACCTCCTCTGTGTTCTGTTGCTTTTTTGCCAGAGTGCATGCTGCTATTTACAGATTGTGTTGACTTAACCCCTGCCCCACTCCCTGGGTCCAGTCTATTTGTTTCCTCCATTCCTGGTGGTCGCTAATGCACAAAATTTGTCTCCGAGTCTCTCAACAAGGCTTCCCATTATAAACAGGCAAAAAGAAGAAAGTAAAGGGACAGGGCTCATGGAGCGTTGTGGTTCAGCAATTACTCTCAATCTGTGCCTTCCTCAGTGGAGAGATAAAATGGCTGGTAGCATCCAGCAGGGGATGCTGAAGAAAAGACTATATTAAATCTCATTTTATAGGGGCAAAGAGGTGTTGGGAAAAGATAATAATGTATTCCGCAGGCTGGAATCTGGCAAATAAACATCCGGCTTGGAACAGGATCCGTGTTTTATTTGCTAGGCGGTGCACTTAAATGGTCTCAGCTGGATTGGGATTTTAAAAAGCTTTATGGCTTTAGATTTTATTTACTGCTCTTGTGTCCATCAAAATACAGCTTTACTTTAAAGTGTTTTGGGTTTTTATTTTATTTTATTTAATGGAACAATAACATCACAAAACTCGTAAGGAAATCCCTGCTCCATGTACTTTCATACAGGGTTTTTCCCAGATGAGAGTCTTAATTTCATTTTTGAATTTATTAAATTTATATTCTGCCATTCATCAAGAGACCACAGGCCAGTTTACCACATAAAACACAACTTACATAATATAATAATAATAAAAGGAGGCGGGAGACAAATACCAGAGAGAGAGAGAGAGAGAGAGAGAGAGAGAGAGAGAGAGAGAAAGAGAGAGATGGTTTTGGAGAATTAGATGCATGCTGTTTGTTTATCTATCTCATATATATTCCACTTTTCCTCCAAGGAGCTTGAGGTACTGTCCATCATTCTCATTCTTTTTGTTTCATTCTCACAACAACCCTGTGAGGTTGGTTAGGCTGAGAGGTAGTGACTAGTCCACGGCTATCCTGTTAACTTCATGGCTGAGTGGGGATTTGAACCCTGGTCTCCTAGGTCTACATCCAGAGCTCTAACCACTACACCATGGTGGTTCAAGATGTCTTTCACAAATACTGTGTAAGTATTTTTGTGGATGATAGCATACTACTTGATAAGGACACTGAAAGAGTGGAAATTGCTGGTGCTTTTTATTCCCTCCATATCTGGAACAGAAATCAATGCAGTTGCTTTTGTTTATATGCAGTCATTACATAATTGATCACTACCACCTCCCCATTTGCTTTGTGCTTCCTCTGCACTTAAATGAATGGTGTGGAATACCACAAGGATAAAATAATCAAGTATGTGAAAATTCTGCTACAGTGAGATGAACGACAGAACTTTTGTCAGAAGCCAAGCTGCAGCGGAATGGAAACGGTGCTGCATTGAAATCAATGCCACCCTACATCTCTGCTTGTACAGTGCAACTATGGTGTACACAGACTATACACTCATTGCTTGTGAATAAGTGCATGAGTGTACAGCTGAACTGTCTGTACAGATTGTACACTTGTTGAATGTAACTTGTGAACACCCTTTATGTTGAGGCCAATTGTGGAAGCGTTCAGAGGCCTGCTGTGAGCAGCTTCCCAGTGCTCATTTCAGTGCATCTAGAGTCTGCCATTACTCCTGTTGGGCTTCCAGTAAGCCAACAGCAGCCCAGGGCAGCAACATGGAGGGTAGAATGGGTTTGTGTATGCCCACTAACCTTGTGTGACGGGAGAAAGCAGGAGCCAAGCAGCACACATCCAGCAGGAGAAATAGGGGAGAGAAGAAAGAGGATATAAACAGCAAGAGAAGAAGGAGAAATAGAAGGAGAAGGGAAGAACTCAGTCTGCCTGTCTGCCTACCTTGGCTTCCTATTTCCACTTCTGCCCCATCCTGACATTCACTTGCTGCTTTTGCAACGTGACCCCTGCATAACCTGGAGAATGTTATTGTTTCTTGCTTTGTTTCAACTATTGGTAAAGGTAAAGGTACTCCTGACTGTTAGGTCCAGTCATGGCCCACTCTGGGGTTGTGGCACTCATCTCGCTTTACTGGCCGAGGGAGCCGGAGTACAGCTTCCAGGTCATGTGGCCAGCATGACTAAGCCGCTTCTGGCGAACCAGAGCAGCGCACGGAAATGCTGTTTACCTTCCCGCCGGAGCAGTACCTATTTATCTACTTGCACTTTGACGTGCTTTAGAACTGCTAGGTTAGCAGGAGCAGGGACTGAGCAACGGGAGCTCACCCCATCGTGGGGATTCGAACCACCAATCTTCGGATCGGCAAGCCCTAGGCTCTGTGGTTTAGACCACAGCGCCACCCGCGTCCCTTTCAACTATTTGTAGTAAAGTATTTATTCAGCTGAAAATGGAAAGGGTGTCAGAGTGGCTTCCAGATATCAGTTCTGCCAGCCCTTGCCATCAGCCTTGTAGTCTAAATCAGTGTTTCCCAACCTTGTGCCTCCAGCTGTTTTTGGACTACAATTCCCATCATCCCTTGCCACTGGTCTTGCTAGTCAGGGATGATGGGAGTTGTAGTTCAAAAACAGCTGGAGGCACAAGGTTGGGAAACACTGGTCTAAATGACACGACACAAAAGGAAAATGGACTGGGGAAGCAGGAGGAGAGAAAAAATAAAGCTCAAACACTAGTTCTTAGTAATGAACAGCTGGAATGGAGAGAGTTCAAGGAGGAGAGGAGCTAATAGTTGCTGGTCTCTCAGCTGAGCCAATGGGGACGCCCTCTGTTGTAGATAGGATGGAATTACTGATGGTAGATCACAACACTTCTAACCTCTGTCCTACTACGCATTGGATTGATAGTTGACTCTCCATAAGCCATGATACCGGTCACCTGGAGACTAGCCTTTACTTGATGCTGGCACATGATGTGGTGTTCATTCTGTCTTCATGTAACTATTAACATGGATCCGGCTTTCTACTTCACCTATAAACATTCATTGAAAGTGTGATAGTGCTGGGCAATCCATCTTTTGCCCCCTTTAGCCACCCTGACTCCTAGCACGGCAGAGTGATTAAAGGGTGCTAAAGGGTACCAAATCCATCTTAAGTGACCTTGAGCATGTGCCTTTAGCTTTCCCTGCTGGGATCATCATTCATTCCATGTTCAACTTAATCTGCACTATCCTGGAAGAACAAAGAGAGAGAAGGGAAGCTTTTAGTGCTGAATTTTCCTGCCTTGCATTCAGAGATTTTATTTTTTAAAAATTACCCACATGATCGGGATGTTTGACAGATTCCATCTTTGTGAATTCCAGTATGAGCTGACCTGCTCTTGAACTAATGTGGGGATTGGAACACAGTTGTCCAGAGGTTTCCCAAACTAACCAAAACGATTGGTGTGGGTATGTGCACATGTACAATCATATCCTGCTGCCTTCTACTTAGAGTAGACCCATGGAAATGAACAGACCTAAGTTAGTTGTGCTTATAGCTAAACAAGCTATCGCTTAGGGCCCCACTCTCTTGGGGCCCCCAAATATACTTCTTTTTAATTGTACTTCAGTTCAACAATTAGTTTGATAAAATTATTTTGTTATGTACAAATGGCTTACCTATTAGGTCCATACATTACCATATAGTATAGATTAACCACAAAAAAGCGACAATTTGTTATTGACAAAGGACAGCTGGACATATAAAGGGCCCTATTACCTTCAGTAGCTTAGGGCCTCATCAAACTTAAATCCGGCCCTGGCTGTGTCTTATTAATTTCAGTGGGTCCTTGTGCAAAAGTGACACAGGCAGGAAACAGAGTGACCTATCCACCCCTGCCCACAAAGTTACTTTGAAGTCTGTTGTGTGTTGACAAAATCAAGTCCAACTCCCTTTTACCTCAGGAACAATCCACACACCGGCAATGAGGTGTGTAGTGTTTTTCCAGCTGCTCGGGAGTTTTGGCACATGCTCCAGTGTGGGCTATGCTCGCTAAATGGCCTGCATCTATTTGAGGGAAGAAACTCAGTTCTTTGTTAATTAGGAAGCCAGCGAGTTTTTTGTTGCATATATATATATATATATATATATATATATATATATTACAGAGAGAAGTGAAATTTGTGCATGGACTGTATTCAGGCTCTTGGCTTCATATTCACTTTATCAGCAGAACACACTGTTCTACTGGGACGCCGATTCTAGGTCAGCCATAAAGGGATCCTTACCCCATTTTCATGTGTATTTATTTCAGTGTATTCAGGGCAGCTCCTGGAACACAAAACTGCAGTTGTGTTTTTTTTTTTTTCTCTTTCTCCCACCCACAACCCCTCCACACAAACCAAAGGATATTGATTTTGGAATAATGCCTTCAACACCATGCCCTTCGGTTATGCTGGATACTGATGAGCTCAGCATTTTCTCCCCCAAAGCTAAGGGAGGGTGCTAAGGGAATCCCAGAACTGGGAACTCAGAGGCATCCGGATGTTAACAATTCATCATCACGGCAATAAGGAAGGCACAGGTTGCATAATGATGCATCAACAAGTCTCAGCTCCTTTCAGGCTTCTCGGGAAGGGATGCTCTAAAAAGTTCATCTGTGAGGTAGAAGAGTCTGAGGGGCAGACTGAAGAAATATGCTCTTTCCTTCAAAAGCTGCTGTCACAATTTATTAGTCATTCGTCAAGGTGTGACAGGACTCATTTCGTTTTGCCACAACCAGCTAGCGCAGCTGCTCTTCAGGAATTTTTGAGGCGGAGGTGTGGGTGTTTGTGGAAGATTTGGAATGTGTGGACTTGTTCCTTCCCCCTTGAACTTCAACCCCCACCTTCCTTTTCAATTCATTGAGTGAGTCCCCTGAGTAGGAATTAAAATTAATGCTGTGTCAAAAAAACAAGCCCACCTTCCAATTTCTTGAAAATGTTCTTCCCCTGTGAAAGGCTCCAACATTTCTGCCTTGTTCTCAGAGGATGTTATAGTTTCCACAGAAGTTCAGTGTGTGGTTTTGAAATCACCTTGTGGCGGCGAAAAAACCCGAGGGTGGTGTGGTGTTCATTCTCTTTCCAAGAAACATTACACCAGAAGCTGCCCCAATTGGATGTTGTTAACAAGATTAGGCAAATTCATGGAGGAAAAGGTGATCAATGGCTACTAGCCACAATGGCTATGTTCTACCTCAGGGGTCAGCAATTTTTCCAGCAGGGGGCTGGTCCACTGTCCCTCAGACCTTGTGCGGGGGGCGGACTATATTTTGAAAGAAAAAAAATGAACAAATTCCTATGCCTTACAAATTATCCAGAGGTGCTGTCAGGGAACTGCCATCGGAGAGTCAGGTGGTGGAAGGGCTCAAGGAGGTTAGGAGACCCTCGGATGCTGAGGAAGGAACCAGCAGGGGGAGAGAGAGAGTTACTGCAGAAACTCAGTTGGAGGGATGGCTCCAAGATACTTCCAGTGAGAACAGCGGAGAGGTTTCTGGACCTCCACTGGGGACGCCCACTCCGCGCAGGAAACTGTCACGCAGAGATTCCAAAAGGAGGGTTTCCGTTAAGGAACTCCTATGTTGGCGTAAATACCAGAAGCGCCCACTGACGGATTCTGCCAGCGATTGAGGCAGCCATGCACCCATGGCTCCGCGGACGGGGAGAGTTTAGAAACTGATTGCAGGAGTTAAGAACTCAGCCATTTACGCACAAGCAGCCCCTTAACCCATCACAGCAATCCATCAGTCTTCGACGCTGCGTGTGCGAAAGAGAGGCATCATGAGCAACCCAACTGGAGACGGAGCAGCGGGAGGAGCTGGGGCGGGACCAACTCTGGAGGAGAGAAACAGAGCGTTGGAACACCAGCTGGCACTGCTAACGGCACGTCTCGAGGAGAGGAGAGCTCAGGATGCACAGGGGAAGCCCACCCCCATCGCAAGGAAGGTACCGGGGTTGGTACAGAAATTCGGGGGTGACCCAAGAAACTACCAAGCCTTTAAGACAGAAATGCAATACGCACTCAACCTGCAGTTTGATGACTTTGCCAATGAGGAATCGAGAGTGGCTTTTGTGATTGGGCACCTCAAGGGGGGAGCTAGAGAATGGGTGAGGCCCCTGATGGCATCGAATAATGATGCCCTAAAGGACTTGAGGAAATTCTTTATCGCGATGGATTTGATGTTTTCCAGCCAGATTGAACAGGGCGTGGTACGCAGACAGTTAATGGCATGCAAACAGGGGAATCAGTCCGTCTGAGAGTATTGGACGCAGTTTACCATGCTCATACATAAATTGGGGTGGGACCTGTGTTCGGACCCGATTCAAATGCTGTTTGAAGAAGGGCTATCCCCGGCGGTGAAAGATGAACTTTCCCGCGCACCCCGGCCGGAGTCTATGGATCAGCTGACTAAATTGGCTCTTGCGATTGGATCACGCCAAGAGGCAAGGGCTCTGGAGAAGCAGGAAGGGAGAGGAGAGCGTTGGAGTGATTTCCGCATTCCTGAGATGCCAGGGCAACCTTCCCCGCCAGCGGAACCAATGGAGATTGGTACTGCGCGCGCGCACAGCATTTCAAACGTCCACGAAGGGCGGAAGAAGGAGGGGAAGAGCGCCAAAAAATGCTACCTCTGTCAACAGCCGGGACATTTTGCCAGAGTGTGCCCACAAAGGAAGGGTTGGCAAGGAATGGTGGGAGCTGCTGGGAGTGAGGAGGAGGGGGTTAAGGAGCAGGTAAAAGCCAACGCCTGGCTGCCAGCGACAGGGCACAGCAGCCAGGCCAAGGATCAGTGAACGTGCCCAAGCCTGAACCCCCCCCGAGCATAACTTGCCATAGAGGTGCTGCTAGAGCTGCCCAACGGACATCCACTCATGATAAAAGCCCTGCTAGACTCAGGCAGCTCCTGCAATTTCATGAGTAAGGAGTTTGCATCAGAGCACCAGATACAGACGCAGCCCTTAGGTAATTCCTTGCAGGTGACCATGATTGATGGGAGGGAACTTCTGGGAGGGGAAGTGAGCCAACAGACGGTCCCCATGACAATGAGGGTGGCAAGGCACACGGAAGTCATTGCCTTTCACGTAGCCACTCTGGCGGGGCCGCCCATCATATTAGGGATGAGCTGGCTGGCGTTACATGACCTGCTAGTGGGATGGCACCAGCGGACAGTCTCTTTTGGGTCAGCTCATTGCCTAGAACACTGCAAGGGAAGAGAAACTCAGGGGTTGGCTAGAGCAAGTCTGGCAGGGATGGTGGTGGGAGAAAAGGGTGAAATACCACCACAATACGCAGACCTGAGTGATGTTTTCAGCGAGAAGGAAGCAGATAGACTGCCCCCGCATAGACCCTTTGACTGTCAAATTAATCTACTCCCGGGAGCCCAGTTACCAGTGGGCAAACTGTACGCTATGTCGGACAGGGAGATTCAGGAGTTAAGGGAGTTTATAGACAAGAACCTGAAACGAGGGTTCATCAGGGAGTCAAGAGCGGTGGGGGGCAGCCCAGTGTTTTTTGTGGACAAAAAGGACTCGGAAAAACCCCGGTTGGTCGTGGACTTCCGGGCCGTCAATTCGGTGTCAGAACCAGTGGCCTTTCCCATGCCCAGGATTGACGACATTCTGACCAGGGTGAGGAAGGGAAAGATTTTTACCAAGCTGGACCTGAGGGGGGCGTATAACCTGATACGGATGAGGAAGGGGGATGAATGGAAGACCACCATGTTCACCCCCCTGGGGGCCTTTGAGTATCTCGTTATGCCCTTCGGATTACAGGCGGGCTCAGCCTGCTTTCAGTCCTTCATGCATCACGTCCTGGGACCTCTGCTCTATAAGAACTGTGTGGCCTTCTTAGACGATGTGTTAGTCTACTCAGAGGACGAGGAGCAGCATGTCAGAGATGTCCGGGAGGTCCTAAGCAGGCTGCAAGCAAACCAGCTGTGGGTAAAATTGGAGAAGTGCCAGTTCCATACCAGAGAGGTGGAGTTCCTGGGGTACCGTTTGTCAGACAAGGGGTTGGCCATGGATCCCAGTAAAGTCCAAGCGGTACTGGAATGGAAGACACCCAAAACCAGGAAGGACGTGCAGAGATTCCTGGGGTTTGGAAACTTTTATCGGAAGTTCATCAAAAACTTTGCCGACTTAACGGCACTCATCACCGATTGTCTCAGTAGTAAGAAGAAATTCGTCTGGACGGAAGAGGCGCAGCGAGCGTTTGAACAGCTAAAGAAAGTGTTTGCGTCGGAGGAGCAGCTCTTGCACATAGATCTACAGAAGCCGATGAGGGTAGAGACGGATGCATCTGATCGTGCGGTAGGGGCGGTGCTTCTCCAGCCGGGAAAAGACGAGTCGGACTGGAGACCGTGTGCCTTTTTCTCGCGGAAGTTGAATAAATCCGAAAGGAACTACACAGTGTACGACCGGGAACTGCTCGCCATTCATGAAGCTTTTCGACGGTGGCGACACCTGCTGATTGGAGTGCAGCACAAGGTGCAGGTGTGCACGGACCACAAAAATCTGGAATATTGGAGAACGGCCCGAGTACTGTACCAGAGACAAGTGAGATGGGCACAGGAGTTCTCCAAATTCCATTTTGAGATTCGCTATGTACCGGGACCAGAGAACGTCAGGGCGGACGCTCTCTCTCGAAAGCCCGAGTATATGGAGGGGGAGGGAGCACCCGAAGAAAGACATATCATCCCAGAGGACCACTGGGTTGGTGGAGCAGCATTGGTGGGGCAAAGGGAACTGGTAGAAGGGACAGAGAACGGTGAGTACGCCCAAGATAAGCTCAGAGGGCTCAGGAGAGCCGGGGAGAACACAGGAGGGTTTGAAGAAAGGAATGGGGCGTTGTATTACAAAGGGGCATTGTACATACCGAAAGGGGAATTGAGGGGTAGAGTACTCAAACAACTACACGACAGCCCCACCGCAGGGCACTTTGGGCAGCACAAAACCATGTGGTTAGTTACCAGGCAGTTCTGGTGGCCCAAGGTGAGGGAAGATGTAAGAGAGTATGTAAGGGGGTGCGACCGCTGCCAGCGAGCAAAGGGGGAGAGGGCAGCACCGGTGGGTTTGCTGGAACCATTACCCACACCCGAACGGCCATGGGAGGCAGTTTCCATAGATTTTATGACGGATTTGCCCAAAGCCAAGGGGAAAATGGCTGTCAGGGTGGTAGTAGACCAGTTAACCAAGATGTGCCACTTTATAGCCTGCTCACATGCGGTAACAGCGGAAGAAACCGCCAGGTTGTTTATAGAACAAATTTTTAGGTTGCATGGCGCCCCCTTGAGGGTGGTCTCAGACAGAGGGAAACAATTTACGTCCAGGTTCTGGAGGAAGTTCATGAGCTTATTGCACGTAGAGGTCAATTTCTCGACCGCCAGACACCCGGAAACGAACGGGCAGGCGGAAAGGGCAAACGGTATTCTGCAACAATATCTGAGGTGTTATGTAAATGACAGAGAGAATGATTGGGTAGAGAAATTGGCCCTGGCCGAATTCGCCTACAATAACGCGGAAAATGTGTCCACGGGCATGAGTCCATTTATGGCCAATTACGGGTGTCACCCCAGGGCCTTTCCAGGGGAAGGAGGGGAAAGATGGAGTGTACCGGCCGTGGAACATTTTGTGGAAGAAATGGAAGCTATACATCAACAGCTCAAGATGAATTTGGATAGGGCCAAGGAAGAATACAAGAAGCAGGCAGATAGGAGCAGAAGGGAAGGTGAGACCATAAGGGTGGGGGACCAGGTGTGGTTGTCAACAAAAGGGTTGCCCTTCAAGGGCGGGTGCAAGAAATTGAGACTGAAACGACTGGGACCCTTCGAAGTCATACAACAGGTCAATCCGGTGGCCTACAAACTCAGGTTGCCAGACAACATGAAACTGCATCCAGTATTCCATAGGTCATTACTGTCACCATACCGGGAGGGGCGGGAATCTTTGGGACGTGAAGGTGAGGTTCCTGCGGCACCGGAAGTAGAAGAGAGGGAATGCAGTAGTCATGTAGCAGAAATTCTCGACTCTCGGTGGAAAGGTAAACAGGTGGAGTACTTAGTGGCATGGGAAGGGGAACCAGAGTCCGAAAATACCTGGGTACCGGCAGAAACGGTTGATGATGAGATTTTAGTAGGAACGTTTCATCTCCGGTACCCAAGGAAGCCTCAGCCCTTGGCTAGGTTCTGGGAGGAACACTTTGGCACCACTGACGAAGAAGGGGAGTTCGAGGGGTTCCCAGAATCAGGACAAGAAGAGGAAGAAGAATCAGAAGGCCTACAAACTCAGAATCAGAAGGGGAAGAGTATTCGGGAAGAAGGGACAGTAGTAGGTGGAGGGCGGTTTTCGAGTCATCCGAAGATGAGGAGGAGTCTTTCAGGGGGTTCCCAGCCTCACCACCCAGAGAAGAGGGGGAAACGGGGGGTGAGGGGGGTCCTGGAGGGGAGGTGGATGTCAGGGAACTGCCATCGGAGAGTCAGGTGGTGGAAGGGCTCAAGGAGGTTAGGAGACCCTCGGATGCTGAGGAAGGAACCAGCAGGGGGAGAGAGAGAGTTCCCGCACAAACTCAGTCGGAGAGATGGCTCCAAGATACTTCCAGTGAGAACAGCGGAGAGGTTTCTGGACCTCCGCTGGGGACGCCCACTCCGCGCAGGAAACTGTCACGCAGAGATTCCAAAAGGAGGGTTTCCGTTAAGGAACTCCTATGTTGGCGTAAATACCAGAAGCGCCCACTGACGGATTCTGCCAGCGATTGAGGCAGCCATGCACCCATGGCTCCGCGGATGGGGAGAGTTTAGAAACTGATTGCAGGAGTTAAGAACTCAGCCATTTACACACAAGCAGCCTCTTAACCCATCACAGGTGCATTTTAAATAAAAGGACACATTCTACTCATGTAAAAACATACTGATTCCCGGACCATCCATGGGCCAGATTTAGAACGTGATTGGGCCGGATCTGGCCCCCGGGTCTTAATTTGCCTCCCCATGTTCTACCTCCACTGTCAGAGGAAGTATGCCTCTAAATGCCAGCTGCTGGAAACCAGAGGCAGGGAGAATGCTCTTGTCCTCAGGCCCTGTTTGCATGTTTCCCACAGGCATTTGGTTAGCCATTGCGAGAACAGGATGCTGGAGTACTGACAGGCCTTTGGCCTCACCCAGTGGGACTCTTCTTGTGCCCTGGCTTTTAGCGCTTCCTGATCTGAAAAAAAGCCTCTTGGGAGAAGTTGCCTCATGATACCTTTCTCTGGGTTTTCACTGAAGCCTGGACACCCAGGGAAGCTGCAGAGCGCAGGCCACTGGGGAGATGATTGGTAGCATGAAAGAAAACTGTTACAGGAAAAATCTGAGGGCTCCCTTGGACAAAAGAAAGACACCAACCAGGATAACTTGGAGCAAAACAGCAGCCTGTAGGCTTGGCCTTTATTGAACTGTTGCAACAGGGTGTTCCCCTCACTTGCAGGAGAGAGGAAAGACCCAGAAGAATAGTGTGCAAGGTCTTATAAAAACTTTTGAAATTCCCCTCCTCTAGATCAAGCCCACCCCCAGAAACATCATGCATACATTACAGAAAGGAGGGGTTGAGGGAGGAGTTGTGGTGGTAACATCATGCATACATTATAGAAAGGAGGGATTGAGGGAGGAGTTGGTGGTAACCTGAGTGTCTTGTCACCTGGCTGGTTCCTCCCTTCCCCCCTCCCCATGAGTCACTTCCAGGAGACAAAGGGGAGTTTGCAGTTTCCTGCCCCCAGAGGGAAGATCTGATCATTGTCCTTTGTTTCAGTCCATGCTGAATCCACTCCCATATGCAAGTTCTTTGTGATCTTGATTGTCTTCTGTCTGGGATCATCAGGGTTGGCATGGGCAGGGCTCCTGTGGATGTGCTGAGACGGTGAAGGGATTATGGCTGACCAGGACTAAGCCACCCCCCTTTGTTAGTTCTTGTCATATGGAGTAAAATAAAAATGGAACAGTGCAAATCCGATGTATGGTTGATTTTCTATGAATTTTTAACAGAAATGTGGCGTATGTAGTGTGTGAGTGTGTGTGTGAGTGTGAAGTTTATAAAAACAGAATGATTGGGGTGGGGGGGTTCCTGCTACAAAACACACCCACAAACACCCACCAGCCACCTCAAAAGTAAATCAGTCTTAACAAAAACCCTGAAAACTCGCCCATGAGAATTTCACCAAAGTTTCCAAATTCCAAAAAGTTGACTTTAAGCAAAGGTTAACAAGGAATAAAGGAACAAGGTCTGAGTTTTTGTATGGAAGGCCACAGGGGGCAGCGACTATTTCTGACTTAAGTAGATCCATCCAATTTATTCATTTCTGTGAAAGACTTGGCTGAGAAGTTAACTAAGTACCCTCTTTTAAAACAATTCTCTGAAAAGCAAAGCAAGGCTCTTTCTGTTACAAGGGCTCTTAATCCTTTCTCCTTCCAAGGTAAGGAACAAATCATGTTTGGAAGACATGAGGGTTTAGTAAAGGACGGCTACATATTCAGAAAGCATGCTTAAGCTGCCCACATTTATAGTAGGGTGTTGTCTTGAGAAACCATTGTTTTCAATCTGCAGCCTTGAGAAAATAAGATCGCAAGCCCTCTAACACTTTTCTGATGAAAATAGGGATGATGATGATAATAATAATAATAATAATAATAATAATAATAATAATACCCTGCCCATCTGACTGGGTTGCCTAGTTACTCTGAGCAGCTTCCAATATATATAATACTGTACAACATTAAATAGATGCCTTCAGATGTTTTCTGAAGGTTGTATAGTTACTTACCTCCTTGGCTCAGGAGTCACTTAACTCCATACCCTCCAACATTTCTCCGATGAAAATAGGGATGTCCTAAGGAAAAGTGGGACATTCCAGGATCAAATCAGAAACTGGGATGGCTTCTGTAAATCTGGGACTGTCCCTGGAAAATAGGGACACTTGGAGGGTCTGAGATCAGGACCTGTCAGTTATAAACATGGGCCATCCATTGGCTACAGGTGGTTTTCTTGGCAATCCTGTCCAAATTCATCATTCTTTGACAGGAGGGCTCTAATAATATTGCTGGTGTGTGTGAAAGAGAGAGTGGTCTGGTGCATGGGGCTCACCCCATGGGAGAGATAGAGTCAAAGAGGCACTGCTAGACATGTTTGCACAGGTTATAATTTGGGGTTGCAGCAACCCTCTGGGGATCAGTAGGAACCTTTGCTTTATCAGAGGTGTGGAAGACAGCTTTTGTATTGTTGCATGCCAACCCCCCCACCCCAATTTCTGAGTGATGAGAGATTCAAAGCGTTCCAGACACTTTCCCAGAGTTTGTTTTCCTTGGAAGGAGGGAAAGCAGAGACATTGAGGACTTTCCTTCCTGCTGGCTCTGTGTCTCTCCAGGGAAAGGACTTGGGGAAAATAGTTCAGTAACTGCTTGACATTTCCAGCTTCTGTTTTCCTTTTTTCCCTGGGAGCACTGCAGACCCCCTCTCTCCTTCCCTGATAACAGAGGGGAGGCCCCCAGTGGGTGCTGCTGGCCTGTAGCAGGAGTTCACAGAGCTCTTGCGGCAACCAGGAAGCCTCAAGGCGTAGCTGCCTCTGTACAGTCTGCCGTCTGGGGTGAGGAGGAGGAAATAATCAGTAATGGTAAGGCACTGGTGAATGTAATGGTAAAGAGGGATTTCAGTTCCCATCATGGTCCCTATGCAGTGTCCTGGCTGGCACAGTCATCTCTCATTCACACTGCTGCACCCTCCCAGGAATGTATTTGAGATGCACCCATGTGCTGTAAGGCTACTGTCGTTTACAAGAGGACTGCAGAAGTACAGCTCTCACTGCAAGATTTTGCATGCCCCTGGGTATTTGCAGAAGGGCATTTTGTCTTCCTGTATAACTAGCTCAGTCCCTGTTTGGGGGGCACGTTATATGTGTGTACTGTGTCTCCCCCCCCCCCCCCCCCGCAATAAAACATTCTGACTGCCATTGTCGTCCAGTTCCAGAAACAGCTGTCCACAGCTAATTTATTTCCTAATGCTGCAGCAATGTTAATTTATAAATTACACTGGTAATTCGAGCTATTATTAATTTCAGATGGTGTAGGGCAAGACTAATTAAAATATGACACCAATTGCCACACATATGTACCAAGGACTAACATTTAAAATTAATAGGAATATTAAGTGTGACACCGGTCTCAGAGATGCTCTGCTCAGTAATTACAACACCCGGGCTGCAAAAGATTTGATAAAAGGAGATGGGGAGATTTAAGAGAAATAAATAAGACAGCTCTATTTATGTCTCTCTTCCTCCTCACCCTTCTGCCATCCTTTAAAGGGATTGGTAAAGTTTCTTCCTTCCTTTCCCCACATTTCAAAATCAAACTTGAACTTTCCAATTTGCAAAAAAAAATGACTCACTATACCAAAGGTATTTTAATGCTGATATAATCTAATGGTTTTGCATTTTGAGGGAATGTCTGAACTGCAAATGCAATCCAGTTTGAAACTAGTTTATCTCATTTTACTTTATCCCAAGACTGCATACTCACCATACATTTAAAGCACATAGCTTCCCCTAAAGAATGCAGGGAATTGTAGTCTGTGAAGGGTGCTGGGAAATGCAGCTCTTGGGGGGTAAATTACAGTTCCCAGGATTCTTTGGAAAAAGCCATTTGCTTTGAGTGTATGCTGTGTGCACAACCTTTGAGCCTTGGGAATTGTATTGGGGAGGGGGTGGATTCCTTTTTGCTTATCCCTTTCATGACATTCCGGTTCTTGATATTATTGAGGCGGCGGTGGCAACCATGGCAGTGAAACTGGGGCAAAACCAGTTTATGTCTATACCTGAAACATATCTCTAGTACTATGGAGACTCTCTCCTTTTACCAACTGCCCCCACCACTGCAGGAAAGAACTCTTATTTCTTTTGGTAATGTGTGTACAAATGCATGACTCAAGTCTGCTGAAGGGGGTCATCAACGTAAGCTAAATGAGGCTAAGTATGCACTTTGATTCGGCTTGAAAGCCATGGACCGGGGATTTCTCCTCTTGACAGTGAAGGGAACTCCCTGCTCCCCACACACATTTTCAAAGGAGGCAGCGGGTTTGGTGTCTTCCGCACGTGGATTATCAATGGCAGCCTGCCAAGCTTGGCTGCCTACCACCTCATTTATATATAATGCTCCTTTCCTCCACATCAAGATATCCAGGCAAACAAATGGAAAGGATTGTTTTAAGGGCTGTATCTAGAACTCCCATCAACAGCAGCAGTGCCAGGTGAAAGATGCATGCCCAGAAAACATTGTGCACTGTTTCTAGGTATCTCACCAGCCACATTGTCCTGCTGCATGGTTAAGGTTGATCCTTTTCTTTCTTCTGCAGCTGTGGGATTCATGAGTGAAGATGAGTACTTGGAGATCACTGGCATCACTCGGGAGCAGTCAGGAGAGTACGAATGCAGTGCATCCAACGATGTTGCCACTCCTGTGGTGCGGAGAGTAAAAGTCACAGTGAACTGTGAGTATTGGGTAGGTTGTTGCAGGGCAGGGTGTAGGTTGCTGCAGCTTAGCAGTAGTGGGGGAGGGTGCTGCTGGAAGGATTTCCACGGTCTTTCTTGGTGCATTTTCTGTGTTTCCTTGGCATATTCTCTGTACCTTTTAATACCTGCAAGAGATAAAATAAGAACACATGAAGCTACCTTACATGAAGCTGGTCCAACCTGAAACCTTCTGAGTCGTACCCAATGTAGTGCTAAGTTAAAGTTATGTAGCAGTTTACTTGTTTCACTGGCAAAAAAAAAAAAAAGGTTTTGTGCTAGCAGAATGTCATTGAGCATGAGAATGCATAAGCAGATTGCTGGTCACTTTATTGCGCTGTGGATTGACTATTCTGTTGCATGAGTTCTGCTAGTGCAGGCATAGGCAAACTCGGCCCTCCAGATGTTTTGGGACTACAGCTCCCATCATCCCTAGCTAACAGGACCAGTGCTCAGGGATGATGGGAATTGTAGTCTCAAAACATCTGTAAGGCCGAGTTTGTCTATGCCTGTGCTAGTGCGACAGTTGTGTTGGATTCCTCTGTTGCAGAACAGTAAAACTCAACCATCCACTAAAGAATGGTGCCCTGCATGAAAAGTGCATGCTTTGCATTTGAGCTACAAACCTACATTTGTTGCACCACAGTAAATCTTCCAAAAGGGGGCTGAACATGGTAAATTGGGAGCATCTCTTTCTAGTGACATCCCAGCAGAAATGATGCTGCCTAGGCCAAATGCCCAGTTCACCCACTGAATGGGTCACACTTGTCTGCATGCTTGCATACTGATTTAGAAAGTGGAACTGTGTGGGCAGTGGTAGTGTCTAAGAGATAGTTTGGAACTGGTTCCTTTGAGAATGCGTGTAAAATAGTCTTTGAGTGTTCACTACCAGGATCTGGTCACTGACTCTTCAAGTGCATCTGGCCAAGGAAGCTTCTGCCATTGGTGGTTTGTTTTTGGCACAAGCAAAACTCTGGAGAGGGGAAGGATCTTGAAGCAACTGCAGAGCAAAGTGATTTTCCAAAGCCACAGAGAACAACCCCTCAACTTGTCCCTTTCTCTACAGACCCGCCATACATCTCAGATACTAAGAACACCGGGGTGCCGGTGGGACAAAAAGGCATCCTCCAGTGTGAGGCCTCTGCAGTTCCATCAGCCGAGTTCCAGTGGTACAAGGATGACAAAAGGTACATGAAGGATTAGTTGTAACTGATATTAGGATATTTCAGCGGGACCTATCCTCACCATCACTGCATCAGAATTTACTTGCTCTCTTAGAAAACTGACAGCTGCTCCACCCTAAGCACAGTCAGCATGGTGCTGGTGGGGTAGATGAGCAGATTTCTCTGCAGTCGTTCAGCGACTGAGTGTGGATAAAGAACTGGGGCTAATTCTATGGAAGGATGAATTTCACTTTTAGTTTTCCTCTGTTTCTCATTTCCCCAAATTTATTAAATTCAGTTTGCTCCCATTTCCATAAATAGGGTAGCACATATTTTCTACTAAAAACTCTTTGCACAACAAAACCCATTCCCATTTCTGTATTCTTTTCTCCTTCTGTATGTATTTTCAATGCAATTCTGGTTAACATATATGTGCCTGGAAGCAGGTCACTATTATATATATTTCCTCTACTATACATCTTTTGTACTCTCTCTCTCTCTTCTCAGAGAACTTCAGTGCAAAATTTTAAAAAGGGCACATTTTGGAAGGTTTCGCTCATGTTTTGGTTTGTAAGGGGTTAATTAGGTAGGATCACAATGAAATGCAAATTGAATGAATCCCCCCACACACCCAACCATCTGTTTATGTTTCAAAGCAGGGGGATTAACTTCCAAACTTGTAAGGGAATCTGCTAGCATTTGTCCAATGTTACCTTTAGCTTTGCTGTCTTCAATTCCTGCCTTTACACTCACTTGCCACTTTTGCTTCTTCCACCCAACTTCTTATTATCCCCATTGTCAACATTGAGACCATCTGCCCTATATGTTTAAAGCACTATGGTACCGCTTTAAACAGTCAAAGTTTCCCCAAAGAATCATGGAAACTATAGTTTCTTAAGGGTGCTGACAATTGTTAAAAGAGTCCCATATGCCTTACAGAGTTGCAGTTTCCATAGTGGTTTAACAATCAGTCACCCTTGCCGGGGAACTCTGGGTAATGTAGAGGGGGATATCAACTCTCAACACCCTTCACAAACTACAGTTCCCATGATTCTTTGGTGGAAGCCTGGAATGTTTAAGTGGGACAGTACTACTTTAAATGCAGGGCACAGATGGGGTCTTAGATTGTATGCTCCTTAAAATTAGGGACCTTTTCCCTGTACGCTGCTCAGCAAAGTAGATTGATGGCACTGAGTTAAGAGTAATAATACTGCAAGCAAGTGGTAATCTTCTGCATGTGGCACAGCCCCTTCACCCCAATATCCTCATCTGTGTGTCTAACATGGAATTATGCTTAATAGCAGCCCTCATTGCCAAAGTTCATTGGTAGAGCAAGGCTCCACTGTAACAATTCCACCCCAGTTTGTGAGTGAGACTTACTTATCAAATTAGAATCATTCTCTGCTTGTGTAATTCCCACAGAAATCCCCAGACCTTGGAGCTCTCCTCCGCTAATTATCTCCACAGTGCAGAGGTCCATTGAAAACACAAATTTGGAGATATTGTCCATTTGATTAAGGCATTTGTTTTAAGTTGTGGATCACATGGTGAGCTTCCAATGTGTTGTCAGTCAGGATCAAAAGCCAGGGCAATAACACAGAGCAAGAGGCTGTGGGGAAAATTAGCTAAGCATAGCACACACACAAATAAAGCCACACACACTTTGTATTTTTCTTTTAAACAGCATACAAGAATATCAGGGTGGGGGAACGAGGTACCAAAGAGGGGAGACACAGGCTATGGGGGGGATGTAACTGTTTGAAAAAAAACTAAAGTGTCTTACATCTGCCAAATATGCTCAGCAACCTCAATTCATTCCCCCAGCAGACACTTTGTAGAGTTCTTCAGCTGCATCCTGTTCCTTTGCCTAGTGTCTGTTCCTTGTTGTTTGAATCTTCTTTACTTTAGAGAAATGACAAATAAGAGGAGATGTGATAGAAGTGTGTAAAACAAGGCATGGCATGGATAGAGTAGATAGAGAAAAGTTTCTCTCCCTCTCTCATAACACTGGAACACATGGACATTCAAGGAAGTTGAATGCTGGAAGATCCAGGTCAGACAAAAGAAAGTCCTTCATGCAGCACATAGTTAAACTATGGAACTCGCTGGCCTCTTCCCTCCCTTCCTACTACAATCTGATTTGAAGGTCATTTCTAGTGTAGCATTAGAATTCACAGTCTCCTCCTTTGGAATTCACTGAGCCAGTGCACGTTGCAATGGAATTGTTTATCTGTGCTGTGGACAAATCAATGGAGTCTCCTCCTTAAAAGGCAGCTGGCAAAGGAATCTTCTGCCTTGAGCTGTTTGTTCTGGCAGGATCTGCAGAAGGAAAGGACGCTTGAATCCAATGATCCCACGTCACAAAAGTGTTTCTCAGCTCCAGATAAATGACTTAGATAACTCATTCCAATTTTATATTTTTGATGAAATCTCTCCATAGAACTGATCACGTGGACCCAAAAATGGCATCAGAATTGCCCCCTGGTGAATGCTCCAGATCTAATTATGGTGCTCGAATGCAGTTATAGGCAGCAACACCAGCTAACTCTGTTAGCTTCCATCATGGACTTGTCACCATTTCTTGGTCTTCCTCTTTTTATCTTTGCTATCTCCAATTATTTCAGGCTCATTGAAGGACAGAAAGGGTTGAAAGTGGAAAACAAGGCCTTCTTCTCCCGCCTGACTTTCTTCAATGTCTCTGAGCAGGACTATGGAAACTATACCTGTGTGGCCTACAACCAGCTAGGAAACACCAACGCCAGCATCATTCTGTACGGTAAGTAAAGCATGTCCTGGTATTCCACTGAGATCGTATATGGTCAAGGAGATGCGGGAGGGGTGGACAGGTGAGTTAAAAAACCCTCTCTTTTCAAGTCTGGGAAAGATGGGCAGGGGGGCTACTGGACTCATGTCCTACACATGGGCTTCCCTTTGGCACCGAGTTGGCCACTGTAGTAACAGACTGCTAGACTAGGGCAACATACACCCCATACATTTAAAGCACCATGAAACCACTTTAAAGAGTCCTGGCTTCCCCCAAATAATTCTAGGAGCTGTAGTTCACTAAGAGCATTGAGAGTTGTCAGGAGACCCCTATCCCCCACCCCCAAAGCTACAATGCCCAGAGTGGTTTAACAATCTGTTTCCCCTCCCAGGGATCTATGGGGATAGTAGCTCTGGAACAGGGGTCTTGTAACAACCCTCAGCACCCTTAACAAACTACATGTCCCAGAATTCTTTGGGGGAAGCCTGGACTGTTTTAAAGTGGTATTGTGGTGCTTTAAATGTATGGGACACGGGTGGCGCTGTGGGTTAAACCACAGAGCCTAGGACTTGCCGAGCAGAAGGTTGGCAGTTCGAACCCCCGCGACGGGGTGAACTCCCGTTGCTCGGTCCCTGCTCCTGTCAACCTAGCAATTTGAAAGCATGTCAAAGTGCAAGTAGATAAATAGGTACCACTCTGGCAGGAAGGTAAACAACGTTTCCATGTGCTGCTCTGGTTCGCCAGAAGCGGCTTAGTCATGCTGGCCACATGACTCGGAAGCTGTCTGCGGACAAACGCTGGCTCCCTTGGCCTATAGAGCGAGATGAGCGCGCAACCCGAGTCGGTCATGACTGGACCTAATGGTCAGGGGTCCCTTTACCCTTTACCTTTAAATGTATGGGGTGAATGTGGATTTTGGTCTGACCCAGCAGGGCTCTTATATTTTCTGCCACAAGGGCTGAACAAGTGCTGCATCCATGACATTTATGAGAGTCATGAAAGACTAGCCTCCCTCCTTGGGATGCCACTGGATAGACAACTAAATCTTTACAAATTATATTTACTCCTAATATTTAGGAACATAGGAAGTAGCTTTTACTGAGTCAGATCACTGGTCCATCTGGCTCAGAAATGTCTACATTGACTGGTAGCAGCACTCCCTTGGCTTCAGGCAAGGGGCATTACTAGCCCTACTCAAATTTACCAGGGATTGAGCACAGGAGCTTCTGCCTGCAATGCAGTATCTCTACCACTGAGCATCTTTCCCTGACATCTGCAGATGTCAACAGCTTTCAGGATGTGGGGCTTCTGTCAAATGCTACTCTCAAAGAGTGGGACAAGAAATGAGGTGGACTAAGCCACCAGGGTGACACTTAGTGAAGGCTACAACTTCCTAATAAGGCAAAAGTCAGTCCAGGATTTTGTACAACTCTGCTGGTTCCATAATAACTTCGACTGTCTTCAGTTGTAATGGGCAAGGGCTTCACTATTCCACTTTTCTTGAGTCAGCTTCATCCTCCTCTTCACTGACACGTGGACTTTGACACATTCATTACTATGGATGTGGAAAACCAACCTGAGAAGATAACCTTCCCTGGAAACTGCATGGACGTTTCACCCCCCAAAAGAATGCCAGTATTCACCTTGAATTCTGCTTTCTGTGGGATTCTCTGGCACCTTACACCAACAAACTTCTTCATTCCACTGCCTGAAGTCAGTATGGGGAATCATTGGCCTGCCAGGTCTTGCTGGACTCCAACTCCCATCAGCCCCAGAACGCATGGTCTATGGCAAGGGATGATGGGAGCTGTAGTTGAGTGAAATCTACAGGATGAAATTTCTCCCACACCTGTTCTGACGTACACCTGTTTCAGTGTCTTCCAGAAGTGTTGTCAGAACTGCCTAGTACAGAGTACTTTCCTGCCTTAAATCGGGGAAACATTTACTGTAGCACTAGACTTTCAGCTCTTTCTTCAGAACATATAAAATTCCAAGAAGCTGAATTATCCAGAGGCTCCCCTACCCCACACTTGAACAACATGAATACACACAATCCCCCTCTGAGATTTTTAGAAGCCAAATAGCCCCATGGTGGGATCATTCAAGTACCATTGTTGCCTGATAAGAAGTACTAAATACTTGCAGCTGGAACCATCCCAACCCCATAGGACACCACAGAACTTCTAACCCCTTTACAACATCCTCATTTGGGGAAGTCTTGATATGCCCATTGTAGATCCATCAGATAACTGGTCCCCTCCTCAACTCACGTTTTATAAATACATCTTAAGAAATTTCCTCCTCCAGAGTATTGCCCTTTCAGGTAATCAAGCAGAGAGGGGACCTGTTGTGGCGAGGACAAATTTCCTCTCTATATACAAAACAGCCACCACCACCATCTCAGAGAGCCTCCTCTGACATCGCCACCCCAGAGTGCAGTCTGTTAGGTGAGGCTTTGGAGAATAAACAACCCAAACGGCTCGGTGATCCCAGGTTTGCTTCCAAGTCGCATTTTCTATTACTGCAACATGAAATAAAAAATTGACTTTCGCAAAGGGAGGCGGGGAAGAGCTCTGTACCCTTATCTGGAAGCTATTTTCTCCACATGCCAGAGCTCTGATTAGAGTGATGGATCCATCTGACACCACTCACAGCCAGGGACAGCTGTAATTGCTTGGCTTATTTGTCACGCTTCTCCAACGTTGTGGCAGGCAGAGCTGTTCTGGCTGCCTTTCTGTGCCAGTTGGGAGCTGAGGTGAGGAGCAAAACCTGGAGTGCCCCACTTTCCTGGCTTCCTATGCCCACTTTAACCGATTGTTACTGGGTGGTAGGGATAGTAGCCACGCCAGTCCATGTCTATTGACCATTTTAACATAACCTCCTTGTTGTATATTACACTCTTAAGAGGGCTTAAGCCAGGGGTCAGCAAACCTTTTCAGCAGGGGACCGGTCCACTGTCCCTCAGACCTTGAGGGGGCCCGGACTATATTTTGAAAATAAAAATAAAAATGAACAAATTCCTATGCCCCACAAATAATCCAGAGGTGCATTTTAAATAAAAGCCACATTCTACTCATGTGAAAACACACTGATTCCCAGATCGTCCGTGGACCAAATTTAGAAGGCAATTGAGCTGGATCTGGCCCCTGGGCCTTAATTTGCCTATCCATGGCTTAAGCGCTGTCCCATGGGGCATGGAGTGACCCAGCCCAAGACAGGTAGGTGAAAAGCAACATGAAGAGGAAGCCACACAGAGGGTACATCAATGAAACCAACATTAATATGGTCTGTGGAGGAGGAAGCCACTGCTTTTGATACAGAACAGGGGCTAATATCACATCCTCACTACCCATTTAAAGCACCATGACACTGTTGGAATTCTTGCCCTGGTCAGAGGTGTGTGCCTATCTGTCCAGGCACCGGCTGAATTCCTTTGACCTCCCTCCGGCGACTCCCGGCAGGAAAAAAACACACGAGGTCCGTTCCGGCGATTTTTCTCAGGCTGTGAGAAAAACACACGAACTGCTTCTCCTCCTCCCTGCTCCCCAGGGAGGGGAATCAGACTCAGACAGAAATGTATCTACATGTCTTTATTTCTGTCTCTCACATCAGTACAGAGAAACATGTCTGCACTCCACAGCAGTAAGAATAAACTCCACCCATGTACTTCCAGTACAGGTCATATGACACACACACTGAGCTAACATCCGGTGCTCAATACAGAATGGACTGCCCCTTTGTTCCCATGGCAACAGTCACAGACTTCCTGTTTGGCTTTCCAGCCACAAGCAGCTGACTTGGCTGCTATAGCCTTTGCTTGCTGCTGCATTGCTGCTTTAGAATAACAGACACAGCTTTAAGCAGACATGGCTTCCCCCAAAGAATCCTAGGAACTGTCATTTGTTAAGGGTGATGAGAGTTGTTAGGAGACACACACACCCCTTCCCCTAACAGAGCTGCAATGCTTAGGGTGATTTAATTATCAATTGCTCTTCCCAAGTGACTCTGGAAATTGTAGTTGTAATGGGAATAGGAGTCTCCTAACTGCTCTTTGTCCCCTTCACAAGCTACAGTTCCCATGATAACTGGAGGTAGTAGCAACTGCTTAAACTGGTCGAGTACTGCTTTAAATGTGTGGTGCAGATGTGGCCCCAAAAGCCCAGTCCCTGAGAGATGACTCAGACAGTCCCTTGTATGGCAAGCCAGGAGGGCCAATACAGAACAGTAGGTTTCCCCATAAATACATTGCCATTACTTCCATAGTAACCAGAATGGGAATTATGGAAGAAAGAATGCTAATCTGTGGGTCAGCAAGAAACTGAAAACGAAAACTACTCATCTTCTAAGCACAGCATGAGTCCAGGTTCTTATTTCAAAGAATCCCAGGCCTCTGGACACAACAGACATGCATAGTTCATCCACTAGAATTGGGGCTCTTGCATTCTCCTACCATTGGTAAAAGAGAGGCTGGCATCTCCTGGCCCGGTGATCATCATGATGCAACCTTTGCCCCAGTGTGTTGTGTGCCATATTACTTTAGTCTATTAAATAGGAGCCTAGGACTGCTTGAGTCCCTGAGGAAGTCTAAGTGGCCACTGGATTGGAATTAGAAGCTAAATATCTCAATTTATTCCTTTGTCTGAATCTCTAGGTATCCACACTGGAATCTCTCCAAATGTCAGGCAGGGGTAACGTCAGTGTTTCAGACCACATATAATTATTCTTCATGGCCAAACAAGAGGATGTACTGTAGATCATGTAGCCATTTTCTGAAAAACCTGTGTAATTTTGATTTGTTTCAAATGAAAAGCAGCTGTGTGAGGCTGTGAGTTTCAATGGAAAGATGCTAGTGGGGAGGGAGTTGCTTGACCCTTCTCTCTCTCTATCTCTCTCTCTCTCTGCTACCCACATCTTTTCTCTCTGTGTAGAAAAGCAACTGGGGAAAGGTCACTTTTAGTGAGAAAATGCCTCAAGTGGGATTTTTATTTGCTTAGCTAATTTATACACCGCTTTGTATTTCAGCAGAAATATGGTTAAGGAGCCCTTCCCTTTCATTTCTCTTCAGACACTGGAGAACTGTAGATTTGCACGTTTGGAAAATTAATCTAGCTAAAAGCGGGCCTCCAAATGCTGCTGAGAATCTTTCCCAAGTGAATTAGCATTTTCTTGCCCTGTTGAAATCTGAAGTGGCAGTCTGATGTTGCAGAATTGTAGAAACTTGAATCCCTGCCTACATGGGCTTCAGCTTGCCTATCTCTGTGTATGTCACAAGTGGGATGGGTCATGTCACAGGTGGGAAGAGAAATTAGGGTCCCAGTCTTTTAGTTACTTGTGATTTAAATGATTGATTGAGTTAGATTTCCACCAGCCCATCCCAAAGGCTTGGGATAGGAAAGAGGGCTTGAAAAACAAGCACAACCCACCCCCTATTTGAATAATAATAAATAAAATGGCATGTTAGAAACTGCAGCAAATGGGATAGCACATGTACTACCCCATACACTAGCTAGCAGCTACACTCTAGAACTGTTGCCTATTGATATTAAGCAGGTGTCTGAGAATACTGTTTGCTTTTAAAAAATCAGCGTTTGCTTTAAAAAAATGTTTAGGAAAGCAAAGTCAGACATGCCGTTTTAACATGTCATTTTAGTTTATTATGTCATTTTAAAAAAAACTGCTGCTTTTACTTAAATTTAGAGGAATTGAAGGTCAACACTTATTTTCAGCATTGATTTCATCAGTTTTATTAATGACAAATTTATGTTGCTTTGTGGAAACTTCTTGAATGTTTTTTGATGATTACGTGGCATACAAGCCTTGTTAAATAGATTAAATAAATAAATAACTCTTTTTAAAAAAAAACAATGCCCAGGGTCTGGATTTGGAGAGTCATTCGTAGGAGGCAGCGGCCTGGAAGTCACTGAATAGGGATGGAAGAGCAATTCAATGCAGGTTTCCACTCAAGTCAAATCTATCCGGTAGACACTTTCCAAAATAATATGCAAAAAGAAACACGGCAATCCTGCAAAATATGAGCCTACCCGAATATTGCTTTGCAGTTCGCCAGGCAAACAATGTTTGGGGGGGGAATGCATATTTCAGGGTAGCATGTGCTAAAATGTGTGCATTAGTCAAAACTGCATAAGGATATGTGTTTATTAGGAGAAAAACACAATGGGACTTGCTGCAAAATGGGGACTGGCAAAACGAGAAACCAAGGGAACAAAATTTGACAGATCCTTCCATCCCTGTCACTCAGAATAAATGTCATTGCTGCTGTCATACAATGAAGAAACTAGAAACACAAGGGGGATTCATGTGGTGGGAGGTAAGCATTTTGAGGGGATGTAAAAGAAGAAGCAGTCTCTTCAAGAGGCTGATCCCATGCAGCCTTCCAAGCAAGAGTTTGTGTCCACACCAGGGCATAAAATGTTTTATACTGCTGATTGATTAATTCCTGATGACATCTCTCCCATCACATGCATCACAACGTTCTGTCATACAGCCTTGCAAAAAAATAATAATAATCTGCTACCAAATGTACACTCAATGTCAAATGAAGCTAGTTTGTGCCTTTCATAGTTATATGTCACAGCCAAGTAGGTAGAGAAGAGTTTTTCTCCCTTTCTCATAACCCTAGAACTTGTGGACAGCCAATGAACCTGAATGTTGGATGATTCAGGGTGGATGAAACTCTGGAACCCACTCCTGCAGGAGGCAGTGATGGCCGCCAACGTGTATAGCTTTGAATGAGGATGAGACAAATTCATGGAGGACAAGGCTATCAATGGCAGCTAGTCGTGCTCTGCCTCCATGGTCTAAGGCAATATTCTGAATATCAGTTGCTGGAAACCACAGGGATGGGGTGGATTGATTGTTCTTGTACTTGGGTCCTGTTGGAAGGTTTCCTGCAAACATCTGGTTGGCCACTATGAGCACAGGATGCTGGACTAGATTGGGCTATTGGCCTGATCCAACAGGCTCTTCTTATGTCAGGGCACGGTTGCAAATTGTGAATACTCTTGAGCCCATTCCATGTAGCCCAAGTTTCCCAAGGTGAAACTGGTAGGTGGAAATACCACAAGGAGTGACTACTATGGTGAAGTTGGTATTATTATTATTAAGTCGTTTTGCTCTTAGTTGGACCTAAAGTGGTATTAGGAGTTGAATTCTAGAGACTACCAGAGGTCAGTGGTGAATTTGCATGGGTAGTACCTATTTTATGGCAGGGAGTTCTACGTGTCTCAGATCCCACATTGTTCCAGATGATATGAGGCCTCCCCAGAAGCCACACCAAAAGCATAAGTATCTGAGCCCAGGGATCTTGTGAGATTGCTTTCGCCGGCACTGCATGGATTACAGTTCCCCAATGCCACAGACAATACAACAGTGTCCAAGGCTTTTAGTCCTCTTCAGTTTATGTTCCTCAGATATGTACCGTGTAGGTTATAGCAGACCCAGAAGCCTTTGTAGGCTTTGATGCACATCACTGCTGTCACAGGCTTGCACTAGACCTTGGGACAGTTCTAGAGGAGCCTAGTACAATGGGGGTTGTGAAAGGTTCTGATAAGTGAGCTCCAGGTCTTCACTGAAATCCTTGTCAAAATTGTGGTGGGTGTTTTATTCCACTGAATTTTGTTGTATGGCTTAGAACAGGAGGAGCTATTCACCAGTGGAACAGGCTACCTTGGAAGGTGGTACTCTCCTTTATTGAAGGTTTTTAAACAGAGGTTGGATGGCCATCTGTCATGGATTATTTAGATGTGGTATCTGCATTGCAAGGGATTGGACTAGATGACACTTGGAGGTCTCTTCAAACCCTACGTACCTATGATTCTATGATTTAAAGCATGTTTAAAATGCACAACATCCTCAGGGGAATCCTGGAATCTGTAGTTTGTTAAGGAGGATGGGAATTTCGGCTATGTTGGCATTAGCTGCAGTTCTCAGGATTATTTGGGGGAAGCCATGTGCTTGAAATATGATTGAAATGTATGGTGTGTGCACAGCCTTGGTCAGGCTGGACTCCCTAGTTGGCAAAAACTAACTCTCAGACAATCATGCCAAAAGCAGCAATCGTTCTTCCCTTTGTTGAACATTTCTTCCCTGAACAAATCCAAGATGTAGAGTGGTTATTCTTTCTTAGGTGAGGCAGGTGTTTTAATTTCCCCACCACTAAGATGCAATAAAGGAACAACCACCATCTCGTGAACCGCGGAGAGCCTTAAAGGAGCTCAATGCAGGGGCAGAGAATCAGTCTGCTGTTCACAGAGGGATCGTCAGATAATTAAACTACAGCAGGGTCCCACTGTACCATCCTGTACTAATCTTAGTTTAGCAAATCACTTTCTTCCCCTCCGCACCACCCTCCCACAACACCTTTTGTGTGACTACATTGTAAACTCTGCAGGACTTCACTTTGGTTCCGCATAGTGCCTTAATCTAGTGGGAAGCTAATTTCATAAGAGGTCTCCTGTTGAGAGCCAGAATTCTAGGCCCAACCGTTGTTAGGGGCAACCGCAGACTCCATGTTTTGAATATGGGGGTATGCTGCGCTAAAATCAATAGGGAAGAGGCATGACAAGGTCCCTGAGGTGTCATGCCATCACAGGTGACCTGCAGTTTTGACCAAAAAGTGCAGAATCCTGATTCCCTCATTAATCTTAATTGATAGAGCAGTTGTGCTCCTAAATGATGAAGAGGGAGGGCAATGCATTCCTCCATAAACAACCTGATTTGCCACATTTGAAGGAGAAAAGAATAAGCTCAGCAGAGCTAATGTGGTTGTGAGAGGAGGTGTGTAGGCTGGCAGCTAAGAGAGAAGGCTGTGTGTGGAGCAGGCCCTAATTCAAGTTTTGCCTAATTCCCCAATCTCTCAGCCTCAACACCCACATAAAATGCTGGGCTGCTTTCGAGGGCCATTGTAAAGATGATTGAGATAAGTTATGCAAAGTGCTTTGAATACTTGATATGTGCTATTTAAGCACACAAATGATTATTACCATCCACTTCCATGGATGGAGATGTGAAGGAACTATTTTCTCACACAAATCCTTCAGGAAAAGAATCTAATGAGTGAACCTTCAAGAAGAGGTACAGTGGTTTGAGGAGAATAGCTCTCATCCATTTGACTTCTTTGGCCATTGAAAAGTCTCCTCTGAGATTTTACAGGGTTTGCCTATTGTGTTTGTTATATTAAAGGGGGCCCTCAGGCAGAGAGTTGAAAGCTGTGAGGTGTGAACTAGGCAACTGGGAAGCCCAATTATTCCTTGGTGTTTAATTTTATTTAAGGCTTTTCATATCTGCCTTTTGGTTCTATAGTAGAACTTCCCCTCTACAAAAGGCAGTCAGTGACCACCCAAAACTGTAAAGCAGTGAGAAGAGGCTGTGATTTGCAGGAGAGAATTTGTGGACATGGTATCAACTAACCATCACTTCTTCCCTGAAACTCTCCTACCCTTGCCCTAGCACTTTCCCCTTTGACACAGGAAACATGGAGTTGGCTGACAAATACAGCTAAGGTGATGTGGGAAAGGGAAAGCAACAACTGGGGTTAAACATTCCCTTCCCTGACCATTGAAGATAAATTGTTAGCTGTCTTATGGGCTGGACATACTCCTCTTCTGTAGCAGTCTTCAAAACAGGCAATAATATGGGATGATAATATCAAGAAATCAAGGCATTGCACAAAGTGATGTGTAGGCCTAGGAACAGGCTGTGATCCCCGGCCTCTCCGGTGACCAAATGGGCTCTTTTGCAAGGCTGGCATTAAAAAGTATGTCATCCTTTCCATCTCCTTTTCTTCATGCTTCCTTTCATTCACTTTCAGAAAGTGTCTGCTGTTCTCTGTTTTGCCCATTTACTTCACAGCCCTCCCACTGCCACCCACACCTTCTCCATCCCATTTCTTATTTACACGGCGCTGTGGTCATGGAGTGGTAATTATGAAACAATATATTTATTTTTATTTTATCTTCATTTTTCTCTTCCATTGTTTCCTCACCTGGTTTAGAAATAAGTGAGCCCACAAGCTCAACCTTGTTCCAAGGTCAGTATTGTTCTTGCTGTATGTCACCTTCCGCTCCCTTATTTGCAACCTCCCCACCTGCTGCCACCCTTCGTTATACATTGCCTGTTTCCCTTGTCCGATTTGCATGGAGGACCGTACCACTTCCTGATGAGCACCCAAGAGACTGCAGGCTCTGATTGGTCTCCTTGTCTCCATCATGTCATGTTTGATCTGTTGACTCAGTGGTTCAAAGCTCCAGTAACCAGTTCCATATCTCCTTCTCCTCCCTCACAGATCAGACTCAAGTAACTAAAAGTGTATCTGCATGCAACATTCATATTGCCTTTATACCAGGGATGGGGAACCTGTGGCTCACCAGTTTTTGCTGAACTACAACTCTCATCAATCCTGACAAGAATTATGGATGGTGGGAGTTCTAGCCCAACAATGTATGGAGAGTTAGGGGTGATGGAAGTTCCATCCCATTCAATATCTGGAGAGCCAAGGATGGTTTGAGTTGTAGCCCACTCAACATACGGAGGGCTACAGCATCCCCATCCCTGTCCCCACCCCCTAACCACTTTGACCATCAAGTTTTCCTACCCAAAGAATCATGAGAATAATAATCTGAAGAAATGGCTCACAAACTGCAGATCACAAGCTTTCTTAAAATCAGTTTAAACCTAGAATGCACATAACCTCTTCAATATTCCCATCATAAGTCTCAGAGTTCAGGGCTTATACTAGAGTGGTGCCAAACATCCTTAAAAACAAGAATTTTATGAGAAATGTTCTGAACGTATTTATTTTTTTAAGAGTCTCCTGAAATGGTTGGAGAATTTTGGATCACCCTTAAGTTTGCTGGTGGAGAATCAGGTAGAGAATACAATTCCCAGCCCTCCAACAAACAAAGCATTGCACGTCCCTCACAGAGAATCTATGGCAGGGTACCCTTCCAGATGTTGTTGGACTCCAGCTCTTAACATCGTTGTGCATGCTGACTGAGGCTGATGAGAGCTGTAGTTCAACAACATCTGGGACTCAGTGTGTCGCACTAGGTCATGGTTTGCCAACTTGTTTTGTCCTCCAGATGTCGCTAAACTACTACTGCCATCACCCCTGACTATTAGCCATGCTGACTGGAACTAATGGGAATTGTAGTAAGTGGGTCTAGTTATATGGGTGGTGCCAGGGATCTGCAACATATGATTCGGAGTGCCCTCACCAAACTACATTTCCCAGGATTCTTTTGAGGATCCACAAACTGAAAATTAACATAAAACCAATATAGGTTTGCAGAGTAGATGTGTGTCTGCAGTGGGATCTGGAAAGCCCCCTTCCCACCAGAGCCAAGTGGGGCCAAATCTCCCTGATGCCCGCAGAGAGGAGTGCTGGGTTGTGATGTGCTGGGGTCACCGCTTGCCAGCTTCTCTCTGTCTGCAGCCACTCACTGTACATCTGGGCTGCTCTGCCACCTGGGCCTGGGTGGGGATCCCTGCAGAACAGGGTGCCTGATTGCACCCCCTCAGAATTTTGCACCAGGGGTCACAGCCCCACTGCCCCTCCCCATGCTACACCACTGTGTGTATGGAATTAGAATGGACCCAGTCTCTCCTTCTTCCCTGTTCCATAATTATGGTGGAGGTTGGACCATAGTTATGGTGGAGATGGGACCAGATAACTTTTTGGGTCCCTCCCAAATCTCTGATTCTTTGTTGGGATCTGTTCCCCCATCTCCCCTTAAAAGTGTATGGGTAAGCCAACCTTGATCAGGGCTCAAATCCGTCCTATATTATGCAGGATCACAAGAGAGCTGCTCCCCCGCCATGGAATTCATCTCTATATAATTCTGTAGTGTTTAAAGCATGTCCTTTTTGCCACTGCCTGCCAACTGGGCTGACAAAATGATCAGCCACTGCCTTATTGATACTCTTGCAGAGAAAACAAAACAAGGCAGTACAGTTGGAATCACTGCATAACATGTAACAAGGAAACGGCAGCGTTAATTAATTGATGGCATGGTGGCGGGGGGGGATGAATTTCAGCAGAAGGAGATGTGGAACTGGCAGAAAGTGGCCCCAAGTTGCACCATCTGGCAGATGAAGGGAATGATTGTGAGGTGAAAGCATGCCCAAAATCCAGGTGTTTAAATAGGTCTGATGGGAAAAAAACCAGCTAACAGAATGCAGGCGAGGGAAGAATCCTAGCAAACTTGGCCAGCTCCCCAACCTACCTCCTCATCTTAATTTGGAGAGATATGATCCCAGGAATGGAGCTAACTTTGGTCCCTGGTCCACGGACCTCCATTAGATTTCATCACTGATACTAGGACTTGAATGTGGTTTGTCTCTATCGATCTGCATTTCCTCCCACCTTGCGGAATCAACACTGGTTTGTAGCTGCCACATTCCGAGAAGCAAAACTTATTTATTAACTCATCTGTTCTTTCTTTCTCCCCCCCCCCCTATTTCCCCCTTTTTTTCTCTTTCTTTCTTTTCTTCTTCCTGCATGGCTTCCTTGTGTGTGTCTTCTCCTCATGCTTCCCTACATTCTGCCATGTAAGTACCACAAGCTTATATACCAGCTCTAGCCAATTTTGCATTTTTCCTATGAAAGGAGTGTTACAGGGTGGGGCAACAGGGCACAGGGTGGTCTTTGCAAGGGGTGTGTGTACATTTTTGTTTGTTTGTTTATGCATGGTTTTTAAGAAGATAGCTGAGAGTTAATTTTTTGGAGCATTATGGGATTCACTTGGAGGATCCAAAGCAGAAATGGTTGGAAGCTGTAGGCATAAGAGGTTTTGTAACTAATTGGAAAATGACCCAGCTATATTAATGCGATATAAATGATCTAGGGTTAGGTTACCTGAAAGACCACCTTGGCCTTGATACATGAGCTGGATCATTTGGATCATGTGGAGTATGTACGTTCATGGGCACTTGGATGACAATATCTCATCTTTTCAAGTAGAAAAAGCTATGAGTCAAAGGATTGATTTCCTTGTTTAAGTGAACAATATTTTAACCTTGCCCCCCGCCTCCCCCCCCCATTTTAACTTTTACATTCTTCTCTTTCTTGTGGTTCATGTGACACTGAACAGGACAACTCCTCCTATGTTTCCTTAGGCACCCCCAGATCAGGTGTTTCTGCACCACCTATTTAGCTCTGCTTGTGTGTGTGTTGCACACAGACTGAACAGTAGTGTACAATTCATAATACAGAATGTGCACTGTCAACCCATAACATGGGTACCATGAGTCATTACTCCTTACAACTGATCTAAATTCTTCTATAACCTGGATTTGGAGTGAGAACATCCTTAACCAGGAGTGCACAGAGAATGTGTCTGTACTTGTGTCCTATTCTACATATTGGTTTAGGTTTCTCTCTTCAGCCAAAAGCCACAAGATAAACCTACTTTCCTTTTTAAAGAAAAAGAAAGAAACCTCATGCTGCAAAACTTATATAGCACCTACCCAGATTCTACCCATGAGGAAAACTTTTAAGCTCTCTGGCTTTGCAAGTTCCTAGACCATCTTATTGTTGTCTGTGGCATGAGTTGCTTCCTCAGTTGCCAGATTGAGGAGGCCAGTGGATATTAGAGCTGAGTATACAGAGCTGGGTCTTCTGTCATCTCAATGTGTCAGGAAATATTTTGTCCCATGGAAGCAAGCTGAAAGTATGATGCAGCAGATGCATTTCCTCCATTGCTAATGGTCCCTGCAAAGCATCTTGTTGCTTCCTACACCCCACCATGATTGCTTACTTCTCCTAAGTGACATCAGCACAAAGCAATACAAAAGTGGAAGTGTGATCAGTTTTCTTTACAGCAAACCAGCTTCTCAGATTCATCTCTTCAGCACCCATCTATTTGTCCAGATCTCATACTTTGTACTTTCCCATCCTTTAGAGTATGACTGTTGGTGTCACTGGCTACTAATATGCAAGGTTTGGTTCCTCTGTGTTCCTCTCCCACACCTCCCAATATTAAGCACAGTTCACAACATCTCCACGTTGCATTTTTTAAAAAGCCCTTTCAAAACATCAGCATTTCAGTGCACATTTTGCCTAACACACATCTTTTGCATTCAATTTTGCCTAATATACATATTTTTTGCAAGCAATTACCCCAATATGACACATTTTGTTTGTTAACGTTCGTGAATCAGTGCATTCTCAACTAAACTTTCTTGGAATATATGCATTCTTTTACACATTTTGTTGTTGTTATTGGAGAACTGCATTGCTAAAAAATAAAAATAGAGAAGTGCAGATTTTGATGGATAGCTGCATTTTGGTTTGCTTCCTGTTTTAGGAAGTATGAATTAGGTGGATGCACATTCAAATGTGAAATGAACAAAATCTTAGGGATGCCACTCCTTAGCCTTTTCTTCACCTAAAGATGTCCCACAAGGCAGTGGGTACAAATTCTTTTGGTTAAAAATATATATTTGATGCAAATATCAAAATATACAGATGTTAAAGCAAACACTCCAAGTGAAAGGCATGTTTCTGTAAGATAATTTATACTATAGGCACTGTATTTTAATATACAGCTGTTCAAAGTACCGTATTCAAGAACAAATGACACACAGGTTAATCAGGTGTGGGGATGTAAATAGGCATTGCTTTCCATTCTGCCCTATATTTGTCACATTTGCATCCAACCCAAGGTTTGTGCATAGCAAACACAGATTTGCATAGCATCCCAGGTACACAAGCCAAGGAACTGTGTTTGACCTCTACTCCCAGCTATATCTTTCTTTCTTTCTTTCTTTCTTTCTTTCTTTCTTTCTTTCTTTCTCCATAGGCAGCAGTAGCATATTGATAACTTTATTTCATGAGGAAAAGTGTAGCTATTTTACGAATCCTTTACAAACGATTTGCAGTTGCACCAAGATCAAAGATGACAATGAGTTTTAAAAGGTCAGAAATCTTCTAGAGACGGTGATTATGAGCCTGGGTTATGAGCAACATGATGAAAATTGCAATGCCTGGAGCGTCTTATTTGGCATCTTTTTTTAACCCTCTGTAAACTGTCTGTGACTGGAAAAGTATAAAACCAGCTTAGAGATAAAAAAAAGAGACAGCCTTAGCAGAAGTTTGCAAGAAATCACAGCAGTGCAAACCAGAAGGTTGAAGGTATCTCAGAGCAGGGTGGAACACCTCGAGGGCCTTTTGTTTGCTTTATTGATAACTTCTTCTTTAATTTTGTAGAAGAGACAACCACACTTCAGACACCCTGGAAAGGTCAGTAAAACAACAACAGCAACCCACAAGCCTGCTGCTGCTCCCCCAACTTTTGGCCTTGAACCTCAGCCACCCCTCTCCATCTTTCTCTGTTTCTTCTCCCTTCCCCTGTGGCTAAGCTAACATCAATGGATCGAACGGCCCATCATTGGCCGTGTTGAATCTTTTGTCAGCTTTCGTGTCCAACCCTCTGCCTCTTTTTGCTGAATACCTGAAGGCTTTCTGCCACCTGCTTTCAAACAATCTGCTCTGTAGCAAGACTTCACCTGTCGCCAGTCATCCTTACTGCAGAATAATGCGGCTAGTCCTCATTTCTTTCAGCTTAATTTAAAGATCTTCTTTACACAGCTTTTGCTTCCATTGCTGTGTGACCCGCTATCCTTGCTTTGCCACTTCTCCTAATCCCTTTTTCTCCCAAACCCCCAAAACACATTCTATATATTTGTGACCTGAGAAGCATTACAATGGTTTTCCAGTCTACCTTTATTCAGAATCTCAGGCCTGGTTTATACATACATTTTCATCATGCATTGACAGTGATATCAAAACATGGTTTGCTGCATGTGTGAGTGGGCCTGAACAGCTACAGCACCTAAATGCCCTTATCTTCTCACATCATTTTATGCAATACTGTCTAGAAGAGAAGAGTCATTTGTACAGTCAGGTGCTGGCCTTAAAATGTACAGTAATGAGTTTGAAGAGCAGTCAAATAATGTTATTTCCACATGTGCTAAATCCTGATCAAAATGTCCACTGCAGTTTTATTGTCTTAGTTGTAGTTCACAAAGCGTATTTCAGCTGTTCTCTGAAGTAGGGTGTGCACTTTTGAGAGGTAGAAGAAATTAATAGAATATCTTTATGTTTCTGACCAAATGACATCTATATCTCCCCCGCTCAGAGTGTCCCTCAGGATGGAACTTTTTTTCAACAAGCATTTACACCAGGTATAGACAATGTGGTGTGCTCCAGATATTGCTGGACTACAACTCCATCATTCCTGACAATTAGCCATGTTGGCTAGGGCTGATGGGAACTGTAGTCCAAAACACCCTGAACATTGTCTACTTTTGATTTATACACCAGTTTAGACCTGGCTGCTATAAGCCAGCCTTGAAACTTTGCCTGCAGACATTCTCCCTTGAAATTTGGAAGTCCCTGGGGAAAGGGATCCTCATCAGTGTGGAGAAGCCACCAATAATATCCCTCTGCGTGCCTTAACACTCCAAAGTTGGCACCTGGATGGAAAACTCAGCAGGGTATTCCAGGCCAATCATTCTCAGATGATTTGTTTCTTTGTTCTCAGATGCTCTCGGCGGATAATTGATGCTTAATAGCTTTTTCCCTAGGATACCACTGGGCCTGTTTGTTGGCCACTTTGGAACATCACATGCCTCCTTAATGAGCGCTAAGGAATTAATGTTGGAGAGAAGCCATTGCCAAGGCCAGGCTGGGCCACTTTGGCTCCTTTGTTGACTCTGCCGTCATTGATGGCTGTTTTGGCAGCAAGAGCTCCATTATCTCCTTCCATGCAGCTCTGTGCTTGGCTCCCTTGAATGCTTGTTATGAAATTTCAAAGGATCCAACTTCGCTTTCAAGAAACTGGTAGCTGAGGCTTTCTAGGGCTTCTGGTCCAGCTCCAGTGTGATAACGCCAGTTGATTTAATGGAGATAGAAAACATTTGTGGTGGAGGTGTTTAATCATCAATACAGATTTAATAGTAATTTACAAAGTTGGGATTTATGCTAGGAAAACTATGCTATACCAAGAAACGGGGCAGGTGCAAAAAGCAACAAAGAGTCCTGGGGCATCTTGGGGCATAAGCATTTGTGGACTGTGGTCTCCTTCATCAGATACATGAAGTGTTACCCTGATCTGAAAGTACATCTATACATGGTTGGGAGGATGTTGTTATAAAAAAAGGACAAAGGGAACTCAAATGCAGGAAAAAACAGAAAGTGATAATTTAGTGTTTAACAGTGGCAGCTCATAAAACCATTTTTGAAGACACAGGCATCCTGGCATGGGTAAGCCAATTATTGCATACAATGTGCTCGAAATCCTTTGTCTTTCTTCAATCCAAAAGTCTTGATATAGTCAGCAGGTTTCATGGCACAGTCTCCCTTTGAAATCTGCTGCTCTGCGGTGGCTACTTAAAGGTCATTTGCCAAAAAGCAGAGCAATGAAGAAATGGAAACAGGAGACAGTCATGTAAAAACCACACCATGTGTGGTGGACATCTGACCAGTACAAAAGGCACATTGGGGTACATTTAAAGAAGGTGGTCTTCACCAGAGATTGAAAGGTTAACAAGGAAGGGGCCAGATATACCAAGTGCTGTCACCAGAGACACATCAGACAGTGATGGGATTTAGAACAGGGCCTCCCTGGAGCAGACAAACAAGATTATGTGGGAGCAGACGGTTCTTTGAATGAATACAGATGAATTCAAACATATGAATCACATGTTTGGAAGCACACATCAAGACGCTCCGGACCTCTGAGCGTTCAGTTTCACCTTACATAGCATGTTGTGACGGGATTTAAAATGTCTCATAGTAGATAAAAGAGATTGAAGTAATCTTTGCAAGACTGACAAGGGAAGAAGCATTTGACTCAACAGAACTGGCAGACTTTCTTTTCATCCTGGGTCTCTCCACCCATGGTATTATTTTTGTGTGGTTTGGCCATTAGTTTTCCAGTGTATGATGCTCCAAGGGTTCACTGTGCCATGAAAAAATGATCTTATTCCTTGGCAGGTTGTACCTCAGTGATGCTTCAGCGCATGCTATGCATGCAAAAGGTCCCATGTTTGGTATATGGCTTCTCCAGATAGGGCTGGGTGACCTCCCTCCTGAAATCCTGGACATCTGCTGCCAGTCAATGTCTCAATGATACTGAGCCAAATGGATCGATTGCCTGGCTCAGTATAAGCCAGCTTCCTTCATATGTTCCTTAAGGGTTTCTAACTGCTTATTTGTAAGCTGGAGCACTCTGATTTTTCACAATGAAAAGTAAAGGTAAAGGACTGATAGTATACAGAATATGTTACTTGTGCTATGGCAGGTCTAATAATATGGGGACTTCAGCGCAAGCAGGAATGAACCTCAGCCTCCATTACTCGCATTAGTGTTGAAACTCTAAATGACTCAAATATATAAAAGACCATCCCCATCTCTTCCGCTTTCTTCGTGTGTTAAGATCTGCTAAGGGGAAATCTCTTGGCAGCTCCACCACAGAGAATAGCAGGCAAGTAGAGAGATTTCCATGGAGCAGCCTCTAAATTGTGGAACTCCCTCCCCAACAAGGTGTGTCAGTCACCTTCACTGTGCAGCTTTCACCAAGGGCTCATCTAGATTTCCATTTGCCCTTCCACTTTTCCCCAGGAAAACCCACAGTTTCACGCTGAGTCAGAACGAAAGACAATTGAGTTTTCTATGGATTGCTGTTTGTTCTGATTCAGTGCTAAATAACAGGTTTTCTGGGAGAAAGCAGCAGGGCAAAGGCAAAACTGCTCAGCCCCGTGCCTAGAAAAGACAGGACAGGCAGAAAACCACAGACCCCTCTGTTCTAGGCACAGGAAAAGCAGTGATGTGGCTGAAGTCTGAAGATCCCCCTATTTCCTTTGGCTTTTGACAGCTAAGGAGTTTTATTTTTGGGGATGCATCTCCTTTGATTAATTTGTGGTGTTTGGTTCACTCTGGAATGGTTTTGGGTACGGTATTTTCATTGTGTGTGTGTGTGTGTTCTTTAAATAATTGCATATCCACTTGTTGTAACCCTCCCTGGGACCTTATGGTGAAAGGTGGGTAAGAAATCTTATAATTAATAAGCTTTGGTTCAGGTGTTATGACATGGGTGTTGTGAAGACTGGCTGATCAGCTATGGTTACTGATGAAGAAAGGGGACTGTCTCTGGAAAATGTCATTGCTTTGGTTCCCTGTTTGCTGCTGTTGATGATGATGATGATGATATCACCATTTTGCCTTTTCTCCAGATTGGAACTCAAGGCAGCTTTCACAGGTTAAAATGAAATAGGTAAAACGCAGAAAGCTAAAAACATTTAAAAGATAATTGTTAGAAAGTAATACAACTCTATGTAAATTAAAGCAACATAAAAAACCCAAATCTATTAAAATACAGAAAATAAAAACAGCACAGCACTATTAAAGTCCTTTCCTTAAAAAAAAAAAAAAAGACAATTAGTTTCCAGAAACCTGTCAGAATAAAACAGTCTTCACCTGTGAATGAAAAGACAACAAGGAGGGAGCCCGCTTCTCTAGGAAGGGAGTTCCAAAGTCTGTGGACAGCCACTGAGATGGCACTCTCCCACATCCCCACCAAGCTTTTGTCCTTGTTTTCTTGTTGTGCTCCTACATAAAAAATAAATAAATTTGACTAGGGTATACAGGGGTTAGTTTGGAACCAGCCGTGGCAATAACCATAGTTTCTCCATAGCTGTTAACAGCCTCTGGCCTGTTTGCTTCTTCATTCCACTGCTTATTATTCCATTCACTGACATGGTGCCTCCTGTCTTTCCACAGGCCCTGGAGCAGTGCATGATGGGAACAGTGGCGGATCAAGAAGAGCTGGCTGCATCTGGCTGCTCCCCTTCCTTCTGTTGCAACTGCTGCCCAAGTTTTGACCCTGTCAACCATGGCGATAAGATGACGACGGAGAAGAAGATAAAGAAGATGAAGAGAAGAAGAATATTACAATTTTTTAAAAAATAATCATAATAGTAAGAGTATATTATGAGGAAATATTGGTGAGAGAGAAAGGGAATCTGAAAAAAAGAAGAAGAGTCCAAATTGTTCTGCTGATGTTTCAACACAACTGAGTGTTTTGTTTTCTTTCTTTTGGGTTTTATTTTTCTCATCCACTCCCTCCCTCACCATGGACAAGGAATGCAGCTGTTGGGGACCAACCAGTGCATTTGGCTGAGTGACCATTGATCCCCATCTGCCCATCCCCACACTAGCAAGGCAGCTGACTCAGTGTTTTCTTTTCTCTGAAATCTGCCCAACTCTGGAGGATTATGGTGTCGTTACCCAGTGCACAAAATAGCCCCCCCCCCAAACCCCACATACACCTCTGGTCCCCTTCCCTCCTCTTCACGGACTGTGCTGTCAGTTTGCTTCTTTGATTGCAAACTATGACGAAACGATGACAGGACACCACCACTCTGATAAAGCAACAGCCACCACAAGCAGCTTCAAGGAAAAGGGAAAACACGATGATGACCCAAAATCACATGATTGCTAAGACATTGATTCATTGTACTACATGGATGTCATGGATAATAAGGGATTCTGAGTCATTATTAATTTTATTAATTATATTTTCTGATATGAGCCTAGAACTGTTAGTTCATAAAAAAAAACAACAACACAAAAATACAAAAAAAGAGAGGGAAAATGGGGTGGGGGAGAGAGAAAAGTAAGTTTATTAAATTGGCTAATGGGATTCTTAACTGGTTTACAAGGAGGTGGAATGTCAATGTCTGGCTGTTTATCAGATGGGTCTGGATACAATTTGACCCGTCCAGCAAAAGCAAGAGAAAGAGAGAGAGAGAGGACAAGCAAGTAATGCCTCCACCAGCATTATCGAGTTTTCATTCATTATTCTGGTGTTCAACTCAAGAAGGTTTTCCACTGTCTTCATACTGTTTGGAAGTACAAAAGTTGATGCTCACTGTATCTTGAGTTAGATGGATATGCTTATTCTTTTTATGAGCTATATATATATATATAGTATATATAAATATACATACATATATATATAAATATTATAATAATAATTATTATTTTGTTAGCATCCTAGCACATTATTTCTCAGCCAGGTCCTTCTGCCGACATTACTGCATGCTGTATATGAAGTTAGCTGTGTATTGGTCTTTTCAGACACAAGGATAGAGTTTTATTGGTAACTGTGTAATTAATTCCTGCTTTTTCTTTTTCTTTTCTTTCTTTTTCGTTTTCTTTCCTTTTTCGGCCTTTCCGTGGGTTATTTACATGTTGAAGACATTTATATAAAAAAAAAGAAAAGAAAAAAGAAAAGAAAGAATGGAAAAAAACACATAACAATTCTGCAGCGTCTCTTTCCATATTCGGATTTCTATAAATGGGGAAAACAGCGGTGATTAAAACCAACACACAACCTTTATTTTCCCTGTGCTACACAGCTTTGGATAGGAACACAACAAGGACACAGAGAAAAAATAAAAATAAATGACGTTTCAGTGAATAGTACATCTTTTAAAAAAGAACCCTCCAACACACACATATGCACATACCCTATGTCTACTAGAGAAATTGACTCACGTCAGTTTTGTTCTCTCTTTTCCTTTTCAATGGATAGAACTGGCACCTTGATGACGGACGGTTTTGGGGGATAGCTCAGTAGATGGAGACCTCCTTTGTCCTTGATTTGTTTGGAGGTCAAAACTGGAGGTTGTATCTGACTTTACATTAAAAAGAAAAAAGAATATGTTCCATGTTCCTCTTCAGACTGATTGTGATACCTCATTATTAAGCTGGTTGTGGAAGAGATGTGCATATATAGCTAATGCAGCAAAACAAATCATCAATAAAATGTTGAACTTAAACTCTGATATAGGACAGATCTTGAAGGGCAGGGTGCAATGCCAGCTTAGCAGGGGGGTGGGGTAGGAGACCACAAGTGAATTAGGTGCTCTTGCTGTGTGCAGGTCTCAGTAAGAGTTCCTAGTTGGGTCTTTTTGCCCAGTGTCCATTAACTTGATGGTAAATAAAGAATGCATTGAAAAGGATATGTTGATGCAATGTGGCAGGAATGAGGGGAACCAAACATCTCTGAATCCAGCTGGGCTGAACATAAATGGATATGATAATCAACTTGGGTTAGTGTTACTTTAATATTCAACAGTATATTTGTGTGTGTGTGTGTGTGTGTGTGTGTGTGTGTGTGTGTGTTGGTGTCTCATGAAATGGTCCCACAAAAATGAGAATCACGCTGCAGGTGACATGACATATCTTATTGAACTAGCAAGCCCAATGTTGTTTTCCTGCTTTTTTGACTCCTGTGGATCCTTAATCCCTCTTCCCCTTGTTGTTCATGATTTCCTTGCTTGCACTGGCTGCATGGTGGGAATCTCATGCCCCTTGGCTCCTGCCTACCACCCTTCCCTTGAATATTTGCCCTCTGTTTCTCTAGCCTTACTCCTCATTCATCTATTATTGGGCTGATCTTCCAGCTTCCTGAGCTAGAAGGTTAACCTAGACCTTTCATATTGGATTTCTCTTCACCGTTGGCCTCAACATGGATGTTGTACATGCAGTGGCTATGCCCATATCAGTTAGTTATCAGAAACTCTGGACCAGCATTCCCTAACCAAGTACACGGTGAGTCCTTTAAAAGAGGCCCCGTGGATACAGAGTGAACATGTTCCACAGGGCCTCTTTTAAAAGACTCACCCTGTACTATCCTCCAGATGTTCCAAATGACATTTACCATCATCCCTGGCCATCATAGTGAATAGTCAAGGAAGATGGGAGTTGTAGTCCAAAACCTCTGAGGAATAACATGCAGAGGGAGGCAGTTCTAAGCCTTCTTTCTTACCCTTTCCCTTTTTCTTTCTTGTTCAGGGTTCTGATGGAGAAAGCGAGCAAGCATTTTAAGATCACAAAGTCTTCCTTCTTACAAGAGGCCTGCAAGTCTGATAGATCACATTCTCCTTCACAAGACTATCTTGGTCCAGTGAGAGGCAACATCCTGTCTACTAGTTAGCTTCTGTAATCTTTGCAGCCTTATACATACATACATACATACATACATACATACATACATATACTGTACTTCATCAA